>NC_066271.1:11235732-12471465 GCF_905404315.1 Leptidea sinapis | reverse complement strand
AACACGCAATGAGTCCACGCAACCAGGTACTTCACGTCAAGAAAGTTCTCACCCAACATTAAAACAAAAACAAGTAAAATCTAAAAAGCAAGCACCATCCGAATTTGAGGCACAGTTATTAGAATGCTTAAAGTCTAAGCAACTGGAGCTGGAAAGTGAGGATTTGGCTTTCTTTCAGTCTCTGCAGCCTTCATTAAAAAGATTCACTAGATATCAAAAACTAATGTTCAGAACAAAAGTGTTAAATATAGTTATGGAAATGGAAAGTCAAACACAACCTGCATACTACAGCCCCATACCTACAACAAGTTCTAGTGCTTTTACTGAGCTTGACAGTTTGTCACCGATAAATCAAGATTACCAAACCAATAGTATAATCCAGGATACTTCCAGTCTTAACGACAATGCTATTAGTTCTGCTGCAGTGAATGATAATGAAACTCTTATTTCGACTGAAAGTCGCCTGTTTAATATCACGTCTTATGACATAATTTATAACCCAGCAACAACATCATCTACTGGCGAAAGTAATGTCAACGCTCAGGATACAAATTTACAAAGAAATGAATGATGTAAAATTTGATTTTTAATTTATGAATAAAACTCTTTTTATTAAAATGAGTACGATTAACTTTTTTTCTCCAGTTTCTCTCTAATTGTTTGTTTATTCATATGAGTGCGGTTGTACACACGGCACAGATCAAGTTACTCAAATCCAGTATAAGCGGGACTCCGACGGGTTACCTAAGTATGATAATGCGCAAGGTGCGAGTTCCATTTATACTGGTTTTGGGTAACTTGATCTGTGGCCATGTGTACTTTATCAGATAAAAAAAGGATTGTGTATGTAGTTGAAATCCCAAACCAATTAAGAACTTTTTTTGACTTCAAATTACTGTCATGTGCAAACCTATAACTTTATATAATTTTATAAGTCGCGTGTGATGAAAGGTAGGAATGATTCCACTTTAAAGGCGACATTTTATGAGTGAAATAATCTGATTTTATGAAATTTCAACAATTAATAACCAATGACGCATTACTTTACGATATTTCAAACAAACAATCATTATTATACCGTTTATTTAGACTGGATAATTACTAGAACATGTGTTGTATGATGTCTCAATAATTGACCACGATGGTCAACTACTGAAAATATCATTGATTTGATTTTTCTGTTTAACATTTTTGCAGTTGACCAGAGTACATGACCATATTTTTTTTGCACATGTAAATTTACACATGACAGTAATTTGAAATCAAAAAAGTCCTTTACTGGTTTGGGATTGGTACGTTTATCCTACCTGTTCAAATCCCTTTCCACTAAATCATAGCAAGAAATTAAATATTTAAAATTTAAAACTTACCTTAATGTAATAGCGAGCCTCTCAATCGGTTGTATTGTAATCCTTCGTAAACTGCTTTTTTGTAGCTTATTCTCAATTTTACACAACAGTTCATCAAAAGAACGAATGGACATTCGAAAGTAATTTTTAAATTTACGTTCACTATTTTGTAGTTTTCCAAAATGTGTAACAAACGCCCCAGCAAGAAGCCTATTTTCAAGAAAGGGATCAACATGTACTCTTGTCTTCTTGTTTCGTCGTTTGTAAAGTATGTAAGCGACACATATT
This sequence comes from Leptidea sinapis, assembly GCF_905404315.1. Lineage (NCBI taxonomy): Eukaryota > Metazoa > Arthropoda > Insecta > Lepidoptera > Pieridae > Leptidea > Leptidea sinapis. Next base: position 12,469,828 of record NC_066271.1, on the reverse strand, counting down.
CTTCTGACATTGATCATTTTTGAACACGTCTATACCGTTACGCAGCCCGTAGAAAACTGAAACTCATGCTGCGTATGATCCGCAGCGTGAAATTTTACGCATGCGGGCCAATCCCGCGTGCGTGAGCAAATCCGCGTGACACTAAAAGCGCCCTTAGACCATCTTTTATTTATTTATTTTTCATTTTAAAAAGGAGGACAAACGAGCGTACGGGTCACCTGGTGTTAAGTGATCACCGCCGCCCACATTCTCTTGCAACACCAGAGGAATTACAGGAGCGTTGCCGGCCTTTAAGGTCTTCACACGGTTTGAATTTAGTTCAATAAACTGCAAAATCGTTTTCGGTTCGAACTGTCTGAAACACAGGTTTGAAAAGACTTTCAACAAAATCGAGGAGATATAATGGGTTGGATAAAAGCTTTAAAACTTTTCAATTATTTTATTTTATACGCACTTGATTAATGTCAATTGTGATTAGACAAGCCTTAACTTGTAATTTTTTAAATTAAATTAGTAATCAAAATTTATAAACGATACGGGACTCGAACCGGTTCGTAAATCTTGGTTTTACAAAAACAAGACATGTTCAACTCTCTCTATCTTATTTTTTCTACATCACGTACCAAACTCCAAATTAAATTTGAAATTTAAAAAATACAATAGAATCATATCAAAATAATTATTATCAGCATGTACCTAAATATCTATTATCATTTATAGCGTAAGAGCTATGTGTATTGTTATTGTTGATGAACGTGAAGTAAATAATAATTTACAGCATGCACATTAGAAAACACGATGCTGTATTATTGCGAACTTTATAGACGGTCGACGGAACAATAAGTGTACATTGTACAGTACACTATCGCAGGCTATATAACTGACGTAAAGTTATTGTCTTCATAGACGCTTATGATCGTCGGCACGTCTTTGATAACGGGAAGCGGTTATAGTGAGGCATATAGCGAATATACAGAGTGTAAAACAATTACATAAAAGTGGGGGGTTGCACCATGATTCTGAATATGTTCGCACTGAAAATTTCCAAAATACAAAATAGATGATGCAGATTATTTTTTATTTTAATTTACAATAAAAATGCAATGCAGACCGTTTATGAATCATAGCTATCTAAATAGGTATATCCTAGAATTTACACACACACACACGCACATACACACAAACACACACACACACACCTAAAATATTATTAAGTTCTCTAAATATGTTATTTTAAGGCTAAGAAAGAGCGGAGCCTCCTGGCACAAGCATTCTTTATATGCTGAAAAGGAGGTTCTTGCCACTATTTATTATGGAGAATTTGTTAAAACTAATAAAGATTTTTTTTTATTATCCTAGAATTATCAAAAAACAAAAAGCGAGCACAGGCAGCCTCAAGGTGGTGGTTCAAAATTAAGTGGATTCCCGTAATGTTGCAATAGTCCACATCAAGCGTGGAGCGTTGCCGTTTTGTTGGTGCCTCGTTTGTCCTAGGAAATGCACAGTTCTATGCTCTCCCCAGAACACGACGGGCGGCCCGAGCGAGTATACTCGGAGAGGGTTTAACCGATTCTGGCCGCCGTACGTGTCGTCAACACGACGGCAGTGTGACTCTCCTATTTCTAAAAGTCCTTAGTCGCTTAGGTATCGAATGCACCCCTGGGCCTGAGACCGTATTCTTTTTAAATAAAAGTTGTTTAAGTAAGGTAAGGTGTAAGCTAAGCTCCAATGCAATGTATTCCCCAATTTATAATTATTTTCCCGCTCCGCTCATCACAAGCAACACGCGCATGAAGATGAGATATTATAATTCGACGCACGTATATCTGCGTTCATACTTCATAGACAATCTGACCTTTGATGTGCCGCACTCGCAACGCGGGCGGCTTGTGCTATTTCTGTACAAAGGTACCTACTAGTAGTTACACTGTATTGTTTACATTTACACCAACTATATTATTGATGAAGTTTTGTGGGTTTGGAATTCTTAATTCTTTTTTAAACACTCCACGCACAGAATGTTGCGAATAAGCTCACATTAGCACAGACATTAAAAATTTTCTCAAAACATAAAACTCGGATATGCAAAACATAGTGTGGTGTTTGAAGACAATATGACATGGATGCTTTAAAAAAAGGCGTACACTTTTATTAAAGGCTGGCAACTCTCAACCTCTGGTGTTGCAAATGAATTTAGGCTGTATCTATTACTTAAAATCAGATGCGCATACCTACCCTTTGTCCTCGTCTTCTATAAGAAAAAATGGCGGTACTTTTGGTAGTTCAGCATAAAATCGTCTATCCCATACAGATGACTAATTTTTAGTTACCCTTGATATAATTTATTTAAGTACCTCTAAACATAAAATGAATAGTAATTTACGTTACTCTGGGGTATATTCATAGGATGTTTAGTTAGTATCTATCTAATATAAGTTTATATTCCATTTGTCCACGTTTACTCGCAAGAACACAAAAACTAATGCAAAGAGTTCAGAATGCGTGCGCCCGTTTCTGTTTTATATCCCTTTGAGAGCCAATGTAACACCTTACTTAAGTAAACACTCAATCCTTAAAATAAGACACAGGCGCAAATTTAATCTCGCTTGTCTTCTCTTTGATATCATTCAGTATAAAGCACCTTCATATTTGTATGATAAGTTGTCATGAGCATCAAGTCGTCGTTCTCTAGGCACAAGGCAATGTGCAACGCAGCTTTTGACGCAGAGTCATGCCACAGCTACTTTCAGAGGAAGTTTCCGATTCTCGTCAGCCAATATATGGAATTATATCCCCCCTCCAATTCAAATTCAAATATTTTTATTGAAAATAGGATGTGACATCACTTATTGAAAGTCAAAAAAAAACTACCACCCATACCAAAATGAATGCCTCAGGCCTGAGAAGAATGGGCGCAACAAACTCAGCGGGCTTTTTTTGTCATCAAAAATATGTTTTACAATTAAAGTAACATTTACAAAGTAACATTGTACAATTAAACTTATTATTTAATAAGTATATACCTAAACAAGGTTTTCGTATTAAACTTAAAGTGTTCCTTAATACTCATCAAAAAGTACAGGAAACTCTTTCACTTGACACTAGTGCTATTTAAAAATAAAATAAATTATACGGCCTGCAGTTCTTGTCATGAGTTATTTTTAGAGAGATTCTTATTAATATTAACTTAATTATATTACTAACTAGTTGACCCAGCAAACGTTGTATTGCCATATAAAATAATAAGAAAATTAATAAATAAATTATTGGGGTATAAAAAATAGATGACGACCGATTCTCAGACTATATAATATTCAGGTTATATAGTAATTTTATAATTATCTAGGCTAATCATTTACGGGTGTGCAAAATAGATGTCATCGGGAAACAGTTGTTATATTTCAGAATGTTGGCCAAGAAGTGCTTAGTATCATTTAGAAAGAAACGTATATAAAATCTAATTAGATATATATATTTTAAATTATTCTTTCAGTTTGATTTCTAAACGACGGGGGACACATCAAAGGAAAAACAATTTTTTTATATTAATTTTTTTCCGAGAATTTTCATATTTATTCACCTTTTTAACCTTCCCTGGACTTCTACAAATAATTCAACACCAAAATAAGCCAAATCGGTCCAGCCGTTCTCGAGTTTTAGCGAGACTAATGACCAGCAATTCATTTTTATATAAGTATATAGATTATTGAATTAGGTCTGGTCACTAAATTTTATGTAATTTTTTGTTGTTATTACTTTTTTATTATGATATTATTATCTTGGTATGGTAAGGCTTCTTATATGTATAACCTTTAAGTAGTTTGACAATCCGCTAGACCACCTGGGGTTCTCCGGAAGACCAGCGCTGATCATATCACTTGTGGGTATGAGTATTATGCTGAAGTGAAAATTTTATGTTATAAATATTTTTATGTTTTGTGATAAACTACTTGCTCGCATAGCCAGTTCGTGGTATTACCGAGTACAGTATTCCTGAACCTATACAAGTTAGGGACCTTTCAACTTAGAGCATACCTTAAGGGCCGGCAACGAATCTCTTTTTTTTATGAATAAAGGGACCAGACGAGCATGACGTTCAGCTGATGGAAATTGATACGCCCTGCCCATTACAATGTAGTGGAGCTCAGGATTCTTGAGAAACCCAAAAATTCTGAGCGGCACAATAATTGCGCTCGTCGCTTAGCGACATAAGATGTTAAGTCTCATTTGCCCAGTAATTTCACTAGCTACGGTACCCTTCAGACCGAAACACAGTAATGTTTACACATAGCAATGTGCCGTGCTGCATATAGAATATAGAAATAGTGGTACCAATAACCTAGGCGGCATCCTGTGAAAAGGAGCCTCCCACTGGTAGTAAAAGCAAGTCTTAACCTCTGGTGTAGCGGATGTCCATGGGTTCATTACTTTAGCCTTTTGCCCGTTTGCCCATTTCTTAATGTTTAATAATAATTAAATTATTAATATCATATTTTTACTTATATTCAATAACATATCAAACAAAAACACTAAGTAATTTAACAACGTACAATACATATCTACACATACACATTGAACTTTATCTAAATCCATTCCATTTCACTTATAAGATGTACAACCCACTAATGTTGCACAATAATACCATACGTCAGCTGTATAGCTACAGATACACTGCTATAAGCATTTCGGTGACGCGAACTCGCGAGATTTCACCCATCCATTAAGTATCTAACTGTAATGTATATCTATTTTTTTAATTAATTATTTAGCGCGCACGCCAGCTAAAGTCGTTGTCGGTAACGCCAACCCATAACATTTTCCCCTACCCAGAAGTGGGCAACGCAGCTAAAGAAGTTTTAACTTGAAAATGAAAAGGAGAGGTCTATTATACATGTGCTATAATCAGGCTATAGGCGTTAATTAGACGCTCTTAAACACGCGGGGCAGATTCAGATTTAACAGCCCAATAATTGTGTTTTATTTAACAACACCTTATGTAAAACCACAGACTTAGGCTATGCCCGCTTATAATTAATGAGCTGACATGTATGTATGCGTCAGCAAGTGATTTAATATTCAAAATAGCATCTAATACCAGGCGTGGCTGACTATTTACGTCTTGTCATTGACAACAGAATCGCCTTCCGTTCCAATCTTACTGTGTCTCCGTAAGTTTATGTCTGAAAACAAAATGTTAAAAAAGGATTTAAAAGAGTGGTAATGATTTTCTTGCTCACAACCCTTTACGAAGTAGCAGTAGATTCAATAATAAAAACAAAATGTTAATAAATTGATGGGGTTAAAGGGTTTGGATTGGTAACAAGTGAATCCGAGATCTGAAGCGAACAATAAACTTGGCACATAATTAGTAATTTATATAATTTCCGCTACATAAAGTGTGGCGCACTTTCTGTGGACTATAGTCGAGCCTTTAGGATACCAATTCGATATTCTCAGCGCTGATTAAACCGACCGAGATTAAAAATGATCTAACAGAATGCCTCCTACTTGCGTTATGAAGGTCTTTTTGTGTATCCCCTTTTTCATCTTCCCCCCCAGTCACTCAGTACATGTTTGATCAATAATTATCTGTTGAAGTTTAAATGTTCATATCGTTACAATATACGAGTTATGTTACTAATAATTACACTATTATAACTTACAAAGACAAATTAAATTTCTTTAATATGAAAACCTTAGAATTGCGAAGAAATGCATCACAAATTATTTTCTTATATAAATAATTGAACAATCAATTAGACTGTCCATTACTTCTATCCAAGATTGGATTTTGTGTACCAAATTTAAAACACTAGATGGCCCACCTTTATATTTACTTTGTAAGCCTTTTTAAATAAGCCGATATCCTCCCTAACGTACACACATACCCCGGCATGAGGCAAAAAATTGTGCTCAATTTTCTACCCGGGGTACGTTAAATATGACGTATCGCTAGGTTGAGATATCTTCGTCTCCGTAAGGAAACACAAGGCCGGCTCAAGGCGGTGGTGGACGGCGTTGCCTCCGGTCCTCGACACTAACCTATGCGAAACATTGCGGCGCTAGGCCGCTACTTCACGCCGGTATTCTGTGCGAGTGTGGTAATTAACCCGGACGAGTCTGGCCCGATTGTGCTGACGTCATAAGACGGCAACTTGATTCTCCCACTTTGAAAAAGCCCGTAGTCGCCTCTTACGACGCCCTTGGACCTGGGCCACTACCCTATTCTTATTACCCGGGGAAGCACAGGGCAAAATTGGCTGTACAAATGTAGGAAAACAAATGAAAACTGCATAACATTCCAATAAATATATTTGAACACTTAACAGGGTAACAAATCCTATTATAACAATTTAACTCAACTATCTGTAGTGACTTATTTTACTGCTATACATTCATGTCAAAATATATAATAATATATTCATAATATTGTGAAACCGAACAATACGGTTAAACAAAACTTGACTGTATAATATATTTCGTATTATTTTATGATTATGTAATATGTAGTGAATAAAGTTACGCGATATGTATTAAAGCATTTTCTTTTCAATAATTTAAGGCAATTAATTGGCTATAGCACCACTAGTTTTAACTATCACCAACAAAGATCTACCAAAGTAGAATAGTAAAGAGATTAACAACCAGTAGTCTTTTTATGTACTGGTAAATAAAAGAATTGTTACATGTTGAACTTTTCAAAAATCTTGCCTTAATTATGGATATAATACTAATTACAAATGACGCGCATCAATGAAGTGTGTCAATGTAGGTATCACGCCACTGGTGGGGAGGAAAAGGCGCGCGGCAAGGAACGCGGTGTGAATTTTGCCTAGCGATTTATGAAAAAAATTGTGGATTGAATGTACACAATAAGAGTAATTGGACTATGCTATTTTAACGAGTCAATGCTTTGACGATTTTTTTGCTTTTTGTTTCTTATTAATAATGTTAGTGTATATTAGGATTAATTGCAGAGCAATTTAAATGATTCCACAATACGGATAACAATAATTGGGTTTCAGAGTGAATTATTGTTAAATAGAAGAAATGATTGTAGAGCAATTTGAATGCTTCTGCAATACGGATAGCAATAATTTATCTTTAGTGTGAATTATTGTTAAATAGAAAAAATGATTGCAGAACAATTTGAATACTTCTGCAATACGCATAACAATTATTTGGTTATGTTCCGCAATACGAATAACAATAATTGGGCTACGCTTCCGCAATACGGATAGCAATAATTGGGTTATGCTTCCGCATTACGAATAACAATAATTGGGTTTCGCTTCCGCAATACGCATAACAATAATTTGGTTATGCTTCCGCAATACGAATAACAATAATTGGGCTACGCTTCCGCAATACGCGTAACAATAATTTGGTTATGCTTCCGCAATACGGTTTCAGTGCGAATACTTAAAAAAATCATTGCAGAACGATTTGAAAGCTTAGGCAATATGGATAACAATTATTAATTACTGTGAAGACTACTTCAGTAGAAGTAATTGCCAAACAATTTGAATGCTTCAGAAATAGAGGTAGTAATAATTGGGTTTCAGTGTGATTTTTTGTTAAATAGAAGAAATGGTTACAGACCGATTTGAATGCTTGTAGTTTGTATGAGTGCTTATTGTTATGAAACTGTAGTATAAAGTAGCAAGTAGAATAATTCTGGCATATAGTTTAATAATAATGGTATTGGGTAACAAAGGCAATAATAAATTAAAAAGATTATTGGGTACGAAATACAAGAGAGATATTACAAATCAAGTAGTCTATGATAATACTTGGTTTACGACTTCTGTAGATATGTAAATATCAGGACGGCATCATGCCCTGACTCCGTTTCCACTGGGCACCTTGTCTCCTGTTGTGGTTGGCACGAGACGATTTATGCTTCTCTTTCTTATCTCGGTTGTGAAGAACCTCCTTCTCTTGACCGTGGCCCTTGGGTTTACCCACCACATCGATGCTCCTGTTAATGTAAAATAATCTTAGGAATTATGGAACAATTTTTTTTTTTTGAGAATGGCATGGAATGAAGACGCTATTAGTATTTTTAAAGTTTTCTTCCAAGAATAACAAAGAGGCACAATGTGTGTATTAAATTTGCCGGACTACTAAGGAAACCTATTGCAGAGTCAACTTGAAAAGTAAGGGTGAAAGAGAAGAAGGTTAGAGAACAATATAGTATGCGGGTATGGAACTCTTATAGGATCCTTTCCGTGTGGATCTGCCATCGTTTTTCTTATAACTATAAACATCATCTCGCTATTTAGTCCGCGTTTCCTTAACCTTTCCGCATCGGCGCGCTCCGGATCTCGCTGTACACTGTAGATCGGCAAGCTTCCGGCATTTTCGCGGCATTTTCCCCGTGTGTATTATTTTACGTGTAGTTATAAAATGCTTATAACTAGGGTGATTTGATTGACTGTCACTGAAAGCTATTGAAACAAGCTATAAGACCATGTACAAATTATTCATATTGTCTTTCTTTTTTATTTCACAAAGACTTTTCATTCGAAAAAAAGTGTAAAAATAGGTATATTTTAAAATAAATATTGTAATTATTGTTAATTACTTGTTTTATTTATTTCCTTTTATGTTTTTGTAATGAATAGTATATGTTAATTATAAAATTAAGCTTAAATCTCCACAAAGAACGATCTTCGTGTAAAGTCTTGATAACGACCGCTCGCTGCGCCGGCCGGGAACAAGTGGACACATAAGTGCTTTGTCCGTAAAGCTATGACGTCGAATATTGGTGGCCTTGAATCGTAACGGATCGAAATGTGTTTGGGAATTCACTCGTTCATAACTGCGTAGGCAAATAAACCATCTTGTACACCTAATAAGGGTGAACCCCGAGTGCCCTGAGTGCCCCGCGGCACAGCCGCTCTCATTGTTTTTTGAATTACCAGTGCCCGCGGGCACGGCTGATGCGGAAAGGTTAATTGTACACTCTTGAGCTCTCATGTATTGGCAGTGCTTTGTAGTTTTTTTATATAAGACTAGTGGACCCGACAGACGTTGTCCTGTACACACGTCTTAAAATTGAAAAATCGTTTCAGCCGTTAGGAGGACTTCACTAATATACACATGAGCAGGAGAATTATATTATATGCACGGAATTGAGAATCTAAACCAATCTCAAATTCACTGGAACACACAAAAAATCATCATAATCGGTTCAGCCGTTTAGGAGGTAGTTCAATTGTGAATCTAAACCGTTCTCGAATCCACCTAAAGACACACACCAATCACAAATTCACTGGAACACACAAAAAAAAATCATCAAAATCGGTCCAGCCGTTTAGGAGGTAGTTCAATTGTGAATCTAAACCATCCTCGAATCCACCTGAAGCCACACAGAAAGTTTCATCAAAATCGGTCCAGCCGTCTAGGAGGAGTTCAGTGACATACACACGCACACAAGAAATATATATATAAAGATAGGGCAAACGGGCACTTAATGATTAAACATTACTGTGTTTCGGTCTGAAGGGCGCCGTAGCTAGTGAAATTACTGGGCAAATGAGACTTGACACCTTGTCTACAGGTGACGAGAACAGCTTATCATTTTTGGGTTTTTCAAGATTCCTGAGCGGCACTGCATTGAAATGGGCAGGGCGTATCAATTACCATTAACTGAACGTCCTGCTCGTCTCGTCCCTTATTATCTTAAAAAAAGGCTCAAGGGTTGCCTCACCACTCCCCATAGTGGTGAGGCAACCGCCAATAAGTGGCACGAGTACTAAGTAGGTATTGAGTATTATTAGTTAGGCCTTTAAGGTGGGAGTATGATCTTTTCTTGAAGGTCCCTAAATCTATCAGTTCGGAAAAACATCTGCCAGTAATTGACTCCACAAAGTGGTTGAGCGAGGCAAAAAATTGTGGAATGCCAGACGTCAACGTGATGCGAGTGGTATTTACTTGACATGGCAATATAAAGTATTATTTCTGATGGATAATATTTTACCGCTACTTCGCCCGTGTACATGACGTAATGTTATTTTAATCGACGTAACATTTTTAAACAACAAGAAAAGTGACAATTATTTAAATCGTTATTTAGAAAAATATATTGTGCTTAGATAATGTACAGACTGGCCTCGCTCTGATATTATTATATTTATAGAATAGATGGTGAAGGAGTGTGATAACATACTTTAAAACAATTTGTTATTTTTAAAGTGATATGAGGGATATCACTTCTGGGATAAATTATAAAAATTATATTTGTAACCAAATTTATAAACGATGCGGGACTCTTTAAAAATAACAAATTGTCAAGATTTGAAAGAGCGAATCTGAACTCAATTTCTTAATATGCCATTATTGGCGTTGAGCAGGTTATCAAGTGTAAAGTAGACCCTGTAGATGGAGCCACAATGTGCGTCTATAGAACGGTTCGCTTGGTAAGAGCGCTCGAACGGAAGCCTACAGGTTGCGGCCCTGCGGGTTCGAGTCCCGCGTTCATTTATATTGTTTATCTACACCCATGCTTTAAATCCTCTATTAAAGCTTCTGAAACAGTAAGCTTATTGCCAACATTAAAACACCCAATGTTCTAATAACCATAACATCATCCAAAAGAGTGTTGTAATGTTGTATTGAATTTCATAACAACACTCCTATGTTTTTTTTTTATCCCTTCATGCGCAAAGAGTTTCAACAGACAGCCACATTCTTATTGCTTGATGCCTGGTATCTGTATGAATTTCAAAAAAAGAACATTTTCATTTACGCGCGTTCCACACTACTAAAACGTCGCGCACCGTAAAAAAAGTGTGTTATTCGAATCCCCGCCATTTTTCTTCGAAATTTTTATTGTTTTGTTTACAAAAAATGAGCGATTCATGTGCGTGCGAGTGAATTTTAATTATTGCACTATACAAAATGTAAATTACTATTGAAATAAATAATTGTTTCATTAATACTTACTTTATTTGTATATCATCAGAAATGAATGAAATATTAGGTTATTACTAGTAGGACTGGTGTTTTAATGTTAGCAGTAAGCTAACTGTTCCAGAATCTTTTAGAGTATTCATATTCTGGGTGTAGATAAAGTCTTGTATGCAACTGTTGATAATTAGGTATTAAAACACTCAATTTTAATAGCCCTTATTACACAACAGTTGCATAAATAACTATTACAGATTTAATTAGTATAATATACTTTTGTGGTGGTGGCCTGTGGTCTGGTCGTCGCGGCTGCCTGGTTGCTTCACGACGTGCTCGCAGCAAGGCGGGGTCCACACAGAACTCCCTTCGCTGCTGACTGCCCGATGGTCTCTCTTCCTCGCTCTCGGACTCCTCAGACACCTCCTGTTAAATATTTAGCATTAAAATAAAATTACTGATTTAAATGGGTATAATAATAACCACCTCAAAAAAAAAATTAATCTGTTAAAATACCAAAACTATATTTTTCATATTTAAATACCAGGCTCCGTGTTAGGAATGGGTGTCCCGCAGGGTTCAATTCTCGGACCATTTCTGTTCTTAGTTTATATCAATGTCCTACCCTATCTCATAAAGAACACACATGATATAGTATTGTTTGCGGATGATACATCACTATTACTCTATCGAAACAAACATAAACTCGCAATTCCATCTACTAGGCTCCGTAAAATTGCTAAATCTTTTAAAGTGGATTGTGTTGTATTTTATAATAAACTCCCAAATGAAATTAAAATGTTACCTATTAAAAAATTTAAATGTATCGTAAAAAATAAATTAACATCTAAGGCCTTTTATAGCGTGAAAGATTATTTTAATGATAAAGATAGTTGAAATTAATGTTCTAAATTTTGTTAATGAATATTGTTATACTCATTTGAATGCTATTGTAACTTTTGTACTTCATCCTGACTTGCACTAAATATATTATACAGTTTTACAGTGAATAAAAATTTTTTTGACTTTGACTTTGACTATTTAAAGTTAATCGACGTGCAACTACTATTGAAGATGTAAATAATGCTATTTCTAAGGAAGAACAATGGATCAATGTATTCGTTTCTATAACAAACTCCCCGAACAGATAGTAAATTTGTCTATAAATAAATTCAAAGCCTTCACAAAAAGTGAATTAAGCAGCAAAGGCTTTTACAAAATCCAAGATTATTAAAATGATAAAGCAGCCTGGAATTGAATTGATCTACTTAAGTGTGATTTGTTTTAATGTGATTTTAATTGTTTGATGTTTTTCATTTTATTTGATTAGTTTGATATTATTTATTTATTGTTATTAAATTATGACTTAAGCCATTGTTATTCAATGTTATGAGTTCAATAAACGTCTTCATTTCATTTCATATAGCAGTGGTATGCGGGCTCCTCCTCTATATATCTCTCTCTTTGATACTCATTTGAATTTATTTGAAGCCAGAAAAACATTTGAAATATTAGTGGAATTACCGCACAGTAATAACCCATACCGTAAAACTGAAGCAATATAGCCGCGGTATGCAGTAAGTGCAGCATTAAATGATACAGTTTGTCTGTGCCTTCTCAAAGCGAAAGTGAACTTTTTTATTTTGCCTGTCACTATGTCACATTGAGCGTTCCAGTTACAATTATTACCTAAGAATAAACCCAAAAATTTTATAACGTTTGTTTTTTTAATAGTTTGATCACTGCTAGTCTAGTTATATTTAGAGTTTTATGCTGCGTGTTATAATTAGAAAGTTGTATATATCATTCCCGACTCGTGGTAACACCAGTTTGTCACACCAGTGTGACTACGAGTAATTTTTTTTCCTCGTCGTCACACCAAGGGTTTTACTACACCCTGTTGGTAATTTATATTATAAGTGATGTGTTAATTCCTATTCTCATGATCTCGAAACTAACGAAACTTATTAATAATTATATATATTTAGGCCATTTTACGGAAATACTACTTTAAATAAGGTGCAGTTAAACCCCACGGGTTTGTGAAGACGAGGAAAAAAACATTTTCAATCCATAGTCATTCGTTACCTAAACTATCGAGAATGTCGAGATCATGAGAATAGAAATTGACACATCACTTATAATATCAATTACAACAGGGTGTAGTAAAACCCTTGGTGTGACGACGAGGAAAAAAATTTACTCGTAGTCACACTGGTGTGACCACGACTCGGAAATGGTATATATTCAGTTTTTGTCATATTACATGTCATCAGCAAATAATCATACATTTATAGTTAACAACATCAGCTAAATTATTAAAGTAAACTAAAAATAGTTAGGGTCCCATAAGACTACCTTGAGGAACTCCAAATTTACTTACTAAATAGAGTGACTTGTGTGTAGTCATCTCCAGTTTCTCATTTATTTTGTTTCTACAATTTGTTGTCTGTCGGCTAACTTTCAATCCATTTTAGAGCTTCTTCGATCCACAAAATCAAATTACACGGAATGGAAACTGTAAAGGTTTCCACAGCTTCCCGTATTACTTACGTCATTCTTAGCACGGGACTGCAAGACTCGCGGCGTGACGAACGGGCGGCGCACGTCGTCGGTCAAGTCCGTGTTCGGCACGATTCCATCCGAGTCGTAGGTGTCGTCGTACTCGTCGGAGTACATCGCCACGTCGTCGCACACCAAGCTGGAAACCCGGAAACGAATTATGATTAATTATTATTTATAATTTTTATATACATATAAAAGAAATTCGTTTCCGCGATATACTCGTAAACTACAGAATCGATTTAAACAAATTTTCACAGTTTAATCCAAATTGAGAGATAGGATAGTTTTTATTTCGATTCGTGAGATTATTTAATTTCTGTAAGTTATAACACACACACACACAAATGCTTACACATTACTGCGTCGCGGCAGAAATAGACGCCGTTGTGGTACCCATAATATAGTCGGCATCCCGTGCAAAGGAGCCTAGGCTCATAATCACGCTAAAAAAATGTCTGAAGCAAAACTCCGCCTACGCGTCTATGAGGCAGAGTTTTATACAATAGACTTTGAACATTACTGTCATGAAATAAGGTGTTAATTTGAATGAGTATTTTAATGTAAATGAATATTTTAATGTAAATATATAAGTTAATGTATACGTAATATATACGCCGCTCGGACATGTTTTGACGACTTTTAATAGGCGATTGGGAGTCTAGTTATTTATGGTACGTCAATGGTTTAGCTACATAGAGCCTCTTGATGTTTGGCAACGCATGACAACAGGCCAAGTTTATGACTTTAGCGTGCGGACAAGCTACGTCTTACACTCGCGATTTGTATGACACTTTGTGTTAGTGTGCGTGCATCCATGTGTCCTGGGTTTGGACTTAGTATCCCGTAGCATGAATTAAAAGGTAAATAATATTGTAGTTGATAGAGCTTTAGTCCACGATTATAATGATACCACTCTTATTACAAGGTAATGCACCGTTTTCAAGAAAGTAATGAAATAAAATTCTAGCCTAAAACGGGTAAATCACGTAAATCATGTAGATTAGCGCTGTCATGGCGCCAGGAGGCCTAAAAATTGCCAAAAACTTTCAATTATAAATGAAAAACAGTAAAATGAAACGTAAAAAATAGTCTGGGATAGACCAGACGGCTTCATCAATTATAATTTAGACTAAAAAGGCTAGAACCCAGGGTTGAAAATGCAGTAAAATAACAATAATTATTTTTCATCAGATTCCTATAGTGTTTATTCCGTTTTCGTATAATGTTTACACTTTATTCCATTTCTATCGGAATTGTGTGAATGTACCTGTGTTCTGTGTTTTATTTACGTGTTTTACCCGTTTAGTTTTTTTTTCGTTATTATCTTGAAAACTGTGCATTACCTTGTAAAAGGGATTAAGATTATTAGCACTAATGCTCTATCAACCACAATTTATAAAAATTGTTTAGGTTAGGTTGTTTTAGAACAGTTAAAAGAACGAAAGAAGAAAGCCAAGAACGTCAGTAACGAATTCTAGGCGTTTCCCTTTCTTTGCTCCCCATAAAAATGTCCCAATCCTTAAAAATTTCATAATTTGAGGTTGTAATAAGAGTGGTATCATTATAATCGTGGACTAAAGCTCTATCAACTACAATATTTTTTAACTCATAATTCGTGCTACGGGATACTAAGTTTTAACCTATTTCTGTATGTTGTTTTAGTGTGCGTGCTTAAAATAGAAGTTAGCAGTTCGCCGCTATCTCGTCTTATATTATCTAAGACTAGGACCAATTGTATTATTACTACTTACTTATATTTGCTATATATGTCTGCCCTGCTCTTCACATCCTTGTTGTCGTTCAGCATATCCTTCAGATCCTTATATTTGGACTTCCTCTTGCCCAGGTGTATCTTGCTGAGATCTACGTCGTCTCTGGTCATCAGGTCGAACTGGTCACCGTCGAACACGTTCAGTCTTTCCACTCCCGTCTCCAAGAACTTCTTGTCAAGTGGATCTTCAGGTACTACTGGTAGTGATTGGTCAATACCTAAAAAAATTTACAAATTAAGGTTTTGAGCTATTAACGGAATATTTCAAAGTCAAAGTAAAAATAAACTTTATTCAAGTAGGCTTAAACTAAGCGCTTTTGAATCGTCACTAGAAATATTTCTTTTATGTTCGGAAAAAGTAGAGCTCGTGAGAAGAACATACAAGAAACTCAACGACCACTCTTTTCAATCAATATTTTACAATGGCCGTAATATACAAAACAAATAAGTTTATAAGGTGCTGCGCTGCATATCCTATGTTGGATGTAACCTTTAGAGCTCGTTTTCATTGTTTGTGTAAGGATGCCTCGTGAACACGATGGTCGTGATTACTGTCATAAATAGTAGATAATCGCATCCAACAAATACATAATAATTCATGAATTTTTAAGTTACCGGATCATCAAAATTGCTTCAATAGTAATTATTAGGAGGTAATAATTATTTTGTTGATGAATCTTACACACACGCATATAATGCTAAAGCCTCATGTAGGTATACACTGCATTCTACGTCTCGAGAAAAAACCAACTCTATATAATGTCTTCTCAGCTGAGTCGCAATAGTAATTTTAGCATTTAAGCCTTCAATTCCTACCCTATTGAAATTGAATAATGTTTGTACACATTATTTTAAAGTCAAGTTATTATATAACACTCCCGTAAATATAATTGATTTTTGTAATAATGCAAATTATCTGCAATTATTTATTTTTTTAAGGACAATCAACAGGTTACAGTTAATCATCATTGAAGTAAACATAATTATTCTTAAATTGAAGACCCACTTAGAGATTGCGACACCATGCAAAACAGATAGTTAGAAGCAGAAAAATCGAGAAAGAAGGGGGGACAGTATTGTACTTAAAGCGGTGAGGGTAAGATTTTTTGTTTACAATGAGGTTGTCTCAATGATTATGCCCTGGACTTCATCTTTTTTGCGTGTAAACGAAATGAAATCAATATTTATAACTAAGCTTCTTTTTTTTATTTCTAACACAGTACTTATAACTAGCTGACCCGGAAAACGTTGTTTTGCCATACAAATTATTTTTAGAGTAAGACTGTTTCTTGGACATTGCAATATTATTTTTCTAAAATAAAAGATTTTTCTGACATAAGCGTAGCCTAACTTACTGCTTATTACAACAGCTAGCTGCCAATAAAAGTCCCGTCAAAATCGGTCCAGCCATTTCAGAGATTCGCCGGAACAAACAGAGAGACAAAAATTGTAAAAAATGCTATTTTGGTGTATATACCGTATATATATTCTCATACACATGTAGTAAAAAACGGTTATTTCAATATTACAAACAGACGCTAGTTTTATTTATATGTATCTATAGATTGTCATTCACCTGGAAAAGCTTTGATAATATTATGCACTTTCCAGTATTTATAACGTAAGCCAAATAAATACGTTCACGTTATCTTCTTATATGTTATTTTCATCTTTTTATAATTGAAAACAGTAATTGCTAATGATACGGTGATTATTTTAGTCTACATCTAATTAAGTCATTTGAATAACTCACCTCTCAATGATTCTGCTAAATTTCCCTCTAATACACTACTAATTACCCTCTCCACATTGAAATCATAATACTTTAAACATTTTAATATAAAACCGTCCCCCAAATGCGGTAAAATATCTTTCACTTCACTAATAAGAGATTGTTCTTTGATTTCATCGGGTAATTCATTGTCTGTGGATGGCCCAGGTCTACTGTCTCTTGTTTCAACATGGCCGTTTAATTGTCTATGCTCTTGTTTCTCTATGTGTGTTGGTTCAGGCTGATCTTCATGTAGGTTAGAGTAAATAGCTTGGAGAATGAAATCTGTTTTTACGGTATCTCTGATAATATACTTAAGAAAAATTATAAGCTTGAATATTAATTTCAGGTATATTAAAGATTTAAATTCCCATTTACTTAAATAGAAAATTGTTGACTATAGAATATTATTATTTAAATGATAATTCATACATTCCTCAATGAGTCCCGGCATGTACTGAGGAGGCCAGATCAAAACTGCGGCCAGATGCGAATGTTTCTTCACTAGTACCAACAAGCCAAAGCAATATATTACACCTGCTGTAGGACTAAATGGAGGACTGTAATCCCTCTGACAGACGAGAGTGACTGTATGATGATGACTTCCATGTTGTGATGCTATGCATACAACATGGAATACGCATATAGCATACGGGATCAAAACCCCTGCTATGTGACTATGTATGTGACTAAACTGCAGGTGTAGGGGGGGTTGACCCGCATTTGCTCATCAGGTCCTTACATAAATTAAATTTGAAACAAAAATTTATGATTGAATGATGAGGAACTCAAATCGTCTCGGGTTCCGTTTGAGCACTCTTACCAACCATGAAGCCACAACCTGAAAGTTGAACAAGACAAACAGTCATAAATTTTGGTTTCAAATATAATTTGTATAACTAACCCAGTTCCTTATAATTAAAGTATTTACATTATTTAACGGTAAAAGGATACATATCAGGGAAAGCTTGTTTCAACATCTCCAGGTCATCATGCACCGGATAACAAACATGGTAGTCTCTTATCAACAGATTTTCTGACAGTGCTTGCATCATCACAGAGAGGTAAGCTTCCATATTTTGGGATATGTTGCCCCTAAAAATATTAAATAATTTATTTAAGCTTAAGTTATATGAGTGAACACTGCACATGCAGTTGTTTCTACTGTTACTAAATAAAACTTACTCCCCACTAAGTATATAACTTTTGTAGACTGCCAGTATTTCTCTGATAACGTCGATGAGCTCGGACCTGCTGAGATCTATGTAGCCTTCTAGTTCGGTGTAGCTGGAACTCGACTGATCTCCAATCTCTTCTAGCTTCTCATACAAGTGTGGTATTCCATACTCGTAAAGTTGGGCTATACTGGAAAGAAAGTTTGCATTAAGAAATGTCAGTGTGTGTACTGGCTATTTGTTACATATTCTATTGTGATCGTTAGCGATAGTTGGGAACACACAATATCAAAATAATTAGTTAAGTATAAATACTAAAAAAAAATACTATAACTCAGAATAATTAATAGTGATTTGTCAGAGTATATATAGTTCGTTAAAAGGGTTAATTTTCTTCTATTCTTATTTTGATAATTGTTACAAAACAAATATCAGCTATAAGTGAAAATAACATCTTTTATAAACAGTTGACATTTAGCATTGAAAAATCTACTAAATATACGATAATCCTTAAACTACACATTCTTTTCAGACATTTAGCATTGAAAATCTACTAAATATACGATAATCCTTAAACTATACATTTTTTTCACTCTCACCTCAACACAAAATTCGTATTTCTAAAAATGTCAGCACTTTTGGGATAGACTTCCAAAAAAATCCTCAACGTCATAGCCGTATCTAACATATGTATTATCAAATCCTTCAATATATCAAGAGTGAGTTTTTCATGGTCCTTCGAGTCGGATGGCCGTCGTATCTCACCGAAACCTTTGTATGTCGCTGGTAAGTTTGGTGGCTCTTCACAATCGTAGTTGTTATTGACTTGAAGGATTATGAATTTGAAAGCCTGAGGATTATTAATAATTGAACTTGAGATTATTTTTATTTTATTTGATATTTCAACAAAACAGAATTATAAACAATGCACATAAAATAATATTGTAGGGTAAAAACGCGAAATGTCAGACAAACGTCCATCTCTCGGATTCCCCAATCTCGCGATTGGGAAGAAACATCTTGTTTCTCACAGCTACAGAGTCAGCTGTCGGTAAAATTTCAAATTTCCCTTCAAGCATAGAGTATACTCCCAGGTGTAAGTTATTCTGCGGCTTTAAGTATGACAACATACCTTCATTCAAGGCACCTTAGTTTTAATTTTCTAGCATTTCACTGCTACAATCTACGCGACGGCTGTTTTCTCTTCGGTCAAATTATGGAGTATCCATCTACTACGAAGCTTATACTAATGCAAATCTGCTGGCCTCTCTTATCAGCCTCAATCTTGCGCCGTACAGTTACGATGCTATTGCCACTTATTGCCGTTGCTGGTCATCCTCCTTGATCCAGTTCTATACAGTGGCATGTGATGGAACATCATCATAAAAGCCTTATCGAAGTCGTTCATAACTTGATGGCGAAAATTTTCTTGCGTTAGATACAATTAGACGCGCTATACTCACTTTTCAAATTGCCGCCAATTTAAAATCAGTTGAAATTCCGAAATTTAATTTTAATTTTGTTCTAACTAAATAACGAGAGCTTTGTCTGGTTTTTAGTAAGGACTTTAGAATGAATTTAGAACATAATATCAACCATAAAAAATCATAGGGTATAAGACCATAGTTCCAGAACATACCTCATGTGCAAACCGCAGCGCCCCTGCAGTTTCATCCATATATTTCGGCTGTAATGTGAACACGGCCTCCAGCATCCTTGAGACATGGCGATTGTTGTCACATCCGTATATCAGACAGATATCAAATAACAGTGGGATTGTGAAGATGAAATTGTCAAAAAATTGTTTTGACATGAACTCTTTGCTTAGCCATTGGGTCTGCAATTAAATAAAGATACCTAATTGAAATAAATTGATAGCAAAAATATTTCTTATAACAACTAAAAATTCCTATAAATAAAAACATTACATTCCTACAAAAGGGGTAGATAGAAACACGGCTAGATCTTAAGGTATTTCGTTAAATTTTTATCTTTGGTAACTGAGGCAAACAATCATCATTTAATTCGAGCCAATAGAGAATAATCCCTCCATAGTAAGAGGCTCATATCTAGTCATGTGGTAGGAAACACATGGCAACTTTCACAAAATTTTGTACCGTGTTTTTAGATAAACCATGTTGAAATAAAATTATCATTATGTGCAAAAAGTATTATAAAATCAAACACACATAAAAGGCCAACTGTGATTGTCTCAAGTCAAGTAGAGTCCAGAGTGTAGACATGAATTGCTCATCCCACCTCCAATTGCCGTTGACGAATAATAGAACATAATATATTGTAATATCAACTTGTCACTTTTCTGTTTGATATTCATGAATGAAGTAAGACATGCGCATGTCAAAATGTATTGTACGAAACTAAGTATCCATAATATTTTGTAATAAAGTATAGAAGCAGGCTATGTTTTTGAAAATAGAATGAATTTTTTTTAAATGAACTATTCATTGTTTGTTACCTTAAATTTTATTTATTTGCTCCTGATTAATCCTACTAATAACTTCCCTTTCTTGGTGTGTGTCCATGCAGAATGGGATGTTGCTATGCCAACTTAATGGCTGACAGGCAGTATTTAATAAAACCTTTAGTTGCAAATGCAACGGGCAACTACTAGTTTATAATAATATTGTAAATTAATTTACCTTACTCTCTTTATTTGTCACTAATCTGCTAAACACAACAAGCACAAGTCTCCGTATTTCCTCATACAAGCTCCTCACATCTTTCATTTCATAAGGTGTCATGTATGGAGGACGAGCCTCCTGTAGAAATGATATTATCATATCCATGCACTGGGAATGGTGCAGAACCGTACTCCAAAACCTGCAGATAAACATGATAATATCAAGTCATTATATAATATGGTAAAAATTTATGCACTTTGGTGAAACACTTTCATAGGTAGGCTGGAGAGTGATAGTGATAGTGGAAATAAATATTTTCTTCATTATTATATATTTCATGATTCGACAGATAACGAGTCTAACAGACAAGAGAATGTTAAATAAAATATTTTTAACTGAATTTTTACATTAAGTCTGTATTAAAAGTGAATCTCTTTATTAAATTATCAGTGGTTAATCATAAAAAAAAATATATTTAAATGGGTGATACTTGTGATAATCAAAGAAATTATCATTAATCTCATATCAAGTAATCTAAGCAGTAACTCTCCCCATTTCAAAACAGTACCCGTTATAAGCTGTACCATGTCTATTGGGCTTATTACCATCAGATTTAATAATGATAGGTTCAACTCCGTCAAACTTAATTACCACATTTCAGCAATTTCGGAGTTGGCTATCCAAACCCACTTGACTCGGTCATGTGGTGTCTCACCAGTATAGCACCACCCCATCTCCTCTTGTGGGTGTCTTAAGAGGCGACTAAGGGATTGAAAGAACGGAGCATGGGAAGCAGTATCTTTCCAAGAGAGCACCAACATCAACTGCAATTGCCAACCTGCCTGCCAAGCTTGGCGATTATGGCAAAATCCCCCCAAAATTAAATAAAAAAAAACAACAGATGCAGTGGTAGGCCCACCACAAGGTGGACCAATGATCTGGTCAAGATCTCTGGTATATATGTTGGATGAGGGCAGCGCAGGACCAATTATCATGGAGGCCTTTGTCCAGCAGTGAACGTCTTACAGCTGATGATAACCCACTTGACTTTATGTATATCTCCAAGTACATAAATGGTTTTATACAGCATCAGTAGAACGGGACATACACAAACATACAAAATTCACACTAATATATTGGTATAGATTAAGTACCTGTGATGCTCCAAACTTAACAACCACTTAAGATTTTCTAGATAAATTGATATTTTAGACTTCCAAGCTCCCACAGAACCGGGAATTAAATTACTGCCTGTTGGAGGCCCCTCATATAATATTAAATCTTTTTTCTCAACCCAGTACGGACTCTAAAATAAAAAAATAAAAGAAAAAGCATTACAAGAGAAACAATAGCAATTTGATGGGAGTTAGTAACACATTTATCATATTAATTTTTAATTTTAATAAAGGCAAGTTGGTACTGTATTGTTAGTATATTTTTTTAACAGTTTTCTTAATATGTATTTAAAATATAATTCTGTACAAAGTGAGCTATTTGAACTGAGATATTAAGAAGTAGAATTGTAAATGATGGAATCTCTTTAGACAATGTTAAGTTTAAATTTGTATTTTGAAGCTATCTATTACTTTCCATTTACTTGATTAAAGCAAGTCATACATATTCAAAATATTGTTAAATTTTATAACTAAATAATATTATGATCTATTATTTAGTTAAATTTAATTATAATATATTCTCTGATTAGAGATATAATGTTTTATGCGGATGAAATAACAATTTATGTAACAATTATTTATATAATTAAGTTTGTATTTTCATGGCATTTATATAATTACGTTATCGTAATACGATTAAAAGATAATATTAATAAATCTAAAATATTAATGCTGCGTTTATGTATACTTCTAACTTCTCATTAGTAAACTTACCAAAGCCTTAATTTCTTGTAAAATACCTCCATTTCTAACTGATATGGTAAGTTTTTCAGCCGGTAAATTTTCAGGATTCTTAAAAGATAAAAGATGATTACTTTTCAATTCAGAAGTTATTTAGGAAAACAAAATTCTCAACATATTTATTATATATAAAATTCACAACATACCGAAACCATAACGTAGCTAAGACTCATATACCTTTCCAATTTAATACTATGATGAATGTATAATTTATCACAAACAATTTAAAATAAAGCGCATAAATTCAAATATTCCTAATTAATTAGTACAAGAATACTTATTCAGTTTCCACGTAAACCAATGTACGTATAAAATTAAATTCTTTTTGATCCAATCAGTGAATATAATATTAAATCAATCAACACTCAACAATGCAGTATTCAGTTTTGAGCGTTTAGTTTACAGTTTACATGAAATGATGTAAAAACTAAAAATCACAATTTCTTTACTGTTCGCGAACAACCTCATCAAACACCTCATCCAATAGCCATCACGTCACGTCCTCAACTCACAAATAGGGACTGGCAGACGTCAATCTGTCTAGTGTCAAGTATGTACTATAACAGACAGATGGAACAAAACGAGAATAGACTCGAAACGACTGTCAAAAAGTATTCTGTATTTTGTTGTTTTGTTGAGTCGAGAATCAACAATTTTTTGGCGGTTGAATAGGTAGTCGTTGAGCACAAGATAGTATTATTTAACTACTCTTGTGTCATTTTGAGGTGATTTAAATAATTTATATTAAGTATTAGTAATGTTTTTGAGTTTTACTTTGGAAATAGCTAAGTCCATTGACACGACTAGGTACAACAGCGCCGCGATCAAATGCGTAGACAAATATTATGTGATCCTTATTAAAAGCCCGAAACAGATGTTTTTGTATTATCACTCACCAAAAGTCTACAACAGGCTATCAGACGTTACAGAGGATATTCTTGAAAAAGGGCGAAGAGACGTCCTGCTGAAAGAAAAGGTAAATAATAATTAAATTCAAATTCAGATATTTTTTTATTTCAAATAGGATTTAAAATCAATTATCGAAATTCAAAACTACCAACCATTCGAAAATTAACGCCAAAGAGTTGAGAAGAGCGGAGCAAGAAACCCAGCGAGTTTCTTCTTTCTTTTTAATAATATTTTGTGACAATATAACTAATTTCGTACAATAAATTTAGTATTAAATAGCCTGAGGGCAGTCGCCCCATTCTTTATCTTTTTTATTTATTTATTTGTATGGATATCCAACAGTTGTACATATTAACTTACATCTAACACATGCCTTTTAACTAAACATTTGTATGTACTACCAATTATAGGAGAACACATCATTCCATAAAAATAACAGTGGTTAGTTTGCATTTAAGGTGACTAAAAACTACTTAAGTATTTTAAAAATAAGTAATATAATAAGTATTAGTTGGAAGAATATGGTTTTCTGAACAATAACAAATGTTGAATATAATAGAATGTTAAAAACTAATTAATTGGCCAGAGCGTCGCTACATTTCTTTAGAAAAAGTGGGAGCCTATCACAACCAATGTCCAGTGTTGCTATGTTTTTTACACATTCGTTGTATACGCGTGACATACGGGCTGTAGGAGCGTCCTGTCCAAGTTTCGTTCGAGCATTATTAGTTTTAAAGAAAGGACATGGGTTGAGAGGAGGTCTCCGAGGTACGTTTATATTGAATCTACTCAACAGTTCATTGTCATCTATTTTTCCATTGAAAACTTTATAGAGAAGTTTCATATCTTGAAGAGATCTACGAACTGCCAGTGGTTTCATCAAGGTAATCGAGTTTGATTTTGTAGCACTCTCTATCTTCTATAGAATGATTAAGAAAGCCACTTATGTTATAGTAATTATTACCACATAAACGTCTTTTAAATTTCATAACACATTTGTTTTGTACATTTTCTGAGATAGCGTTATAAAACATATTTATCGCCCAACAAAAGACTTACTATACTAGCGGCACGCTATGATGGCCGTTTTGACATATTGTAATAGTTATTTGAAATATCAATGTATTCTCGAAAAAAATATAATCAAATCTATTAGTTTTTGTTGCAAGTAGTACCTGATTAAAAAGGTTTAATAAAACAAAAATATAAATGTTTACCTCATATTGGAATGAAAATGAATATACATATTTTATATGTACATAAGAAACATATGAATACAAAAAGAGACCAAAAAAAGGTGTAACAAAAGGCCAGATTTAATCAGATCGTCCATACTGCTATTTTCACTGACGTCACTGCTATCATCACCTACATTAATGATAAGTTCATTTTCTAAAATATTATCTATTTTTACATCTCTTTCATAATCTTCCCTTATTAATTTAACAGTTTATTCACAACCCCAAGGTTGTGAATAAACTGTGAGTAAACTTGCAACACACATTGTCTTTAAGCACACTTTTGCCGTTCCACTATCAGACTGCGAATGATATGTCCATATGTATAGAACGTCATTGATTAGAACAATTTTCACTTATGTCGAAAGAAATTTCTTTTTAAAAGAAAACCCCAATAAGAATAATTTTACGTGTACATAAACCAAGGAAGCATGTGAAACATTTAGATCACATCATAGAGATATTTTCGAAACAACTGTCTGATAGATGAAGAAATGTACTAAATGGACTGGTTTATTATACTATCTACTGAAAGCGAAGGTGAATCAGGGTTTGATCATCATCATCATTGTGAGGAAATTCAGATGTATATGATGTTTTATAAATCGCAGTGAGTGCAAAGGGTAGGAACCCTGAACATTTATACGCAAAATGGGCGCACAGTATACGTAGGGATACGACAAATAGCCGCACACGTTTTACCGATGTATTTCTATGATCGAAGTCGTATATCAAAAGAAAAGTGGAATTTCCACGAATCTATGTATAGGGTTATTCGCACAATATAGAAGAGTACGATAACAGTCCTTATTCATAGCTATATCATACAAATCTTCACCTTTCTCAAATATATAAGTGTCGTATTTATTTGGTCATTTGTTACTTTGGTCTCCGACTATATGTTCAGTTTAGATGATGAAGACTCTTTTCGAAGATACTTGCGCATTGTATATGTACGGCTGCAATAATTATTTAAAGCGTGGCACCGTGCTTAAGCTTGCATGTTTGCGTGCTTAGCTTATTTGTACAACTTGCGCAATTAAATCGCTGTGTGTGGATGACATTAGTTTCAATTGAGGCAGCGGCGTGTTCTCAAAGATTGTTTTACGTGCACTCTATGTTTAATTTATTTATTTTTAAATATATTGGACACAAGTTTACCACCTTAAACTTTTAGTTGAAGTATTTTAGGAATGAATTTGAAATTCATTCCTTTAATGAATCCAGCTGAGCCGACGAGCTGTGTAATGTGTTTAGTCTATGCTTATTTGTACTATTATATAAATCTGTGGTTACTTTTAAACCGAAATCATTTTCAAAGTTATACGCAGTAACGAAAGACTAGGCGGTATGGTCTATAGACTATAACCTGCCCTTGGGGCGAATTAAGAAAAAAAAAATTGTTTTTAAAATACCTACGAGATAACGACTTCGAGTAACGACCAAAGAGAATTTAAACAGTGAGTTCACGACTGTGTAGTGTGTTTACTATTTAGTATTTAGCAAATTAGCACAGGATTTTACTTTTTTTTAGTGAATTTAGACTTTAGTATTTATCGTTTACTATGTTTACATTACATTAGCTTAAAATAAATTTAGTAAATACTAA
Organism: Leptidea sinapis; assembly: GCF_905404315.1. Lineage (NCBI taxonomy): Eukaryota > Metazoa > Arthropoda > Insecta > Lepidoptera > Pieridae > Leptidea > Leptidea sinapis. Next base: position 12,443,321 of record NC_066271.1, on the reverse strand, counting down.
TTTCTAAACAATATAACAGTCGGTATTCAAGGAATTCGCACAATGAACTATGATTTAAATAAGCCTACTTAGATTCCAAGTGAATCTATAATGATGAAGAAAACGGATCCAAGTATTAAGAAAACGTTTGTCCGTACTAGTCAGCAAAGAATACTAGGACATAATTCAAAAGTTATTTATGATGTTGAAGTTCATGCCAAGACACAAACTAGCCAACCAACTGCTACGAAGGAAGAACTGAATACACCAAAGTTATGTAGCAGTGAAGCACTGGCCACTTACTTAACAGATGCCAAGAAATCTTTACCCCAAATCTTATTAAGTGAAGTTTCTAAAGTCGACAAAATTCAACTTAGTAATAAAGTAATTTAATTTTTAATATTATTGTTAGATCAGGACTATAGACCATTAGAGAATTGTTATTACTCAAACAAAAATTTTATCTAAGTATATATAATTGTAATCCAGATAGGTAAAAAAGATATGATTTATGTGGATTACTAACTTAAGTTTCTTTACTAAATTATAAAATTAAAGGCAAGCAAGACCTAAAACTGTACATGACATGTATTGTAAATGAGTTTGTGATCTGGCATTGAAAATAAAGAACTTTCTCATATCTCCACAAAAATCTATGTTTCATAAACCTATGTAGAAATCTTCTTCTAAAGTGGGATTAACTGATTTCTTCAGAGTTTTTCTAGACTGGGATGATATATTAAGCTAACAAACTTTAAGATTTATCATTATTATTAGTAAGGTATAACACCTACACAGTTGACCTGCCTATACCAAATTTCTAAGCAATAGCATGATGTCAGTCACCTTTATCTAACTGTTTTATAATATGTCAATATTGAATGAGTAAAATATGTGAATATCATATTTGCAAACAACTTTATATACAATGACAATTGAACGAAGACTGCTAATATATAAGCTTATGATGAGTGAAACCTACTGATACCCCCACAGACTGCATCACCAGCCCTGATTACAGTAATCACAGAATAAGTAATAATGCATACAATATTAATTAGTTATTTAAAAAACAAGCCTCTTCTGTAGAGTTCTGTTTGAGTTTCAACTCAAACTTAAGCTATTCAAATTGTGCAATGCATAACTGTTAATGAATATAAATAGAAATATATTGTATTGGCCTGCACCTACATAATACTATTTTGTTTACACAATATTAAAATAAATTTATTTATTTTAATGTTGATGAAAAAAAATGATTCTATGCTTTCTATGTTTTTTAGATTTGTTACTAGATAATGTATACATAATTATATTATATTAATTAAAATGAATGTCAGTAGATTAGGATAATTTAGAGTTTGAGTTAATTAAAGGTTGTCTTTTTTTCCAGGTGACCAAAAAACTCAATTTTCACTTTGATGACCGGATTTATAAAAATTTGGTGCAACTTAATGCAGATGTTGCCAATGTCAAAAATAAAAAAGAACCTCGTTCTAAAGTGGCTGCAGTTAAAAAGGACTTAGAACCAAATATAGAAGACTTCTATCATGATGAAAAAGAAGAAGATTTGTGCCCCAAAATTCCTGTAATAAAACCAAAATTTAGACCAATAAGGAAATTTGAATCTGGAGAATTACATGAACTGACTAGATCTTTTGAATTATTATAAAGTTTAACTGTCAATTGAAAAGCACAAGTAGTGACAACGGTTTTACTATAACTTAACATTCATATTTATCTTCTTTCAGTACCTATTTTGTCAATTTTATCATCAGTGCTTCTTTATTAAATTTATTTTATGTTGTAGCTGCCAATATCCTCGGCCACTAATACTGAAAAGATTCAATCTGCAGCAATTGCAAGAAAGACTATAAAGAAGAGACTGTTATCATATAGCAGATATCACATATATTATGTGATATCTGCTACTACCTCTGGGCATCTGAATATATGCTTAAACTATATATTTTTGTTTTATTGTCTGTTAGTATCACAGTGGAGTGTTGGTAGTGTCCACAGGCGCTGTTGTTCCAAGTGGCGCCTACTAAATCCCCGCCTGTAACATAGAATGAGTTTCCGATTTTCTGCATTCATAATATGTCGATGATAACATGTGAGGAAATTCAGATTTATGTGATGTCGCATTGGTTTCAAAGGACTGAAACCCAGGAAATATATACGCAAAATGGGCGCACAGTAAATGATGGATCGCGCCAAAACCACCATTGTTTTGGGTGCGTTGATTACTATGCATGTTTAACCAATGTATCTTTATAATATCGATATCAAAATAGAAGTGGTATTTCCAGGAATATGCGCATAAAAGCACGAAATCTATCCATATCATACATATATTCGTCTTTCTCATATGATATCGAGATAATAAAAATACATAGCCCTTTGAACCCAGTACAAATTTGACAACATCACATAAATCTTGAGCTTCCTCACGATGTTATCATCGACGAGCGCCAAATAAACGTACACAAAGCGAGGGTTACACGCTAGTGGGAGCTATAAGCGAGATTAAAAATAATTAAGTAATAAAATATTCAATAGCAGCATACAGTATATTTTGTTAATCTGTGCTGCATACATCTGTAAGAAAATTCAATAAAGATAGAATTTGATAAAGTTACGTAATTGGTACTTATGCTAATAGATAACCGCAAATTGATCTCTGAAATCTTTTAAATTGCCATTTATAAAAAGCAAATTGGATAAAATTAATTAATCAGAAAAGATAATTTAGATTATGTCCTAAACTTCTTTGATAGTTGGCAGTTTTTATATTATTTATGAAACTGCAAGTGATACTAAACTAATAACTTGCTAGAAATAAGAAAACCCTACTTATCAGTAACTTGCACTGCGACCAATAACAATATGAATATATTATATAAATCTGCTTAAGTACTTATCAATTAGTCAGTTTCGTTGAACACTCGATCGAGGACGGTTTGAAAACACGCGCCGTTGCGCCGCCGACAATTTGCTCGCTTTGAAGAAAGAGAAACCATCATTACTCAGGAATAAGCCAATCACAAACGGGTCTATCCTATAATTTTGGTTTATTCATTCTGAAATTTTCCTCTTCAGTCAATTTCTGACGCCAGTTACAGTGGTTGCGAGTCCGTGGGTTATTTTTTATTTGTTATAAATTATTCAAACAAAATATAATAGACTTTCGCTATGGCTGAAACAGAAATAATACCGAATAGTGAGAATAATGAGCAATTTTTTGAAGGGGTTGAAAAGTTAATTGAAATATGGTTTACGCCGGTGAAGCATGCGGATCTGAGAAAAATCACTCGGTAAATATAAATTATTATTTAAAAATATTCTTGTTATGACAAGTAATATTATGATTGATTTTGTGTACTTCTAGTTGATTTAATAAAATTCTACTTTGTTTAAGTTACCGGTACCTTTGAACGAATAATAATCACTAAAATTACCCACATTTAAAATAAATTAAGTAGATTTGGTAAATAATCCTTATTGATCGAAACGCAAGAAGTTGGCTCACATGAGTTATATAATTCTCTTTTCTCTAGAGGTGATAAATCTGAATGGATTAAAAAAGATGAAAAATTACCTGTATTCGGAAGCTTCTAGAATCAGCTGTTTGAGATGGTTAACTGTTAGCATTACCGGATATATTATTTAACTTGGTTGGTTCACAAATCGCAAAGTACAAACTGTTTTGCATTGATTTAATTGTAGCCCGAGATTTGACAAAACATGCATTGATTTGCAGCCTTTTTTTGTTTAAAAAACAAGCATATCTCTGTGTAGATTCCTAGCTTGTAAAATAGTTTTGAAAAATGAGCTTTTGATCCGAGGTATTCCAGCAAAATCAACAGTTGTTAATTATCTTAGTAATCTCAGTGAGAATAATCAATTAATTAAAATATTTGTATACTCATGTGTATCTCTTTAACTTGATTGTATAAAAGTACATAACAGTTAAGTAACAGTATTTTCCACAAATTGCTTTGAGGAATCATTTTGCAAAAAACCACCGAAACAGCCAATTATGGGCAGAGCCAGTTCTTGTAACTGTTGACAACTGGTTTATGTTCTTAATAACTTCTGAACATGTACAATGATAATTAATTTGATTTTCTTATGTACCTGCATATTAAATATTGTTCTTTAAATTCAGTCTTATAATTCCTATCTTAAATTATTGATATATTTTGAATTATTGTACCAAAATTCATAGTAAGTGTATTCCACAATATAAAACTATATCAATTATAAAAAAATATATTATTATAAAATATACTTATTACTATAACTAAAAATTAACATTTTAGCATATTTATTGTGTGCTTATTAAAGAGTATGGCAATAGTTTTTTTAAATGTTTTCTTAAAATGAAAGCTTTTTCAATTTAAAAAATTATTTTGTGGCCCCATTTTCTTATAATCAACTTCATTGACATTTACTTCATTGTATTTTGGTTCACAATTATGGTTGTGTTACCACCACCCTAAATAAATAAAACAACAAGAATTGTTTTGCTTAAAATTAATCTAGAATGAAGAATAGAAGAAAAGTAGGCCTAGGACGTATGTACAGTTGGATACTATTGTTGGATTGTGTATTTTTCTAATACTGATACTTGAAACCTGGTAAGCATGATATGTGTCTCACAAATATGTGGACAAGAATAGGGGACAAATAGTAGGGCAGTAATGGTCACACTATGTGATATAATCAGCTACAATTAATATCAATCAATGCATCTCAAAACTAATAAAATGATGTCAATTGATTCTTCTACATTGGTAGATTGTGATTATTGAATCACAAGAAATGGTACACAAAATATTTACTTTCTTCTTCAAAATGGCAGTTAAATTATGGTACTTACTGATTATTTTTTTTGTTTACAGCCAGCAGTGGGAGAATGTTCTCAAAATAGTCCGCTGTGAGATTATCTCTTTCACTCAGAGCGAGCAAGTTGATGCCTATGTGCTGAGGTAAGTAATATTATGTTCTGTATTGGCATGTATGTTACATCTCATTCAAAAGGTATCTGAAAAGGAAATGGTAACTTTGTACCAGTAACACCCTCCCTCTATAACACAGTAGAGGAAAACACGTTATAGTGCAAATAACGTATAACGCGGTTTTACGACCTTGTAATTCGTAGTAATAATAATAATTAATCACAATTCGTTACAATATTTCCAATTGTTTGCCTAGTTTTACTATTTTATTAATGTTTTTATACACAATTTTTATAAAATAATTTTATTTTGTGATAACACAATTGACACACATGCAAAGGTATGCGAAGCTAATTATGAACTGTACAACTCATTATAAATTTCACAGTACACAAAGGTGTGTTATATGCAGTTGTTGTTAAATCCCCGCGTTATATGCAGCAATGCACATGATATATGGGTGATTGAAAACGCGTTATAATGGTTCGGATTATAGGGACAGTTGTGGTATCTAGTATATTGCCTATTATTGTTTACATGTCACACGTAGTATCCGAAATATTAAGTGTTTTCCTAGGCGCTGCAGAACGGGATCACTCACCGTTGTGACGTTACAACACAACACATTAATTATGGTGAGAGAAGTTATGACGTAACTCGGGCATTTCGAGCCGTAAATATTCGCGGGGCATTTTAATAATACGAATGCGAAAATTATCGTTACTTTAACAATAATCGCTTGATTTTGTTGAAACAAGCCTATATTATAATCTAATCTCTCCTGAGTTTCAACTGATTTGACGGACTTTATCTCTATTATCATTACCATCGAGCAAATTTGATTTAGTTAATGTTATAGCAACTCAATGATGTCTTAATTATCAGAGCATTCTATGGGAGAATAAACGAAAATTGTCTTATTTTGAAAACTTCAAACAAAATGTAGTAAAAGTTACATAAAATGAAGAAAATATTTTTTTCTTTATAAACTGGATTTAAATGTATTGTAACACTGAAGCAGGATTTTTAAATTTACGTTTTATCATGGTGAAAAAATTTCGGAATGTGACTATATATTAATTTCTTATGTCGAGCTAGCTCCATACTGAATAATTATATTGATATAAAACTAACGTCATTATTTAAAAACAAATTCTAATAATTTTTAAAACACGCTATAACTAAAAAAATCTCCATATAACACCGCTCGATCTCGATAAAACGAATTATGAATATTATGAATGAAAAAAAAACTTAAGGCCCGCCCAATATATAAACTACGTACTTAAATAACACTATATACTTACTTTATGTGTGCATATAATATTAACGAAACTTTTTAAATTTCGGGCTTTTAATTCTTATACTAGTAGTTATAGCGACAATTCTGTCCAATAGACGATATGTTCACAGGCAGGCGTAGTCGCAAAGTGCGGCAACTAATCCAACGCCCAATCGGGCTTACTGGAGCCAGTCTCGAACAATGTGTGACGTTGTCGTGCCACATGTTCTCTTTGAAACTAAAATGCCGGGTTGCGTAGTAAAAATAATACGTTATGAAATAAGAAAGACACTGGGATCACATAATATTTAAATTTAATTTGAATAATAGTATTTATCTATAGTTAATAACATCTTGAATAGCTAGAACTTAGCTAGAAAAAGCCTAGCGATAGCTTTATGTGAATGACGTAGAATACCGGCGGTTTCGCATAGGTTAGTGTCGAGGACCGGAGGGCCCCCCCACAAAATATGAGAGTGGTCCGAAAAAAGATATTACCCCAGGAGGGTACCGGCTCTGCCAGAGCCGGAGAATCTCTACCCGAGCACTCTCGCTCGGGCTGCCCTTCGTATTCCGGGGTGGTCCTTAAAGGCCGGCAACGCTCTTGTGATTCCTCTGGTGTTGCAAGAGAATGTGGGCGGCGGTGATCACTTAACACCAGGTGACCCATACGCTCGTTTGTCCTCCTATTCCATAAAAAAAGACATACAAACTTTGCTGTGCGTAAGTCATACCAGATAAGAATAATTATTAGTAGCACTTATCACTATATTTACACATTTCGCATCGTTATCTTACCATGTCTACTATTCGTGATACTAAAAATATAACGATAACATTTCTGACCTACCATTTACGAATATCTCATTATAAAACTAGTATTAACGAACCCCTGATAACTACTGAACAGATAAGCGTTCAATTTATATAAATTGAATAGTGCGGTTTTCAAGGAGCTTTCATCCTCTTACTACTAAGCTGTGGAATGAGCTTCCTAGTGCGGTGATTGCGGGACGATACGACATGGGTACCTTCAAAAAAAGCGCGTACACCTTCCTTAAAGGCCGGCAACGCTCTTGTGATTCCTCTGGTGTTGCAAGAGAATGTGGGCGGCGGTGATCACTTAACACCAGGTAACCCGTACGCTCGTTTGTCCTCCTATTCCATGAAAAAAAAAAATAAAAAAAAATTGTGTAACCAGTTGTCAGTCTGTGAAACACAGGTTTAAATAACTAAAATTCTTACTTTCATAACAGATGCCTACGATACTATGATGATGAAAAATATTACAAATCTTTACACTTAGATTGTGGATTGGTCTCCGCTGCGATCCAACTAGATACCGCACTACCTATGAAGAATAGCTTTTTTATTATGGCAACTATTAGATGCTTGTGTGCGTGACATCTTGACACTCAATGGCATCCATTCAAATTTTGTAACATACGCTTCGTGTTATTTTATATTGAAATTAATAAAATACAAAATACTTACTGATGATATTATGTAATCCCAGTGTCTTTCTTATTTCTTTCACGTCACACATTGTTCGAGACTGGCTCGAGTACGCCCAATAGGGCGTATAGGTAAAGGTATAGTATCAATTATTGATTTTTTGCCTTCTGTAACCTATTTTGATTGACAGGGCGTAAGCATTCAGCCACGCTTGGAGTTAGCTCTATAGTATTTTATTATCTAGCTAAAGCCCACATTGACAAATCAAAATTGTTCACCCTTTATCGGGCTGTCGAGTTGTCTAAACACTGGTTGGTATGTTCAGTTAAGTCTATTATATTATATTAATATATAAAATTCTCATGTCGCGGTGTTTGTAGTTAAACTCCTTCAAAACGGCTTGACCGATTCTCGTGAAATTTTGATTGCATATTGGGTAGGTCTGAGGTGGTCCACGACAATTTTTTTTTAAATTTTTTGAAGTTTTCACCCATCTACGATCAACAATTACTTTTGTATCGCGATTTTAATATCGGCAATACAACGTTTGCTGGGTCAGCAAGTAATAATATAATATTGACACATTCTTACACAAATTGTCTTGCCCCAAACTTGGCATAGCCTGGTTTAGGCAACTATATATTTAATACAATATACTTACTTAAACATACATAAATACAAATAAACATACATGACTCGGAAACAAACATTCATTTTCATCATATAAATGATTGCACCTACCGGGATTCGAACCCGGGACCTCTAGCTAAGTAGGCAGGGTCACTAAACACTGGGCTAAAGAGGTCGTCTAAGTAAGTTAAGTCGATGCTTTTGACAGATGAAACGGGAATTAAATAATCGAAAGGGAGATTCTATTTGTCTTTCTCTAGCCTCGCCAGTCGCCACACTAACTCTTTTCTTTCTTTCTTACGTTATCACTTCTTAATCTGCAATAGAGGAAGACAAATTTAAAAATTGACAAATTACTTATTAAGTAACCGCTTAGCACAATACGAAAGGTTTTTAAATGTAATTATTGTTATTATAACTTGTGCGAGCTCCGCTTGCGCGCGACTGGTTTTTCGTTTTTTTTTAATGAAAATAAGGGACGAGATGAGCCGGAGCCCATTACAATGCAGTGCCGCTCAGAATTTTTTAAAGAACCAAAAATTCTGAGCGGCACTACAACTGCGCTCGTCACCTCCAGACATAAGTTGTTAAGTCCCATTTGCCCAGTAATTTCACTAGCTACGGCGCCATTCAGACCGAAACATAGTAATGCTACCACATTACTGCTTCACGGCAGATATATGCGCCGTTGGTACCCATAATTTAGCCGGTATGTGTGCAAAGGAGCCTCCCACTGGGATTGATTAGATAGTGAACTGGTACCTTGTTAGCTTCAGGGATCCACGAGCCAATATACTTACGTATAAGTGAGATAATAAGGTTATCGAAGCTTATCATCATAGTACTACGTATTCGTTACGACATTGTTGCCGGGTGGAAGGGGTCATCCCGATATCATCCGTGTCACCTTGATAATAGAGTTTAAACTACAATGATACGGACCGTTTTTTTATCAAATAGGAGGAAAACCTAATGGTGAAGTGTAACAGACAAAGAATTACAAATGCTTTGCCGGTTTCTGGAAAGTGTAGACGCTTTTTTTGTTGAAGGTAGCCATTTTGTTATGTTTTTAAAGTGATAACGCTCACTTCTAGGATTAATGCACAAATAAAACTTAAAAAACTCGAACTCACGACGTCTCGCGTTCCGTGCGATTGCTCTTCTAACTGAGCTTACCGTTCGAGCGACGTATCGTCACAAAATCTTGTATGCTTTGTTCAATTTTGAGGTTGTGGCTTCATTTACAGGATCTACTTTACAGTTGATAACCTGCTCAACTCCAGTATTTACATATTAGGAAATTCATTTGAGATGTCGCTCTTGCAAATCTAAACAATTTTTTATGTTTTTAAAGTGATAACCCTCACTTCTAGTTGTAGATACTGGGTTGAGCAGGTTATCAACTGTAAAGTCGATCCTGTAGATGAAGCCACCACCTGAGAGTTGGACAAAGCATACAAGATTTTGTGACGATACGTCACTCGAACGGTTAGCTCAGTTGTAAGAGCACTCGCACGGAACGCAAGAGGTCGTGAGTTCGAGTCCCGCATTGTTCATAGAAAATTTTTTTCAAGTTTTATTTGTGAAGGTAGCCATGTCCTGGTCATGGCTGGCTTGTCGATTTCACCTCGCCAATTTCAAGTCCACCGTCCATATTATTCAATTTATGTGAAGTTCGAGTCAAAAAGTCAAACATTCAAATGGTGACAGTCATATTAAAAGTGGTAGTCAATGACGTTTCCATGCAACGCCAAAGGATAACAAAACAGGACTCCACTATAAAACATATACACACATCTTAAAATAAATAAAAAATACCCACAAACAGTACAGAAGACCGACAATTTTTTTTAATGAAAATAAGGGATGAGACGAGCAGGACGTTCAGCTGATTGTAATTGATACACCCTACCCATTACAATACTATGCCGCTCAGAATTCTTGAAAAACCCAGTAATTCTGAGCGACACTACAATTCCCCTCGTCACCTTGAGACATATGATTTTAATTACACACACACACACACACAGTAATGCTTATACATAACTGCTTCACGGCAGAAAAAGGCGCCGTTGTGGTACGCATAATCTAGCCGGCATCCTGTGCAAAGGTGCCTCCCACTGGTACCGACAAAAGATAAATCCTCCGTTAGTTATAGCATTTATTTCCATTTCAAAGTGTGCAAATATAGCGAAAAGTGGAGCCAATTTCCAAGGTTATTTGAATGTTTATAAACAGCCGACGCGATCGTCTGAAATACGGGAAACCTCCGTGTCCCCTCTGTAGACATCGCTGTCGGCGGTGACGTATATCCGAGGGCATAGTGCCAATCTTGAATTCGAGGTTCACGAACTTAACGAAATTATACCTTACGAACGGCCGCCTGAGACTTCGCATGCGTAGATTTTGGTAATCTATATATATAAAAATGAATTGCTGTTCGTTAGTCTCGCTAAAACTCGAGAACGGCTGGACCGATTTGTCTAATTTTGGTCTTGAATTATTTGTGGAAGTCCAGAGAAGGTTTAAAAGGTCAATAAATAGGAAAATGCTGCTAAATTAAATAAAAACAACAAATTTGTTTTTAGTTTGATGTGTCCATACATAATTTCTATGAGAGAATTTATTGACGCACGGTTTGACAGTTCTGCTGTGAAACAAAATTCGCACGGAACGCGAGACGTCGTGAGTTAGGAGTCCGAGTTCGAGTTTTTTAAGTTTTACTTGTGTATTAATCCTAGAAGTGAGGGTCATCACTTTAAAAACATAACAAAATGGCTACCTTCTACAAAAAAAGCCTCTACACTTTCCAGACAGCAGGGTGCATATTTTACGAAGTAATTTTTGATGTTATGATATATTATTGACAAATTCATATAAAAACATTGGTAACAATAAAGAGTATTGGGAACCAATCACCCCATGTAAACTGTATATCTATATATATATGAAAAAGATTTGAAAGTATTCAAAAGTATTCAAATTTCATCATTTTTAATCCTTTTCAATCAATATTTTTAACCAGAGCTAAGAGACAAGGTTCAATAAACATATTAGTTGGTGACTTAGTCTACTTTTATTATTTCCCATTATGATTCCAATTTTCCAAATATAAAATTAAGATTGATAAAGCTATTTTTATACCCTTAATGGAATATTATTCCAAAAAATTTTCGTAAAATGTCTATAATGTGAAAAAAAGTTTCACTTTTACCGTGGTTTCATAAAACCACACAATCCTTTTTTATTTATTATATACAGAACAACGTCTGTCGGGTCAGCTAGTTTATTAATAATAATTGAATCATATTTTGTGCATAATTTCATAGATTTATTGTTTCACAAGTCCTATAATATGAGCCAGTCCCTTCAAAATTAGTCCTGCTGTTTCGGGGAATAGGCGGAACGATAAAAAGAGTTTTCTAAAATATTAAATTGGTTCCACTCTAAGCATGGGGTATAAGAACGGTTTTATGTTGGGAATGACGCATGGCGGTCTATCCAGAGTAGAGCTCAAGATGTGAATTTGTTTTTCCTATGATAGGCAGGGGCGTAGCTACCGCCGTATTTGCCGCATCGATAATACGTGCGTAAGCAAAAATCAATAAAAACTTTTGCGGCTTGCCTAGGAATTTGAATTGGAATATTATGAATAAATATTTCTTTTAATTATATGCAAACACTTTTTTGCCTTTGTGAGAAATGTTTACCCTTCATAAGGGACCCCAGCAAATTTTTATAAAGGGCCCTGCCAAGCCACGCTACGCCACTGATGATAGGTATAGGTATAAGGTACCTAATACCTATCGTGTTAACATTCGTATGAATTAAAAAAAAAAGTTTTAACTGAGAATTGAGACTGTTTGTTGAAGTTAAAAGGGTCTCTAAATAAAATTAACCTACCTACATTGGTATTTCAACGTTTTCTATTCGCTTTCTGTACTGTACTTTTGATTTTAGTTTCTCTAAGTAGGCTTTCGTAACATTGTGGTTGGTCTTTAGGCCATATTTTTTAATAACCTGAGATACCTAATACTAAGACTCCGTTGCAAGTTCGTCCGTCAGTATGTCAAAAGCCTGCATATTCTTATAAACTGCAATAGGAAATCGGTTGATATCGAAAGACATATAAAATCAAGACGGATTTTGCCGCGCACTACGAGCGCAAATTCGCAGTGCTAGACAAGACACGACCGCAAACTCGCTACTCTCACCCTGAAGAAGGACCTCCGATTAGTCCGAAACTACTCGGTACCGAGACCGATTTATCGTGAGTAAAGCCGTATTTGCTGGGCACATAGTTCGACGGACAGATGGCCGTTGGGGCTGTAAAGTCCTCGAATGGCGACCACGTACCGAAAGACGCAGTGTTAGTAGGCCCCCCACAAGATGGACTGACGATCTGGTCAAGATCGCCGGAATACGTTGGATGAGGGCAGCGCAGGACCGATCGTCGTGGAAATCTTTGGGGGAGGCCTTTATCCAACAGTGGAAGTCTTCCGGCTGATGCAGATGATGATGAAAGCCGATTTGAATAAATAAAGAACAGAGTGTAATATCTCTTAACGCTTCTCGAAACCAGATGGAACACTGACACGCACTTTACCGCTTTTTTCGGCGTTCCTTATTGAATTGCTCGGCATTTCAACAAAGTGAGTTTTTCCAATAACACATACCAACTGTGTTATATGAAATATGTAATTCGCTTTATAGCGTTCTTCATAATTTTTAATGTTGCGTAATACGTTATTACCATTTCCTCATTCAATCGCTCGAATAAGTAACATCCAATAATTGAAGTGATAATCTGTACCTACGCGACGTAATGAGAACATTACCAGTTATCGTGCGTATTTATTTGAGGGTACGATGTCGTGACTACAATAAGCCTGTTTGTTCTTAGGCTCCAAACACACGAGCGATTAACAATAGTGTATTTGACTATTTTCTATACTGAGAACTATATGATTCCTTATACTTATTATAATTTGTGCATGAAACGTATTCGACGTCGATATTTTTAATATGACATAAATATTAAAATTATAATTTATAATATGGACACTAGTAATACGATTGCTTCAAAAGTTGCATGTTTCATCACAAATAAATTAACAATCCTCATCTGTCACACTAAAGTTTTAACGGTTCTATTTTTTTTTGTGATTTTTAATACAGAATGTCATCGCTTTAAGTATTACTTGTACATTTTATTCACTAGTTGCGACCGCGAAATAACTAACTTTTAAGCTATTGCATAGCTTCTATCGCGGGCCTTGAGCGTAGGCACCGAATCCAAAAATTCCGTGACGAAAATAACCTAACACTAACTTACGAGATGTATATAGATATTTCGACACGCTTTTTACAGTTGCCGTGGAACAGCGGTTATCACATATGCTCGTTGTGGTCCCAGGTTCGAGCCTGGGGTGCAACTTGTTTTGTTTTTTTTGATTTCTTTATTTTTTTTATCACGTTTTTTTAATTTTTATTATTATGACAAGCATTTTTGTCCCGTTGTCTGTCTGTAATCAAATCTTGCAAGTTAAGTTTTACTCAGTTCCCGTTTGCTTTTTTTTAAAATTAATTTTATTAAAAAAATACTGCATAAATAAAATAAATAAATAATTATAATTGCATAAGTTGATAAAAAATGCTATGCAATAGCTTCACCGCGGCAGTCCCCGAGTGCCACACGTCTTTTTCCGCAAGCTCAAGCTTGCCGAAATACATCAGTTAAAATCGCACAACAGATAGTCTAATATTCTAATAACTACTTTTTTTGCCTCAGTTTCGAATGTACAACCAGTATATTTAGTTTTTAATAATTAATTCTCATTATACTAATTGCAAAAATTGTTCTTCAGTTAAACATGCGAATGAAAATAGTTTGAAAATAATTATTGCCATCAATTGGGATTTCGGAGGAATAGCCTAGGTACATATTTTTGTTCACGTTCGTTGACGATGTTTGGTCTACTTTGGTTTGCTTTTGTATTTATCGAGAATATTTATCTAATCGTATCTTGGATCAAGGAATATTTTAAAAAAATGTTGTCAACAGACTACATAGTGAAAGTAAGTAGAAGAAGTAGTAAGTAAAGTAGAAGCAGAAAAAAGCAGCATTTTTTTATCTTCTTGAAACACTTGTGTAATACCACGCATGTTGTAGCTAAGTGCTACTCGATCCTTAATTATCACCATGCTCGTAACGTATTTAAATTTTCACATCGCTGTTTCCGAATTCCGGTACACTCTACAAAAAGTGGACCTGCAAGTCTGACATTCTATACCCCCCTCTAAAAGTCCCTGAAGGTAATACATAATTCAAGTTTCACTCGCTTTTTGATCCACCTCATGCGTTTCTGATAATACAGCCAACGTGATCGATGCCATAACGCATCATTAAAGGACCCCGGAGAGTATAAATGTAATGTCTCATTTGCATGTAAAAACATCACCACCCACAAACTTCAAAAGGCATTTACTTTTTAAAATGTATTCCTTCGAAATTCTTTTCTTAATTATTAATTAAAATACTACTATCTGTTTAGATTTAGAGAGAGAAGGAAGGGCGCTATTAGAAACTAATAGGCCAAAAAATATACTTCAGAAAAGGTTAGGTTTCATGAAAAGAAGTGGCAAGAAACTCATTGCCATTCTTTTAAATAAGTATTTACAGTTTTATCATTTTACAAATTATTTTAATTACATTCTATGTGAAGCGATGCAACAAAAAATCTCAAGCGCCATAGCTTTAATTTAAAAAATAAAAAGATGTGAATTCATTAAAAAAACCTAACATTAAAATTTACAATATAGAGCAGAGTTCTCGGTGAACAGGTTGCAAGTTGACCGATGGTTTAAATATTCTGCTCTTTAGTAGTAAAATTTACAGCAATGATTTTCTTTAATGAAACATTTTTTATTTTTTTTAAACAAATATACACATTTTATTATATACTAACTGACCCGGCAAACGTTGTTTTGCTATATAAATTATTATTTTTTTTGCAACGTTATTTTTTTTCTAAAATAAAAGAATTTTTCTAAAATAATCGTAGCCTAAGTTACTCCTTATTACATCAGCTATCTGCCAATAAAAGTGCCGTTAAAATCGGTCCAGCCATTCAGAGATTAGCCGGCACAAACAGACAGACAAAAATTGTAAAAAAGATTATTTTGGTGTATGTACCGTATATATATTCATATAGATGTTGTAAAATACGGCTATTTACATATTACAAACAGACACTCCAATTTTATTTATATGTATAGATTAATATCACCTTTTATTATTTGTTTACATACGACCGTAGTCGCTCGTCTCCCGTGAGCCTACGCTCGTAAAAAGAGGTGTGAGCGTCTTATGAAGTGTGTCTACACGCGCCTAGACTTGCGCACGCGCCGATTGCATGTTATTGGCCGCGCATGGCCACATGTGTCAAGTATCACGACTATCTATGATGATGCTACCATACTAGCCACGGGTGCATTGTTATTGGATACATAAATATAACTTAAGTATATATCGCTTATAATTTGTTCAATTCGCACGTGTTGAGAGCTAGTATAGCTCATTGTCTCAAATAAGCCTTAGTTAGTCTTTTAGCTCCTGCTAAATCGGTTGAGCTTTTTCGGAGCTTAGCCGGAATAGAAACACAAAAACCGGAGTATAATTCGCAATATTTGTCGGAGTAATTTTATAATTGCTATTGTAAATCTCACGGAACATTGTTTTTTTTTTAAACAAACAGATCGCATTTTTTACCTGTATTTGAATTTATATAATACAGTGTCCTGATGTTTGTTTCCAGTGAACTACTAAGCTAATGAACGGATTTTAATTGGGGTTACTACATGGAGTGCTGTTTAGTCCAACTTGAGAGATAGGATAGTTTTTATTTCGATTTGGGACCCATTATTATTTTTATTTCCAATGTTTCTTTTTCCGGTCATATTTTCTATGAGAGAATTTATTGACGCACGGTTTAACAGTTCTGCTGTGAAACAATTTCATTATAACAACAAGGAGCATATTTTGCGATATAATTCTTGATGGTATGAAATATTATTGACAAATTCAACTTGGCTTAAACGACCAAAAAATATGTATGGAATCGCTGCAATTTTGTTCTCTTAAAGACCACATTCCATTATGCATTTGTCTGTATAATAAAACGAGTGCTGTTAAATTTAAAGTTAAAGTGAGTTCTAATAAGGAGTTCTAATGCCCACCTTTCGGCACCGTCAACTGATTAGTTGGAAACTATTTTCATTTACTTCGAATACGTTGAATGTGATGGTTAGTGTAATTGTTCAACTTGTCAACACACGTGAAATACTTTTAAAAAGTTCCGTTAGCCACTTGCGGTCTTCATCATGACTTCCACTTCACCAAATGATACTTTTTGTTTTTTCTGTCAAATTTACTATAGCGGTACGTAAACATTCATAAATGTGTCGGGGACCCAGTGCTCTGTGAACGGCTGGATCACTTGGCGTTGCGTAGAGACGTGCGTCGCTTCATTGTGTGTCTTCTACCGCATTTATCACGGGGAGAGTGTTCCGAAGAGCTGTTTAACCTGATTCCTGCCGCCGATATCCACCTTCGCATGACACGCCACAAGTTAGGATACCATCCCCACCATCTGGATATGTGGCGATCCTCCACAGTGCGGTTTTCAAGGAGCTTTCTTCCTCGTCCTACAAAGCTGTGGAATGAGCTTCCTTGTGCGGTGTTCCCGGGACGATACGACATGAGTACCTTCAAAAAAAGCGCGTACACCTTGCTTAAACGCCAGCAACGCTCTTGTGTTCCCTAAGGTATTGCAAGAGAATGTGGGCGGCGGCGATAAAAAAAGAAGTCCATTCAATGAAAAAATACAATCACACGTTACTATCACTATACGGTTGTTATCTCAGTGCATTGATTCATCATTTTTATCGGATTTGACACGATTACGTTTAATTCGTATATTTTGCAACTTATCATGCATGCTTATCAGGTCCTCTGAAGTTTTACATATATATACATTTTACTATACTATCTCCACAAATACCAGTGTCTGAAAACGAAGGCTTTCAACCATGGGCTATGCTCGGAGTTTCCCTGCGAGATCCAACAGAAATGAGGAGATCCGTAGGAGAATGAAAGTCATCGACTGAAAACTTAAGTGGCAGTGGATAGTTCGACGACCACGTACTGGTAAACGCAGTACTACCAACAGTAGGCCCCCTACAAGATGGATCTGGTCAAGATCGCCGAAATACGTTTGATGAGGGCAGCGCGCAGGACCGATTATCGTGGAGATCTTTGTGGGAGGCCCGGTGTCCAACAGTGGACGTCTTTCGGCTGATATGATGATGATGCTTTCTCAGCATCTAAAGTTCGTGTATTCTTATTTCCGATTATGTTATCATTCATTACAGGGAAGCTTCTTGGCACAGAATGGCTTTACGAACCTTTTCTGCGGCAAAGCAGTAATATGCAAAGATTATTGTGTTTCGGCTCGAAGGGCGCCGTAGCTTGAGAGTTACTCAAGTAATGAGACTTAACACTGCCTACTGCACATGTATTCGAATTTGATACATGTGAATGAGGCGAGCAAAGGTAATTAATGTAAACTTTTACCCCCTTATTCATAATGGTCCGCTAACTTTTAAACAGCCGCTAAGGAGTGTTTTTTCTCATTCTGAGTAAGGTCAATAGAAGAAGACAGAGTGAGAATTAGCAATGCTTTAAGTTAGCAGACTAATATGAATAAGGGGGTTAGGCGATGCGGTATTCAGAGATTTGAACAACCATATTATCAAGATGTATGGATAATGCGTCATTCGGACGGCCCTAGCACTATAAATTATCTTTGGAGACTTTAATTGAAATGATTTTTTGCGTCTTTAAGAGCTAGGGCGTATTAGGCGCAGTTTTGAAGAAACCATTTTGTCAAGTAAATTGTGTAATAAAGTGAGGGAAGTCATGTGAAAAACCACTTAAAGCCCTATGAATATTACAGTATCGATAATCGCGATCCCTGCTTGTAACCCTTGGAGTTGTTCTCAGGTTACAGCGGTGGAAGTAATACCTAGGTATATTATAGGGGTGGCGTGGGGCGCATGCGCGGTATGCTCCACCTTGACCTTGCAATGCCCGACCCCTCCCCAAACCTCAGCCCTCCACAGACGATATACTATATACCTACGCTTAGCTTTATCCATTGTCGTCAGCGTAAATAACTTCTGGAACACTCATTATAAGCTGTTGCGCATTATTTATTAAAAAAAAAATTTTTTGGCGAATTATGAACTAACGTGTCATTGTGTTTTATTTTATCCTTAGATAATTTATACGTCTAGATACAGCTTCTTCGCTGTTAGGCAACTGAAAGACCAGTGGGAGGCTTCCTCCTCCTTTTCCAGGATGCCGGCTAGATTATGTGTACCGCAACGGCGCCTATTTCTGCCGTGAAGCAGTAATGTGTAAACATTACTGTATTTCGGTCGGAAGGGCGCCGTAGGCCGTAGCTAGTGAAATTACTGGGCAAATGAGACAACATCTTATGTCTCAAGGTGACGAGCGCAATTGTAGTGCCGCTCAGAATTTTTGGGCTTTACAAGAATCCTGAGCGGCACTGCATTGTAATGGGCAGGGCGTATCAATTATCATCAGCTGAACGTGCTGCTCGTCTTGTCCCTTATTTTCATTTAAAAAAAAGGTTGACGTGGAATTAAATTGAGTTGCTGATTATTTTGAGTAAGTTTATTAAATTGGCGACAAATATATATAAAGATTGATGCAGGAGTGATAAGCTAGGTTAGTGGTTAGATAATGCTTCTACTGGTACGTGCAAATCTTTTGAGAGCCTTGGATTTCTTTCCTTTTTTTTTAATTTTTTTTTATGAAAATAAGCGACAACACGAGCAGGAAGTTCAGCTGATGGTAATTGATACTCCCTGCCCATTACAATGCAGTGCCACTCTCAGCGCTCAGAATTCTTGAAAATCCTGCAAAATTCGGAATGGCACTACAACTGCGCTCGTCACCTTGAGACATAAGATGTTAGAACTCATTTGCCCAGTATTTTCACTAGCTACGGCGTCCTTCAGACCGAAACACAGTAATGCTAACACATTACTGCTTCACGGCAGAAATAGGCGCCGTTGTGGTACCCATAATCTAGCCGGCATCCTGTGCAAAGGAGCCTCCTACTTTATCAAGCGATTGAGTGTTTATGTTGCAATTTTGATGTAAAATGATGAATGAAATGTGTTAATGAGTTCTGTGCCACTTCCTCTCGTTGTCAAGGTCAACTCTCCGACGTGGCGCAAAACATTTGTTGATCGAAATGAAAAAAATTGTCAAGGTGTTGTGTTTTGTCCACAAATTCAAATTACATGCAATGCGGAAAATTTCATAATGCTATCAATGATGTACGTGACGTCACGCGTACGTCACGCCAACGTCACGTGTCACGTAACGCATTACGGAGTGTTGATCGGCTTCCATATGTTTATTTATAGAGATTGTCTCGTGGAAACTGCGCTTGTAAATGTTACAATATATACGTTGTCGGGTTTGTATTATAAAAATAAGTTAATGAGAGCCGTCTTGTGTTAATCTGCAAGAACATAATATCCTGTAATAGGTTTATGAACACCATTCATGCCATCGTTTGGTCTCGGGGAAACTATTGCTCTTATATATATCTAGAATATTGTTGTAATTCACATTTTTTTCTGGCTGTACAAAAATAACATTTTAAAAAGTGGGACGAAACAGGAATAAAAATCAACGTGGGACGAAACAGGAATATGGGACAAAAACCCGGGGCGAAACAGGAACAACATTATAACATCAGCGTAAATAATATTTTAGCTCCTTATCTTTTTTTTTTATGAAACTAAGGGACGAGACGAGCAGGACCTTCTTTCAGACCGAAACACAGTAATGCTTACTCAAAACTGCTGCACGGCAGAAATAGGCGCTGTTGTGGTACCTAATCTAGCCGGCATCCTGTGCAGGAGCCTCCCACTGGTAATATTGAGTGAGTATAGTGTAGTACGTTACTAAACTTCTCGTTGAAAAAACTTATAACTCGGAAAATATGCGGTGTAATCAAAATATTTTTACATTTCTATTTATTTTGTTTTAATTTGATACTGTGAGGTAAAATAAAAAAAAAAACTCATACAATTTTGTATTACCTATGGTAGATGACGTCAAACTATGATGGGCGACCTCAATTATAAGACGTTTAGGTGCCTACTCTAATAATGCGGCACGTGGAAAGCTCTTTTGCTCTTAATAGTGATTTTCATTACTATAACACTAGAAATAATGTATTGCTTGTAACTAATTCTAGTAGGCTTCATAAGATACATAATAGCTTTAAGGGTAAATGTATAATACA
This sequence comes from Leptidea sinapis, assembly GCF_905404315.1. Lineage (NCBI taxonomy): Eukaryota > Metazoa > Arthropoda > Insecta > Lepidoptera > Pieridae > Leptidea > Leptidea sinapis. The sequence goes on along the minus strand of NC_066271.1, from coordinate 12,422,601 downwards.
CTTCTATTATAAAGTCCCAGCCACTGTTCAAGCATTAGTTATAAATAAATTTAAATGTTTTATAAAAAAATGGCTCTGTCGTAAATCCTATTACTCCACTGCTGAATATCTAAAAGATCGCACAGCCTGGGACTAGATTATGATGTCTTTATAGCGATAGAAATGACTGTACAATATTGTATATTTTTATAGAAAAGAGCGCAAAAAAAAAGAATGCTGGGAGAGTTTCTTGCGCCGCTTCTTCTCTCTCAGAGCGCCATTTGTTTCCGAAGCGGGTAGTAGTATCTAGTAGATAACTACTAATAATAAAAATGACATCAATAAGAATTCTAAAGGAATCAATTTTGAGAAAATAAATGCCTTTTATGCCTTAAGCAAAAGCATACACAAATATGTAAATTAATTTTCAATTTATTGGGAAAACATGGTAATCTTACCAACACTGCTCAATATCAACTTTGCAATTCAATTCAATCATATTTGTATTCATGGACTGTCTGGCTAGACATCATTGTGGCAGTACAATAAAAATAGTTTAAAAAAAACTAAAAATCACGCATTGGTTGAAAAGAAAATGGTTGAAATTTAAAATGAATATCAATTCACTGGTAAACTATATAATGCAATTAAGTTAAAAAAACAGATTAAAGTGCTTTATTAAAAAGATTTGCTCCGTTGATGAATTCTTTGGTATTATAATGACGAAAAATCAATGAAAAAATCCGGGTGAAGTGAAAGAGTATTTATTTTTCTGGAAAAACTATTATAGAACATAGAACAACAGAAACTATAAAACTATTAACAACGAAAGTCAAAACGTAAGTAAAAACTTCAAAACCAAAGCAATGAAACTGCAAACCGTACTGACGCAATAGGAGGGGCGCCGGGGTAAAAAGGGAACGGGAGGGGGCTTCACTTTTCAAAGAGGTCCAGAGATAATGTAGCCGTATAGTAGGTATATATATCAAGTAATAACAATAACCAGTACCCTCGAATAGAAATTGTCTGTCACTAACTAGCCTTGAGAAATGTTTTAAAATATGGTCTCGACTCGAAAAAATAGACTCGAGGCCGAGGAATCGCGCGAGATGCTGCATATTTTTACAGTTTTTTTTTTGCTCATTGTCAGTCAATCATTATTTTCTCTGTATAAGAACAAAAGCTACGTGGTAATTTATTAATGAATATATTATGTAGCTTATGAAAATATTCTGAATAAGTAATGATTGTCGTCGTGGTGAATACTTTATAGGCAAAGAGATATTATATTTTTCTTAGATAATTTATAAGCCGATGAAAACGGGCCAGGTTTATTACTTTAGTGTGCGTGACAAGCTACGTGATACACTTGCGATTCGTATGTCAATTTGTGTTAGTGTTTGCTATGCTCAAAAGAGAGGTTAACAGTCAACCTTTTCTTCGATGTTATCACAGCTCTCACAGTCTATCTAGACGTATAAATGATCTAGGTTGTAATCGAATATACAAAATTCTCGCGTCCCGATGTTAGTTACCAAACTCCTGCGAAATGGCTCCACCGATTTTTATGAAATTTTGTGTGCATGCGGGTACGTCTGAGAATCGGCCAATAGCTATTTTTCATATCCTTTATTGAAAAGGGTAATAAGACCCACCCCTAAATATATATTTTTCTAGATTTTTGACATTTTTTTATTTTTATTATATTATAATTCACCATTGAAAAATACATACAACCTTCTACGATCTTCAACAATTTTTGTATAGCGATTTTTATATTTTTCTGTTCGATCCACAAATCCACTAAAGGGTTGCAAGATGACAGTCGAATACAATAATTATAGTACGATATATTAGGTAGGTCTGGGAATAGGCGGCATCTATTTTTTATACCCCAAAATTGTTTTTTATTACTTTATATGGCAATACAATATTTATATACGTTTGCTGGGTCAGCTAGTTTTATTATAATTTTGACATTACCCAGTAGCGCGTTCACTGCTGTTCGCTGATAGCTGTAATGCGTTCTACTTGATTGTTTCAATACAAGCAATATTGTAATGAAATATATCTTTATTGCACACCACAAAATAATTAAACATAACAAAAATCGAGACTACAAAAAGCAATAGGCGGCCTTTTATCGCTTAAGAGCGATTTCTACCAGGCAACCTGTAACGAAGTAGTTTTAGTTGAAAAGATAACAGACGCTGGTGTTATCGATATGCATATAATTTAAACATACAGTAAATAATTCCAAGAAAAGAACTAGTATTGAATTTGTCACAGTAATAAATAATAACTATGGAGCATTGTTTTGAAAGATTGGAGAGTTTGAGCCTTTCTGATTTCAGAGGGAAGAGAATTCCATAGGTTAACAGCTTGCACAGCATTTGTAATCTAGGTAGTGCCACTGTCAAAATTATTGTGTGAAACGTTTGCCAATTGTTTACACGTAATTTAACACCTTGCCATACCTTCTTGGAAAGCGAACGATGTCACAACTCACACAGCATTATTCTTACGAATATTTTTGCATAAACACAAATATAATCACTGTTACCACCACGTTTTGCGTTATTCATATGAATGTTACAAATGTTACATTATACGCATTTTTAAAGTGAAACTTTTATAATATCGTCTCGTGGGGCTATCGTCGGGCGGTGCCTATAGTTCGCAGCAGCTGACCGTGTAGTGTATAGACTATTACTCATTTGTGCCAGTGCTCCACGCTGTTTTGTTTGTTTTTGTCAGTGTTTAGTGTAAATATTATTCCAAAAATTTTTAGTTAAATGTCTGTAATGTGAAAAAAAGTTTCACTTTTACCGTGGTTTCATAAAACCACACAATCCTTTTTTTACCATGTTGAGCATAACTGGATACTGGAAGGATGGAACTGTATCAAGTGTTTGCCTTTTTATTATAATTTCATGATCCGGGTTTGATTTTACAATAAAATATGGCCTGTTGACAGTAATTAATTAGTTACATTTTTACTAGCATAATACGATTAATAACATCACCATATCCAGTGGGCCCAAAAAAAATTGACAAACTTCTGACAATCTTCCACATGGGACAGTTGGTAATCTCGACCATTCCATCTTTGAATTCGAACGCTTTACTCTCAAAAGTACTCGAAAAATGTCGATATTTCATTTACATAATATTATGTTATAGTAAACGTAGCTGACCTGTTAAGACTTATGTGACTGCCTTCAATAGTAAATTCCCCAAGAGTTAGGAATTCCTGCAAGGGAGGGTAGGTACGAGACTAAGTCGAGGGCCTCAAAGGACCCGAGAAGTGTGATCATGCTTAATATATTTGAAGTTTGATACCATAATATATAGTAGGAACATATTCGAGGAAAGTATAAACTATAGACTTAGTAAATACTAGCGTATAGACGACCCCAATTTTAATTTGTCAATGTGTTTAGCTGGTGTTAATTCCAAGCGTGACTGACTGCTTATTACGACCTGTCAAAGTGATTTACTTTGACAGATCGTGAGCAGTCAGTCAGTTAGAGAAACAATTGATTCGTTTTCGTTTTAAATATCTCGCTGTACATCCGTTAGTGATTTTTTTTGGAAAGGAGGAAAAACGAGCGTTCGGATCACCTGGTGTTAACACTTAATCCGCCGCCCATATTCTCTTGCAATACCAGAGGATTCATAGGAGCGTTGCCGGCCTTTGAGGAAGGTGTACGCGTTTTATTTGAAGGTACATGTCGATACCGCGTACCGTAGTACCGAAAATTGGTACCGTATGTCGGTACCTACCAATTTTCAAATTTTCGTCTTTCCGCTTTCAATTTCTTAAATTGATATGCTGTTTTTTTTCTTGAACAGTATATGGTTCACTAGGGAGAAAGTGTGATTCCCCTACTCAGATTTACCGAGGCGATCGGCTTCGCCTCGTCCCTTCAAACTGAACCCAAGTAAAGAAAATAAAAGATCATAGAGATACCAGACTTCTCAAATGCCATCATGTTTTTTTTTGGAACAACAACATCCAACTCAATTTTCTTGAAATTTTTGCTGTAGTATTATTGACTATCAGAGCAGAGATTGAGGACGTCCTCAATCTTTGCTTCCTTTGTAAGTACAAAGGACTTCCACAGAGTATGGATTGATACTTACGTAACAATATTTTTTTCGCTCGTCACCTTGAGACACAACAAGTTACGTCTCATTTGCCCAGTAATTTCACTAGCTACGGCGTCCTTCAGACCGAAACACAATAATGTTTACACATAACTGCTTCACAACAGAAATAGGCGCCGTTGTGGTACCCGTAATCTAGCTGGCATCCTATGCAAAGGAGCCTCCCACTGGTTACTCGGAGAACTCGCAACAACGACGAATTTGTCACTAAAACTACACGATAAGCGCCATTTATGTATAAATAAACTGCCGGCTGCGCCCATAGTCGTGCCGTTTGCCAAGTCCAGGCGAGTCGTCACTCCTCCGCGTGGTACGGAACGTGACCACATAGTGCGGAGTATCTACTAATGAATTATACAATTATATTGTATAAATAAGGATAGAAAATAGGCTTCAAATTATGATATAATCATCACCATTTGGATGCGGTTTTCAAACAACTTTCTTCCACCTTCAACCAAGCAGTGGATGAGCTTTCTTGTGCGGTGTTTCCGGGCGGTTAAATCTGCGTAGCCGATTTTTAAGGACTGAGTAACAAATGGAAACATTAACTTTTGAAATAAAAATGAATTCTGTTTGTTCGCATGCGATACGATACCGTCTATCCGTTTGCGATGAGACTATGGCATAGTCGGTCAAAAATTTAAATCTTACTTATCGAGATCAATCGAGATGCTGATAATTTATGATTACTTTACTTTTTACTTTATTATATTACTTATGCTATAAAATTAGCCAATTTAGCAACTTAATAATAAAAGTAGAAATGTGTATGCAAGTACATTCAAAGCACAGGAATCACTTTAGCCGACACGGATCCTCGTGAGCAGATTTTTTGCTCAGACTTAAGTTTAATGAAGCTGAGTGTAAGCTTAGTATAAACTTTGATTTCGTTTTTATAGTGAAATCAAATCAAAAATAATTTATTTCGTAGGTTAATTGCATTACACTTGAAATATGTCATCTTTTATACAGTTCGTTCAGAAGGCAGATTTCCTCTTGGAGAAGAGCGAGCAAGAAACTCTAAGGTTGCTCTTTTCAAAACGGAATGGTATTACAGGTTCTTATTTTCAATTAAATTTACAAATCATTTCAATTAATTTATACGCAACGTGTTGCAACAAAACACTCAAACGTCAATTACTAAATGCCTTACACGAGTAAGTCAAAAAAAATGTAAATTAATAACTAAAAACATATTTATAGTTATTGAGTACATACTTAAAGTACAATACAGTTGATGAATCAATCCACACATACATACCATAAATAAAATAAAGGCATTATGCGAGCATTTAATAAAAAAAAACATATAATAATTTTAAAATTCATTTAATTAATTCAAAAAAGTCATCTTAAGCTAAGACAATACAAAAGTCAAGTTCTCATTTTATTTATTCGATAAGTTTAACATGAGTAAAGTCTGAGCAAAGTGTAAGTATAGATCTCAGCCTTAGATCGGAGCTGTATTTACAGGATTTCCTGCAATAGTAACTGCGTCACAGTGAGCCAGCGCGCAGACTCCAATCGATTTTCCCCCGTCTCCTCCAATCCCGACACGTAATAAACCTGTGCGATATCCGTCAATCGCATTCACACTTGTTATGAGTTATTTTTTTTTTAGGTTTGAACAAATCAAACCACAGTATTCTATTCTTCCTACTATGGCTCCTGTGGAAGGTATACCACAAGTTTGCCAATGTCACGTTTAAGTAGAACACAAAGTTTAGAGTATATTTGTATTCTAATTTGATTGGTAGGATCGGTGCTAAAGATTGAAACAAGTTTTATTTTCTTATACCCGAAACAAATATACATGGTGTTACACTAAAAAGGACCTACACATGTATAATTACATAAATTATTACAAGTACTTAATCATATTTACAACTTAATATTATTATTTTTAATATATTTACAAAAGGAGTGAAAACTAGGGAGAGGAGATATTTAAATCAAGTTGGGCGGGGAATTCATGTAGGCCAAGGAAATAACACTTATGAATGTCAAAAGTTTTCATTCCTTTTTACATTTGCCACCACTTCGGAAAAGGTTGAGCTTTGATAAGAAGGAGTGGCAAGGAAGTCATTGCCACTCTTTTAAATCAACATTTAAAAATTAAATGTAAAATAGTACGTAAAAACACAAGAGTTATTGAGTACCACCGTAAATGAATGAAGGTGTTATGCGACCATTTTATTACTACCTATTATACTAACGTAATATTTTAATACTTATAATAAACGTTTTTCGAACTTCGTCTACTTACTATTTACGGATATATTAAAAATAAGTCTAAAATGTTAGTGTAAAAATGAAGGCTCCTTTGCACAGGAAGCCGGTTAGATTATGGGTACCACAACGGCGCCTATTTCTGCCATGAGGCAGTAATGTGTCAACATTACTGTGTTTCGGTCTAAAGGGTGCCGTAGCTATTGAAATTACTGGGCACATGAGACTTAACATCTTATGTCTCAAGGTGACGAGCGCAATTGTTTTGCGCTTTTCAAGAATCCTGAGCATTATAATGGGTAGGGCGTATCAATTACTATTAGCTGAACTTCATGCTCGTCTCGTCCCTTATTTTCATAAAAAAATATAACATTAGTGTTGGTGTAGGGGTAAAATCTTCTCATTGTAAACGTCTGTGTGACGTAAGCAGACAATTTTGACATTTCACAGGATCATTTTGATTCGTGATGTTAAAAATGTATGTTCCTTGGCCTGACGTCATTAAAATGGCGCGCAACGTGCAACCATAAATGTTTTACACGGGCATTGTACCTTGGAGATTACCCGACAAGGGTTGGAAGAACCCGTAGCGATTCTATCGTCCTTGGAAATAACTATTTTAGATATTTACATGAGTGAATATCATGCTTCTATTCACTAAAGATTAGCTATAGCGAAGTAGGGGTTAATTGGATGATTCAATTTTAATAAGGTCACCATAACACTTTAGAAATCTTTAATCAAAAGTACCGTCTGCATAGTGGCAACTACGTGCCGACTCCAGACAGATATTTTAACTTCAATATTTAGTTGCTGTTCCAACAACGGTTTGACGACAAGCGTCGGTACGAGTGTGTCAACATAATAATCAAATGTGTCTTAGCAAATGTACTCCGCTCGTGTTATTTATAACACCTAGATTAATCTTACTGTATGACTACTATCTTAGAACTTCCGCTTACTTCAAGGTTGTATTCAAATATATGTCTGCTTCAATTAATGTCTCTCACATTATTCATATTGTATTAAACTAGGCACTTAACGCGATTTTTACGAGTTCAAAATCGAATTAGGATAACGAAAGTAGTATTCGAAGTTAGAATAAATGGGATTGGAAGGGTCTTCCAATTCGTCCGTACTTTTCCTAAATTGGTTCTAATTTAGGAATGTGTAAATGTGTATGACTGCGGTTTATTCAGCGTATATCTGTGAGCCTGTGAGTGTATGTATGTATATAAGACTCTTCGTCTTGAAAGTGGTGATAATAAAATCGTAATATGTAAGATACCATTACATAATATATACAGGTGTTTAAATATGAAACGGACAGTACCAGTCTTATTTCTTGTTATCGGCAATGGTAACGAACTTTCTGTCAAATTTTCATCTAACTATTGCGGCTTAGAACCTACAGCGCGCTGATAGAATCAGGATGGACAGCGGAGACTAGATAGGCATCTTGTTGGTTACCCTTTAGCTACGGAAACCAAAAAGGGAATGATGGTGAAAGTGTGTTGAATTTTTCAAAGTCAAAGTCAAATAAACTTTATTCAATTAGACTTAACCTAAGTGCTGTTGAATCGTCACTATAAATATTTCTTTTACATTACTGAATTTATCATAAGTTCGGGAAAAGATGAGCTCGTGAGACGAGCATACAAGAAACTCAACGGCCACTCTTCAATGAAATAGAGTATTTTACAATGGCTGTAATATACATAAATTAGTTTGTAAGGTGCTGCATCCAATATATAAATCGTGTTTAAATAATATAAATTATTTCATAAAAAGTAATAAAGAATAAACTATCTATATGAATAAAAATGAATTGCTGTTCATTAGTCTCGCTAAAACTCGAGAACGGCTGGACCGATTTGGCTAATTTTGGTCTTGAATTATTTGTGGAAGTCCAGAGAATGTTTAAAAGGAAGGTTTGAATAAATATGAAAATACTCGGAATTAAAGAAAAACAACAATTTGGATTTTCCTTTGATGTGTCCCCAGTTGTTCAGAAATCAAATAAAAGCAATAGTTTAAAATGAATAACTAATTAGAATTTTTATATCTTTCTAACTTTCTCAGGAGGTAAAGAATAAACTTCCTTAAAACACGGATAAATAACACTTAAAAAGGATTCCTTTTGTTTATTTTAAGTTTATTTAATACAAAAGTTTACGTCTTTTATTTATCGTTATTGAGACAGTACGAATGCTGCCGGGTCAGCTAATATAAATATAATTATCGTATATTCAATGTATCAACCTTTACAGCTTGAATTCATTGTTAGTGTAATTATGCTTAGTGAACATGATGGTCGTGATTGCTGTCACAATTAAAAGGGTATAATAGCGTTTAGCGTAAATATCCTTGGTCAGGTCATGGATATACTGGCGACGATCAAGTGAGGTAACAGCAATTCAGTATTTGGTGTACCTGATGCAAGTAGAAGACGCTATAGAGTCAAGGATGCAATGTCAGGATCGAGGCTAATTGGGGTCCGTAATTGAAACTGTTATGAGCGCTGATTGGTTGATCGCGAGCATCCGGTATTGCATGATTGGTTCGCCACCCAGTGACCGATTCATCATATTTATCTTAGACACTCGGTCAGGCCACGTGAGAAGAGATCTGATAGATATTCCTTGAGCAATCTTATTTTATATAAGAGAGGGGAAGAGGCTCACGTGGTGTAAACATGGACATCCGCAACACTAGGGATCAAGAGATTGGGAGAATGCTTTAAGGCTCCCCCACACAGGCACGTTATTATAGGTCGAAAATATCGCATGCGTTATTGCGATATCTGTTTTCAGTACATGTTGTATTAGGATGGCCATGGAGTTACACATTGCAATGGAAGTAGGATGCTGCGTTTCTCTGTCCTGCGATATTCCGATATGAGTTCTTTAGAATGTTTTGTATCAGGACGCAAACTCTTTACACACTCCTGCGATAATAACGTTAGTACCTGTAGGACGTCTAGTTTTATCGACAGTTTGAAAATTGTTACATGACTGTTTGTGTCCTAAAAACTTTTCTAATATATGGATAGTAACGTATCAGACATCAGCCTTTTTTGCATACCTGAGATGGTACAGTGCCGGCGCGGCGCTCTCTCGTAAGAAATATCGGACAGTGAAAACGCATGCGATATTATCGACATATAATAACGTACGTGTGTGGGGGAGCCTTTAGTCTTGAAGGAATTGAATTGGAAAGGAAAGAAGGGGGTATCGTGATGAGTCAATATTTAGGTGGAAACCTCGTATATATAATATATATATGAAATTTAATCACTAATCTGTAGGGCTTACGTAACAGCGCCGCAAATTATTGGAATAACAACAATATTGTGTCGTCAGTTGACAAGTAATGGTGCTCCCACACTGCTGTTATAAAATAATAATATAATATTGACACACTTTTACATAAATTATCTTGCCCCGAACTAGGCATAGCCTGTACTATGGGCACAAGACAACGATATATTTAAAACAATATGCTTACTTAAACATACATAAATACATATAAACATCCACGACTCGGAAACTGCAAACATCCCTATTCATCATATTATAAATGATTGCACCTACCGGGATTCGAACGCGGGACCTCTAGCTTAGTAGTCAGGGTCACTAACCATTCGGCTATATGGGTCGTCCTTAAATTAACAAAGATTTGATCACTATGTCGCAAAACGTTTTGTTTAACAACTTTTTACAACATTGTAACAAATAAAATCATTTGTTTGTAAACATAATATTGCCAGGCGACAGCACGGTATGCGGAGAGTGTGGGGCCCGTTTTAGCTTGCGGTGTCTTGATGTCATTTTTAAACATTTTCCATTAGTGTGAAGAGCATTAAAACATGTAACAATTCCTAACATTTGTCAGCAAGTAATAGTGTTTGAAAGCTCATGGTCGTTTAGAGGGCAATGTAGAGGGCTATTCTCGGATTCCCTGCGAGATCGAAAGAGAAATGAAGACATCCGTAGGAGAACCAAAGTCACCGCCATAGCCTAAAGGATTGCGAAACTGAAGTGGCAGTGGACAGGACACATTGCTCGACGGACAGGTGGCCGGTGAGGCGGTAATGTCCTTAAATTGAACGTACCGGAGGGCGCAGTGTTGATAGGCCCCACACAAGATGGAACAATGATCTGGTCAACATCGCCAGAATACGTTAGATGAGGGCAGCGCAAGATCTAGAATCGTGGAGATCTTTGGGGGAGGCCTTTGTCCAACAGTGAACGTCTTCCGGCTGATATGATGATGATTATTAGTGTTTGAAAATGTTGTTAAACATTTTATAACAGCAGAATGGAAGCACCATAAGTAACACTGACCTTCATATCGCGTTTTTGCAGGCCGAAAACAGTACAAAAAGTCTGATAGTGTGTGTGTAGAAACGCACAAAATAGCATATAGGTAGACCTACTTGCGGCCGGTTTGGAAGAGCCGGCCTTGGTGTTATTAGTGAGTAAAATAACCTGCGTACACTAAAATCATACTTAATATATTCCTGTTCGAATACTGTATAGTTTCAACAGATAGACTTAATATTACAATGTCATTAATATCCACCTTATGGTACAGAATATAGGATGTCTACCAAACTGATATATGATGTTCTCTAAAAGTATAAAATATTAAATTTTATACACCATTATCTTTGTAAAACCACTAATCAATATAGAACTCCAACAGATCTCAGGGTGACGAGCGCAAATGTAGTGCCGCTCAGAGGTTTTTGGGTTTGTCAAAAATGCTCAGCGGCACTGCATTGTAATGGGCAGGGTGTAACAATTACCATCAGTTGCACGTCCTGCTCGTCTCGTCCCGTATTGGCATAAAAAAAAGATCTTGGTAAAATAGAGGGAAAGGGATAATTGAAAAATAACATAATAATAACGGTGTCAGATAAAAATAATTTATAATAGTTTTCAAATTTGTCCGTTACGCATTATAAACATAAAAAAAAATCAACAAGTTTGAAAACCAGCGTTGGTCTTCCGTTGGGCCATGTTGTGTCGCGATAAAGATATTAAACAAAGTAAAAACTTATTTTGGCTTTTAACCTTATAAAATAAAGTGAATAAATAAATAAAACTTATATGTAAGAAGAGCTGTTAAACCTGATTTGTGCCGCCGAATTCCATCTTCACACGACACGCCACAAGTTAGGATATCATTAGGATGTGTGGCGGTCCTCCACAGTGCGGTTTTCAAGGAGCTTTCTTCCACGTACTACAAAGCTATGGAATGAGCTCCCTTGTGCGGTGTTTCCTTGACGATACGATATGGGTACCTTCAAAAAAACCGCGTAGAAAAAAACTCGTGTGAATTCTCTGGTGTTGCAAGAGAATGTGCTGTGATCACTTAACACCAGGTGACCCGTACGCTCTTTTGTCCTCCTATTCCATAAAAAAAACGTAACTAATTTATTAAATAACCACAGCGCATCTCGGTCTGTTGTAACAGTGAGATTTTTAAATATATTACTGGTTAGCATGATGAGTACGTCCAGGATCCTGTTCGTGAAGACGATATCTGAGTTAGTGGCGACTCTCGTGCGCTACGAAGGTTAATTTTAAGTTTGTGTTATCGTCTCTAACGATATGACCTTTGGCACATAGCTTATCGTCAACTCGTTCAATATTTGTACAACAATGTAATGTAGTTTACTTTGTATATTTATTGTCGGTGAGAAATATTACGAAATATGTATACGATACAATTATTATATTGAACAATATGGTTGGTCAAACAGTAGTGCTTTGTCAAAACGTGTTTATTGTAATAAGTAGGCATGTAACAATGTCAAACTGCTAGTGGCAATAAATGATGAACTGGCAATTAACGGGAAGGTGCTATATATACATTATTTAAAATATTAGCGAAATTATTTAATAATTAAAGTTAACAACTCGAGGTGATATATTATTTAACCACTTCACATCTTCTATCTCATCTTAATATATATAAATTACGTGACACGTTGTTTGTCCGCGATTTACTCCTAAACAAATGAACGGATTTTAATTGGGATTACTTCATGGAGTGCAGTTTAGTCCAACTTGAGAGATGGGATAGTTTTTATTTCGATTTGGGACCCATAATTATTTTTATTTTCAAAATTTGTTTTGTATGGATATATTTTCTGTGAGAGAATTCAGTGACGCACGATTTCATTATAACAACAGGGAGGATATTTTACAAAATAATTCTTGATGTTTTGAAATATTATTGGCAAATTCCTATAATACAGTATTTTTTTTATAATCTACAGAAGAACGTCTGTCGGGTCAGCTAGTATATACACATATATAATGAAAATTGTCTTTGTTTGAGGCTCAATCACGCCTAAACCACTCACTGATCGTATCGACATAAAACTACCACCATTCGATGCGAAATTTATCCTAGATTAGGTTTATGGCTACTTACTTTTTCGAATTCCAACGTTCCTTCCTTTTAAAATTCGCCTAGCGAAGCGGGCGGGAACGGTTAGTTTGTTAATATTAATATTTACATTAAGAATATTATTATCTAGTGATTTATGATCCTGTTTGTTGATTGAAACATTCACAATTAGTAATGGACGACAAAATTATATTAGCAAGCGCTGCGCTTTGAATCCTAGAAGCAAACAAAAGTCGTTGATTGTGACATCATTATGTAGACAACAATGATATTCAATACTATAATATCATTGGTAGACATTTGCTGCTGGGCTTGTCGCGGCTTTGTTCGGCATCAGGCATATTTGCTGATGCACGAACGGATGATTTCTATGCCGATAGGGCAGAACCAGCTCCTGCGTCCCGTAATCCCAGCGACGTATATCTACGTCTCTCGTTTTCACCACACCACCAAGGCCTCCGACATTGTTCAGTACTTGGTGGAGAAGACAAGCTTCCGGTTGGGGGTCGAAAAGTTGGTGACGCGTCACGCAGTAGACTTCAACTCTTTTGTTGTTCGCGTCCCGACAGAACATATATCAACCTTCCTGGACGTGCAGCTGTGGCCGAAGGGGGTCGTGTTCCGCAAGTATCGCGGACGTCGCCGACCGCCGGAAGCTACCGAACCCGCGCCTCACATCGCCGCGAAAATGTGACGTAGATTTAAGTTATATATCATATGTATGTTAGACTATAAGGTATTTATTTTATGGGCCATGTAGCCTGAAATAAAGGAATTATTATTATTATTATGCCATCATAAGGAAAAGGACGTCATCCGTCCTGGCAAGGCTGCGTTCCAGCTCAAACAGTATCCTGAATATGATAGCGGGAAAACTGGATACGCCAATACTGCAACGATTCATTCAAGTTCTTGTCCGATAAAAACACGATGTCTCAGATTGTTACCAAAGTTATTATGTACTACGAATTAATTATATTAAGCAAATCGTAGCAATCGTAATATACTAACATAGTTTTTAAGCCTGTAACTAACAAAATATGGGCCTCTGTTGCCCCAATAAAGAAATTTATTATTATTAATATCCTTAAAAAGTTCTCTTTTTAAGGATCCAGAAATTACATATTCTTAGGCTAGCGATCACAAGAAAGTGTCGGATTTAATTCGTGCATCTACATAAGCAAAATTTAGTTATTAATATATCTGCCTAATGAGGCAAGGTGTAAAATTTAAAGTAAGGTCAATCTCTCTGGGTTCGGTCCCTCATGTCTGAGGATCCTGGTCAGCATTAGGGTTGCATCTGGAGCGGATGATCTGCCTCCACCGGATTCTATCCAGCGCATCTCTTACAACCGTGGAGAATTTCGATGATGAGTATTTAAGTGGGAGGCATCCTTTACACAGGATACCGGCTAGATTATGGGTACCACAACGGCGCCTATTTCTGCCGTGAAGAAGTTATGTGTAGGCATTACTATGTTTCGGTCTGAAGGGCGCCGTAGCTAGTGAAATTACTGGGCAAATGAGACTTAGCATCTTATATCTCAAGGTGACGAGCATAATTGTAGTGCCGCTCAGAATTAAAATATTTGATTCGACTTAATTGTTTTGTTGCAGTGAGAGCAGCATGTTCGTGTCGCGGCGTCGCTGGATCCTGAAGACGTGTGGTCGCACTACGCCCCTGCGCTGTGTGCGCTCAGTGCTGGCGCTGGCGAGCGAGGCGGCCGGACACCACAGCGTCCAGAACGTGTTCTACTCGCGCCGGGAGTTCGCCCGCCCGGCCGCGCAGCTCAAACCGCACGACAACTTTGATTCAGAGGTCAGCTTCCAATTAATAATGTAATACGAGGTAAGAGTAGTACTGATGGTCATAGGCAAGGTGGAGTGCAAAAGACCACGCGGACAATCATCGAGCCGCTAGTCGGACCAGACTACTGGCCTACCGCTTTTGACCGCAATAAGGAAGGCCGAGGACTGAAAGGAATGGAAGGCTTTAGTGACACGATCTTAAGAAATGAAGAACGCGACCTAGAAGAAGAAGAGAAGTAGAAACGGCAAGAGAAATAAACATGTGGTCTTATTTGTGTTAAGTATGGCCGTAACAAATCCAACGCGCGGGAGCGCTAACATGCCTTAGTGAACTTAACCTACTCGGTTAAGTCGTAAGGCATTACAAGTTTATGTTTGTTCTACATTAAGAGGAAGAGAAATCTTCAAATAAAACTGCAGAATACTTAAAAGAAAATTCTTTATTTCAAACAGATATAGTAGACGTAGATACAAAAGACAATATTTAACTGTGAACTATTGAAATTACGTTACAAAGTGGTCCCAGACTCGGCATGTTTTGTTGGTTCCAAAACCAGCGCTGCTTTGACAGTTTATATAGCTTACTTGTCAAATTTTTGTCCATGTAATGCGATACCGCATTGTCAGTGATTTCATTAAAATAACAACCTCATACTGATATTATGAAACAAATATTAAATGGTCATTATACTCGTGAAATGTTGATACGAGTTGAAGAATCGTGAATGCGACGCGTGGCTTTGTGGGAATCGATTCTGAGGAGATCGAATTTCCATCGATCGTATCGGGAATTTCTCATAATATCAAGAACCTTTTTTTTCATCAGAAATGAATAATGCTGTTTATATAAGCATGAGGTGTTTGTATAGACAATCTAAGGGATTCTTCTGTAAAATGAGCAATAATTTCGTGATAGCAGATAGAAAGACTTACTCCGCTCTCCTGTAGCTTGGACGTATGGAAGAGCTAAATAGACTGTTTTATCGGGTCTTCTGTTTGCCCTGATAATACCTGCCTCCGTGGCTGCGAGGGTATTTCTATTGTCCCAGTAATTTCACTAGCTACGGATCCTATTACTGCCTCACGGCAGAAAAAGGCGCCATTGTGGTAAACATAATCTAGCCGGCATCCTGTGCAAAGGGGCCTCCTACTGGTACTTAGAGCGACCTACTGGTCCCGAGTATGCTTTTCTCACTCCACGATTCTTTCCCATGCGAGGCCAAGGCCGAGCCGGCGAAGATGATGGGCCTTTACTTCTTCAACCATCCATTAATAAACAGAACGTACTATTTTGTATTCACTTGTACTCGAGTGTAAATTACATCATCTCAGGCTCCTGCCTACTTAAATTTTTAGAAAGTATTACTGTGAAACATTAGTCTAAGAAACATTGTCTAGAAAAAACACGAAACTTTTAACTATTCTATAAAATAATATTTAGCTATAGTTCGAGTTTTTTGTGGTAATAAGCAAAAGTGGTGTATTAATACCTAGTTTGTTTCCGAGTCATGGATGTTTAAATGTATTTATGTATGTTTATATGAATTTATGTATGTTTAAGTAAGTATATTGTATTAAATATATCGTTGTCTTGTAACCCATAACACAGGCTATATATGCTTAACTTGGGGCAAGATAATTTGTGCAAAAAGTGTGTCAATATTATTATTATTTTTATTATTGTAGGGCCAGGTCGACCTGTTATAGTAAATCAATCAGAGTATTTGTTGGATGCTATTACTAATTATGACGGTAATAATGCTTACGAAGAATCCTTACACGAACAATGAATTCAAGCTTCGTCTCTGCATCCAATGTAGGATAATTTATATATTTTATATAGTTTTACCAGTGGGAGGCTCCTTTGCACAGGATGCCGGCTAGATTATGGGTACCACAACGGCGCCTATTTCTGCCGTGACGCAGTAATGTGTAAGGATTACTGTGTTTCGGTCTGAAGGGCGCCGTAGCTAGTGAAATTACTGGGCAAATGAGACTTAACAACTTATGTCTCAAGGTGACGAGCGCAGTTATAGTGCTGCTTAGAATTTTTGGGTCTTTTAAGAATCCTGAGCGGCACTGTATTGTAATGGGCAGGGCGTATCAATTACCATCAGCTGAACGTCTGGCTCGGCTCGTCCCTTATTTTCAAAGTTACTAATTTATTACTTTTTATGAAATATTTGATATTTAAAACGCTTTTAATTTTGAACGCGATTCATATATTGGATGCAGCATCTTACAAACTAATTGAAATTGAAGCCATTGTAAAATACTCTATTTGATTGAAAAAAGCAGTCGTTGAGTTTCTTGTATGTTCTTCTCACGAGCTCCACTTTTTCCGAACAAATGGTAGATTCAGTATTTAAACGAAATATTTATAGTAACGTTCAAGCCTAATTGAATATAGTTAATTTGACTTTGACATTGAAAAATATGCAGTAGGACTTTATAAAATGGTGGTCTACTTTTGTCGTAGGTCGAACTGCTGGATTCTTACTTCGGCGACGGACGCGCCTACATCATGGGCCCGGAGAAGGACTGCTGGTACCTCTATACACTGCTGCCTCTTGAAGGTACGTGGCATCTGACAGGGACCGTTCACTGAGCCCATGTCCTCTGGCTTTTCTTGTTTTTAAATAAGATTTCGTTACAATAAAATTTATTATCTTATCTTAATATATATAAATTACGTGTCACGCAGTTTGTCCGCGATGAACTCCTAAAGTAATGAACGGATTTTAATGGGGATTACTTCATTGAGTGCAGTTTAGTACAACTTGAGAGTTAGGATAGTTTTTATTTCGATTTGAGACCCATAATTATTTTCAATATTTGTTTGGTATGGACATATTTTCTATGAGAGAATTAAGTGACGCACGGTTTGACAGTTCCGCTGTGAAACAATTTCATTATAACAACAGGGATTATTTTTTACGAAATAATTCATGATGTTTTGAAATATTATTGGCAAATTCCTATTAAACTGATTTTTTTTGTTATTATCTACAGAACAACGTCTGTCGGTATCATTACCTACACTCATTATTAGAATGAGCCTGTCTCATGGTACCTACCTCAGAACAAGTAAAAGGGATTTCTTTGATTTATTGATACCTACGTTATTATTAAGGATTTCTGATACCTACCTATCAGCTTGATGACTACTGGTGACAAAATGGATGGTTCAATATTAAAAAAAATATCATATATGATATGATAATATTAATAAAAAAAAAGAAAAGAATTCGAAAAAGACTTGAAGATATTGGGACGTTTCACCTTATGGGGCTAGTTATGCTGCCATTCAATAAGATCTCAAGGCTGACGGTGCTATTGCAAATAATCAAAATGTGTGCTGGGACACATAGCATAAGTGAAACTTCAACGGACAATGTTTAAAACAAATATTTCGAAGTTCATCAAAATGTTCCCGTCAATATTTTAAAACAATTATCTTAAAGAAAAATTATTTCCAAAAAAAACATCAATAAAATGTTGTCTAAAAATATTTAAATATAATGAGATAAAAAATCTTGATCAGGGGTGTGGGGTTCAAAACTACTCTCCCTCCCGGGAGCCAGATCATAAATCTCGACAATATCCTTCCTAATTGCCATTCTTAATATTGATTATGAAATTGGATGGAGATTTTCGAATACCCTCCGTACCTGATGATTTATTATTATTAATGACAGGCACGGTGGACGCTCTGGAGAAAGAACAGCGGGAATCGAACCAGAACCGCGGCCTCCCCGAGCCAGACCAGACCATCGAGATACTAATGTCGGACCTTGACCCCGAAGTCATGGACATTTTCACCAGGAACAACTCCGCTGACGCAACAGCTGCAACCAGGGTAAGCCAACGAGTCGAACATGGTGAAAATGGCATCTTATAATACTTGTCGATTAGGTTATCCTAAGATCATTTACGGCCGTTTTCAATAACCTATCTATCCTTAGTTTAACTTAAAAGAGGTAGACAAATCTATCCTTTTACGCTTACTTACATTTCAATAAACTTTCGACAGACAGCGTTGAACTATAACTATGGATAGACAAGATCTTGTCATTGAACGGTGAGAGCAATATATCCGTAACTAGAGATAAGTTATTGAAAACGGCCGCAGATATTGAGGTTGACATTTAACCCCCTATTTCAACCACTTAACACAAAGTGACATTATAAATCGCGAGTGTAAGACGCACACTAAAGCAATATACCTGGCCTGATTTCATCGGTTGCAAGTGGCAATTATCTAAGAGGTTATTAGTAGTCAGTAGTCTAGTCACATACAGAGGATTGATTGAATTCACACTAAAATGTGTGAACATTGGAAGTGTTAAATGGCCTTTTACGATCTAGGCGATTCATACATTCGATGTACTGAAAATGGATAAGGTGAGGAGTTCCAAGAAAAGGTTGATGCATTATTTAAATTATTGTTTCAATAACTTTAAGAAGTAACTATTTAAAAGCGTCGTTGACCCAATAGTTCTACTTTTGACTCTCACCACGGAGCCCCCAGTTCGAACACCGCCCGACACGTACCAAATTGTTTTCGGTATTCGAATCCATGTGTACCTATGTATCTAAGGCTGAGTTCTATAAAGTGTACTTAGACTTTGCCCACACTTAAGGCGACACTAAATGCCGGCGACCTTGAGCGATGTGATTTCACGGCGCCAAATCCAATATTTTCAAAATTCTTGGGTCGAAAATGTAACATTTTAACAGGCGCAAACTGCTTAATTGCTTATAATCCTCATGATTGATTACTAATCTGAATAAATGTACCAACATAAAAATGTAAAATCTATTAGAATAACTTTATGATAGTAGTATAACTAAACAAATGAATGATGCCGAGAAAAAACTTGTTTAACTGCAAAGAAAACTGGTAGCAACCTACAAGTAAAACTTAAGGGTATGTGTAACAGGATAAAGTAGTGTTCATAGCTCCAAATCCTATATTCTCACCACAAAACTTGTCTAAAAACACCTTGTTTGCATGTATTCTGTTTGCCCTTCAACCTTAACTTACGTAATACTCTGCTGAGTATAAGCTCAGTATAATGTTTGATTTTGTTTATATGGTTCGTTTGAGCCCAATGCAAAAGTCAAGTTCGCATGTTATTCATTTTAAAAGTTTATTATTTTAGTACAAAAATATATAGAAAGGACATTACTTGACACAGTCAAAGAAATTACAATCTTCAATTTAATAAAATGCAATACAACGGCAACATTGCCTTATAGAAACGATGTGGACAATGCGTATGTTTTAACATCGGAGGTTTATAAAACTTAACTTAATAACGGATATTTGATTACTAAAATAACACTTGTTTACTAAAATATTTAAAATGTTTAGCTTAGTATTAAGCAATCATTAATTTATTAGTGATGGCAAAGGTAATAAGTTAATCCCGATAATAATTGAAGGTAGATTGAAAATAAAATACTTGTAACGATTTGTTCAAAGCGTTTTAATACAACCAGCTAGTTTTACGTGAGTAAAGTCGAAAGTGAGCTCTAAAGGTCTCAGTCAGTCAAGTCTAGTTTTCTTTTGTTGACAATATTAGCTTAAATAACATTTAAGATTACTTTAGATATATTCACGACATATGAAACACATTTCTTACCTGTTACCCTAATAATGTATTGTTTGTTTTATATCGCAGGCGTCCGGGATAGACACGATAATCCCGGGCATGGTGATAGATGACTACCTGTTCAATCCGTGCGGGTACTCCATGAACGGCGTCGCTGAAGATGTAAGTTGCCTCAAATAATATCTTTAAACAATCAATTCTTGTGTAGGTATATATAATCTGAATCTCGGAAAAGGCTCCAACGATTTACATAAAATTTAGTAAACAGGGGATTTCGGGGGCGATAAATCGATCTAGTTTCAATTAAAAAATATAGTTTAATCCGTGTTTTATTGAAATCAGCTATATTAACATTAGAATACAAAATTTAAGTAAATTTCGCCACTATATACAAGACTACAATAGCTCAGATGGGACATTGGGTGATCCGGAAAGCAGAAGACCCCGATTAGAATCCAGATAACCTGTTAGTTTCTTTTTGTCCAAGTTTTGTACATTCTTAAAAATCCGAGCAAGGCTCGGTCGTCCGGATATTATAATATTAAATATCAACAAGGTACAACATTGTACCTGTTAGTTTGACCTGCTTACAGAAGCTAACACTTCACAGGAATCTAACATTTTTTTTGTATTCCATTTCTTTATGTATTCATCGAAGCGGAAACTTCTTTAGCTCTGTTACCTACTATCTATTCTAGAAGGTACTCCGTTTTGTGGGTATTCAATAAGGTTTAGTTGTCATGGTCAGCTCGAGTCGCTAGAGAGCGCAATATTTACTTGTATACTGTGATTACTTTAATGTACAACAAAAAAACTGAGTGAAATTAGTCTGTTTGTTACGGAACTATGACGACATTGGAATCGAAGTTACAAAGTCATTGTGATTTTTATGGAACTGGAACGACAGTCACGGTGATAGTTAAATAACGTTTTTCCTCAACACTAAATCGCAGCCTTACATTGTGAGTTCAATAAAGCATTTTGGGCGGCGCCGTTACGTAATAAGCAGGACGTGTCACTTACTTTATTGGTAAGGTAAATCTTTTTAGAGAAAATAGAATAATAAGAAATAGTTTTATTACTTAAAGTGAAGTCTGTGCGGTTCTGTACATTTTTTTTTTGTTTGACAATTTTCAATCTTAAATTGACAATCTCGAAACACGATCCCAAAGAGGATGTAAATACTAGTGTTAAGAGGTGGGACTGCCTAAGTAAATGTGGTAGTTTAGTTTTAGTGAAGTGGTAGTTTTTGACTTTGATGATGACTTTTTAGTGATGTCACATCCTATTTTGATATAAAAATATTTGAATTTGAAAAATTGAAATTTAGTTAAGTATGAAACATGCAGTGAGATTTGACATAAGTTTGGAAAAAGTAATTACAATATGGCGACGAAGTATAATCCGGCTAAGTTGCTTAAAGAGTAGTGTATTATATCTCCGTTTTTTTAAAAGAATATAGCCGTCATCTGTCAATCTATCAATGACTGCACGTTGCATACAATCGAATTAACCCCTTTTTTTGGAGAGTTCCGCTAGGCTGCAACGATACGATTGACATTGGCTGAGTCTGTTGCCTATTATCTCACCCCGCATCCCGCT
This sequence comes from Leptidea sinapis, assembly GCF_905404315.1. Classification (NCBI taxonomy): domain Eukaryota; kingdom Metazoa; phylum Arthropoda; class Insecta; order Lepidoptera; family Pieridae; genus Leptidea; species Leptidea sinapis. Next base: position 12,400,768 of record NC_066271.1, on the reverse strand, counting down.
CCTACAGCGTTAGGGCGCGTTTATATGACTGTCCTCTAGGGCAGTGGCAGCTAACCCTTCCTGGACAATGAGTAATGAGGTGTTGGGTGTTGGCTCTCAGGGCAGCTACATGACGATCCACATCACGCCGGAGCGTGGCTGCTCGTACGTGTCGTTCGAGTCCAACGTGCCCACGGCGCTTTACGATGGCGTCATAGAGCGCGTGCTGGCCGCCTTCCGCCCCGCCAGGTTCATCCTGACCGTGTTCCACACGCCGGCACCCGACAAGGTACACACACACACACAGGGCTGGCAACACAATGGCCCAATCAAAGGGCCCTCCACAAATTATGTCACACGGATTTAATGATTTTTGACCCCTTGTCACATTTGTGAGAGAAACCACCGAGTGTTATGTTTTTTGTGTTATTATTAAATTGTTTAAATTTAGTTTTGTAATGTTTAGAAACAAAATAGTGTAATTGTTTTGAATAAATGTGATGTCACAATATTTGGGCCCCCTCCCTCCCCCTTAACATTTAATTTTTTATGGATGGCCACCCAAGTACGTATAGGTACAGCCTAATAAATCTAACAGGTTGAATTTTTTTACCACTTCTTCATTGCTTATTGACTTTCATCCATCGTCTAAGAAACAAAACCACTGTTTCAACAGTTGATCTTCATCACGCTGATAATTATATTTAATAAATGTTTTTACTCTAGTATTAATACATAAATATAAATTACTATTTTTTCTAATATTTCAGTTATTAATAAGAATAATATTAATGACCAATTGAACATGATATTTACCACTGAGGAAACAAGTGTGTTGTATATTTCTATTTGGTAGTTGTTATTAATTAATACAATTAATAACTTTCTTTATTATTTATTTAACACCACGTATATGTATAGAACGTCATTGAAACACCACTCATAACCTGTTGGGGAAATCATAGACCGGCCTTTGATGGCTGAGCGAATGACAATGACAACTCTACAACATTCAACGCTTACACTATAGGTACGCCTCTTGCAGCAAACTTCTTCTTCAGTTCAGACAGTACTACAATAGTCCAATCAATTAGGATTGATTGGTGAATAATAATTTTATTAGTAATAATTTAATAATAATTTCACATAAATTAATACAATAATCAATTCATATTAGGATATCATCCCCACCATTTGGATGTGTGGCGGTCCTTCACTGTGCGCTTTTCAAAGAGCTTCCTTCCACGTACTCTACAAAGCTGTGGAATGAGCTCGATACGACATGGGTACCTTTAAAAAAAAGTGCGTACACCTTCCTAAAACGCCGGCAACGCTCGTGTGATTCCTCTGGTGTTGCAAGAGAATGTGGGCGGCGGTGATCACTTAACACCAGGTGGCCCGACGCTCGTTTGTCCTATTCCATAAAAAAATCAAAAGGTCAACTATAATAGAGGTTTAAAAATGATTCAAATTGGGCAGGACGCACCGACGGGCGAGTCGGCGAGCGAGCTGAAGAAGTTCCGCGCACTGTCGGCGTACCAGCAGCAGGAGGCGCAGTTCTGCCGCTTCTCCGGCTACGACCTGCACTACGCCCTGTTCGCCAAATTCCCCAGCTGAGGCCCCGCGCCGCCCCGTCCCGCCCGCGCGCTCGCACACCCTCGCAGACACAGGTACCGCACCTACCACTACACAGGCACCGCACTTACCACCACACAGGTACCGCACTTACCCCCACATAGGTACCGCACTTACCACCACACAGGTACCGCACTTACCACCACACAGGTACCGCACCTACACTACACAGGTGCCGCACTTACCACCACACAGGTACCACACTTCCACCACACAGGTACCGCACTTACCACCACACAGGTACCGCACTTACCACCACACAGGTACAGTACTTACCACCACACAGGTACAGTACTTACCACCACATAGGTACCGTCCTTAACACCACACATCTACTGCACTTACCACCACACAGGTACAGTACTTACCACCACATAGGTACCGTCCTTAACACCACACATCTACTGCACTTATCACCACACAGGTACCGTACTTACCACCACACAGGTACCGTCTTACCACCACACATCTACTGCACTTACCACCACACATCTACTGCACTTACCACCACACATCTACTGCACTTATCACCACACAGGTACCGCACCTACTACTACACAGGTACCGCACTTAACACCACACAGGTACCGCACTTACCGCCACTCAGGTACCGCACTTCATACCACACAGGTACCGTACTTACCAGCACACAGGTACTGTTCTTACCACCACATATCTACTGCACTTACCACCACACACGTACCGTATTTACCACCATACATCTACTGCACTTACCACCACACAGGTTACGTACTAACCACCGCATAGGTACCGCACTTACCACCACACAGGTACACCCGACACCACCACCACCACCACCTGATCTTACTCACCAACTCTTCAGGAATGCCCTGTGCTTTCTCGAGGCATCAAAAGAATTGGAAAGTTCCAGGCCCAAGGGTGTTGTCGTAAGAGGTGACTAAGGGCATTTCCCAGTAGGCTTCTTTGTACAGGATGCTGGCTAGATTATGGGTACCACAACGGCTCCTTGTTTTGCCGAGACGCAGTAACATGTAAGCATTATTGTGTTTCGTTCTGAAGAGCACCGTAGCTAGTGAAATTATTGGGCAAATGAACTCAATATATGTCTCAATGTGACGAGCGCAATTGTAGTGCCGCTCATAACTTTTAGGTTGTTCAAGAATCTTAAGGCACTGCATATTGTAATGGGCAGGTCGTATCAATTACCATCAGCTGAACGTCCTGCCCGTCTCGTCCCTTATTGTATTAAAAAAACCACAACTGTGCATTCCAGCAGTGTTTAATTAAAAAGATAATAGGCATCTACTAAAGGTACATATACTTACTCAAGTACTAAGTTCCGTTTATGTTATGAGAAAAATTCCACAGCGAAGACAATTTCGTTGGGACTGTATTTTTTTTTTTTTTTTATTTATCAAAGATACAATGTAACATTACAGATTAAATCTAAAGAAAAAACAAACAATGAAAAGTATAAACTAGTTATTTTATTTTATAGAGCTTACAGGCATCAAACTCTCAAATCTTTTCTTACATTCTTTGACCAAACATTCCATCGAGCTGGCAAATAGATAACATTGTGGTGCTACTTCAAGTACAGAGTTTAGAAGACAGATGGCTCGTATTACAGGCGTGTGCTTATGCGCTTGAGTGCGTGCAGGTGGCTGCGCTAATAGTGCGTGTCGCCGCGCGCGTACGTACGAGGTCGGTACAAAGAAACGCAACAAACGTTGTAATAAGTATACGCAGTCCACTCTGCCCCGAATTATTTTGAGAACAAACTTAGTAAGAGCTACGTACCTACGTAACTGCAGTGAATCAAAGCTCAGATGTCCTTGTAAAAAGAGTGTTGGGTACATAAATGGATAGTATCCATATTGCCTCCTATACAAATGTCTAAGGAATTGTTTTTGGACTTTGTATGTTTAGTAGTTAATGTTTGTATGTGTCAGGTCCGTTCGCGAACTCCGCCACATTCTGGCGAGCACAACTCGCGAGCTGCGGCCCACTCGCGTCCCGGCCGCGCGGCCCGGCTGCCTGCGCCGCGTCGTCACGGCCATCCTGGGCAAGTGTCGCGCGAGCGGCGCCTGACGCAGGTAACACACGCTCAACACACGCTCGTGCACTCCGGCCCCAATAGAACACACACCTTCTATAATGAGGATCTATTCGCTATTACAAGATCTTTTCAGTGGTCTCATTCGTACTGTAAGCAGCAAATTGAGGAGTTTTGGCGGAACTCAGTAGGAGCAAGTGCACAAACTTTATTAACTATGTGTGTGTAAGCGCAACATTTTTATCAGTGGAAATGTATTATTGACATCTAATGTATTTGGCTCTTGGAAATTTCAGTATTTGATCATATAAATGTAAAAAAAATATGTACTTGTTTCAAGCACGTAAATGTACCTCATTACGGGCAGGAAATTGGCAACAACGTCAATGTATCCATTGTACTTGGAATAATATATAGCGTACAGTATAAACGCATTTAATTGATTTAAAATTACGTCGATGTTCGATGTACCTAATTTGTCATAAGTGACGTGAGTCTATGGCAGCCATTTTGTTTATAAAGGTAGCAACAAAGAGTAGGAGTAGCTTAGACCGGGGCATTTGGAGGCCGCATTGAAAAATTAACATTGAATTAACAGAAAATGTCAAATACTTTTATTTAATTTTACGACATTATCGGAATTATATTATCACTTTTAATTGACATGCGTCGGCACTTTTATAATTATATAACATGCTTATTATCTACTATATGTAATTACTTAGCTTAACCCTAAAAATTACATTTTATATTTTCTATAAATTGACTAAAATTGTACCATTAAGCCTATAAATAGAATCAATATGACTATATATGTTTAATCAGTAGTTTGATCATTCCATGAAACCGTGATAGTAGTGTAGATGAGTCGAAAATGTACGCAATCAACTGACTCGTGAACATTGGTTTGTAGAATTAAGTAGATTTTTGTAGTTTGAATGTATGTTTCATTTGTAATCTGTAGCAATATATTGGTCGTTCTAATTTGTAGAGTGTAAACAAAGGGGGCGGGGCCCGATAAGTTTGAGACTGATATAAAAGTTTAAAATACAAGTATGTATTAAAGAGAATTTATTTCACAAATCACAACTTGTAACCGTTTCAGCACTCGCAAATTTTTATCATTTTCTAGTAAGGGGTCATCCATAAAGTACGTCACACGAATTTCATGATTCTTTGAGCCCTGATGTCATTGTCACAGCTGTGACACATTTGTAAGATTTTGTCACATTAAAAAAATGTGTTGACACAAAATTTTGTACCCCTCAACTTACCGTGTGATGTAAGTTACGTTTGGCCGCTATTATAAACAATAAATTGACAATAAAATTAATAAGTGGACAGAGTTAGAAGTTGAAGTAAGACAAGAGCATGCTGTGGAAGTACTAAATGCTTCAATGTACCATGAAGGGAATACATACTTGTATAGCGAAGTTGGTTTTGCCCACAAAATATGAGCTCCTTTGATTTTCCTCTATCAGTATTTCGTACAGTGTTGCTGTAATAATATCGCTTGGACTATACGTGTTTAGACGGAGTAATGACGTAATTAAAATAGAGAAAAGATAATTGTTAGTTGACTACAGTTTTATATAGGATTGCCAACTTTTAACAGAAGAAATAGAGTATATCTGATTTCAAAGGATGTTTTTAAAAACGTATTTTTTGCAACACATTACTATTTTTCATAGTTTTTAAATGAATTATGTAAAAAAGAGTATTTTAGCATACAGATATAGAGTATAAATATATAAGTAGAGCGCGTACACCTTCCTCAAAGGCCGGCAACGCTCCTGTGACTCCTCTGGTGTTGCAAGATAATAAGGGCGGCGGTGATCACTTAACACCAGGTGACCCGTACGCTTGTTTGTCCTCTTATTCCATAGAAAATAATCTATTTAAGAGTAAAGTTGGCAACCCTAGTTTAATATAGTGTGAATCAATTTATGTAGTATGTGTATAAGTATTTGTTAAGTCAAGAAAAAAATTTGACGTGCCACTGTTCTTTGGGGCCGTTTATGTTCAATTTAAATGATAGAGGTTTCATTGTCAGATGATCTACATAAACACGCATGTATTAATTGACGTAAATTTGTTTAAGGGCAACGAAACAAGATAAATAATTAATATATTATGTGCTCTCTTAAGAAAGACAATGATAAAAGTATACCGCAGAGTTTTGACATTTAAAATAACAAATCACATGATTTGATTTAACACATTTAATGTCATTTTAGTTTTTGTCTCATTTCGTTTGCCCGCTTATAGAAGCTTCCAAATATTATTAATACAAGGGTGACCGGCACAAGTTTCCATGTACAAAGTTATTCAGATTCAAATGTTTATGTAAATACGTGCGTAGTTGTTAATGTCAATTTGTTAAGAATATTTGTGTTATATAACCGATCAATGGAAGTAAGTGTAAATTAGATATTAATGAATATTTTTCTGTCTGTGTGTGAGGCGGTGTGGCGTGAGAGAGCGCGCAGTGGCGCCCTCTGGCGGGCTGTTTAACATTCTCAGAGATTTTAATAAATGATTACTTCTCGATATTTTAATTTATTTTTCCTACTCCTCTACTTTTATCTGATATTTATACAGCCACGATCAGTAATATAAGCGCAAACTACTGTATGGCCATTGTTTACAGTGCCACAGACAACTAAATCTAGGTTAGGTATGGTTGGTTCATAGAAATATTAGGTAGTACATACTAATATTATAAACATCGTGTCATGTTTATATGAATAGACTAAATATTTTAATGTCAACTTAAGAAAAAACTTGTTTTGTGCTTTTCAATTTTTCCGCGTTGTCTGTATGGGTGTACCTTTGCCATTCCTTTAAAGAAAAATTAAACCACTCACCAGAGATAAGTATAGCACAGTTTTTTGGTGCTACATACAACTAAATCTGGTACATTCATAGAAATATTGGTAATATGTTGTACATACTATACTACTGACATATATAAAATATTTTCATGTTTGAATCAATAGACTAAACATTTTAATGTCAACTTAAAAAAAAGGATTGTGTGGTTTTATGAAACCACGGTAAAAGTGTAGCTTTTTTTTCACATAATAGATATTTAACAGAAAATTATTAAGTATTTAATATGTGTTTTATTTTCAGGTAAAACACTGATATAAACACTAGACCGTTATTTGAAGCTTACCAAGATTGAGACGTGTCTGTTATCGCCTGGTGACGCCAATTTGAATAATGCAGGAAGTTACGATTATTGGTTCTTGCTTATATTACATAAAAAGTATTCAAATCCACTATCGGGATGACTAAATTATAAGAAGGAAAACAATAAATGTGCTAAAAGTTATTTATTTATACATAAATGACTACATGTGTTACACATCACATAGGTGTTCTACCTATGTGATGTTGTCATCTGGCCAAATACCATCATAAAGAATCATTATTTATAAGGTTTAATGAATGTTATTTTCGTCTATGGAATAACTATTTAAAAAGGACACTAATGTTTCAATGTTCCAGATTGCAGCCTTTTGAGGGACTGTTTTTTTCAATGCAATCGATTTAAGAATATGGCTTACTAAAACATGTGAATCCAAATTACTGGCATTATACGCATTCCACTATGTAGAAACTACCATCTACAATATACAAATCTGCTAGAAAGCGAGCTAAAATTGGTCCTGTCACTTGTGACGAGTTAATTTTATGTTTATTTGCCCACTTGAGCCATCGCTTCCATGCTACCTTGTATGTTTTTCTGGTCGATGGTCGCCAAGAAGATTGTAAGAGCTGAACTTGAGGTCTATTCCAATCGCTTAAATTTTGAGACCACCTTCACATTTCCATATTTCCATTGTCATTTCTTGGACTTTGGGTGGCGGGAGATTGGTCACTGTATCTATTAGACGTAAATAAAGTTTTTTGATTGTGTATGGCGGTGCTAACGCCCGGGATTTTAGGTCTGGTCGCCAAAATACTTTCTTCCATCTGGGGACTACCAGAAGAAACACACCGGTTGCTGTGTTCCAATACCTTTGGAATAAGAAACGGTGGTGGGAACACCCAGGCTCGTGTGTAGTTCCAGGTTTGGGAGAAGGCATCGTGGTATAATGCTTGTGTATCGTTTTGATCTAGTGTCACATAATTTGATACGACTCTTGCTCGTTCCGACGCGAACAGGTCTATCATCGGCACTCCGAACAATTTTAATATTTTTGTTGTACACGGGGAGAGTAGGTGCCATTCTGGTGGAATTCGATGCCGAGATATGTGATCCGCATGGCTGTTGTATCGTCCCGGAATATGATGTATCTTCAAATGAATCTGATACTTGTCTAGAAAGTAAAAGATCTTTTTTGTCAGCTGCATTAGAGGGACTGACTTGGTGCCTCCCTCGTTCCGAAGGTAAGCTACCACTGTTTTGTTGTCGCACTGTATGAGAACTGTCGACTTGATCAGGGTAGCACCTATCTTTTCTAGAACTTTCAGTATCGTATAAGCATCTCTTTTTGTTTGCAGTGTAGGCCCTTTTCTTGTTTTGTCCATAGTCCCGACAATGTGGAACTGTCGAGATACGCTCCCCACGCTAAGTCTGATGCGTCTGTCGTCAGAAAATGCGAGGAGCCTGGAAAGTGAATCGGGAAAGTCTAATGATAGTTCAGGAGCCACCAATTTAACTCCTCCGTTACATCTATCGGTAGAACATAGGCTTTGGAAAGTTCTCTTAGAATATTGTTTAGAAACATCAGCATGTTGCGAGAGTGAAGTCTGCCTTTTGGTACCGCAAAGCTCGCAAAATTCAGAATACCCACGAGACTTTGTAAGTCTCTTAAATTCGTCAAGTCCTTTCGTAAAAAGCCTAGTGTTTTCTCTTTTAAATTGAGACGTTTTTCGGGTGGAAGCGATTTGTCGTTCAGCCACGTGTTCCATAGAATTCCCAAAAATACTAGGCTTTTGCACGGATAAGTAATCGATTTTTTGCGATTTATAAGCCATCCTAAATAGTGTTGTCGTTTTAGTACTTTTTGGGTATGGGGTTGAAGAGTCTGATAATTTTGGTGAGCGATCAAAAGGTCGTCCAGATAGACTAGTATTCGAATGCCTTCCCCTCTGAGTGTTTGTGCAACCCGGTTGGTCAAAGACGCGAATACGTTTGGCGCTATGCTGAGGCCAAACGGGAGGCAGGTCATTTGTAGCAGCCTCCCTTGGTAGATTAGTCTTAAAAACCGTCTGTGTGCCTGGAAATCGGTAGATTGAAGTAGGCCTGTGACAGGTCCACGTTGCAAAGCCAATCTCCTGGTTGGAGAAAGTCTGGGACCCGAAAAATGTTTATAAGTTTGAAAGGTTCTGTAAGAACAAACTCGTTTAGGTTCTAAAACACCCTGCGTTATCATTTGTGAAATGACACTTGACATGACCTTGGATTCCGTTGTTTGGTATTGATTTTGTACAATTGGCATAACAAGGGGTGGTTTTTTGTGAAATGGTATGCGATTCCCCTTTATTATATGAAGAAGCGCAGTTGGCGCCCCAAGTTTCATCCAACGTTTGACATATTTTGCCAGTTGAGCGGCTTTGAAGCAGTCAGAATCTTCCCTTTCAACCATCTGCGCGGTAATCGTTGGCTGCTGGGCGTCTTCGGGTAGTTCATGACGGCTAAGCTCTGTTTTCTCGTTGGTTAGCACCTCGTGAACGAAAAAGCCCACGCGCATGGTGAATGGACCCACGTGCGCTATTATTATTAGCCATTAGACCTGGGTCGGTCGGTTATGTGAACAGCCCTGCAAGGGCTGATTTTGGTATGGTACTCTACCTGTTTGTGGGGCACCCTGCGAGGGTACGTCAAATTTGGCTGGCCCCTGCGAGGGGTAGCAAATAGGTTTTTTACTAGGTGCTTGTGGAGCAGACTTGTAACTACTCAAAGGTAAAAATGAATTTTTACCACCCCCGGCCTTTTCTAAAGCAGACGCTAGCTTCTCAGGATTGAAAATATGTTGATTCGATGGTGGGATCTTACGTAAATTAGATTTAAGGAAAGGGTCACGAACAAAGTTAATTACACCATCTCTGCGCATTTGAATGGTCTCAGCACGGTGGCCACAGATTATCTGAAGCATATCCGAAGACACTCTGATATTCCCCTTCCGAAAACAGCTCAGTAATTTTAACACGCAGCTGCTCAGATGTTAGACCTACATTATCATGAGCCCAGGTGATTAGATTATCTTGTAATACTTCACGTTGCTTAAGTGAGCAGAATGTTAAGGCAGCATAGCTTTTGTCGGCGTAAGCTAAGTGACGTTGAGAATCGTAATGCCTAATTTCTTCATTGGCCTCTAATTCAGTAAAACCCGGGCTGTGATTATATCATTTTTGAGTGTCTGAGTACCTTACCTCACACCATTCACTTATCAAAATGCTGAATACCATGTAATAAATTAATATAACTTTCAGGAGCCTTAGGTACAGAAGGTTCCTTAAGTTTCACTTGAATATTAAAATCAAATCTTGATTAGTTTGTTTCTTGAACGTCCACATCGTCATTATGTAAAGCCTGATCATCCATTAAGGATATTTCATCCTCACTATCTACAAGATTAGTGGGCCCTTCATCGTGTTCTAAATCGCACGTGGGGACCACGTAGATGGAAGCACTGCGTAGCTATCATAAAAACGTTACGCAATCGTTAACTTCGCAGGATAGTTTGTATAGCAACCCATGCAGTCGTAACTACGTTTGCCCCCCCCCCCCCCCTTTTTTGTGATTGCGACAGCGATGGCGCTTTTTATGGGATGACTCAGAAGATGACGTAGTGGACGTAGAACTAGAACTACTACTATTACTAGACGAAGATGAGTTGGTTCTTTTTCGTTTCTGACGTGATTTAGGTTCATTGTTTTGTAGACCCGAGGGCCCCGGAATAGGATCCGCAATAGTATTTTGAGCGTCCATCCTGACAAAGAAAATTATCGTTCAAATAACGTACGAACGAAGTAAACTATCACTTTAAAAATATAGATATTTTCTAAATCACTAAACGAATTTACGAACCAACTCTAGAGTGAGGGTAAAATGAAAAGAACAAAGTATTTGAATTTTACATTCGTCCTAACTCATTTAATTAGTTGTGAATAAACACACAAAAAAGAAAGAGAGCAAACGAGGGTAGACTGAAATAATAAACTTATATTTTGATATCAAGATATACTTAATTAATGATAAAGGTAAAGACGAACGGTAACACCGCTTAATATTTGAACTTTACCGAAGATTATTACAGCTTTTAAATAAAGATTTCAAGTGTACTGCTTACTCAGATGAAGTAGCTAGATATCACTTAATTTCTTGAACTTTTTTTAAAAGATAATTAAACGGACTATTTTTAATAACTTGATTACATATGTAAAATAATTATTGTCTTGCCGACGAGACAACTGTACTCGGCGGAAACTTTGACGCCAAACGACAACGAACGATCCCAAACGACAAAATTCGGTTTGGTAGATCTACTGCTGGTGGTAGGTCGGATGTGAGAGAGAGATAGGTAGATAGGAAACAGGTACAAAGAGTAAAAAGGAGGGAAAATAAGGCGGAAACAGGGAGTGCCAATCTCAATCTTGGTAAGCTTCAAATAACGGTCTAGTGTTTAATATACCATTAAGGGTATAAAAATCGCTTTATCAATCTTAATTTCATACTTGGAAAATTGGAATGATAATGGGAAATAATAAAAGTAGACTAAGTCTCCAACTAATATTTTTATTGAACTCTGTGTCTTAGCCCTGGTTAAAAATATTGATTGAAAAGGATTACATTAAACACTGACAAACAACATTACATTACGCACTGACAAAAACAAACGAAATTGCGTGGAGCAATGGCACAAATGAGTAATAGTCTATACACTACACGGTCAGCTGATGCAAACTATAGGCGTCGCCCGACCGTCATGCGACATACAACACAGACGAAAAAGTTTGAGACGATGTAATAAGTGTTTCACTTTAAAACTTTTTAGTATAATTTGCCAAGATATTCCTGGGTATATTTTTTAATTTTCCCGCGGTGGCTGTAGTAGTGCATCTTTGTCATTCCTTGAAGGAAAAATGAAACCACTAACCAGATATAAGTATGGGTTAACCCATATATAAATAGGAGATAAAATTTTTTTCGCCCATAAACCTAACGGGGTACGTATTCTCTCACTTCTTGGTTTTTTCCCCCAAAGTCCAAACCAAAAGAGTTCGTGGAACCAAACATTTTCTAACCTGGACTCAGATAGGGTAATTAATATAAAAAAAATCTGGAAATAAAGGTATTATGTTTCCTTAGACGTTCGAAGTCCTTTAAAAGAGTGTATCGCTTTTTCTGTGCATAGCCGCTAGATGTCGCTACTTTTCCGTCATGTGACTTTGCCGTCAGCGCAAAACTGATTGAAAGGAATACAGGCTGAGGTTATCAATTTGAGAATTGATTTGGGTGGCTGTAATTTTACCCAAATCTCAAAACATTAGACAGCCGCCGGAAAACCCTCGAGTCATTTGTGTCTGTTCCTGTGAATGTGGTCTCTTCGCACTCTCTTTTTCCCTTTGCCTTGTTCATCGAAATACCGCTTCTTGTTTTTACCTTGCTTCGTTTTATTCTTTTGTAAACGAAAAACAGGTTTATAATCAGATTCGTTACCATAAACAAAAAGGTAAGTACTTACTATATCTTAAATGAAACAGTTCTAATATTATTACTTTTATTACATAGTAAAATACTTAGAAATATTAAACAATGAGTACAGTTTTGCTCGTAAAAGTTTCTAATTACATAAAATACTTATAAAAGTAAATAATATAATATTCAATATAACCATTTCTCTATCATTGCGTGCACGTGGTCACTCGTTATCTGCCACCAGCCACCCGAAAAATCCATTATTTTCGACTTACGGTATGTAGGGAAGTATTGTGTTTTCACTAAGTTTCGAGTCAATAGATGGCGCTAGAGGGCGGCGGACATTACTGTCGCTACATTGATCCTTTAAATCTGTTATCTATACTTTTAATAATAGTAATATTACATACGTGACTTTTAGAGTCTAGTCTGTTACACTTTCACGACAAAATTAACGACAAGAGTTACAATAGTGGAGTATCATCTTAGACACAGTAGGGCAATGATACCACACGCAACAAAATAATAATTATTATATTATTATTAATAAGGCACATAATAATTATTAAGTATATCAAATAATTTTTATAAAAATATAATTTTCTTTCTTAATACATACAACAAATATCTCCTTAAAATTCCTTAAAAAAAATTGCAAATAAATATTAAGTACCGAAAGAAAATAGATCCATTCTTCTGGCATAAATAAAATGTGTTATGAGTATTATACGGATGTAGGTAGTTTGCGAGTATACAATTATTATTCCTTGGTCCCCATGAGTATATAATGTTATAAGATCGTGAATAATTAAAAGTCAGTCTATTTATATGCAGCACAGAAATACATTAACTACTTTATTGAAATAAGGAAAAAACAACTATTCATTATCTTTTTAAGTATGTTTATATATAAACAATTTGTTATTATTTAAAAGTGATATCCCATACATCTGGGATTAAGAACACAAATTAAATTTAAAAACAAAATATATGAACGATGCGGGATTCGAACCCGAGACCTCTAACACACGCAATCTTACAGAACGTGAGAGGTCGCAGGTTCGTCTCCGCGTCGTTCATAAGTTTTGTTTTTTACTTTAATTTGCGTAATGTCTATATATCATACTTTATTAAATATTAAAAAAAAAACAACTTATCGAAAATATTAGTCATTATAGCGAATTCAAGATTCAGATTTTGCTGTGCTATCTAAAACTGTTGGTTAGCTATACTCCGTAATTTGTGAAAATTCTCAAATAATCACAGTAGTAAATATAATGAGTAAAATATAACGTAGTTAAAACAAAATTAATTAAATGCTTGAGAGTGATCATTAAGAAATAAATGCTGTATTAAAATACTTTCTGAATATACATGTCTTCTATTTGGTATAATATAATTTAATAAACTATAAAATTTGAAAAACAAAATTTTATGAACGATGCGGGATTCGAACCCACGACCTCCGGCGTTCCGTGCCGGTGCTCTAACCAACTGAGCTAACTGTTCGAGTACCGCCTCGTTATAAAATTCTGTTTGCTTTGTTCAACTCTCAGGTTGTGGCTTCATCTACAGGATCTACTTTACAGTTGATAACCTGCTCAACCCCAATATTTGCATATTAGGAAATTGACTTGAGATGTCGCTCTTGTAAATCTAAACAATATGTTATGTTTTTAAAGTGATAACCGTCACTTCTAGGATTAAAACAGAAATAAAATTTGAGAAACAAAATCCCGCATCGTTCATAAAATTTTGTTTTTCAAATTTTATTTGTGTATCAATCCTAGAAGTGAGGGTTATCACTTTAAAAACATAACATATTGTTAATAAACTATGTTTTGCTTAAATCTCACATGCGTTTCATAGTATATTATATCGGTAGATCATTTATACGTCTAGATAGACTATGACAGCTGTGAAAACGTCGAAAAAGATTGATTAGAACTAACCTTATTTTGAGCGATTCACACACACTAACATAAAGTGTCATACAAATCGCTAGTGTAAGACGTAGCTTGTCACGCACACTAAACTAATATGCCTTGGCTGTTTTTATCGGTTGTCTAACAGCAACAGACTCTATCTAGACGTATAAATTATCTAAGATTATATCTTTTAATACATTTGCTGACACAGCAGACATTCCATCCGAGTCATGTGGAATTATTCTTCTCCGCACTAGTGCTGTTTTTTTAATTATTAAACTGGTGTTTTTTAAGTCTTTCAATACATTTGCTCAAAAAAATACTTTTCCACGAGTGTTTTAGAGCGGAACGTTATTATTTTCTGCACTAGTGACTTTTATCTAATGAAATTGGTGTTTTGTATTTTTTTAATACATTTGTTTCAAGGAGAGACTATTCTGGACTACAAACCAATAACGAATACGAAGAAAAACACTTGACCGTGAATTATCTATTCCGGACTACGAACAAACAAAGAAAAACACTTGACCGTGAATCACCTATTTTGGACTACGAACCAATAAAGAACACGGAGAAAAACACTTGACCGTGAATGACCTATTCTGGACTAAAAACCACAAGATATAACTTCACTTCACATATATTGTAACTTAAATGATTTGTAAATAGATGAATCTCTAAATGCTGATTTACAGAGTGGCAATGAGTTTCTTGCCACTTATTCTCATTACATCTCAACCCTTTCTGACATAGCGGAATATATAAAAAGAAAATAATATTTTTGACATTCATAAGTGTCATTTCCGTGACCTACATAATAAAGTGATTTTGATGGATGATTTTACAAGATGGATGGTTCTAGTAATGGTATCGGAGTATTGCGGTGTTACTGTAAGATGGTGCATGGTGGTACAAAGCCCCCAAACATATTGTGAAGGTGGTGCGCCGCGGAGACACAGAGAGCGTCGTTGCGAGGCGCCGCCACCACTTGCAGTCCCAGGGGAACCCCGTCTGCATTCACTCCCAGCGGCACCTGATTTTAATACAACCAAATATAGGTAAAACAATTAAGTACATAGAACATATTCATTTCTATCCCAGATTGTTATAGCTGTTCTATACGCAATTTGTTTTTTTTAAAAGTGATGAAAACGTAAGCTTTCCGTGCGAGTGCTCTTCCAACTGAGCTCACCGTTGTTTTTCTTTATAATTTGTTATTTTGATTGATTAGATTTACTGTAAAGTAAAAAAACTTCAGTTAAAAGATTTAATAATTTTAAATTGAAATTAACATTTTTCCACATTTTCCTTATTGTCTTCAATTTTACAAAAATACTTTATAAAACTTATACTATAATATAATATATACTGTTATTAAATAAATAACCTAAAATATTTGTAATCAAAGTTAAAAAAATCGTAGATAAAAGCGACATGTGAACGCGCCTTTAGTACCTAAGCAATGTTTAATTCGCCCTTTCCATATTATGTATATGATTTATGTAAAAACCAACGAAAAACTCCGCAGTTTAATAATAGATACACACCTGAACGGCCGGCATATGCAGAACGTTGAGTATCCCCCAGTAGGAGAAGTGGAAGGGGCGCAGGTAGAGGGAGTAGTGGTATGGCGCGGGGGAGGGGGCACTGGGAAGCAGTAACACGCCGTCATCGCCGAGCAATCTCTGACAAAACATATTAATTTGATTAATCATGGTCTTTTAGAGTTATAATAATTTACCTGAAGGTTTTTTTATGAAAAAACGGGTTGAGCTCGTCTCAAAAAGTCAGGATACTTGAAAAACCCAAAAATTCTGAGCGGCACTTCAATTGCGCTCGTCACCTTGAGACATAAGATGTTCAGTCTCATTTGCCCAGTAATTTCACTAGCTATGGTGCCCTTCAACTTCTTCTGCAATAATGTTTACCCATAATCTAGCTGGCATCCTGTGCAAAGGTGCCTCCCACTGGTAATATTCATGTATACCTAGTTCTGGTAAATAATGGTTAACTCACAATCAGATCGCTGGCCAGACTTCTCGTAAGCTGCTCCGCCCACTGCTTGTTGACAGCTGGCATGACCTGATCGTCGAGCAACTTCAATATTGCAGCCAGTGTGAAATCCGACTTGCCTATAATCTGCGAAATATAGATAGATTCATTACAAAGATGGCAAAATAGTTATTTATGAAACTGTTGTATAATAAGGGGTATTAAAACTTGAATGTGAGTTATATTTGTATATTATTTAATCCCAGAATGAGGGATATCACTTAAAAATTACAAACTGTGTTGTCTTTTTTATATTGGATATGTTATAGTTATTTATGCAACTGTTGGAGGTATTAAAACACGAATGTGGGTGACAATAGTATCACAGAGTGTTTTAATACCTAATTATCAACATTTGATGAATGATTGAAACAGTAAGCTTACTGATAACATTAAAAAGCCAGTCCTAGTATCCATAATGTCATCCAAATGAGTGTTATTATTAAAACGGTTGATATAATGTTGTACTGAATTTCATTACAACACTCGTTTGGATGATGTAATGGTTATTAGAACATTGGGTGTTTTAATGTTGGCAATAAGCTGTTTATAATATTTTATAGAGGATTTAAAGCATGGGTGTACATAAAAAACATTTACTGCCTAACAAATAAACTTACTATAAAGTTTATACCTGAGAATAAACCAAGAATATGTAAAATGTTTAGATATTTTGCTTATGATTGGTTTGTTCGGTCGTATAACGTTTCCCGCGTTTATTTGCATGACATTCTGAAAACGTCAACATTTTTTTTTAAATTTATTTACGGTGGTTCCCAATATAATATCTACAGATAGAGATAAATTACTACCTTCTACTGTCAGTAATTAGCTGTCAATTATCTGAAGATGTCCCAATATACCCGATAAGTCATTCTTATCGCCTTATATTGGGACGCGTGAATTGCAATATCCATACAAACTTCTATCGCTGGTAAGCTATACGTCGTCCCATTGGCAGACAGCGTGTACGGATAAGGTGAGTGTAACTAAGGTGACAGTAACTCACCTTGAGTTACCGTCGATAAGCTTATTGGGACAGAAAAGTAAACGATAGTTACGATTTTTATCTCAAGTAAGAGAGAGACTGAATATTGGGAACAGCCGTTAATGGCACGGGATGCAAGTCCATAGGCCAAAGAATTACCACTGTATGACAGTGTGGTCAGCGATAGAGTCAACATTTTGCTTATTTTTGGTTTATTCGCAGGTATAGCTTTATGGCAAGTTTATTAGTAAGGCCAAATCATAAATGCGTTACATATTATTGAAGTTATATTTCTTTAGGCGCGTTATGATAAAATGATGAGAGTGAAATTTTAAAATGTGCGCGCTTCACTGTAACACAAAAGTAACAGGTTGAAGTTGGTTCCTAAAATTTTCTGACGTTTACGTCATTCGTTATTTTTTTTTTGTTTCTTCGTCCATTATTAGGACAGGCAAAGGGTTCAACAGTCATTATTTAAGGACGCGTTCTCAAAACAGAGAGGTATCGAATCGCACTACTACACTGACACCGCTCAAACACATACACGTACTTAAAGTTAATTGCGGGAATCAAACGAATTTGATACTTTAGCAAGTTTGAATTTTATTTTTTTAATACCTATGTATTTTTGATAATTGGTTGATGTATTCGTTTAGTAGTTAAATATTAGAATTTTAGATGCCAATTCTGTCGCATAACGTCGTGTCCAGTAAACGCAGTTTTTTTTAAATCCAAGATGGCCGGCGCGAAAAATTATGATTTCAACAATATGGGTATCGTATCCGAAGTTATCGAGGGTGCAGAGAACAATTAGATAGGTCTTTCAAAATCAAATTTTGAGATTTTTTAATTAGATTGGTAACGGAATGTGTTTTGTACATATTGTGAGTGAAAAGTCGAAACGTAAATATTTCTATATTTAGGGAATGAAGAATTAATTTAGCATGAGGGATATTGTTAGACAGGCCTTTTATAAGATAATTTAAGTTTATGAATGAATTCTAATTTTGACGATGTAAATGACACCCATGAAGAAAATTTTGTAGATTTCATAGGCGCCATCATGGATTTCGATTTAGGCCCGCTATTCGTTATTTTTGACCCCAAAATCCATGAAAATAACACCCATGTAAAGGAGTGGGTAAGTTTCATAGGCTTTTATGTAAAAGGCATTAATTATTTTCTCAAAATTGATTCCTTTAGAATTCTTTTTGGTGTCATTTCTAATAACTACTAGATACTACTACGGCTTCGGAAACAAATGGCGCTCTGAGAGAGAAGAAGCGGCGCAAGAAACTCTCCCAGCATTCTTTTTTTGCGCTCTTTTCAATAAAAATATAGAATATTGTACAGTCATTTCTATCGCTATAAAATAATCACAATCTAGTCTCAGGCTGTCCGATCATTTAGATATTCATCAGTGGAGTAATAGGATTTACGGCACAGTCATTTTTTATAAAACATTTAAATTTATTTATTTATATGTGTATAGAACATCATTGGGTTTTATAGCTGATTTATTGATGTCTTATGGATATATTTTATTTTGTTTAAAAGGTCAAAGTTATGACTTATCTAGTATTTATTCAAACCTATTGTTATTTTACTTATAAGAAAAAAAATTCCGATTACTTACCAATGTTATGATTTAATGTAATGTTATTAATATTTTACCAGCGTTGAGAATTAAAATTCCCAACATAATGCTGACTAGACACCATTTTGGTTCTGTAATGTCCATAATATTGTTATTAGTAATAAGATTTCTGTATTTTTGAACCAAATAAAGTATTTAATTATTAATTAATATTATTAAAAAAACATGAAAATGACACCCATGAAGAGATGTTGGTAAATTTCACAGGCGCCATCTTGGATTTCGATTTTGACCCGATATTCGTTATTGTTGACCCCGAAAACCATGAAAATGACACCCATGAAGAGAAGTTGGTAAATTTCATTGGCGCCATCTTGGATTTCGATTTTGACCCGATATTCGTTATTGTTGACCCCGAAAACCATGAAAATGACACCCATGAAGAGAAGTTGGTAACTTTCATCGGCGCCATCTTGGATTTCGATTTTGACCCGATATTCGTTATTGTTGACCCCGAAAACCATGAAAATGACACCCATGAAGAGAAGTTGGTAAATTTCATTGGCGCCATCTTGGATTTCGATTTTGACCCGATATTCGTTATTGTTGACCCCGAAAACCATGAAAATGACACCCATGAAGAGATGTTGGTAAATTTCACAGGCGCCATCTTGGATTTCGATTTTGACCCGATATTCGTTATTGTTGACCCCGAAAACCATGAAAATGACACCCATGAAGAGAAGTTGGTAACTTTCATCGGCGCCATCTTGGATTTCGATTTTGACCCGATATTCGTTATTGTTGACCCCGAAAACCATGAAAATGACACCCATGAAGAGAAGTTGGTAAATTTCATCGGCGCCATCTTGGATTTCGATTTTGACCCGACATTCGTTATTGTTGACCCCGAAAACCATGAAAATGACACCCTTGAAGAGAAGTTGGTAAATTTCATCGGCGCCATCTTGGATTTCGATTTTGACCCGATATTCGTTATTGTTGACCCCGAAAACCATGAAAATGACACCCATGAAGAGATGTTGGTAAATTTCACAGGCGCCATCTTGGATTTCGATTTTGACCCGATATTCGTTATTGTTGACCCCGAAAACCATGAAAATGACACCCTTGAAGAGAAGTTGGTAAATTTCATCGGCGCCATCTTGGATTTCGATTTTGACCCGATATTCGTTATTGTTGACCCCGAAAACCATGAAAATGACACCCATGAAGAGATGTTGGTAAATTTCACAGGCGCCATCTTGGATTTCGATTTTGACCCGATATTCGTTATTGCTGACCCCGAAAACCATGAAAATGACACCCATGAAGAGAAGTTGGTAAATTTCATTGGCGCCATCTTGGATTTCGATTTTGACCCGATATTCGTTATTGTTGACCCCGAAAACCATGAAAATGACACCCATGAAGAGAAGTTGGTAACTTTCATCGACGCCATCTTGGATTTCGATTTTGACCCGATATTCGTTATTATTGACCCCGAAAACCATGAAAATGACACCCATGAAGAGAAGTTGGTAAATTTCATCGGCGCCATCTTGGATTTCGATTTTGACCCGATATTCGTTATTGTTGACCCCGAAAACCATGAAAATGACACCCATGAAGAGAAGTTGGTAAATTTCATTGGCGCCATCTTGGATTTCGATTTTGACCCGATATTCGTTATTGTTGACCCCGAAAACCATGAAAATGACACCCATGAAGAGAAGTTGGTAACTTTCATCGGCGCCATCTTGGATTTCGATTTTGACCCGATATTCGTTATTATTGACCCCGAAAACCATGAAAATGACACCTATGAAGAGAAGTTGGTAAATTTCATCGGCGCCATCTTGGATTTCGATTTTGACCCGACATTCGTTATTGTTGACCCCGAAAACCATGAAAATGACACCCTTGAAGAGAAGTTGGTAAATTTCATCGGCGCCATCTTGGATTTCGATTTTGACCCGATATTCGTTATTGTTGACCCCGAAAACCATGAAAATGACACCCATGAAGAGATGTTGGTAAATTTCACAGGCGCCATCTTGGATTTCGATTTTGACCCGATATTCGTTATTGTTGACCCCGAAAACCATGAAAATGACACCCATGAAGAGAAGTTGGTAAATTTCATTGGCGCCATCTTGGATTTCGATTTTGACCCGATATTCGTTATTGTTGACCCCGAAAACCATGAAAATGACACCCATGAAGAGAAGTTGGTAACTTTCATCGACGCCATCTTGGATTTCGATTTTGACCCGATATTCGTTATTATTGACCCCGAAAACCATGAAAATGACACCCATGAAGAGAAGTTGGTAAATTTCATCGGCGCCATCTTGGATTTCGATTTTGACCCGATATTCGTTATTGTTGACCCCGAAAACCATGAAAATGACATCCATGAAGAGAAGTTGGTAAATTTCATCGGCGCCATCTTGGATTTTGATTTAATATGGACCATTATTAGAGATGAACTTATAAATCACTAATTCTTCAAAAAATTACAGACACATAATTTATTGAAAATCTGACTGCGTACAAAATATGTAAAGTACCAAAGACAGTATTGTATAGCTTATAAAAAATATTCATGTTCGTACAGCGATCTTTCCGAGTACGAGCTGCTGCTTACAACCGACACAGAGTCTACCCACGACGGCGGCCGAGCGCGGACTGAGGTTATTTCGATAGATCTTTCTGTGCAATGCGTACGGAGTGACAAAATAAAATAACCCTTAATACCACACTTTAAAGCTCATGCTTATCAGAAATATATATGAATTTTAGACGATTCATTTTTATTTTTTTCTGAGATTATTTATTAGATATTCATTAATTCATTTTCCGTGTTTTTGAAAATATTATATCTGCTTTCCTAACATAATTTTTAAGAGCCAAAATTGTGTAAGTGGTAGCAGAAAACTGATCCTGAATGAAGCCCCATTTCGTCAATTTTGTGTGAAGAGGTAACGGATAATTGTTTTTACGACATAAAATATCAAATTTTCAAAGCAAACAATGGCAATTTTTAGTTTTGTTAGACTTAGTTTAATTTCATCACTAACTCTACCGAAAAATATCTTATTTTTGTCGGATTCGAAAACGCGTCCTTAATATTTAATTGTCAAAGCCATCTTGGCAAGACTTTTACAAAATTGTTCTTTCTAAAAACGTAGAATAGCACGAGGATAAATGATAGCATATATCATTTTAATGATTTTTGCTTCATTAGGCCAAAGAAGTATAACTTCTTGCGTGCATACATAAGTAGACACAAACTTTTTTTTTATGGAAGATGAGGACAATCGACCATACGGGTATGTGTATGGACCTGATGGTATGTGATCACCACCACCCACATTCTCTTGCAGCACCAGAGGTATCACAGGAGCGTTGCCGGCCTTAAAGGAATAATAATTGTCAACAGTATTAAGGACCTAGGTGTAACCCTTGATTCTCAATTAAACTTTAATCTTCATATCAACAACATTTCCTCTAAGGCTTATAAGCAATTAGGAATGGTATTACGTCTGTCAATACCATTTAGGCAACCAAATACACTCAAAATGCTTTACTACGCTTTCATCCGCAGTATCCTCGAGTCTGGTTGCGTTATTTGGAACCCTCAGTACGAGTTTCATATCGCTCGTATTGAAGGTATACAAAATAAGTTCTTAAGATCATTGGAATACCGGACTGGGCATATTTTTATCGAGTATGCCATATACGTTACAAAGGCACAGAATATCCCCACTAATTAACAGAAGAAACTATATCGATCAAATTTTTCTATTTAAAATTATTAACAGTAAGCTTGACTCACCATCCTTGTTAAATCTAATTAATTTTATAACAACGCGAATCTCCTCTCGTTCTAAGATTACATTTTATGTATCACCTTATAAAAGCAATTATGCAGGAAATACATTTGTGAGGCGCTCTTGTAGTTTTTACAATAAACTTCTTACTGAAACTGATATATTTTCATTAAATATACAAAAATATAAGAAAATAGTAGGTAGGATATTATACTCAATTTAAAAAATTAGTAACTCTAAATAATAAAATCATTGTTGTTGTGTCCTGTTCTTTACTATACTCTTATAACTGTTTAAATTTTCGTTTTGTACATTGTAATTTTGTAGTTTTTACTTTTGGTTTAAAATATCTATGTAGTTTTTTGTTTTGCATTATTGTCCATTGTAAACATATTTAGTATTTAATTTATGGAACTGTTTTGTCTTCTAGTTTATGTATATTTGTAACTCACTATTGTAAAAGACTGTTTTGTTCCTGAATAAAAATAATTAAATCTATAAGAGATATCTGGCTCCCTACCTTCCGCCCCAGCTCGGTCAGTCCGTGTACCTCTTCCACGTTGTTACTCAACATTCTGGAGAAGTTCTCCGATTCCTTCGTCATGGCATTCTTCCACAGCGCGAACATGTGGTCGAAGCCTTCATGATGGTAGGGCCGCGGGCTCTTGCCGGCGGGGGCCTCGTCAGACAAACGTGTTATTACTCTGAAAGGTATTATAGTTGGAATATTTTTTTATGGATGTAGAAGACAATCGAGGGAAACCGGTCACGTAAACTTAAGTGATCTTTTTTTTTATAAAAATAAGGACAGCAGTGCGTTCAGTTGATAGTAATTGATACGCCCGGCCCATTTCAATGCAGTGCCGCTCAGTATTCTTTAAAAACCGAAAAATTCTAAGCGGCACTACAATTACGCTCGTCACCGTGAGACGTAAGATGTTAAGTCTCATTTGCCCAGTAATTTCACTAGATACGGCGCCCTTCAGACCGAAACACAATAATGTTTACATATTACTGCTTCTCGGCAGAAATAGGCGCCGTTGTGGTACCCATTATCTAGCCGGCACCCTGTGAAAAGGAGCCTCCCACTGGTAAACACCGCCGCCGGCACTCTCCTCTAACACTAGAGAATACACAGGTCTTTCTTAAATTTAACGTGACAGAAAGTTCCTTGGAAACCACACTATAGATGCACTCGTGACCCATTAAGCTGGTGACGATGAAAGATAAAAGTTTGTAACGCATTGTGCGAAGGTGGGATTCGGCTGCAGGTATTCAAATTCAAATACTTTTATTCAAAATAGGATTCAAAATCACCTATTGAACGTCAAAAACTACCACCCATTCAAAATAGACTGCCTCAGACCTGAGAAGAACGGGCGCAAGAAACTCAGCGGGCTTTTTTTATATTAAAATATGGATTACAATGTAATATCGTACAATAAACATTTATAATTAAAGAGCCTGAGATGGTGTTCGCTTCGTTCCCAGTCTATGGTGTCATTAACATTTCCCACACAAACGTTTAACAATATTTATAAATTTCGCAACACATTTCAAAACTTGGGCTTGTTTTTCTTATAAAAATATGGTTACAATGTAAAATCATACAATAAATTTT
The DNA here is from genome assembly GCF_905404315.1 of Leptidea sinapis. Classification (NCBI taxonomy): domain Eukaryota; kingdom Metazoa; phylum Arthropoda; class Insecta; order Lepidoptera; family Pieridae; genus Leptidea; species Leptidea sinapis. Next base: position 12,376,438 of record NC_066271.1, on the reverse strand, counting down.
ATTATTTAACATCCTGAAACCTCGCTTCATTGCCAATCTGTATCAGTTCAAACAACTGTACGGAACCCTCCCCGTGGTAAATGCAGAAGTAGGCACACAATGAGGCGTTTAGAAAGAAATTATCAAGATTAAAAGTTCGTTTGTTTTTGAGGACTATAGTAGACAACTATTACCTCTTCATAACTAATCTGAGTTCCGCGCACACAGAACTGACCCGCAGATCTCTCGCGTTCTCCAAGTAGAAGTAACGCACATTCTGAAACATCAAAATATAATAGATTTTATAAAGAGCAATTGTCTCTGGCGGTAGTTGAGCGAGCTGGAGAGGAATATATGATAATAAAATTTTTTTTTTCAGTACATTATTACATAGTTTGCTTATTCTATTCATTCATACACTCACGCCTTGTTCCCGTCGAGGTAGGCAGAGACAATAGAATCCCACTTGCTCCTATCCTAACAAACCTCACGTATAGCACTCCCATTGCTTCCTGGGTTAAATCACAATCCCTATCTCGCCGCCATACGATATACCTGTCGTCAAATAACTCTGAACTAAGAATACTATCTACCAACCACGTTTCCGTTAATATAATAATATCATACGAATTGAGACAGAGATTTCGATAAAAGGCTGCTGTTTTCGTGCGTAATCCCCGAGTATTTTGATAATAGATTTAAATTTTGCCCGTGTTATCCGTATTTAAAGCTATAGTATAGAACAAGAAAAGTAACAGTGTATAATAGTGCGCTTGTAAACATTATGAAGTTTGCGTTTCGAAAAAATAAGTATAAAATATAATAAGAAGCTACTAGAATAATAGAGTCTAGAGCGTGTGGAGGATATGAGCTTAGTAAATTTACACACAGGATAATAAACTATTTTGTATATAATATGTATTACATTATTAAAGGCATTTGTAACAAGAAAAGTGCGAATCATTGAAATATCGTAAGTATGCATGCGTTTATAACAATACTAGTCGGCATATACCACGAGTGTGAGCGAGCTGGCAGATATTAGGTAATTAGCAATAGAAAAGGTGCTGAGAACAATACCGCATCGGCCGGACAACAGTCGAGGCGTAAATTAACATTATATGCGATAACAGTAAACACGTATCATAAGACCGGATTAAGATTGAATAAAAGTTACACTGAACAAGTATTTGTAAATAATAAGATTTAAAACAAGAGGCTAACGAGCTTAGGTATACACATACAGTTTGAACACATTTTAAGACAATTTGTTTAAATCACTCTCATTGGATATTATGATTATTGGTGATGTATAGTTTTTACGTATATGGATTTTTCCATACTTCACCCACACATAGCTGTAGATTTTGTCTTTAGCACTTGTCTTAGCTTTTTTTAACTGGAACTCTGTATAGATAATTGATTTGAGATCTAGGAAATAAGCAGCTGACTTTCTTACTTAGGGACTCAACAATGGCGAAGAGGTTTTCATCCTTTTTTAATGGCACTCCTTTTATTTCGATATTATTGAGTCGAGATCTTTGTTCAGTTGCTGATAAAAGTGACTGATAAGTGGCTACCTCGCTTTGTAAGGACAGACCTTTACTTCGAGTTGTTTGATTTTTACAATCCTCGATTCCGTTGCTGATACCCTGTTCGACAGTTCCATAATTTGGTTGTTCCTGAACTCGTTAGCAGCCTTGAGGTCTACGATCTCTTCTTTAATAGTGTGAACATCTACAATAAGGCCAGGTAAACCAGACAGTTGGGTTTTGATGCACTGAATCTCTTTGAGTAGCATCTCGAGGGTCACAGGATTAGAATCCACGATAGAAACTGATGGGGCTGGCGATGATACCCTGCAACTGTAACACTTCCACGAACTACGCTTTAAGGATCCGAGCTTCCTTCACGAGACTTCCGAGATTTGTGCACACCCGAAATCAAGTTGCTTTTTGCAGAGGCTGCATACAACTCCATCATTGAAATCACATACACAAGGAGCACTTCATATTATTAATCAGTTAGTATGTAAAACGCGAAGAGTAAGTACTAATGAGTTGCATATTTATTGGCAATGTTTCGACGCGCTATAGGTATATCTCGTGCGACAATCTGCGATACGTACACACTTTGAAAGCGCTCGACACGACTGATTATGACTTATATGGTTAAATACATTTATTTATTGCGCTATCGTATACAAAAATTACAATTTATATTACATAAAAATTTAACTCTTCAGAACTATTGCAATTATTTTACATTAAAAAGTTTATCTCCCAGAAAATCCATAATTTGAACGACTGTCTTACGAATTTTCGAACAGGTCACGTGTCCTGACGCGAGTTTAACATTTTATACCCATTCCAAGAAGTGCTCAACGCCGCTAAAAGTATTCACTTCACACAAGTGAAAATTGAAGGACGACAAACGAGAGCATGGGTCACTTTGTGTTAAGTGATCATCGCCGCGTACATTCTTTTGCAACACCAGAGGTATTACAGGTGCGTTGCCGGCCTTTGCAGAGGTGTGCTCTTTTGAAGGTACCCATGTCGTATCGTTCCGGAAACACCATGCACGGAAGCTCACTCCACATCTTTTTACAGAGAATTTTCTTAATTACCCTCGTCAAGCTAGACCAAGCGGTCATTTCAAGGTGGGAAGCTCTACTTTTACCATGTTTAACGGCAAAACTATCGGAACGAAGCTAAGCACTAGCTTAGCATAGAATTAGCTGCCCGCTAATTCGTTTCCAGTTTATAGCTTTTTTTTTATCAAAATAAGGGACGAGACGAGCAGAACGTTCAGGTGATGGTAATTGATACGGCCTGCCCACTACAATGCAGTGCCGCTCAGGATTCTTGAAAAACCCAAAAATTCTGAGCGGCACTACAATTGCGCTCATCACCTTGAGACATAAGATGTTAAGTCTCGTTGGCCCAGTAATTTCACTAGCTATGGCGCCCTTCAGACCGAAACACAGTAATGCTTACACATTACTGCTTCGCGGCATAAATAGGCGCCGTTGTGAGTCTAGCCGGCATCCTGTGCAAAGGAGCCTACCACTGGTAAATCACAGTTGTTTAATGTTAGGTAGAAGTAAGTAAATACAGTTGTTTCAGCCTTAGATCATTTATAAGTCTAGAATCTAGATAGAGCCTCTTGCTGCTAGACAACCGATGAAAATAGGCCAGTATACTTAGTCTAGCCATAAATACTGTTACAATTAAAAATAAACAAAATATTACATTTGAACCACGGACGAGTAAAAAAAGAAGGACTCCGCGCCGTGACATTAGCAAGTGAAACACCGTTATGCTAGTGTGTGTGCGGTTACGGGGGCTACTAGTTACACAAATTTTTCTCCCTTAAATAATCACATATGACCACAAATACTTATATAGTTACAGTTTTTACACTTTTTCAGAACGCTAGACGGCATTTTTAAATATTTTATTGAGACGCAAACTGATCTGTCACAGACGATGACAATTCTCATAATGGCCGCGCGTCGGCCTGTAGTATAAGTGTGTGTGTGGGGCTATGTATTTACACGTTAATCGGCTTGTTTTGGTGCTACACTGTTATGTAAAGTGACACGGAGTCCTTATTTTTTTACTACTTCGTGATTTGAACGTGGAATCTGTCATTTTTATATGATTGTTCATTGAGTTTTGTGTCATCGAGTGAACCAGCCTAGCGAAACTCTCTAAGAAAAAAGCCATTCACTCGATTTTATGAAACATGCAGTCATTGACAGATTAACAGATGGCGGCGTTAATCTTGTAAAACGGAGCTATGTTTTTTTTCACTACTTTTAAGCAACTTTTCGCTTTCAAACTTTGCCGGATTATACTTCGTGTGGGTAATCGGGATACTGTAATTACTACTATTTCAAACTTATGTCAAATGACTGCACGTTTCATACTAAACAAAATTTCAATTTTTAATTAGGCAGTCCGGCCTCTTATTACGTAGTATTTACATCTTCTTTGCATTGTACAATATTTTGCGATATAATTTACATAAATGATCAAAGGTTTTGGCTTAGAATGGAAAGATAAAGAGTATGAATGACGGGGCGAGTGAAAGAGAAGTTTCCTTCACTATGTTTGAAGTATCATCATTTATACGAGACACACATATACCTTTATATCGATCTCGCGGTCTAGGTTCAGTTGTGGTGCCATGTCACCAGCCACAACGCGGGTGAGAGGTGCCAGGTCCCCTAAATGCTTGCTGACGAATCCAATCGACGCCATTGTGGGGTCCAACCCAGTGCGCAGAGCCGATCCTGGAATCATTACCAATCATAGGTGAATCATGCTATCGTAATTTTTCAACTGACAGAGAAAGAAGTTGGTTCTCATACTGTTTGTACATTAATGAGTATGTCTAAAGGTAGAACTATGATAAAAATAGTGTTATAGTTATCTATGCAACTGTTGTGTAATAAGGGGTATTAAAACACGAATGTGGATTTATCTCACGAGGCGAAGCCGAGTGTGATAATAGTATCACATGAGTGTTTTAATACCTAATTATCAAAGCGTTTAAAATGAATCGCTCATTTTTTGTAAACAAAACAATAAAAATATCGAAGAAAAATGGCGGGGATTCGAATAACCTACTTTTTTTACGGCGCGCGACGTTCTGGGAGTCTGGAGCCCACGTAAACGAAAATGTTCTTTTTTTGAAATTCATGCAGATACCACGCATCGAGCAATAAGAATGTGGCTGTATGTTGAAACTCTTTGCGCATGAAGGGATAAAAAAAACATAGGAGTGTTGTTATGAAATTCAGTACAACATTACAATACTCTTTTGGACGATGTAATGGTTATTAGAACATTGGGTGTTTTAATGTTGGCAATAAGCTAACTGTTTCAGAATCTTTAATAGAGGATTTAAAGCATGGGTGTTGATAAATTACGTTGTGTTCATCATTTGTTGCATAACCTGCATTATTAGACGCCTTAAAATATGTTGATGTTTGTTATTTAGACATTTTACATTGCACACCTGGGAAGAGATTGACCCCCACGTCACCGGCTGTCCTAGTTTGGGGGTCGAGGGTAATTCAAAAAGCAAAATTGTATTATTTTTTTGCAACAAATAAAGATTTATTATTATTATTACGTAATTTAATAGATAAGGTCATGTTCTTTCATGTATCTCAATATTTTTACAATTTGGAAAGGGTTTTTAACTTTTTATACGATATTTGTAGTTGGTTTCCCGAGATATACGCTACTATTATCAGCATAATGCACGTTGGAGGCAGCCATAATATCATTTAATAGGTGACCCGATAGACGATGTTGTGTTCATAATAAAAATTTGTGGAATTTTGTATAATCCGCTCATAGCTGACCTATATTCGGTGAAAGGAATATTTTTACCAAATTTCAAGTTTCTACGCCTTATGGTTCCAGAGATACCGACAAAAGTAGATAGGTGGTAATCACTTATCTTAATATATATAAATTAGGTGTTTCGTTGTTTGTCCGCGATGGACTCCCTAAACTAATGAACGGATTACTTCATGGAGTGCAGTTTAGTTCAACTTGAGAGAAGGCATAGTTTTTATTTCGATTTGGGACCCATAATTATTTTTATTTTCAATATTTGTTTTGTATGGACATATTTCCTTTGAGAGAATTTGTGACGCACGGTTTCACAGTTTCAATGTGAAACAATTTCATTGTAACAACAGGGAGCATTTTTTACGAAATAATTCTTGATGTTTTTTAATATTATTGGCAAATTTCTATAAAACAGTATTTTTTTTTTATTATCTACAGAACAACGTCTGTCAAGTCAGCTAGTATATATATATTTATTTAGATATGCAGAAGAAATGAAATTTATTTATTCCGTCGAATACAGTATACATGATAGATATTAAATTTATTGTAGTGTCTTCTATTCGGCTAATTTAAATTAATTTTATACACATTGCGAAGCTACTATTGAGGTATAATGTTGTTCTGGGACAGTGGCCATAAACCAGTCTATCCGCTAGCTGCTATCTGGGGGAACGAGGATTCAATTGAATGGCTCAAACATACAACGACCTGTACAGTGAGGAAGTTGGCGGTCAACTCACAGATTTTCACGATTCAAGATCAAATTGAAGTACCCTAAAAGTTCTAAATTCGTTGCCTATTAAAATAACAGATTTTGATAGCAGTCACTTTCATTTAGAAGATTATATTTATTTCATCCTATTTTCGGTCTCGCCCGCAATGTTGATATTAATTGATAAATAATTATTAGACCGAAATAGAAGTGAGCCACATATACTTATTTCAGAGGACAGACACCCAAAAAACATATTTTTGACAACTAATCATATAATTTGTTATGTTTTTAAAGTGATAGCCTCACTTTCCAGAAGGTTGTACGTGGAAGAAAGTTCCTCAAAAAACCGCACTGTGGAAGAACATATACTTAGTTCACAAATAAAATTTGAAAACGAAATTTTATGAACGATGCGGGAATTGATGAAGCCACAACCTGAGAGTTGAACAAAGCATACAAGATTTTATGACGATACGTCACTCGAACGATAAGCTCAGTTGGAAGAGCACTCGCACGGAACGCGAGACAGCGATCGTGCGCGTGGGTTCGAGTCTCGCATCGTTCATAAAATCTTATTTTCAAATTTTATTTGTGAACTAATTATATGTTCTTTCACAGTGCTGTTTTTCAGGAACTTTCTTCCACGTACAACCAAGTTGTTAAATGAGCTTCCTCTGAGCGGTGTTTCAAGGACGGTACGAAAAGGGTACCATGCAAAAAAGCACGTACACTTTCTAAAAGGCCGCCAACGCTTCTGTGATTCGTCTGCTGTGGGCGGCGGTGATCACTTAACATCTGATGACCCGTACGCTTGTTTTCCATAATAAAAACTAATTATACACAAATTAGGATGTCATTTCAAACATCTGGGTGTGTGGCGGTCCTCCACTTTCTTCCACGTACTATAAAGCTGTGGAATGAGCTTCCTTGAGCGGTGTTACCGGGACGATACGACATGGATACGTTCAAAAAAAGCGCGTACACCTTCTTTAAAGGCCGGCAACGCTCGTGTGATTCCTCTGGTGTTGCAAGAGAATGTGGGCGGCGGTGATTACTTAACACCAGGTTTCCAGCTCGTTTGTCTTCCTTTTTCCATTAAAAAAAATACATGTTTTTTTTTATTTATTAAATGGCACGAGATATCCCGTACGCTCGTTTGTCCTCCTTTTTCCATAAAAATAATATATATATACCTTTAAGACTGGTGTGACCAGCGGTGGGGTTGAGGGCATACAACCCACAGTAAAATGCAGGCATGCGAGTCGACCCGCCTATATCTGAACCTAGATAATAAAAACAAATCAAATTCAAAGTCAAATAAACTTTATTCAATTAGGCTTATCCTAAGCGCTTTGGAATCGTCACTATACATACTTCTTACTAGCTGACTCGGCAAACGTTATTTCGCATACCGTTTCTTGGACATTGGAACATTACTTTATTTTTCTAAAATAATAATGAAATAAGTTACTCCTTATTACATCAGCTACATGCCAATAAAAGTCCTGTCAAAATCGGTCCAGCCATTTCAGAGATTAGCCGGTACAAACAGACAGACAGACAAAAATTAAAAAAAAAAAATATTTTGGTGTATTTACATGTCGTAAAAAACGGTTATTTTATTATTAGAAACAGACACTCCATTTTTATTTATATATAGATTTAGTAATACCGCTTTACTCACGATTTATCGTTGTTGGTACCGACTATTCGAAGGGCCTTCATCAGGGTGAGTGAAGTGGGGCGCCGGTGATGATAACGAGCATTGTATCACTGACACTGTGTCACTATTGGTGTCCGCGGGTTTTTGTTTTTTATATGGGAGGGGGCAAACGGGCAAAAGGCTCACGGGATGGGGAGAGGTGTGGCAACCGCCCATGGACATCCGCAACAACAGGTGTGTCAAGAAATGCGTTGCCGGCCTTTAAGGAGGGAGTATGCTGTTTTCTTGAAGGTCCCTAAGTCGTATCTGTTCGGGAAGACCGGTTTCCAAGTAGATGGCAGGCCCAACCCTTGTCTCTATTAAATTTAGGTCGACGGTCAATTAGTCGGTACCCACACCGATAAATCGTGAGTAAATCTGTATTAGGTACTAAATAAGTTAACAATGTCTCATGAAAGTTTAAATAATTTATAAATATTTCTTTTTAATTACTGAATCTATCATATGTCCGGAAAAGGTAGAGCTCGTGAGAAGAACATACAAAAAACTCAACGTCAAAAAGTCTATCCCCTTTATGCCTCAGACCTGAGAAAAAAGGCGGAAGACATTCAGCCGGCTGCTTCCTATTTTTCATTAAATTTCAATGCAATCATATTTATAATGTAAATAGCCGGCGGTCGCTCTATTCCCAATCTGTGGTACCTATCATTAAGAATGTCATTTATGTTGTAATAACTTTTAATGACTTAACACTTTAACCACAGTGTTGGTAGGCCCCCACAAGATTGTCCGACGATCAAGATCGCCGGAAAACGTTGGATGAGGGCAACGCAGGACAGATCTTCGTGGAAATCTTTGGGGGAGGCCTTTTTCCAACAGTGGACGTTTTCCGGCTGATGATGATGAACCTTTAATACATATTATTAATAATTGCAGCACATACTTACAGAGTGATATGGGACTAGCTAGCGCTGCGCTAAGTGCAGCCTCGCCCCCGCTGGAGCCTCCCACTGTGCGGCCTGTGTGGTAGGGGTTGTTGGTCTGGCCGAACAACGTGTTGCGAGTCTCCTGCCTTTGACAAACATGAGCTATAAAGCTTTTTTATGATAATAAGGGACGAGACGAGCAGGACATTCATCTGATAATTATAATGCAGGGCCGCTCATGATTCTTGAAAAACCCAAAAATTCTGAGCGGCACTACAACTGCGCTCGTTACCTTGAGACATAAGATGTCAAGTCTCATTTGCCCAATAATTTCACTAACTACGGCGCCCTTCAGACCGAAACACAGTAATACTTACACATTACTGCTTCATGGCAGAAATAGGCGCCGTTGTGGTACCCATAATCTAGCCGGCATCCTGTGCAAATTAGCCTCCCACTAGGTAGGCCTGCGCTACGTGCAGCCTCGCGGTGCAGTCATTGTGAGGCCGTGTGACGACGTCACTCTATCCAACCAACACAGGGCTGCTCGAATTGCCGGGGACCCAGTGCTCTGTGAACACTTGGCGTTGCGTAGAGACGCCGCTTCATTGTGTGTTTTCTACCGTATTTATCACGGGGACAGTTCTGAAGAGCTGTTTCGCCTGTTTCCTGCCGCCGAATTCCACTTTCGCACGACACGCCACAAATTAGGATATCATCCAAGATCTGGATGTGTGGCGTTCCTTCACAGTCTGGTTTAAACTTTCCTCCACGTACAACAAAGCTGTGGGTTTAGCTTCCTTGAGCGGTGTTTCCGGGACGATACAACATGGGTACCTTTAGAAGAAAAGCGCGTAGCCTTCTTAAGGCCGGCAACGCTCCTGTGATTCTATTGGTGTTGCAAGAGAATGTAGGCTCTTTTGTCCTCCTCTTCCATAAAAAAACGCATCATACTGGTTCTATAGTTTGGTTCATGTCAATGAACTTAAAATACAAATCTATGTTCTTTTTTTGAGGAAATAATGTGGGTTATTTAACTATTATCTCACCACTTGTTGATTTCGGGCACGTTGGTGACCGCGACAGGAATGGCCCCCGCAGCCCGCAACAGTCGCACGCACTCTGCGTCCTCGTGCGCACGCGCATCACGCCTCGCGACTACACCGAGAGTGTGTAGCATACCACTTACTGCATGACTCTCTTTGGCTGTAAACGGGACACCTGGAATGTTTGGAACTAATTACTAACGATGCCTTTTAATCATTACATAGAATAAATCAAAGTTGCTTTCCGCTGTCTGTCTGTATAGGTACACTTATCCGCTAACTCCCCCTTAACCACGAAATGGATTTTGATGCGGTTTTTACCATCAGTTAGATAATAATCTAAAATAGAAATGTAATTAAAAATAACTGATCAAATAAGGCGCACGGCATGTTCTGTTACGTTCCCACGCAATTTTTTGTAAACTTTTGTTAGTGTTCAAAGCTATTATTCATCTTTATTCCATTATAAGTTCAAAGGGAAATAACACTTCTTAAAACCAGTAATCGAATGAGGCGTGATAGACTCACTTGGCTTTCCGGTCGAATTTCAAAATTCTTCAGATTTACTAACTCGGCACGCCATGGGACATATATATATAGGCTTGATGATTGGTACGTCATTCAGCATGATACTGATTAATAACGACATTACTTGATATTGGACGTCACAAATTGCTGAATTTTTCAAATAAAATTATAAAGCGCATGATAAAGTGTTGTAGAGTTCTGTTTGTAATAGTCGGTATACATGGAGCCAACTTTCTATGATGATGTTTTTGGCAAATTTAAAGCAAAACCATATTATTCTACCGTAGTTTTTGGAATTATACATTACCTAAGAATGGCTTCTTTGTGAACTCTTCTTCTGTGAGTCCATTTTCTATCATCTTGTCAACTGCTCTAGCGTCCTTAATGGCATCTTCATATCTCTCGTCCGTCACCGCATTCAGGTATGGGTTCACCTGAAATTACAATTTGTACGTCGTGAACGTATTATCTCTTATAAATCGTGCCAATAAAGAAACGATTCTTAAATGGCAACCGCCGACCACTTATGATTTCCTCTCAATTGTACATGTAATATCATCTATCTGCCATCCCTGTTTCGCTGTCAGTCCCACCTGTTTCGCCGCCATTTTTACATAACATATTTTATTTGGTTTTTATTATGGAAAAGGAGGACAAACGAGCGTACGGGTCACCTGGTGTTAAATACCGTACGATCATCGCCGCCCACATTCTCTTGCATCACCAGAGGAATCACAGGAGCGTTACCGGCCTTTAAATGTTTGACCTCCAGCGAAAGGTTTCGTGATGTTAAATATCACATTGTCTGTGGCCGCATTGTGGAGCAGCTAAAATACGGCTAAACAAAAAAATATACAAGCGAAGGATTTTCTATTGCGTCATGCTCAACGGGCACTACTTGCGGTGACGGATCGATCATGTTATGTCGAAAACTCCGCTCTCAGCAAAGCACACACAATATCTATATTAATTTAAAGTTTGTAGGCTAGATTGTATTATAAAAAGTACCTAATTGTGGAAGCTGCAAATATGTTCATTTTAATAGAAGAATAATTTATTTTTTATTTGATGTTTTTAATTTACACCACAGGTCCAGGTAATACTTTTACTTTATACAAATTAAATATATTGAATTGAATACAGTATATCAAAATTCTTTGGACATTAATATTAGATTAAAAAATGGAATCGGATGTTTAAAAAACTTAAAAAAAGCAATAGTTTTATCATGAGATATCAAATCTGCGTTCCAAATTTCCTGTAGGATTCTCTACTGTACATACAAGACATGGCATAAGTAATTCTATACAATCAAAAAGAGTAGAACAATCACAGAAATACAAATAAAAATTGAAAACAAAATTGATGAACGATGCGGGACTCGAACCCGCGACATCTCGCGTTCCGTGCGAACGCTCTTCCCCTGAGCCAACCGTTCGAGCGACGTAAAGTTCGTAAATCTTGATACGTCTTCGTTCAACTCTCAGTTTATGGCTTCATCTATAGGATCTACTTTACAATTGATAACCTGGCTCATCATACTGTCCCACATTGTTCATAAATATTGTTTTCAAATTTAATTTGTGTGATTAATCAGAAGTGAGGGTTACCACCTTAAAAAAAATAACAAAACACAGAAATATCCCTACTGATAAGAATATTTCACCATTGAATATCACCCTCCTTGCATCATGATTTTGTGGTTGCTGTTTTATGAAAAAGTATCAAAGCTTCAATTTTCAAAAAGCAGTAAAGACTTCACCCAAAGTGCATCAATAAAATGTCTTCTATCATGAAGTACCTACCTACATCTCACCTATACACTTTCAAAAATGTACTGTGTGAATTTCAGCTATTTTTAAAGTACTTAACACTCTAGCCGAGATCTAAACCCCATTGACTAGAAATTATGGTTTTCCTAAGCTAATCACCAAAATTATATCTCTAGAAATTTCAGTGGACAAACATCCCATGGAAAATGTGGGCAAATCTATAGATTCCTGGCCACACAGCATATGCTCTGTGTTAAAGGCAAAGCAGGCCATTTTGAAAAGAATTTTATATATCTTAATATATATAAATTACGTGACACGTTGTTTGTCCGCGATGGACTCCTAAACTAATGAACGGATTTTAATGGGGATTACTTCATGGAGTGCAGTTTAGTCCATCTTGAGATATAGGGTAGTTTCGATTTGGGACCCATAATTATTTTTATTTTTAATATATGTTTTGTATGGACATATTTTCTGTGAGGGAAGTTAGTGATGCACAGTTTGACAGTACTGCTGTGAAACAATTTCATTATAGTTAACAACAGTGAGCAATGACATTCTATACATAATCTAGAACGTCATTGTCAGGGAGCATATTTTACAAAATAATTCTTGGTGTTATGAAATATTATTGACAAATTCATAAAAAACTGATTTTATTTATTATGCACAGAACAACTTCTGACGGGTCAGGTAGTATATATATATTCTTATATATAGAAACTTAAATAAATATGAACATGTAATATTAATAATTTAAAATAATATTAAAGACCCAACTGCAATAATTTATGAAAAAATTGACGAATAATTACTTAGCAAAATAAATATCAGAAAATGTTAAATTAAAATTCAAAACCTAATCATCAACTTACTGTCATACAAAAGCTTGTTTGCATACATTAGTATTCTGCAGTCAGGTACAAAGGTCTGTTGCCAAAGTTTATAAATAATATGAATAAATAACAAGACAACAGACTAAATATACATTTTCACACAATAAACAATAGCATTTAGCATTAATTTGTTAACAAAGCGCAGTTTTGTGAGTTCTGTTAATATTTTGTTTAATTTGCAATGCAAATCAATCTTTATACAATATAACTTTAGATGTAAAGTTAATCATTAGCAGTTATTTAGTGTGACATCCACAAGTTACATTTCAATCCAAGATATGAAGGATGTGGGCTGAATTTTCACTTTCAAGATTATGAAAATTCACAAACATAATTCTGTACATTGTATGAATTGAAATTTCTTTATTTAGGTAAAATCTGTACACTTATGAGTCAGTTAAACAAGGCCTCTTGGTATTTAGGAGACTACCAGGAGGCCTTGTTCTGAGAATACTGGCAAGAAACTCAGTAAGTTTATCCTCCGTTCACAGTTTTCATAGTATCCATACATTTTTCATCATCATCATCACTTCAGCCAGAAGACGTCCACTGCTGGACAAAGGCCACCCCCAAAGATCGCCATGACGATCGGTCCCGCGCTGCCCTCATCCAACCTATTCCAGTGATCTTAACAAGATTGTCGGTCCATCTTTTGGGGGGCCTATTAACACTACGCCATCCGGTACGTGGTCGCTATTCGACGACTTTACTGCCCTAACAGCCATCTGTCCGTCGAGCTATGTGCCCCGCCCACTGCAACTTCAATTTTGCAATCATTTGGGCTATATCGGTGACTTTGGTTCTCCTATAGATCTTCTCATTTCTGATTCGATCTCATAGGGAAACTCCAAGCATATTCCTACATATCCCTCTCTATTGCCCGCTTAGCAACAATGAGCTTCTTCATAAGGCCCATATTTAGCGACCACATCTGCGTTCTGTATATCATCACTGGCAACACACACTGGTTAAAAACCTTCGTCTTCAGACACTGTGGTATTTTGGACGAGAAGATTTTATGGAGCTTCTCAAATGCTGCCCATCCAATTTGGATTCAATGAGTGACCTCTTTCCCGAAATTGGTCTTGCCCAACTGGATTATTTTTCCAAGGTGTACACCTAGTCAACAATTCCCAACCCATGCATTTTTACTATCTATATATGTTCCTGAACTTTATAATACACTTTCATCATTAAAATTTCCTTGATATGAAGTTAATTTAAGTAAATTTATATACTGGAAGACCAGTAACATGATGTGGGACTTTATTATATATTTGTACATATATTTCCTCATAAATTAGTGAAGTTTTATGAAGTTTCAATGTTGGAACAGCAAGTCTGTTTCTAACTCTTGTGATAATTACAATTCTTCAAAAATGTATCTATATTTTTATGAACATACATATTATGTGAGTGGTGATTGATCATTCAGGAAATATTTGAACAGCAAATACGTAAATTAAACTTACAACAGAAGAAAAGATAAAACATCAATTATTTTCTCAAAAATGATTCATCATCAATTAAGTGTTGACCAATGCATTCAATTAACGGCTGTTCCCAATATATTACTACCTACTAGAGATATATTACTACCTTCAACTGTCCCAATATACTCGATAAGTCATTTTTATCAAACTATATTGGGACGTGTGAATTGCAATTTCCATACAAACTTCTATCCCTGGTAAGCTATATGTCCTCCCATTGACAGACAGCTGTTGTACAGATGAGGTGACAGAAAAGTCAATGATAGTTACGATTTTTATCTCAAGTAGGCCACAAGCTGAGATAGACTGAATATTGGGAACAGCCATAAGTGTTTTCCTCTTTTGTTGCAAGAGAGTGCGGGTAGGGGTAATCACTTCTCATCAGATGACCCATACCCTTAATTTTCCTTCTCTTCCATAAATAATAAAAAAATGGTAATAAAAACTCATTTCTGCAGTCTTTTAACAAAGAGCATGATTATTCCAAGAATTGATCTAAAATAGACATAAACTACATAGACAGGTAGTCTTATCATTTTGATAATTCACAGTTGAGTAATAAATATTTACAGTGGAGCAATACTTAATTATTATTATACTACAGAAGATTATTCATATATAAGACACCTTATACCACGAGCTTCAAAACTACAGTTCTTATACTTACAAGTTTGATCCTCTCAATACAAGCACAGACAAGTTCCTCAGACTTCAACTCCTTGTTTCGTATCATAGAAGCCAACCTTACAGCACTCTCTTTAAGAATAGCATGCTTCTTCTCTAGAGGAGGAATAGTCTTCCTGCGCCCATCCCAGTATAACCCATACACAAAATCAACAGTCATATCAAACAACATGCGTAAATAGAAAAAAAATTGCTTGAGTAAATTCATTAAAATCCCTTTAATAATCTTGCTTGATTTGTTGTTACAGCCCTGCAATGTGAAAAACAAACATTTTTGAGAAAATAATAAATAAAATAAGGCGAATAAAAAGAAATCATTGACAAATATCAATAACTTTGTGTTGATATATAGGAGAATATATATATACAATTCACATTGTAATTCATGACTTGCTATGCAAACTTCACCTTGTGATCCCGGCCTCTTTCTAACACTTCACTAATAAATTATACCAGAACATAATATACAAAGTTTAAGACAGATTTTTGAAGTTTATTATGGAATAATTCCGTAACTGTGCAGTACAAGCCTATTTGCAATCTCTTAACTATTCAATTGTCAAATTTTTTTTTTTATTAAAATATGAAACTATTGACATTAATTAAGGCATCATATTTAATTTATAAAAATAATTCTTGAGGGTCTACTGTTGTGAATTTTGTAAGATTGAGATGGGTTCCCGAGGTTTTTATTAAATTTAGAAAGTTGTAACGAACAGTAAGATTGTAACATTTATAACAATAAAAAGTTTAATAAAATATATTTTAAAACAGATTATGTTACCTCCACCGTGTTCCTATTGGAATTATTTTCCAATTTCTTAGACATAGTTGTAGAACTTAAAAGCAATATCTAAAATATAAATGTAACGATCACAATTAATACTATAGTATTATTGTAGTGGTTGTTTTTATCATCAAAAACCACACAAAAAACAGTACTTTGTACTTTATTTTGCCTCCTGTCTAATATATTTATTAGAATCTCTATAAAATCCAATATTTAGTGGTATTTTTAATTTTTTATCATAGGTAATAATGTTTTTCACAATTCACAACTCTCACATTCACATTTCACTTCTGTTTACATTTTCAATTTTCACTAGTAGGTAATGAAGTATGAACATCTACTTCTGTCAAATGTCAAATCAAGTTCGCAAGTTTGACCGAAAATAATGACATTGACAAGATTTCGATATGATACAACCCGCTGACAGACAGACTCTTGTACGATTACATATTCTTTGCTCTTAGCAATAGGATTCGCGTTGGTTAACCTTTGGGTATAGAACGATAAAAACTCCTCGAAGGATATTGAGCAGTCCGCAGCCATAGCCGGCAGGCTCATATCGAAAGGTACATTTGCATTAGAACTCTGGGAAGCTGGACTCAACAAACTCTTAGCATTGCTTCTTTAGAAGAATTTTAAACCATGTTGAAAAGTTGTCCAAATCGCGGAAAAATGGTAGTCAGTTGGACCCAGGTTTTGAGAGTACGGAGGATGTTGTCGTCATCCATCATTAAAGAATTGTTGATGAATTTGACCTGGAGTCAGCCATGTTCGATTGCGATCCGATTCATTATTAGTTACCTTAATGGCTTGTCTTCCTTGGGGTTCATTCTTCATGTGGACGTTTTCTCTCCAGAAGAGATTAAACTGGAAACTTACGGTGCGTTCATTAGCCGCATTTGTGCCAAACACAGCATTGAAATCTGACAGCTCTATTGCGGTAGTTCCACGTAGGAAATAGTATATAAAAAAAAGCCTTCAACAGCACTTTTGGATACTCCACGAATATTGAAAAGTCCACGTACCTAAGCAATTTTACTTCCAAATAATATGTTATACAGTTTGGATAATGCTAGTACCCAACAGAAGTAGTTTCGGACAGGAGCAGGAAAAGTTCCAATGCTTAGGTAAAATATCAATATCGACAACTCAACATACATAGAATCGCCACATTCCTAATTCCTATACACGTCATCATATTAGGACTGGCAACATTAATTGGCACGAAATTAACTTATATTGGTATAAAATATCATTGCACGTTTCATATTTACTGGATTAAAATTTTTTGAAAGGAGTCTGTCTTATTACGTAGCATTTACATCCTATTTTCTAGAAAATTCTTGTTGTCATGTGGAAAAAGTTTCACTCTCTAATCTCGCACTTATGAGGTTTTATTTTAAGCCGAAGAATCCAGTATGCCAATATAGCACTTTAATACTTAAATCCACATTATTTCCTTTAACATTTATTTGAATTCTTCAATCCATTCTTTAAAAAAATTGATTACCTCTAATCTAAACTAACACGATGCACCCTTAAGTATGAGAGAGAAACTCGTGAATATATAGTTAACTATGATGAGATTTTATAAAGTAATTGCGTTAGATTTTTTAATAAGCTTCCTGAGAACATAATGGAAATGTTCAAAGTTCAAAGCCTTTATTAAACATAAACTTATAGAAAAATTGTATATTTAGATGATACGAAATATTGTGTGTGAATTGCTCTAAAAGATTTCAGCTTTAACTACCCTTAATGAAATATAATAATATTAATTATAATAATTATGAATTTTTAGTGAGTATTGTTGAATATATTGTAGATGAACATTCCTTCTTTTGCTATTTGGTTGAGTTCTTGTGACAATTTTCATCATGCTCGCTTAAATGTCACCCCTTGTGGTGGCGACGTGGGAAGGGTTGTTCCCTTCCCTAAAATATGGTGGAGGGACGCGATAGCTGGCCCATACGTCATTCTCGTGAACGGGCGCTACTTGTGGTGGCAGGATGATCCTGTAGCTGAAAACTATGCCTCATTGTTTTAAAATTAAACATTATATATATATATATATATTTACGGTGTGTGTGGATTGATGGCATCTACTATGCCATGGCCTACTATTATTATTGATACAGTAATAGTCAGCCATGACTGTACTCAATAACTCTTGTTTTTACGTATTAATTTACATTTTTTTGAGTATTTGTAGTTTGAGTGAGTGATTGTCACAATGAGTTTCTTGCCACTTCTTCTTCTTAGTAAAGATCAACCCTCAAAGGCGCTGGATATAAAAAGAAAAGTCATTTCCTTGACCTGCATGAATAAAGTGATTTTGATTTGATTACCCTAAAGGATTGAGCTTTTGATTACTGATAGTAAAAATGTAATAATTATAAATTATATTAATACAGTTATAATATTAATTACAAGTTTAAGCAGAATAGTCAAATTGTAAGTAGAGGTATTTTGTGAGTATTGCATGATATGTAGATTAGAATTATTTTATTGTTGTTTGCTGGAGTTCCCGTAAAAGGCTTCGTCATGCTCGCTTAAATGTCACTGCCTGTGGCGGCGACATGGGACGAGTCGTCCCCTTCCCTAAAATATGGTTGAGGGAGGCGATGGGTGGCTCAAGCGTCATGCTTGTTAACGGGAGCTGCTTGTGGTGGCAGGATGATCCTGTTGCCGGAGGCTCAGCTTCAGATTCTTAAAAGTTATTGTATATATATTTTTTTTTATTTGCTTTTAATCGCTTATAAAATGCTCACATAATACCTTTATTTATTAGCGGTGTGTGTAGATGATGCAGCTACTGTACCAACTCAATAACCTTTGTATTAATTAGCTTATTGCCAACATTATAACACCCAATGTCGTAATAACCATTACATCATTCAAACGAGTGTTGTAATGTTGTACTGAATTGCATAGCAACACTCCTTTGTTTTTTTTTCGATCCCTTCATGCGCTTCAATAGACAGTCACATTCTTATTGCTCGATGCGTGGTATCTGTATGAATTTCAAAAAAAGAACATTTTCGTTTACTCGCGTTCCACACTACCAGAACGTCGCGCGCCGTAAAACAAAGTAGGTTATTTGAATCCCCGCCAGGTTTCTTCGATATTTTTATTGTTTTGTGTAAAAAAAATGAGCGATTCAAGTTTTGACAGCACACCGCCAGATATTTTAAACGCTGCAACGGACATTTGCAACAAACTATTACCGAAAAAATCAAGAAAGCGTTATGAAAAAGCGTATCAAGATTTTATCAATTGAAAAATATCATAGGGTAGTAAATAGTTTCTGAAGAAGTACTTTTAGTTTATTTTCAAGCCCTATCAGAGAAATGAAAATCTTCATCCCTATGGACCTACTCAATGTTCAAAAGTACGCTGAGTATTAATCACAACGAGGATATCTCAAAATATCCCAAATTAATTATGTACCTTGTTAAAACGTAAAGGAGAAGGCTATACAGGGAAGAAATCGAAAACGTTTTCACCTGATGAAATAAATAGGTTTTTAAGCCAAGCGCCTGATTAACTATATTTAGCGATAAAGGTATCTACTTTAGTTACTTAATTATAATGTTAGTTTTCTTCTGATATGATGAATAAATTACAATATTATTCTTTCAGACTGCGCTAATATTCGGAACCATGGGCGCATGCCACCGTCTAGAATTATACGCTTTGTTATATACCGACTTACAGATAAATGAAACTAACTGTGGTCAATGTTAATAATACAAAAACCAAGACAAACCGCACATTTACTATTACGGGCAAATATTTAGAGATTTGTAAAAAATATATAGCATTGCGTCCGGATCCATGCAGCAATCCGAGTTTTTTTTACAATACAGATCTGGAATTTGGGTAAAACAATTGCTAACTATTTACAACTTCATAACCCGGAGGAGACATGACAAGCTTAAAACGGCACGGCGGATGGTCTACATCTGTTGCTGAGGGCTACATTAATGACTCTATAGCCAACAAAATCCACGTGTCGAATGTAATTTCGAATTCCATAGAAAATAAGAATAGTGAAGTGGTAAATATAAATATTCCGCCGAGTACATCGGGATCGGGACCTTCCAACATAATATTCAAGTGAATTTTAATAATTGCACTATACAAAATGTAAATTACTACTAAAATAAATAATTCTTTCATTAATACTTAGTTTATTTGTATATAATCAGGAGGCTGTTTAAATGTCAGCAGTAAGCTAACTGTTTCAGAACCTTTTAGAGGATTCATATTATGGGTGTAGATGAAGTCTTGTATGCAACTGTTGATAAAATTAGGTATTAAAATACTCGTGTAATACTTTTATCATACGAGGCGTAATTTTTATATTCTTAGGTGTCATTTCCGTGACCTACATGAATGAAGTGATTTTGAATTGAAAAATGAATTGAATTCAAACCTGGTTGGATTTGACACGCTGTGTAACTTCAGCAGCCCAATAGTACGAGTATACTAAGTATATTTATATACGAAGTGAGACACGTAGTTGAAAAAAGCTAAGAAGTAAGAAGGACCATATTGTATGGATCTGTGGAGGTGTTTACTTTTTACAGATATGCATGTGTGACATGATCGCAATAGGTCTCAACTTATTGTAAACAGGCACTGAATATAGAGTAATTAGTTAGTAACACATAGGGTAATAAGACAGGTACCGAGGCATAAAAAGCAAAAGAAAAACAGTAAATAGGTAAATAAATATATTGTTTATTCAGATAACAAAATCACATAAGTATAAAAACTAAAATATAATACGCTATTTATGATCATATACAAATAATATACTCTTAACATCCAACTTATCGTTATAAAAAATTGGTAGGTACTTATACAAAACTCCGTACGTCAAGAATTTAGAGTTTGGACCCAGTCAAACAATTTTCATACAAGATTTAGATAACCTAGTAATTCATTTGCATAATAATTTATGCAATAATGGATCCATTGTAATGGCAAGGTTATATTAAACTGTCGGTTACTTTAAGCATATAATTTTTTTATACTAGCTACTTATAACTAATCTGTGAGGTAAATCAATGATGTTATATACAAAAAAGAGGTAAATACATTAGTACTACGTAGTTGCTTAAATTCAAAATGAAACGTGTAGGTAAGTAATTATGTATAATCTAACGACCGTTCCCAATATAGGTACTATGTACAGTTACAGATAAATTACTACCTTCTACTGTCAGTAATTAGCTGTCAATAATCTGAAGCTGTATAAGACATACTTATCGATTTATTTTGGTACGCGTGAATTGAACGTACGATTTATATTGTACGTATAAGGTGAATTACCGGCGATAAGTTTATTGGGACAGAAAAGTCAACGATAGTTACGATTTTTATCTCAAGTAAGAGGTAGACTGAATATTGGGAACGGCCGTTAGAGATTTCCATATATGTATCTCTCGATATATCTCTGGAAGCATAAGACCCACAGACTTAAAATTTGGTTGGTTTTTTTATGGAAAGCCATCTATATCCGCTCATGCCAAGTAGGTAACACTGTCAATGACGGTACAACGTCCGTCGGGTCGGCAAGTATATTACAAATAATATGTTCTCTGCTTTCTCATCTTTAATAGCTGTTTGAAGTAGGTAGGTTCTTTCCTACCTTATCAAAATAGGCAACATTAACATTACACATTAGACAACATGATTATATTACAAGATATTAAATATTATCTACCTAATGCAAAGTAGGCAGGTTGAGTTAGACTTATTACCTATTATGTGTAGGTAATTGACTTGCTCAACCCTGTCTGGCCGACTGTGCGGATATCGTTACGAGCTACTAGCTACTAGACAGCAAAGGGTTACACTAGGATTCTGGTTAACATTATAAAGAAATTTAAATGAATAGGTTAATGATCGAAATACAAAATCATAAAATGAAATCAGAAGAAAAAATTTCCAACAACAAAAATGATCCGAGTGAATTTGTATGAATAGAACCGTGTCCGACAATGAACACCCCGTTAAACTAGTTATCCTGGGACGTTTGAACGAGTTCGTACAAAAATTGGGCGATTTCTATTTCTGTTTTACCTTACACGCCATGATAGATCCACTGAATTCTTTTTCTAAATATTTTGCGACCTCCAAGCAAAGAGCGTCATTGTATGGTGTTGATAAGACTTGGATACCAATAGGAAGTCCTTGGCCATTAGTGCCCAGGGGTACCTGTCAACAAAAGGCATCATTAGATAAAATTATGATATAGTTTGGCCTGAATATCTGGTGAAAGTTGTGCAAAACATTGAATAAGAAGAATTGGTAATTATTCATCAAAAAATACCGGCCAAATACGAGTCGGTCAGATCATGTAGACTTCCCTATAGTTTACCGTCATAATGTGTATTGCATAGTTGGACGATGGCAACTTGATGGTTGTAATTGCTTAAACACATATTCGGATTCCGTACGGCGGAACCATAGCATGCGGATCGGTAGCGGACCATATTTTTTTTTAATGTAAATAAGGGACGAGACAAGCAGGACGTTCAACTGATGGTCAGTTACTCCCTCACCATTACAATGCAGTGCCGCTCAGAATTATCGAAAAACCCAAAAATCCTGAGCGGCACTACAACTGCGCTCGTTACCTTGAGACATAAGATGTAAACACAGTAATGCTTGTACATTACTGCTTCACGGCAGAAATACGCGCCATTGTGGTACCCATAATCCAGCCAGTTTTCTGCGCAAACGAGCCTCCCACTGGTTAAATATTCGATGATATGTCGCGTTGTCTATCATAATTTTTAATAAAAATTATTAATATTACCAGATTTTAGGCATTATATTAGATTGCAATTGTAACTGGAAAGCTCAATGTGATACAGTGGCAGGCAAAATAAATAAGTTCGTTTTCGCTTTAAGAAGGCTCAGACAAACTGTATCCTTTAATGCTGCACTTACTGCATACCACGGTTATATTGCGTCAGTTTTACGGTACGGGTTAATACTATGGGGAAACTCCACTAATATTTCAAATGTTTTTCTGGCACAAAAAAAATGTATAAGAGCTTTATGCAATGTCAGTCCTCTAGAATCGTGTAGACCATTATTCAAAAAGCACCGTCTGTTAACGCTTACTGGTCTATATATATTAGAAATTTGTATGTTCATTAAAAAACATGGTGAACTTTTTAAACCAGCAAAGGACTATTCCATATTAGGATTAAGAGATAAAACTCGCCTTCTGATGCCATACTGTAGAACAGCGCTTCATCAAAATAACGCAAATGTTATGTGTATTAGGGTATTTAACCACCTTCCAAAGAATATTAGAGAGATGCCTAAAACATTAATGCATAAAAAATTAAAATTATGGCTAATAGATAAATGCTTTTATAGTTTAAAAGAATTCTTTAGCCAAAAATAATAGTATTCAAATGTAATTTTTGAGAGGTACCTACAAACTAATGTTTATTTTATATTATCTCATTGAATTAAAGCTATGTAATGTGTATTAAGAACGTATAAGTATAAATTAAATATGATATTCCAATATTGACAATCAAATATTTGTATGCCGATATATTGGCGAATTGTGCTGTACACCAATTAATTGTTAACAACTATGTTACCACGATTCATACAAATAAATCATTTCATTTCATTTCAGATTTTGTACCATTTAATATGGTCCGGTACCGGACGGAGTCCGATGGTTTGGTCGGACCGAATGCGACCATGTGTTTAGATTAAAATATTGTACAAGAAAAGATTACCCCTTTTTTTGTCCATACTTTTTTCAAGAATCCTGAACGGTCAATACATTGTAATGGGCAGGGCGTATAACTTACCATAAGGGTAAGTTACTTATTACTTACCATCTGGCTCTTCTTGCTCCTTTTTCTCATAAAAAAGAACACCAAAGTAAACCACTTCTTACTGCTATAGTACTGAACTTTACCTTTACTAATTAAAGTACCTCATTAAAGTTTCGTGAACTCTTATTTTACTTTGCCTATAACTTTACAAGAAAATATTATTATGTTTATAGCTGTTATTTATGCAACTGTTGTGTAATAAGGGTTATTAAAACATGAATGTTGGTGATAAGTGTCACATGAGTGTTTTAATACCTAATTATCAACAGTTGCATGTAAGACTTTATCTACACCCATAACATGAATCCCATAAAAGATTCTGAAACAGTGAGCTTACTGCTAACATTAAAAAAGACAGTTCTAGTAACCATAATATCATCCAAATGGAGTGTTATTATGAAAACGGATGATATAATGTTGCACTGAATTTCATCACATCACTCGTTTGGATGATGTAATGGTTATTAGGACATTGGTCGTTTTAATGTTGGCAATAAGCTAACTGTTTTAGAATCTTTAATAGAGGATTTGAAGCATGGGTGTAGATAAAATACTATTACAAAAAAAGATTGTATGGTTTTGCGCACTTGCTATCTCTTCGACTTGTGCTCGGGTGAAAGGGATTACCTCGCGATGATGTCACTCTATTATCAAACAGGAGCCGCCCACTGTCATGCCTCCTTTGGACAGACCGGGACTGCAGCCGGCGCTCGATGACGATGAGAAGGCTGAATGCCTCGCCGATAGTCTCGAGAGTCAGTGCTCTCCAAATGCAGCAGCCGACCCGACACACGTTGACGAAGTTGATCGTGAAGTTGAACGTCGCTCCGCTCTGAGCCCTTCAGGCGACGTAATAAAACCCACCTCTTACGAAGAGGTGAAACTAATCATTAAGGAGCTTCACTCCAAGAAGGCCCCGGGGCCCGACACTATAAACAATAGGGTTCTTAAAATCCTACCCTCGACCCTTATTACTTTATTGGTTACCATTTTTAATATTCTATTGTCTAACAGCGCGTTCCCCGAACAATGGAAGGATTCCATTGTTATCGGTATCCCAAAACCCAATAAACCTAAAGCTAATCCGAGTAGCTATAGGCCTATTAGTTAATTAACTCGATCGGGAAACTTTACGAAAGATTAATTCTCGCGCGTCTTAATCATTACATCGCGGAGCTTAACCTGATACCCGACATACAGTTCGGATTCAGAACCGCTCACTCGTGTCCCCAGCAGGCTCACCGACTCACCGAGTACATTCTCATACCGCGTCAATTTCACGCTACCACGGCAGCCGTGTTTTTCGATGTCGCGAAGGCCTTCGACAAGGTATGGCACAACGGCTTAGTATTCAAGCTGTATCAACTGGGAGTGCCAGACAGGCTCGTGCGCATCATTCGAGCCTACCTTACCGATCGCTCCTTCCGATATCGAGTAGAGGGCACCCTATCCTCACCCAGACCCATCAGGTCTGGCGTGCCACAGGGCTCGGTCCTCTCTCCCACTCTTTTCTCGCTCTTCACGAGCGACATTCCCAAGTTTCCGAGTGTCCAGCTCGCTCAGTACGCTGACGACACGGCACTCTACTTCGGCTCCAACCGCTCAACCTTGAGCAAGAACATTAAAGTGCTTCAAGCCGCCGTCGATGAACTAGGCAACTGGTTCAGAAAATGGCGGATTGAAGTGAACCCCACCAAGAGTGCAGCGGTACTCTTCGGTAACGCGAATAGCATCCGCGCTAAAAAACAACCGACTGACGTTATTAAACTGTATGAAACACCCATACCGTGGGTGAAGGATTACAAATACTTAGGAGTCACGTTCAACAGCAATATGAACTTCAAGAAACATATTGATACGGTATGCAATAGAGCCAGATTTGTCCTCAGTCGCCTTTATCCACTTGTGTGTGGGCGAAGCAAACTTCCGCTCAAACACAAAGTGACGCTGTACAAAACCATCGTACGGCCCATACTGTCATACGCAAGCGTCGTTTTCGCGCACACCCGACCGAGCTACTTACGTCGTTTGCAAGTAGTTCAAAATAAATTCACGCGCATGGCAACCGGAGCCCCGTGGTTCATCCGAAACGTTGACCTTCACCGCGACCTAGAGCTTCCGACAATAGCTCAACACTTTAAAGAGATCTCGCGACGCTTCTTTGACAAGGCGCCTAACCATCCCAACATCTTGGTTAGGAAGGCATGCGGGTACACCCCCCTTCACCATAGTCTCAACCCAATAAGACGTCCCAGACACGTAACGGTAGACCCGGATGACGACATCACCATTGCGAACGCGACACCCACACAAACACCGACACAGACACGCACACACCGCCTTCGCAGGCGTAGGCGCGGTCAACCACCGCAAACCACTGGCACTCGTCACTCTGACGATGGCCAGCGGCCCGCACCCTAGATACACCACACATTCTTTTGATACCCGACGAGACGTTAGTCCTCGTCCTGTAATCGCTTCACTACACTCACTCACACACGGAATGACTGACGGACTGACATACACCACTTACACAATCACAAACACACTCCACAAACAGACACAAACACAAACATACATGCACACAAACATTTACACTACGTACATACATACAAACACACATACTTGCAATCATAAACACATACATACACACTTACATACATTACACAAAACATCACCACACTCGCCGGCGAGTGTGCTCTTATCACCTTTTCATCTTCCATCTTCATTTCATCTTCATTTTCATTCTCTCTCCTTCCCACAAGCACACAGCCGGTCTGAGGTTCGAGTCTCCTTAGGAGACGCCCCGCGACTGTTGTTGCGTAGTCTTTGCGGCCTCCACGGCCCACGTCCTACTTCGCTGTGAAAGCCAGAGCTGCTAACAGCACAGAGGAGGTTTTAGTCGGTATGGGGTGTCCGCTTACGCGGACACTCGAGTCCGACATATTACGCCCCGTTCCGGGGCGTAAATACGTAACAGTATTTCCTCCTCTCAAAAAAAAAAAAAAAAAAAGATGTCACTCTATTGCCATTTCAATATGTTTTAACGCATAGTGCTTAATACCTGTGTCGCTGGACATTTGAGAACGTTGACGATACCAAAGAAGCCGAAGTTGAAGGGTCGGAGATAGCAAGAGTAGTGGTATGGAGCTGCCTGCGGGGCGCTCGGCAGAAGCAGAACTCCATTGTCACCAAGCTTATTCTGAAATCAAAACACGAGTGTCTAACTCAAAGTTACCCTAGAAAAATAGCAAATACGAAGGCTGTAATATATTTTTTTTTATATGGAATTGGAGGACAAACGAGCGCACGGATCACCTCTTGTTTAGTGATCACCGCCGCCCACAATCTCTTGCAACACCAGAGGAATCACAGGAGCATTGCCGGCCTTTAAGGAAGGTGTACGCGCTTTTTTTGAAGGCACCCATGTCGTATCGTCCCGGAAACACCGCACAAGGAAGTTCATTCCACAGTTTTGTAGTACGTGGAAGAAAGCTCCTTGAAAACCGCACTGTGGAGGACCGCCACACATCCAGATGGTGGGGATGATATCCTAATTTGTGGCGTGTCGTGCGAAGGTGGAATTCGGCGGCAGGAATCAGGTTAAACAGCTCTTTTAATTTCAATTATAGCCTTGAAAATATAAATAAATCAATTCATCGGCAACTCAGATCATTTACGGCCGTTTTCAATTACGTATCTCTAGTTAGGGATACTTTCCTTTCACCGTTTAATGACAAGATCTTATCTATCCATAGTCATGTCCAGTATAGGTAGTTATAGCCCAAAGCTTTATGTCGATAGGTTACTGAAATGTAAGTAAGCGTAAAAGGATAGATTTGTCTTACCACTAGTAAGTTAAATTGAGTATAGATAGGTTATTGAAAACGGCCGTTATACGTTAGATACGATAGATAGAATCCGACAGCTGTGAAAAATTTATAAAAATTAAGGTTGACTGCTACCCTCTAGTTTGAGCAACGCATGCACACTATCACCAAGGGACATACAAATCGCGAGTGTAAGACGTAGTTTGTCACGCTCACCAAAGTAATAAACCCGGCCTGTTTTCATCGGTTGTGTACCAGCAAAAAGCGCTATCTAGACGTATAAATTATCTAAGACCGGCACCTAGTTCAATATTTTTGTTTTTGAATTAGAGAAACGCAAAAAATCGTCTTACTGTTCCGCAAATAAATGAGTTTTGCGCACACGCATCGAATTATACTCACGCGTAAGTCAGTTTTCATACTATTTGTAACTTCCTCAGCCCATTTTGCGTCAACTAAGCGCGTTATATGTTTCTCTTCTATGAAGCGCATGATTGAGAATAGGTAGTACTGGCTCATGCCAACCATCTGAAAAGTGAACAAATTGATAAATTCAATTTCAAATATTTTTATTCAAAATTCTGACTTCAGAAATACTATTCCAAACAAATAGATATACTTAATATGCACTAAAAAGTATTCAAATAATTGCGTATTTTTATACAATCTAATTAATAAATCTAATTCTAGTTACGATTATTGTTATTTTTGGAATCAGATGATTTCCCAGAATGGCCAGAGACTTGTAAACTCTTGTCAACAATAAATAGAGCAATAATTGTATTTAAGATATTTTCAGCTCAAGAAAGTTAGCCCCCCAGATTTTTTTATATTTATTTTTTAATTTTTTTTATTATATCGTTAGTTCGCCATTTGTTCTTGATTGTTCTCTATAAACATGTGTTTGTTCTCGATTTATTTATTTAAAAAAAATTGCAATTCATTAAAATTGGCTAGGTTATGTTATGTTAGAACAGTTAAAACAACGCACGAGCCGAGCGTAGCGTGCCGCGGCAGCGGCTGGCGAGTGCCAGAACCAAATAGTAGGCGTTTCCCCCCATTAACAGGGGGCGGGGGCTAACTAAAGGGTATGTTTTTAATTAATTGTTTTTAAATAAACAACAAAAGAACAAACAATTATTTATAGCGAACAATTAAGAACAAACTACGAACTAACGATATGCTATATTGAAAATTCAAAAATAGAAAATAAAATTTTTTTGGGGGGCTAAGTTTGATGAGCCGATATTTTCACTATGAGTTACCGATGTGTCATTTCCAATGGTCGTTCTTAAAGCAAGATCGCATCTCGAATGTCACTGGTCATTTTACTTCAAGGCACTTTTATGTCACATAGGGAGTTTTATGTTTTCATAATATTTTAAGAAGAAAATTGACCACATTTATTATATCATACTTTGAATTTACTTAGAGCATAGACATCTGAATATATAGGTGCTGTAACTGACATCTAGCGACATTAAACTTGTCGTCACTTATTGACCACCACTGTTGTTCATGATAAAATCTTATAGGATAGTGACATTTTAATAATAATATAAGAATCATAGTTTAAAAAAAAAACTAAAAAAACACGCTTCCATTTGAAAAGATAATGGTTGAAATTTAAAATGAACATCAATACCTGCCTTATCGACGATAGATGAAAAAAACTACATAAATTAACAAAAATCTTATTTTGAAAATTGAAAAATATTATCAAATTAATGTATTCCATCGGTCCTCAATAAATCTACGAAGTTTGAACGAAATCTGTCCGTTTAAAGTGGGTCAATTCGCGCCCAAATGAGCTTACGTTTTTACAGATGTTTACGTGTTTCTTATATATTTCCTGGTAGAGAAGCTACGAACAGAAAAGATCACAATAGAAGATTTGTTCGTAGATCTAAACCTGCGTGAATCAACGCAAATAGACAAGATGGTTTACTAGACACAGACCTTTTTCAAGAGTTCCATCCATCCATCAGCTTCGCCCTTGCCATTGGTGGCTATTTTGGAATATTTCTCCGGTTCCTTACTCATCCAGTACGCCCACAGCTGGTACATGTTATTGAAACCTTCGTGGCGATACGGCAGCACTTCCACGTTCAATTTGCTTTTCAGGTTTTTGATTACCCTGAATGACAAGTAATAAAGATTTCAATACAATCAAATCAAATATCATTTACTTATTCAAAGTCAAAAAATTACACTCAGATACGGAAGCTATTCCAAAAACGAGACTCGATAAAATACAAAAGTCGTTTGTATGTCTCAGTGTAGAGTAAAATTGAATTTCTTTATAATTTTTTAAATTTAGCACATCCAATTATTTTAACGCTATAATTGCGACCTGAGGTCAGGCGAGTTCATAATATCAAACAAGATTTTGTAACAATATCCAACTTTATTATTATAAAAATGAGGCGTTATGGGAAAGTGGGGGAATTGGGAACACTTAACTTCCAACGCTCAAAAATGATAGAAAAATGTCACTGAGATAATCCACTTTCATTGCAACCTAAGCATTGCTTATTTCGCTACTTTTAGGTGAACAAAAAATTAAACAATCAACTTCTTATTAGAAATATGAATGAAAAGAAAAAATGTTGTCATTCCTTTTTACCCTATGGGGTAATTGAGATCATCCAGTGGGGTAAATGGTATCAGTATGATGTAATTAGGAACAAAAATTCAAACCTTTATAAATACACTACAGTTGTTTTGGTTGACACACATCACACATGTAAACTTTACTAGTCTCACCAGCAGCGCAGTTTTCATGTACCCAGAGTTTACAGTTGGCCCAATGTTTTTTTATTTTAGATTAAGAATTTCTCCCTCTTTCATTCCTACTATAAAACTTGTCACCGATTTATTTCAGATCCTAACTATAATAAGAATATTTATAATATTACTAGCTGACACGACAGACGTTTTTTCTGTACATAATAAATAAAATACTGTTTTTTATGAATATGTCAATAATATTTCAAAACATCAAGAATTATTTCGTAAAATACGCTCCCTGTTGTTGTGTGATATTGTTTCACAGCAGAACTGTCAAAACGTGCGTCAATAAATTCTCTCATAGAAAATATGTCTCTACAAAACAAATATTGCAAATATAAATAATTATGGGTCCCAAATCGAAATAAAAACTATCCTATCTCTGAAGTTAGACTGTACTGCACTCCATGAAGTAATCCCCATTAAAATCCGTTCATTTGTTTAGGAGTTCACTGGAAACAAACATCAGGACACTGGATTGAAATCGAATGAATTATGTTTGTTAATTATTTTAATGTATGTACAACTACCTGTTGGCTTTCTTAAAAATATTAAAATATACATATAAGATGTAGTAAGTATTATTCTATTTAAATAAGCAGAGTTCTCGAGGACAGGATCATCTAACCACCACAACTTTTAGGTACCAAATAGCACCAGTTCACTAACATGACGCATGGACCAAGCATCACCTCCCCCCACCATCATTTAGGGAAGAAAATGGCCCTTACCTGTAACCCGACCATGTGTTATTTTACACGTTATTACACACACATTACCTGTCCATGGCTTGTGTCATCTCAGATCTCAACGGGCAGATCAAACAATCATCACTCCCTTCCAAATAATAGAACTTTAAATCCTAAAAAGAAAATATTGTAAATCAGATTTAAAAATTACAATATTAAAACTATTCGGAGTGAATGAGACTTAGCTATTCTTGCTATTTTAGTGTTAATTATTATAATGGTGAATGTTGTCAAACGAATTTGCAATTTAATCTTTTTAAAATGATGTTCTATAACCGCTTGCGGTGCCGGGTGATATAAAAAAAAAAAACATTTTAAAGTTACTGATGGCCTTTTTATGTTTTCAAATTGTTGCTTTTTTATTTTGATCTTGTAGGTGCTAGGGGCTGTAGTAATTAATACTCTTTTTTTTTTTTTTATTCTTCTTTTGGCAATAGCGTTTACTTTTTGCCAATAACGGAAATTAAAAGATTGGGAAACTAAGTTAAAAAAGGATACGGAACACGGGAAAGGATCAGATAAGTAGAAAGAGGATTGAAACGGATATTAAAAATTTCATAAATATACATATATACTTGCTACTTACACAACATTACAAATATTTAAACTTTAATATGATTCTGAAGAATGAAAGATGACAATATTTTATAAAATTTACATGGATACATAATTAGACAGGATATACAGGTAGGAACATTAAGAGATATTAGATCATTCAGGAATGAGGAGCGGTCGTATAGAGAACATGAAAAGAAAATGTGATCTAGATCACATTTATCGGATTCACATTCACACATGTCAGTAGATACAATGCCTAATCTATTAAGATGAACAGGAGTGCAAACATGACCCAAACGCATTCTTATGATAGAAGAACATACTAACTTATTGCATTTGGCACGGAAAAACCATGGTTTAAATGAAATAAGTGGCTGAAGGTTAAAATATTTCCTGCCTTTTGATTGACCAGTTTCAGTCCAAAGTCTATTCCAACAATCCTGAAGGTGAACTATAGGAAGAGCACCTAGATCCTGGCAAAAAACTTTATAAGGGAAAATGTCGCCATCGACCACGGCTTCATTAGCTAGTTGGTCTGCTTTTATATTACCAGGAATGTCGCTATGGCTGGGGATCCATACAAACAACACAGAAAGACAAAAGTGATTGCATTTATTTAATAGATTTCTTATTTCTATGACAACAGAAGAAATGTTTTTTGATTTAATTGGGAACCTATTGAGAGACTGTAAGGCACTTTTTGAATCAGAGAAAATTATTGTTTTTGGAAGTTTAAATAGAATAATATATTCAATAGCCTTAAAAATACCATAACATTCCCCAGTAAACACCGATGTTTCTGGAGGAAGTTTAATTTTCTGTGATATTTTAAATTGAGCGTGATAGACACCTACACCAACGGGATCCGAGGAGGAATGTTTAGACGCGTCTGTGTAAATATGATGGTAATCAACCCAAACAGTATTTTTAAGAAGATTAAACGAAAAATTTGTACTAATATCGTGCTTATTTAAATCTGAGTTAAAATTAATTTCTGGAAGCAACATTAATGCTTCAAAGCTAGTACTGAAAAGAGGATAATTAATGGATCGATGAATAGGAGCTTTTATGTTGATAAATTTCTTAAAACTATTGATTAGACAAGGTGGTTTTTTATTTGACCAATATGCAGATGAATCTATATAATGAGAAAGTTTCTGAAGTTTGTTATAAAGAGAGTGGTTAAGAAACTGAAAAGATCGGAATATAAATTTGTCTGCTAAATATTGACGACGTAGATGTAGTGGAGGATCACCACATTCTACTTGAAGAGCATTGATAGGACTTGACTGCATAGCACCAGAAACTACTCGTAAAGCTTTGGACTGTATGAGATCTAGTTTTTTAAAAGCCTTAACACTACCAGGCTCCAGCAAGAATGTACCATAATCTAATATACTTCTTATAAGAGCATTATATAACAATTTCATGCAAAAAGGGTGCGCACCCCACCAAACACCTGACAGACATCTTAAGATATTAAGAGTACGCTCACATTTAGCATTTAGGTAATCACAATGTGGGATACCAGTTAGTTTCGAATCTAAGACAATTCCCAAAAACTTAACATTATCTTTAACTGGAATCTGATAACCCTCATAAAATATAGAAATAGGAGGAGGAGTTCTTGATCTCGTGAATAAAACTATTGTACTTTTTTCAGGTGATAGATCAAGGCCGTTTAAGTCCAACCAAGTTTTTAAATTTATCAGCGGTTGTGTTATAGAAGAACTAGCTTTTTCAATAGAAATATCACGACAGTAAATTAATAGATCATCAGCATACTGAAGAACATTTACACTATTAAGTGATGATTTTAAATCGTGTGTATAAATATTATACAATATTGGGCTAAGTACTGATCCCTGGGGGAGGCCCTTTGAAACAAGTCGAGTAATTGACTTCCTGTCATCTACTTTCAGGGTTATGTATCTTTCGGAAAGCATGTTTATGATAAAATTTGTTAATAGCAGAGGTATATTAAGTTGTAAAAGCTTACTCTTTAAAATACTTATTACGACATTATCATAGGCACAATTTATATCTAAGAACGCAGCTATTACTGATTTATTATTTGAAAATGATAATTGAATTTCAGAAATGAATATACTTAAGCTATCAATAGTACTTTTCCCACGTCTGAAGCCGAATTGGGATTCACATAATAGACCGTTATGCTCAAGAAACCATTCTAAACGATTTTTTATAAGATGTTCTGTAATTTTCATCAAAACAGAAGAAAGTGCGATTGGGCGATAGGCAGAATGGTCTGAAGAACACCTATTAGGTTTCAGTAAGGGAATTATTTCTTGACGTTTCCACGTGGAGGGGATGTTACCAGATGTCACTATGGAATTTATAAGAGATAAATAATAAAATAAAGCATCATCATCTAAATGAGAGATAAAGGAATACGGAATACCATCCAGCCCAGGAGCAGAATCCTTAACATGAGACAATACACCTTTTAGTTCAGCGAGAGAAAATATACTGTTTAAACCAAAACAGTTATCATTATTTATATTTATTACAGGGTAAACAATTATTAAGTCTTCAGGAACGAAAGGTGGAGCCAATTTATCTAAAAAGCTATTAACTAAATGAAAAGGGATTGATTTTGGAGATGAATCTTTGTATGCAGATCTAAACCTTCTTATATTTTGCCATACAAGAGATGGTTTGACATCAGGTGATATTGAATAGCAGAAATTTTTCCAGCCATCAAATTTCTTTTTCTTTAGAAATTTTGAAGTTTCTGACATACTCTTTGTAAGAATTTCAAAATTCTCATCAGTGGAAGATTGACAGTATGTAATTTCAGCATATTTTCTTCTCTTTACTGCCTCAGTACATTCGTTATCCCACCAAGGAGGAGAAGGAATAAAACCCAAAGAGCTATTTTTACTTGGAAATATCTCATTGGCAACCTCAATAAAGATTTTTGCTAAAGAATCTGCACACTGAGATTCTGTACCTGGATTAATTTTTGGAAGTGTAATAATTTTGTTTTTTATTAGATCTTTATATAAATCCCAATCAACATCATTAAGCTTATATTTTAAACGAGGAGAATAAGTTTTATGTAATACTTTATTGTTATTATTGCAGGTTGGAAATGATAATAATAGTGGGAAGTGATCACTACCAAAAGTAGATCGTAATGGATCCCAGGACAAAGAAGAAGCAAGATTAGGTGTAGTGACTGTTAAATCTGGAGCACTTGGGCCCTCGTCAGGATGAGAACGTCGTGTAGGATGACCATCATTTAATATACACAAATTCACTGAATCAAATATATCTATTAATGTGTTACCATAACTATTAGAAGATAAGTAACCCCAGGATTCATGGCGACAGTTAAAATCACCAAGGATCATAAAAGGCTTCGGAAGAATGGAAATAATATCTTTAATTTCATTTAAGATTGCAGAAGAAGGATGAGGTATATAAATAGATACATAACAGATATTTTCAACTAAAGCAGCAATAATAGAAAAATCATTACTGTGAGAAGGAATAGAGAAGAGAGAAAAGGAAAGAGGGTGTTTCACAAGCATGGCTACTCCGCCATGCCCATCCACACGATCTTCTCTGAGACATGAATAACCACGAATCTTAAATAAAGATCCTGGTTTCAACCATGTCTCTTGAAGAGCACAGATATAAGGTTTATATTTATTTAATAAATAAATAAGATCACTTTTTTTAGGAGTGATGCTTTGACAATTCCATTGAAGAACTTTGTCCATTATTTGGTTTATAAATTTGAGTAATTGCAGAAACTAATAAGGCAGCGTTGGACGGTGAAAATTCATTTGATTGACTAAGAGATTTTATAAGAGAAATAATTAAATCAATTACTGAGGATTCCAAAGGATTTTTATTTTCTTTGTTAATTAATGCACATCCATTAGAGGGTTGGGGAATATTAAAATCCCTTAAAATTTCTTGGTGAGCAGATTTGTCATATCCTTTGCTAAGTGTAGGTGGAGGCTTTGGTTTAACAAAAACAGTTTTTTTATATGAAGTATTGTTTATAGCTTTAGGTGTTGAATGTTGATGCTGGGTTGGAAAAGTATTAGGAGTGATGTTAGGTGATGAGAGTAATGTATCTGCATATGAAATTCGAGAGACAGATGGATGTATCTTTGAAGCTTCTGAATAGGAAATACAGTTTTTAGCCATTGATTCCTTTATAGCTCTTTGTCTTTCATATTCTAAACATTTTTTATCAGTTGCAATATGGGAACCTTTACATAAACAACAAGATATAAAATCATCTTGAACAGAGCAGTTGTCACCACTATGTCCTTGACCACATCTAAAACATCTTGGTTTAGATCTGCATTGAGATTTCACATGACCAAACCGACAACAATTGTAGCATTGAATAGTAGGATATATATACAAGTCTACAGTAAGAGAAGTGTAGCACATATATGCTCGTTTAGGCAAAAACTGCCCATCAAAAGTAAATACCACAGACTCAGTACATTTAAGATGGTTTTGTCCATCAATCATCATCTTTCGTTTTATTCTCCTAATTTTTATGATTGGGCCACAGCCAATAGGAACAGAAACATTATCTTTTATTTCCTCTTCAGACCACTCAGCTGGTACTCCTCTGACTATTCCTATTCTACTCACAGAAAATGATGGAATAAAAGCCTTATATTTTTCATTTTCTAAATTTTTGTTTTCAACAAAGTCATTTGCATCTTGGTACTTACAAAAAGAAATAGATAACCTATTCCGGCCTATCCTTTTTAAACTTCCATTCACAATATTTTTAATAGAATTTCTTTTGAGAAAACGACCAAATGTAACTGGATGTAAAGTAACATTATCATCGGGAGATGAATACTGTTTCTGAATGTGTACAACAAAAGGAGCAGCATCTAATGAGTTATATAACAGCCTTGCAACAGGGGGCTGTGGCTGTTGTGGAGTGTCTGTGTTATTTTTTTGTATGGTCTCTACTACTATAGAAGAATTATTGCAGGAATCGACTTTGGAAAGAATTTGTTTGTCACTAATGTCTACACATTTGCAATCACTTTCCTTAATATCCTTTTTATCACCACGGTGTTTTCGTCGTCTTTTATTACAGTGTCTGCATATTCTGGGTCGAGCTGACACTCTTTTACGGCCACTAGATGTCTGAGACACAGAACCATCTGTATCCATCGTGCTACCTTCGTCATTATTAGATATTGTCACTACATGACCTATATCAGGGGCTGTCCCCCCAGGATCATCCGGTGGGTCCATCATATCATATAAAAGTGAAGAAGAAGAAGAAGAAGACTTACCAATAGGATGAAATTTACACAAATTAACACTTTAATAAAAACTAACTACTAAAATATATACAAACTACAACTTATCTGATCAAAATATCTAAATATTTACATGAAATTTAAAAATAAAATGAAAAATTATTAAAATTACGTGCGACCGATCTTAAGTTTCCCGCCCTTTTTGAATAATTAACACTCGTACATACCTACTCTGTAGTTTATGGATACAGCCAGCAAACACACTTAAACATGATACAAGTTCCCACTACGTTTTCATTACGAAAAAAGGTCGGGCTATGCAAAATAGAATATCGTAAAAAATATTACATACTTAACTTTGCAAAAATCCTATTTAAAATATAGCATAACATAGGAGAGCAAATATTTTGAATGAAATTAGTGTATATACTTGTCGTCAGATAATTTATTGCTTTTTATCTCATAAGTGTATTGGTAACTGATAAACTAGTTTTTTTTTGTTATCTAAAAGTAACAGTCAATAGAAACCTTTTTATATGTTAAAATGTGCAGTAGAAAATTACTATGGGTGATTATTTTAAGACATGCATAAATCCGATACGGTAGATGACGTACAAAAAGTATGTCATTAGAGTTAATTGGTTGGTCAAAGTGCTTGGTTTAAGTTTGAAATTTATGTCATGGTGATTTTTGTTCTCTGTAATTGTTATTTAATTGGTAAGTACCTACCTTATCGAGAACCCAATTTTAGATAAGATTATAAAGATAAGCTTCTGAACGATATTTAAATTAGCTGTCTTTTATTATATTATTATCTCCGGAAATATCAAAATTATTTAAGAACTGCACTTTACTAGTTCTGTAGATGCCTTAATATTACTATCTATGTCGTAGGTATATTGTCAAAGCCGTGATATTACAATTTCACTAGTGATTTTATTATAAAACGGTAGATTGCCAATTGACTTCATTTCTTACAATTTAACAACATGGTTTTAGTGACATTGTAATGTCTAAGGGTTTAGTTGAAAGCTCCCAGGTGGCTT
Organism: Leptidea sinapis; assembly: GCF_905404315.1. Taxonomy (NCBI): domain Eukaryota; kingdom Metazoa; phylum Arthropoda; class Insecta; order Lepidoptera; family Pieridae; genus Leptidea; species Leptidea sinapis. The sequence goes on along the minus strand of NC_066271.1, from coordinate 12,338,436 downwards.
ATTTTTTTTCGACACCTCCAACAAATATCGTTATATTTTAGCAAATGTATAATCTTAACATATTATATACTAAAACCTTCCTCGAGAACCACGCTATCCATTGGTGAAATCAGCAAACAGGTGCAGTAGTTTAGGACTTTATCGCGAACAGACAGACGCGGCGGAGGACTTTTTTGTGTGGACAGTTTTATAATATGTAGTGATATCACTAGTGAAATTGTAATACCACGGGTTTGACACTAACTACCTGCGATATCTATAACATTAATTTTAGCACGAAAACATTTTCTCACATTGAATTTTTTCAAAGCTGCTACATAGATAAATATATTGTAATAAATTAACATACAAACGCCACGTCACCCGGGTCGATCTTTTCTAAAAATAGTTCCAGACAACAGTGTCGTTACAAAAAGTTATGTAATTTATATCTATATTATTTATATTGAAACCGCATAAGGAAGTTCATTCCGCAGATTGGTTGTACGTGGGAGAGAGAGTTCTTTGAAAACCGCAATGAAGAGGAACGCCAGACATCCATATGGTGGGGATGACATCCTAATTTGTGGCGTGGCACGAAGGTGGAATTTGGTGGCAGCATGCCCCATAAGAAATGCGGTAGAAGACACACAATGAAGTGACGTCCTTACGCACCGCCAAAAGATCTAGTTTTTCACAGAGCAGTGGATCCGCGATAATTCAAGCAACTCTATGTTGCGGTCAAATGGTTCGAGCCGATACGGGGTGCGTCAAACCGGAGATGAGAGCAATACTCCATCTTATGTGGCCCGGACCTGCGCTTTGTAGAGCGCTAGAATGTGAGCCGAGCCGGCTTAAAATAGTGTCTCGCTCTGTTGATGGTCCCCAACTTTCTTCAAAGCCGATTTGGCTTTGCCTTCCAATTCACAAGTCGTATTTATTAAAAATAAAAAGTATAGCACTCACTTTTATATTCCGTTGAGAATCAAGTTTCATCAATTTGCCTTTGTCGCCAGCAATTACTTTAGTAAGAGGTGCCAAGTCTTCGACGTGCTTGGATATAAAACCCAAAGTAAACATGGATGATTCGTCATTACCTTTGCGGAACAGCACACCTATTTCAGAAATTGTGAATTTTAAAGAATTTTTTTTATTAATTTAATCTCTGCAATGACGCGACGAAAGAGAAAAAACGGCGCATAAAGTTTACACAGTAGGTATTCTGTTTGCGCTCTTTAAAACAATAATACTTTTAATTCAACAATTCTAATGCGATTCAAAAAGAATAACCACTATGATCTGTCAACAGTCAAAAGTCACTTGAAAAGTACCTACAAATTACTAAGAAACATATTTGCATGTCTATAATAATAGTCTTACATCAAACTAAAATATATTATAATATTTAATATGTTTTGGTTTGAATTGAAAGCTATGACTTCACAATATGGCGCAAAGTCGCTCCAATGAATCAGTTTAGTTACTTCAGTAGATAATAATAGTATTAAGATCTACCACAGAGCGTTTTTACACTTACACCATATAGGTACCTACCATACGCATCGGTGAAATTTTAATGAGTTAAGAGGCCAGTTAATAACTAAACCATGGATGATGAACACCGAGAAACATATTGTAAGACAAATAAGTTTTTGACGTATAATTAAATCTTACAGGGATTAAGTTGACCATGGTTAATTAAACCCCATTCCCCAATCTTCTCGTGAGAGATCTATTAAGACAAATAAGTTTTTGACGTATATTTAAATCTTACAGGGATTAAGTTGACCATGGTTAATTAAACCCCATTCCCCAATCTTCTCGTGAGAGATCTATTAAGACAAATAAGTTTTTGACGTATAATTAAATCTTACAGGGATTAAGTTGACCATGGTTAATTAAACCCCATTCCCCAATCTTCTCGTGAGAGATCTATTAAGACAAATAAGTTTTTGACGTATATTTAAATCTTACAGGGATTAAGTTGACCATGGTTAATTAAACCCCATTCCCCAATCTTCTCGTGAGAGATCTATTAAGACAAATAAGTTTTTGACGTATAATTAAATCTTACAGGGATTAAGTTGACCATGGTTAATTAAACCCCATTCCCCAATCTTCTCGTGAGAGATCTATTAAGACAAATAAGTTTTTGACGTATATTTAAATCTTACAGGGATTAAGTTGACCATGGTTAATTAAACCCCATTCCCCAATCTTCTCGTGAGAGATCTATTAAGACAAATAAGTTTTTGACGTATAATTAAATCTTACAGGGATTAAGTTGACCATGGTTAATTAAACCCCATTCCCCAATCTTCTCGTGAGAGATCTCGATAGAGGTAGCAAATTGATGTGTGATACATCATCTTTATCAGACCGACTATCCAGTTTATATTGTCCTTGCGAAGGGGACTTTAGTGAATTCCGACTCCTGTTGGTATGGAGCCAAGAGCGTAGCGAGGTAAGAGATGAAGAAGATAGAAAATGTTGGAATGGTCACAAATCATAAAGTAATAAACAAAAACAAAGTTGGTTCTATTCGCGGCGAAATTTTTAATTCTTGGTTTGTATACGCCTGCCCCCTCTAACAAAATTCTAGCTATGCCCTAATGGATGGCGCAATGCATTCGCTAAGAATATCACAGAGTAGGTATTTCATCTGAAGGACACAGTGTTAAATAATATTACAGTAACTAAGCAAATTTTTATCTTCCTATCTACTCTTTATCTTGTAAATTTTTTTAAATGAAAATAAGGAACGAGTCGAGCAGGACATTCAGCTGATGGTAATTGATAAGCCCTACCCATTACAATGAAGTACCGCTCTGGATTCTTGAAAAACCCTGAACGGCACTATAATTGCGCTCGTCACCTTGAGAGTTGAGAAATAAGATATTAAGTCTCATTTGTCCAGTTAATTCGCCCTTCAGACCGAAACACAGTAATGTTTACACATTACTGCTTAACAAAATTCAGAAATATGCGCCGTTGTGGTTCCCATAATCTGGCCGGCTTCCGGCGCAAAGGAATAGTGTCCAGAGTCCCACTGGTGAACTTATCTTGAGAGTAATTTTTGTCATAGCCTTGAGAAAAGTCTTGGTAGTTTCTGGTTTCTCGCAAAGCTTATTACTCCAGGCCAAGTTATTAAGGTAATTATTACTTTTTGGTATAAATCGGCCGCCATTCAGATCCTATGACAGGTCAATCTGCACCGTTAATAGCTATCGAATAAGCTGCCTTTGATTTCCCCATTTTCTGTCCACTTTAGTGTCCTCCTGGTCTCACAGAGAAGATTGGAGGGATGTTAAGCGATTTTGAAGCAGTAAACTTAGTCCCCCTGACTGTCCAACTGTATTAATATCATAGAATTACAATGTAGCAGCGTAAAGACCAACAAAGCATGCGAGAGTTAACTTTTAAATGTGCATTGTTTTGTCAACTAAAATCTAGAGAAAATAAAAATTGCTTTAACTACCAGGAATACATAAACTATAACAGTGTCAGTTCCGGCACAAATCGTGAAAGGTGGACGAAAACAATTCGCAGCTTGCAATCGCGTATATTAAACTAGTGGCTAATGTTGTTGTACCTACAGTCTACACTAAGGCTGAGAGAGAGAGACTTTGCTCAGATTTTACTCTGGTACGTAAAATTTAGCCAAGTGTAAGACTCGCATAATCTTTGATTTAGTTTTGATCGTCATTTGACTTTATTATGCTGAGCTTAAGCTAAGACAGCCCAATGCAAAAGTCAAGTTCTCGTTTTATCACACTAAGTTTACGTTAAGTTACGTAAGTAAAGTCTGAGCAAAGTTTAAGTATGCTCTATAAAGGGTGGTTTTTTGAGAGGGGCCGTGATGGCCAAGTCGGAAACTACGAGTTTTAGAGAAAAGTCGTAAAAGGAGTCATGCCCTCAATTTATAAGAAAACAATAACTGCATATTTAGATTTTTTAATTTCTTGAACTTTTGACGGAAATCGACACGAATGGGATGACTCCTTTCACGACTTTTCTTTAATAGTCGTAGTTTTCAACTTGGCCATCACCGCCCTTCTCAAAAAACCACCCTGTAGATATCAGCGTAAATGCATTCCGTGTATGCGCTACCTTTCGCTCCTGAGAGTTAACTTTCATGACATATGAGACACATGAAGAAGAACAACAACATCTTCTGAGAATTGAATGACTGCGCTCAAAGACCGAGGAGCGCGGCTTTTGTATATTTGCTTCTTTCTGTTCCTACCTGTAGTGTCAGTACTTCCAGCAGTGGGGTGATGACCGAACATGCCACAGTAGAACGCTGGCATACGAGTAGAACCGCCTATGTCCGAACCTAAAATAAAATAAAAATCTTCACTAAAAATATTAAAACTTAATATGGAACTTTATTGGAAGATATATTTAAACTAACTGAAATACGTTGACAACTTGCGAAGATATCGAAGTAATAAAAATGTAAAGTTGGTTAATTATATGAATCCCGCATCATATATCCCGCATCGGTCATAAAATTTTGTTTTTCAAATTTAATTTGTATATTGATCCTAGGAGTGAGGGTTATCACTTTAAAAATATAACATATTGTTTAATTATATAATTTTCTTCTTTAACTTATGCACCCTTAGTAGATTTTCTTTCGATAGATATCTTAGATTTGTACGGTGGGTAAAGACCGGTGTTACGGGGCGTCATGTAAATGTAACGCATATTTGAGTTTACAATGTATAATGTATTACGGAATAATGCTATGGAAGGAAAGAGAAAAAGTAGCGATGCGAGAGAGAGCGTTCGCTATCATTCTCTCTCTCCACTCTCCGCCCGCTGTCAGTTTTATGGCGAATCGATTGATTGCTTAGTAGTTACGAGTTAGTAGTCAGTGCCAACTATCGTGTCACTACACACGCCTCGACTAGTTGTCAAGACGATTGTCGATTTTTGGCTGTGATTATTTCTTGTACAAACATGTAGTCGGACAAAAAAATAACTATACTTATTTAATTTACAGAATATTTTTTTTGATTAGACAATAAGTTAGTAGATTCAAAGAATCCGAACACAATATGACATGTTGTATTAAATTAGAGAGCTTACGAATGTGAAACACGTGTGACCAAAGGGTTCGCGATCATGTTAACCGCAATATAACATGCTGGCAGCGAATGGTGCAATACGGCCCGAAAAACCGATTTATATCCTGTATAGCCGAGTGGTTAGCGATCCTACCTACTAAGCTAGAGGTCCCGGGTTCGAATCCCGGTAGGTGCAAGCATTTATATGATGAATATGGATGTTTGTTTCCGAGTCATGCATGTTTAAATGTATTTATGTATGTTTATATAAATTTATGTATGTTTAAGTAAGTATATTGTATTAAATATATCATTGTCTTGTAACCCACAACACAGGCTATATATGCTTAACTTGGGGCAAGATAATTTGTGTAAAAAGTGTGTCAATATTATTATATCCAAATACGGCCTGACAACTAAACTTGGTATTAGTTATACCGGAGAATAAACCAAAAATATACCTACTTAATGTTTACAAATAGACATTTTGCTTATTATTGGTTTATTCGGACGTAAAACGTTTCCATAACTTTAGATGTTATATTTACACAGGCTGATGGGTGTAGCGTAGGTGGCAGTGAGGGCTGCCTCAGCTCCGCTGGAGCCTCCAGGGGAGCGGCCCGTGTGATGGGGATTCAGAGTCATGCCGTACACAGGGTTGCGAGTCTCCTGCCTGAAATGGAATAAATCATAAATTTGTGCAAAGACTCACAGTTTGACAGAAATCATAGTTCGGAACCTGAACCTATAGAGAGAATATTTCCGCTCTTCGATTAATTTAATTATATTTTATTTTAATATACATGTGTACTTATTGATAGCAATAGCATAGTATATATATCAGCTAAAGCAGTATGGAAACTACGTACAAACATTCGAAACGACGCACGCACACAAGGCTAGGTCTCAACAAGGCCACTAAGCGACTAACGGCCGTTTTCAATAACGTATCTCTAGTTACGGATGCATTGCTGTCACTGTATAATGATAAGACCTTATCTATCCATAGTTATGTCCAATATAGTTATAGTTCAATGCTTTATGTCGATAAGTTATTGAAATGTAAGTAAGCGTAAAAGGATAGATTTGACTTACCTCTAGTAAGCTAAACTAAGGAAAGATAGGTTATTGAAAACGGCCGTAAGCGGACATTGCAGTGCTGTCCCCCTTTTCTACTTCCCGACATCAGATGACCCGTAATGTATTTTTCACCACTCCAGCACGAAAAGGGCGCTATTGCTACGTGAAAACTTGTGAAGCAAAGTGATCTAAATTTCGAACCCCACGTGACCATACATCCGGGAATTACTCCGCGTTAAGAAAATAAATAATTCTTCAATTATAGACTACTTCTCCAATACGTGATTTAAAGTCAACACTAGTAGCAAAAAATAACTTTGCACACTAGTTATACAAATAATGATTTTCTTTAATTTTTGTTATATTTCCATGTATATTCCTTCCATTTTCAACGTTATATATATATATATATATATATATATATATATATATATATATGTATGTATGTAGTTTTCATACTGCTTTAGCTGATACACATATATGTATACTGTGAAAATAGGGTGTGAGTGAGAAAGAATGGTAGTAATGCCATATTAGATTATTTCCTCACCTGAAAAGGCGTATAATACCACATAATAACTTGCAAATGATTTGATTTAAAGTGTACATCAGCTTCAATGGAATAACAGAAACGCTCATGCCAGATGGACAGAAGTACAAAGAAGATCTCCTACGAGGGAAAGTGTAAGTCTCTAAAAATAAATACCTGTTGTACCACAGAACAGTTTAAAGAGATGTAGTACCTGTAGCATAATCATTAACCTACACAAATTTAGCATCTAGTTCAAAGCCCGCACATGTTGTTTTGCCATATAAATTAAGAAGGTATCCCGCGCTCGCTCATTGTATGATTATGTAATGAAATGCCATTAACAGATACTCTATTATATAGAACAAAGCGGCCAAGTGCGAGTCGGACTCGCCCATAAAGGGTTCCGTAGCAGCAAGTAACATAATATAAAAGTTATACAGAAAGGAAAAAGATATTTAATTATTTAAATGGAAAAGGCAAAGAATCTTTGCTCAAAATCAACATTTTAACACTTTGGAAGTTTTCTCACGCAAACTATTGAGTTTAGAAAAAAATGATATTAAGAACCTCAATATCATTTCTGAAGACCTATCTACAGATACCCCACACGTATGGGTTTGATGAAAAAACAATTTTTGAGTTTCAGTTCTCAGTTTTATACCCCTATTGTTATATCATATCATTGTTTTATTTTCTATTTTTGCTAAAAATGTTAATGCGGTTCACAGAATACATCTAGTTACCCAGTTTCAACAGTATAGTTCTTATAGTTTTGGAAAAAAGTGGCTGTGACATACGAACGGACAGACAGACAGACATGAGTCTACGGAACCCTAATAAAGAAGTGAGCGTTACAATATGCATCCTTCAAGACACTTTTGGCACGTCACTACATAAACAATGAAAAAAGTGGCTGTGGCATACACGGACAGACAGACATGACGAATTTTTAAGGGTTCTGTTTTTTGCCTTTTGGCTAGGGAAAAAGGCGACCATCCATAACATTATCTACTATATGTATACAAACGCGATGACAGCATCGCGATGTCTCAAGCGTCGGTGGCGGAATAATTAGAACCTCAGCCTCCCCACTACTCGATCTTCGCCTACGTTTATACAACGCTTTACGGCCGTTCCCAATATTCAGTCTATCTCTTACTTGAGATAAAAATCATAACTATCGTTGACTTTTCTGTCTCAATAAACTTATCGACGGTAACCTTATCCGTGCACGCTGTCTGTCAATGGGACGACGTATAGCTTACCAGCGATAGAAGTTTGTATAATAATAATAATAATATTGACACACCTTTACACAAATTATCTTGCCCCAATTTAAGCTGGCTAATTTAAGCTGTTTATGGGTTACAAGACAACGATATATTTAATACAATATACTTACTTAAATATATATATACATACACATAAACATACATAAATACATTTAAACATCCATGACTCGGAAACAAACATCAATATTCATCATATTAATGCTTGCACCTACGGGCATTCGAACCCGGGAACTCTAGCTTAATAGGTAGGATCGCTAACCACTCGGCTATACAGGTCGTCAAATGGAAATTGTATGGAAAAAGGCAATTCACGCGTCCCAATATAAGGCGATAACAATGAGTTATCGAGTATATTGGTACAGCTTCAGATTAATGACAGCTGATTACTGACACTAGAAGGTAGTAATCTATCTCTATCTGTAGATAGTATATTGGGAACGGCCGTTATATGGTCGACAACGATCTTGTGACACTTCTATTTGTCGTTTACGTTATAATCATGCTTGTACTCCAGTATTTTTAACATAAACTAAGAATTAGGGAATATTCCCTATGAGAATGTGGTCTAGATGAGGGAAACGTGGATCATTTATTCTTCAATTGCCCTTTAACGCAATCTTAGTAAATATATTAAAATAAATAAGATTTAATTGTAAATATCACTAAGTACTTATATATATAATAAATAATTTAAGTAATTATATTTGTGTATGTCCCTTATAGTCTTAACAGCATGTATATTTGTTTCAGGTATAAGAAAATAAAACTTATTTCAATCTTTAGCACCGATCACTACCATTAAAATTAGTAAACAAATACTCTAAGCTTGGTGGTTTACTTAAACGCGAAAATGGCAAACTTGTGGTATACCTTCCACAGGAGCCATATTAGGAAGAATAGAATAGAATAGGACATCTTATCTCTCAGATGACGAGCGCAGTTGTAGTGCTGCAAAGAATTTTAGGGGTTTTCAATGGGCAGGACGTATCAATTACCATCAGCTGAACGTCCTGCTCGTCTCGCCCCGTATTATCATAAAAAAAATGATCAAATAACCGACATATATACTTATTTGTGCTCTTCAATAAAAAAAAATCATTGTCTTTTGGACAAACTTTAAGTATTTAAGACATAATTAATTTCAATTTAGAAGTCAGAAGTCAGAACTCAGAACTGTCTAATATATAAAATTTTCGTGTCATGGTGTTAAACATTGAACTCCTCCGAAACGGCTTGACCGATTCTCATAAAATTTTGAGTGCATATTGGGTAGGTCTGAGAATCGGACAACATCTTTTTTTCATCCCCATAAATGTTTAGGGTGGTCCACACGATTTTTTTTTAATTTTTTTTTGACATTTTTTTTTAAATTTGTTTGTTTATGAGTCAGCATTAAAAAATACATACAACTTCAAATTTTCACCCATCTACGATCAACAGTTACTTTTGTATCGCGATTTTAATATCGGCAATACAACGTTTGCTGGGTCAGCTAGTAATTCTATATAAATGTAAACCTAAGGTAATTTACATCTCTTTAAAGACTGTGACAGTCGTGAACACTTCGAAAAAAATAGCGGCGATCTGTTAAAAGCTATATTCAGCAACTGCGTGCGTTGCATTAAAAAAAAAGTGACAAGGATATCGCGAGTATAACATTTTATTGTAATTGTGTATTGTAGAGTCTTAAGGTATTGCTTTACGTTGGTTAAATTAAATGTAGCGGTAATTATTCGTTGTGTTTGGTGTATAATATTGTGAAGCCTACCAGTGGGAGGCTCCTTTGCACAGGATGCCGGCTAGATTATGGGTACAACGACGGCGCCTATTTCCGCTGTGAAGCAGTAATGTGTAAACATTACTGTGTTTCGGCGTGAAGGGCACCGCAGCTAGTGAAATTACTGGGCAAATGAGACTTAACTTCTTATGTCTCAAGGTGACGAGCGCAATTGTAGTGCCGCTCAGAAGTTTTGGTTTTTTCAAGAATCATGAGTGGCACTGCATTTTAATGGGCAGAGCATATCAATTACCATCAGCTGAACGTTCTGCTTGTCTCGTCCCTTATTTTCATAAAAAAAACATCTTTACTTGTGAATGTTTCTGGAAAATAAAAGACTTTGATTTTAGCTTCTCATGCACACTAAAGTAATAAACCTGGCCTGTTGTCATGCGTTGCCTAACAGTAAGGAAAATACTCTATCTAGTATAAATTATCTAAAATGTAAATAAATCTAAATCTTCCTTATTTAAGTATGATGTTTTCATTATACAATGGAGTTCTAAAATATCTGATATCTACAACTTAAAAGATTACCATATCAACAATTCCGGCAGGTTAGTGGCGGCCAATGGTATTGCTCCGGCTTTTTTCATGAGGACCACCGCCTCACTGTCTTCAACAGCCACCTCGTTCTTTTTGGTCAACGTGCCCAATGTCATAGGCATTCCTTTGATTGCCTGGGATTCTTTTGTTGTGAATGGGACGCCTGGTTCAAAGAAATTGTTATACAAATTCATGACTCTACAAATTCAAGTTTCAATTTAAGACTATACAAATTCATCGAACTAGCGCGAACGAAAATACTTAAATATTTTGACAAATTATATTTGCTTTTGAGACTAATTCGTCATAATCCGTTGGGTCATTTAGTCATTATAAAGTAATAGGCCCGTATTCCAGAAGGAATCAATATGTAATCATTGATCACATGTCTTTTTTCACTGTCTTCATAAGCGTGCATAAAAGAGGCAAAATAGACTTGTGGTGACACATTACATCATCGCATGCGTAGTCTGCCGAGTATAGTAACCTAATATAACGATAAGTTGCTCAAATTATTCGTTTCGTGGTTGTTCCATAACACTCGTCGCGGATCCACCTTTAGGATCGAGCTCTCGCTTTATAATATTGTCATCATCATCACCATATCAGCCTGAACGGCTGCTGCCACAAAGGCCTCCCCTAAAGATCTCCACTACGTAAAATGTCGGTGATTCTTAGCCCCTCTACCCCGTCGCTTATGTGGCTGCTACTTTGGCCACCACGATAGGCCGACGACTGGGAGTCGGGGCCTTACATTGTCTGTTTTAATTTGGGGCGGAGGGGGGGTCCTATAATCTCCACGCTTGTCAAGCGGTTTGACGATTGTAGTAGATGGTGATGCTCCCTCGGAAGTATGCTAGTAGTCATTTGTATCTCTTAGTAGCCTCTTACGACACCCACGGGAGGAGATGGGGTGGTGCTATTACGAGCGATATGGATTGACTAACATAATATATTGCGTAATCCAGCAGACAGCCTACTCGATGACGCAATGTGTCACGATTATGGATCGTAATACGTATGTTGAGACACATTTTAGAATACAAATCTTAGACTGTTAGAAAATAAAAAGATTGATTGTCTTACGCCTTGTCTATGTATCTACAGATAAAGTTCTTCCCTTCACTCTCGTCTCACACATACTCGTTTCTCTTTTGTTCTATAACTTTCTTTAGTTTGCCATTGTTTATTATATCTGAACCTGGCATTATGTGCGGGTGTGCCTGTAGCTTTACCGGCACCAACACTCTTTAAGCCGGAGAACAATTTTTCTGTGGTACGTTACGGTGATAGGTACAGTTTTAGTTGATAAAACTGTTCAATAGGTGGAAGGACTACATTTACATTTAACGTACGTATTTTTATTTATTCTCACCAAGGAATGGTTTCTTAGCCTGCTCCTCCGACAACCCTTGGGAGATTTGACGGTCTACTTCTCTTGCATCCTCAAGTGCCTCTTCGTATCTTGCAGTTGTGATTGCATTTACAATCGGGTTCACCTAAAAGAATTATTCATTAGTTTCTTTAAGTCATGAAATTATAATTTTAAGACCCTAAGTAGTTGTTTGTTCCTCTAATACGTAGATTTATGAAAAAATTACTACGACTTTCTGGACGAAATTTGAAAATGATTTCAATAATAACAAAATACTTCATTCTTGATTGAAGTCGGCTAGAATTAATTCAATATTCGTGGGTGTATTAGCTAAACGCCGCGCCGTTTATAAATATAAAGTGAAAAACATCTTTGCTTTTTTAAAGTTATTTTTGTCTTGAGCATTGCGCTTTCAGCCAATTGCATTTGTTAGAACCAATAATACTGTCGCTTCATTGTGTGTCTTCTACCGCATTTATCACGGGGAGTGCTCCGAAGAGCTGTTTAATCTGATTCCTGCCGCCGAATTCCACCTTCGCACGACACGCCACAAGTTAGGATATCATCCCCACCATCTGAATGTGTGGCGTTCCTCCACAGTGCGGTTTTCAAGACAATTTCTTCCACGTATTACAAAGCTGTGGAAATAGCTACCTTGTGCGGTGTTTCCGGGAAGATACGACATGGGTACCTTCAAAAAAGCGCGTACACCTTCCTTAATGGCCGGCAACGCTCTTGTAATTCATCTGGTGTTGCAAGAGAATGTGGGCGGCGGTGATCACCTAACACCAGGTGAGCCGTACGCTCGTTTGTCCTCCTATTCCATAAAAAACAAAAATACTATGGATTGAACTCCCTTGCAGTCGCATGGCCGATTGAAATAAATGCTTAAATGTTTACAGGTAATATGACGTGATATGGGCAAATGAGTAGTACCTGTAATTCTTCTTCTCTTGCATTATTACTAAGCTTCAGGTATATTTTACGGCACTAAAACTCTTTTGAGTCTAGAATAATTCCGGTAGCTAATCAATACGCTCGTGTGACGCTAATCCTATTAAAATTAAATTTCAAGATGGCGTGAGGCGTCCTATGAGGATTAATTCCACAGATTCTTGACTCTTGTACTTACCAATTTAATCCTTTCTATAACAGCTTTAACAAGTTCTTCAGACTTCAGTTCTTTCTGTTTGATTTTCCTCGCCAGCGTGACAGCACTCTCCGCTAGCATGGCGTGCTCTTTGTCCAAATCTGGTATAATCTCCTTTTTATCATCCCAGTACAAAGAGAATATAAAGTCAATCAGTTTATCGAAGAAGAGGCGGAAGTATGCCAGAATTGTTTTGCACACCGACATCTTTGGTCTTCAAATCTGTAGGACATATTATATGATTGATGTACTATCTTAGTACACAGTCACAAAAAATTGTAACATTAATATGAGATTAAGAGAGTGGGAGGACCCTTTGCACACGATACCGGCTAGATTATGGGTACCACAACGGCGCCTATTTCTGCCGTGAAGCAATAATGTGTAAACATTACTGTGTTCCGGTCTGAAGGGCGCCGTAGCTAGCGAAATTACTGGGCAAACGAGACTTAACATCTTACGTCTCAAGCTGATGAGCGCAATTATAGTGCCGCTCAGAGTTTTTGGGTTTTCCAAGAATCCTCAGCGGCACTGCATTGTAATGGGCAGAGCGTAAAAATTACCATCAACTGAACGTCCTGCTCGTCTCTTCCCTTATTTTCATAAAAAAAGAAATGATTTATTACTGCTGTTTATTTATTATTATATTGCTAAAAGGAATATAAGCATTGTGCTAGTTTTGACAAAATTATTATACGGACGTGGAAAAATTCACACCAAAGACAAGGAATATAATTGTAATATTAGAAGTAAGAAAAGTTTTGTTTTTTTTTTTTATGATAATGAGGGACGAGATGAGCAGGACGTTCAGCTGATGGTTATTGATACGCCGTGCCCATTACAACGCAGTGCCGCTCAGGATTCCCGAAAAACCCAAAAATTCTGAGCGGCACTACACACAATTGCGCTCGTCACCTTGAGACATAAGATGTTAAGCCTTATTTGCCCAGTAATTTCACTAGCTACGGCGCCCTTCAGACCGAAACACAGTAATGCTTACACATTACTGCTTCACGGCAGAAATAGGCGCCGTTGTAGTACCCATAATCTAGCCGGCTTCCTGTGCGATGGAGCCTCCCACTGGTGCGATATACAGATATATATCTAGTAATGCAGCAAAGTCATAAACTTATTTTGTTACAAAAAAGATGATATTCAAGAACGTGATCTTGATACTGTCATGTAAGTCCTATTGATATCATAATATGTATAAAAACATTAGGGAACGAAACTGTAAAACTACAAAATATAATATTGCCGCCACAAGAACTGCACTGTGACAAGCTTCCTGTTATATTAAATTACCACAAAATAAACTAATAATTAATAAATTTAATTAAACAATACGCCCTATTCTTTTTTTTTGTCGGCTATAAAGCACAACCTCGCCGCTTCGCGTTCGAGGCGTGCAATTTTTATCACTATTAAAACTTACACAGCGCTTTCTAACCAAGAATATGATGATGAAATCATGAAAAATGTCAGCTAGGAAATAGGAGTGTCGAATTCGAGTAGGAATTATGGTAATTTGGATAGTGATAAAAAATATATGAGTATGTAAGCATGTTTATTGTATTAATTAATATCGTTGTTTAGCCATATTTAGTGTGGGACTAGATAATTGTGTGAAAGTATGATAATATTATACTTGATTTATGTAAAAATATCATACTGTGTAGATAAGTTATACCGTAAATAAATTAAAACATTACTGTTATTATTAACGTGCTAAAATATACAATAATTAATATGAATGAGTGTGAATGTAAAATCACTGTTAAGGAGGTCATTGAACTGTGTGGTAGTAGTTAGAAGGTTGTGCAATAGTTGCTTCATGTGCGTTAGTTACCAGCCTAAACACAATCGGATTTGGTAAGGCCGGACCATCGGACGGTCCGGTGGGCGGCACGCACCAATTGGACTGCCGTCGAACTCGGTACGGTTCGGACGGTAATAATAACAATTTTGTGTTGGGGACCCATCGAATAGGGTCTGCTACCAGACCGCATCCGATCGTTGGGCCGTACCAAATCCGATCATGTGTTTAGGCTATTACAACTAACAAGTTGCCATCGTGCATCTATGCAATACACGTTATTACGTTATTGGCCTATTTTGTATTGTTTAACATTTGGTTCCAGTTACATTATGAAATATGTAACAAAATCATTGTATTTCTTTTATGCGAGTACATATTAATAATTATGTCAGTAATCACGAAGTTCGCGTAGAATCCTTACACAAACAATTAATTCAAGCTCTTAAAATTGATGCATCCAATATACGATTTATATTTATACAATTTATTTTCTATTACTTTTTGTTTCTATGAAATATTTAATATTTAGAACGCTTTTAATATGATTCATATATCGGTGGCAGCACCTTTCAAACTAATTTGTTATGTCGGTATCACGGACTAGTAAAAAAAGGAAGGACTCCGCGCCGTGATATTAGCAAGTGAAGCACCTTTGTGCTAGTGTGTGTGCGGTTACGGGGTATACAAGTTACACAATTTTTTCTCCCTTAAATAATCATATATCCACAAATACTTTTATAGTATTGTTTTTACACTTTTTCAAAACGCACGACGGCATTTTTAAGATATTTTATTGCGACGCAAACTGATCTGTCACAGACGATGGCAAATATCATAATGGCGGCCGATCGGCTTGTATTAGTGTAAGTGTATGCGTGGGGCTATGTATTTACACGTTTACCGGCTTGTTTTGGTGCCTTACTGTTGTGTAAGGTGACACGGAGTCCTTCTTATTTTACTCGTCCGTGGTCGGTATGTGTATATTATTATTTATCACTGTGACAAATTCACTACTTCTTTCCTTGGTATTATTACTGTATGTGTATGCTTAAATTATATGTATATTGATAATACCACCTACTATTATCTTATCAACAAAATCTATTTCAGTTTAGCCAGTACAGGTTGCCTGGAAGTAATCGATCTTAATCGATAAGGCCGCCTGTTGCTTGTTATGAATTTTAGATTTTGGTTATATTCAATTATTTTGTTGTGTGCAATAAAGATATATTTCTTTCTTCATTTTTTTATATTACAATAATTACTATTGTCAAATACTAATTGATTTAAAAGAGTGGCCGCCGAGATTCTTGTGTTTAACAAGTGAGAGGCTCCTTTGCACAGGAAGCCGGCTAGATTATGGGTACCACATCGGCGCCTATTTCTGCCGTGAAGCAGTGATGTATAAATATTACTGTGTTACGGTCTGAAGGGCGCCATAGCTAGTGTAATTACTGGGACAATTAATTACAAATGAGACTTAACATCTTATGTCTCAAGGTGACGAGCGCAATTGTAGTGCCGCTCAGAATTTTCGGGTTTTTCAAGAATCCTGAGCGTCACTGCATTGTAATGGGTAGGGCGTATCAATTACCATCTGAACGTCCTGCTCGTCTCGTCCCTTCTTTTCATAAAAAAATATGTTGTCACGAGCTCTACTTTTTCCGAACCTATTATGGTAGATTAGATTCTGTATTTTATGTTATATAAAATATTTTTATCAACGATTCAAAAGCGCTTTAAGTATCCATCCTATGTGATTTCAGTCAAGACTTTGATTAATAAGTCAAAAGTTTTTCTGATGGAATGACGCTGGTGGCTTGGGCACGGGCAAGGGCGCTGGTGTGGGACGCGACTTGCGTCGACACTCTGGCTTCTTCTCATGTCCAAGTTACGTCAGTTGGTGCTGGTGCTGCTGCTTCGACTGCCGAATTTTAACATCGAAGCACTGCCGCCGCTTTGGAAACAAAATATAGCTGGCTGAGAGAGAAAAGAAACGGCCCATAAAACTCTCCCAGAACTCTAACAAGCGCTCCTTTTAAAAAAAAATCACTTTGTACAAAATCGACTGAGTATGTTAAAATATAATTAAAAACACATTACTTCTAGTTATACAATAATGAAAGTCACAACGGCAAATCGGTGACGATTTTTGAGAAAGTTTATTTAATTTTCATAATAAATTTTCAGAAAGATTATTTAATTTTCATTATTATACTGGCAATAAATTGTCATAATATTTTTTTTGTATGTCTGTCTATAAATCAAACCGGTATAATGAACGAACTGGCAGCCTGTAGCGCAAAAACCATTTATTAATGTTAGCAGCATGATCCCATAGCAATATGCGAGATGCTGTGAAAATTACTTACTAATTTGGCCGTAACAACATTAGTTTACTTTCTAATCGTTCTAAAGGCATGTGCAGCAGTACTGAGTCTATCTGCTAGTTGGGCCATATTATATTATGTGGACCCCATTGAAGCTTTCATCTAACGTGATACCTAATAAGACCGTAGTGTCCACAAGCTCCAATGTCTCGTCTTTTATAAGTATTGTGGCTTGTACTTTAAAAATAAGATAAGTATCGTTATTCATTAGCATCCAATTCATTCGACGGCTATCGTTTACCAAAAAAGGTTAGTCGTTAAGATAGACAATAAACATGAAAGAACCGAGAATAGAACCCTGCGGAACACCTATCGTCCTACAGGTGTACCAGAAAATAGATTGTGAATAACATTTGTGAACGGTGATTAACGCACTGTAGAAATTTATTTAGCAAGAATAAGAATAAATTTATTTAAATCGAATAAGAATAAATATATTAAATTGTTATGATATACATAATCGTTCGATTACCATAATTTTAAGATGTGCATTGTGCATGAACCTCTAAGCTGCATGTGAAGTCCTGGTACACGATGCTAGGATGACATATGATTTCAACCGCTATGAAAGACATTACAGTCACCGCTACCATCTGTATGCTCTCCTGATGTCTATGTAGTAATGCGTCGTGCACATGACGTAAGAATATATGAAGGTATACTCGCGTCATACATAAGATTAACCCTTCTTCAACTATGATCGCTTGGTACTGACAAATCTTAAAGCTAAAAGACTGAAGGCTTTCTATCTCATTCCCTTAATCCGCCGGCTTAATCTTCTATATTTACTCGTTTGTGTCTCATCGAGTTTCAAATCACAACGATTCTAAAGAAGTTTCACTACAATAATTATAATAGATTTTACAAGATGTTAATATGTATAACTAGAATTTGTTTGTCAGTGAATCACCACAACGGACAGAAATTGTAGGTATCGTGGGATCACATTAGATTATGAATAAATTATTTCGCTTGGCAGTGACAATTGAGACGGTGCCATCAGTAAATTTGAAAATACTGTAAAAATCCCATCACATGATTTCTTGCACATTTGCTCCCTTCATATATAAAAATATCGATATCACATTATCACCTACTAATTAAATGAAAAACACCGTATTACATTACAGTATATTTGTATCATTTAAATAAAATACTTTTTAATGGATTAAAATGCGTGTAAGTTACACTTTGTCTTTACATTAGTTTTTGTGTTTCATTTTAATTTTTACCTTTTCAGAGCATGTTTTCAGGGGGACAGTCTATAAAAGAAGAATGCAAAAACACAGTTACAGTTACACTCGTCTTAATCCTTTAAAAAGTATTTTATTTAAATGAGTAAAACTCGCGTGAATCAAAGAAAATACTATGTCTATGTCATTTATATGTACTACATATTGGCATCAAAAGAATTTTGTGATAGTCCGTTAATGGTTGACATAAAACATCATCATTAATTTATTCTTACCTCATAGTGAAAAAAAAAGCCGATAATTATAAATTATGCAATGACCTCATCTTTTACTTTATTACTTAAAATGTTTTTTTAATGTATGTTAATGAGAAGTCATTAAAACATGAGAAACAACATACTTAGTCAACATAGTAGACGTCCTTGTATAGGTTCATTGAAGTTAACGGCTGTTTCATCTACGCATGCATAATATAAATGCTTATAGCCCAAACACATGGTCGGATTTGGTTCGCCGTCGTACTCGGTGCGGTCCTTACGGTAATAATAATCATTTTGTGCTATGGACAATGCGACATACCATCGAATATGGTCCGGTACCAGGGGGCCTACTCCTAAAATCGATATTCGATATATCGTGGCATTATTCGTGTCGAATTCTACTCTTAGTTACATCGTATTCAATGTCGAAACGATGATTGAACGAACGAAACATTATTCGGTATTATCGGTCCTAACCCTACTCTTAGTTGAAAATAGCAGACACGATTAATCGAATTTGACAAATAATCAAACGTCACTTTTATGATAATATCAACGACACCTTCTAGGCTGTCGCTGCTATTATCGTTTTAAGTTGTATATATATATTTGCCATATAATATACATACTTAATAAATATTCTTAAAGTAATTATATGTGATTTACTATTCAACAGGATTTTTATACTACCAAGTAATTTAAGTCATTTTGTTGATCGTTTATGCGTAGAAAGTAATGCAAATGGCCGCCTGAGCAATAGGAAGTCAACGAGAAGGGTGGAGTTACTTTTTCTTACATTTTATTATCCGCAAGTTTTGGATTATATATTCAATTTTAAATGGACATATTATATTCATAACATAATTTTTGAATATTTATATTTTGTGTAAATGATGCACAGAGTCTGTCATGGTCCTTAGCGCCTAAACTATGTTTTGACTTTTGACACTTAGCAGCCACATAGCACAGATAATATTTAGTTTTTCAAGGTTTGCGCATAATTCATTCAATCTAACATCGTAATAAAAATCTAAATATAAGTCTATGGTTACGATGTTGTTACGATAAACGATATGGAATACGAACATTTGTTAGAGTAGGGTAGGTGCGATTTATTCGGGGTGTTATCGTATCGTTCCGAATATATCGCAGTCGATTTTGCGAGTAGACCTCGAGCCCGCGTCCCATGGTTTGGCCGTACTAGATCCGATCATTTATTTAAAGCTTTACTCTATGACAGGACCGTCAATTAATATACATTTATTGATAACTTAATTATTTTGTCATCTGCTGCCTATTTGATAACCAATTCATGATAGGTATTTGTGGCTTCAGTGATTATTGACCGCCCGGGATTTGGGGTTCTGGCGTTAGTTCGTCAATAGACCATTTGTATAAGTTCCAGCTACCATAAGCCTCTTGTAACATATTTTTACTGAACCATAACCAACGGAGGAGAATTGAAAGCTAGGTAGCTGAAGCACGTTACGTTATGGATACTTCTGAGGGCGTGAACTTTAGTCAACTACAATGAAGAGTTCGTGGAAGTTTACTTTTCGCATAGTCTAGCGGCGGCTTAATAGCCGGATCCACACCGAACGATCCAAAATGGATCGGCGATCCCGCGATCCGCGATCCAGATCGTGATGCGTGGAGCGTGGATCGTACTATGCCGATCCAACAGCAATCTTTTGCGATCCTGACTGTGTGCTCCAACACGCTCCTGCCGATCCATACTGAATCAGTTGAACTTTGTCTAGCTATGGAGTCACATGTGCAACGACGACGGCGACAAATAGCTCTAGCAGCAACAAGCTATATTTTAGGTCTGCTCTAATATTGCTCATTTCGCGAATAATTTGCCGCCAAGAATCTTCTCTTACACCTCTATTGGTGTAATTGGTATCATTAGGATCCCATAAACATTTATTCTCCCTATAAACGGATATTAACCGGATACATTGCGAATTATCCATGGCGCGCGGCGGATCACGCAATTAAAAAAAAACAACCGTCCACACCGCATGCGCCAAGCGGGCCAAGGCCGCGGGCCAGGCCCCTTTGAGCGTGACCAAAAAACCGACAACAAATGGATCACACGCGGCGGGGAGCGCGTGCTCCCCGCCGTGAGCATGTATCGCGCGCGGCATGTCCTCCACCGCCTGCACATTTGGATCGCGCTCAAGCCGTGCGTGATTGGAGCGCGGTGGATCGTTCGGTGTGGATCCGGCTAATGATATAAGGATGTTACAAGACCGTTAAGGTAACACGCTCGGACTAGTAAAAATAAAACGCCTCCGTGTCACCTTACATAACAGTGTAGCACCAAAACAAGCCGATTAACGTGTAAATACATAGCCCCACGCACACACTTACACTACTACAGGCCAACAGGCGGCCATTACGAGAATTGTCATCGTCTGTGACAGATCAGTTTGCGTCTCAATAAAATATTTTAAAAATGCTGTCGTGCGTTGTGAAAAAGTGTAAAAACGATACTTTATAAGTATTTGTGGCCATATATGATTATTAAAGGGAGAAAAAATTGTGTAACTAGTATCCCCCGTAACCGCACACACTCTAGCATAACGGTGCTTCACTTGCTAATATCACGGCGCGAAGTCCTTCTTTTTTTACTTGTCCGTGGGTAACATAGTCTGTGTTCCCCTTTGTATATGTATATGGTTTTCAAAAATTAAATTAGAGGAGTCAACAAGTAGGTGGAGTGCGAGGCTCCTTTGCACACGATATCTGTATTGAAGCAGTAATGTGTAAGCATTATTGTGTTTGGGTCTGAAGGTAGCCGTAGCTAGTGAAATTACTGGGCAAATGAGACTTAACATCTTATGTCTCAAGGTAACGAGCGCAATTGTAGTGCCGCTTAGAATTTATGGGTTTTTCCAGAATCCTGAGCGGCACTGCATTGTAATAAGGCAGGGCGTAACAATTACCATCAGATGAACGTCCTGCTCGTCTCGTCCCTTATTATCATAAAAATAGAAAGGTACTTACAAGTTACACTGCTTTAAGGAAGAAAAATGGTTTGAAAAATTATTGCTCATAAAAAGCATTACATTTGAAATAAACCAGTAAGTACAGGTAATTAAAAGACCATAAATCAAAATAGATTGTTAATTTATGGCATAGATATTATTAAATGATTGTACTAAAATTAATATTATACTTTAATATGTCTATGATCGTCAATTATCTATCTGTGTGCCAAATGCAATCGACTTTTCATCTATCTAATATATATAAATATATATTTACGGCCATTTTCAATAACGTATCTCTAATTCTCTAGTTACCTTAGTTAGTTGTTGTCACCTTTTAATGACAAGATCTTATATATCCATAGTCATGTCCAATATAGTTATAGTCCAATGCTTTATGTCGATAGGTTATTGAAATATAAGTAAGCGTAAAAGGATAGATTTGTCTTACCACTAGTAAGTTTAACTAAGGATAGATAGGTTATTGAAAACGGCCGCTAATCTATTTTTATACGTTTGTCACCTTACATCTTTGCTGTTTACAAGGACCTACCTACCTATATCAAGACGTAAGTTTATATATTTCAATAATATTAAGTATTTATTATTATTATGCCAAGAATATGCATGGATTACATCATAAAATAACTACAATATACGTCATTCACATTTGACAGAAGTGAAATAGCAAGGTTATTAATTCGAATTTAACTATGCTCAGCGAGCCAGTGTCCCTTAGCCCACGTGAGCCAACTTTATGACGACTCCGAAAAATATTTTCACTTAAATATATATATACATAAGTAACGTAATAATTAAAAAAGACAATATACCTATATACCTATTTAAAATATAATTAGTTAGGTAGTAGTAGTAACTAACTACTAATTATTATGATTACTTCATAGCCAGTCATGTTTATGCAAGGTTGCGTAATATGTAGGTACCTACACTAGATATATTTGTCTATTAATTTATATTTTTAACTTTATTAATCATCAACTATTTATTATTCACCTATCGTAATAATATTATGTCGTCCCGACCACTTGATGGCATAATATTGATTCAATATTTGAATATATAAATAATGAATTGCCTAGACATATTCAAAATAGGATGTAAAATCACATATTGACCGACAAAAACTACCACCCATAAAAGGAGACAGACAAAAATTCTATAAACTACTTACCTATTTTGGCTTTCTTTAATATGTGTAGAACACAATGCAATTAGTATGATTTTAGAAAAATATTCAATGTATAATTTATACTTTGAAAGAATTTTATTACACGTATAGAATAGATTTCTTAGATAAAGTATAATATTATGTAAGTACTCACTATGAAACGTACGAATAATGTTTTGATAATCCTAAAGATAAAAGTGCATAATATCCGGTAAAACACACACGGAGGTTTGACACTAGCGTTATCAACGCCGGCTCGCTAAACTGTGTAAACTAAAACCGAGTTATAGATGTAATGATGGAGTAAAGCACGTGTAGGCTACACGCATGAAGGCGGAATGGCGAAACACACGTACAGTTAGAACTTGAAGACTCACTTGTCATTTGTAAATACATACACACACATATTTACACTTGTACATATAGATTACACAATATCGCCGGCGAGTGTATTGTCTCTTATTGTCAAAAGTCCACCGGACTATAATATATACAATATAAAACCGAAAAAGTTGTCAATGAGGTGAAGTAGTAAGAAAGTCATTACCACTCGTAAAATAATAAGCTTTGATATAGGTACCTATAGCAATAATGAAAATGTAAATATTATATCGTGTAATAATCTCAAGGCTCAAATGTTTCCATTATTCGAAAATTTAAAATAGATAAATTTTAATTGAACAACAAAAGCAAAGTTTTAAAGATAAGATCGGTCAGTCAGTCAGTCACCACATGAAGAATATTTTTTTTATAATTTTGTGGCCTGTGGAGGAGAATAACTATTTGGAGGGACGTTATTTAATTTTAAGTGCGCGCATTGACATAAAATGTGACAAGTTACATTTGTCTCGCGAAGAATGCACTAGACAAGATCTTAAATATTTTTTTTTCGTGTTTCCTCCCTTGTTATCCAAGACCCTGTAGAAATAAATAAAATGGCTATATTTAATTATAATGTTTATATTCGAACCACCTGATGAAAATATAATATTATGGTTGGAGTTTTTTTTTTTTTAATATTTTAGTTCTAAGAACAGATAGATAGACATTTTTTTATAACGGTGTACCACAGCATGAGCGACGACATAGGTTAGAATAAATATATTTTTTGCAAAATAGTGAAATGTTTTAAGTCCAAAGAATATATTTCCTTTAACGAGATCAAGTCTAAAGTCATCAATGAAAAATACGTCACGTAGGCGTAAATAATACATATTATGTATAACAAAGATTCTGCCCAGTATCAACGCGTAGGGGTTATAATTTAGTTGATTGAGAAATGTACCTTATAATAAAAAATGCAATCTTTGGGGTATTGTCCATAATTTTTTAATTCACACTTGGCTTAACGCATTGCCCATCCCATTTTGAGTATTAAAAATATCAACTCGTAAAACAGCAATAAATACTAGTGTTGCAGCTTCAGAACAATCCCTTATACTTGTCCTGAAAACCATAAATTCAATCCATTTCAAACTTTCCCTCCTTATATGCACATCCGTGATGTGCGCCATCTGGCGAACTGTCAAAATATAAAAAAAAACTCTTAATGGCCGCGTGCGTATCCGCATCGTCGATAATGAAAAATATTGTAGCCACTATATTTATTCTTATTTGAAGCCAATTAGGTTTTGATATTCGTTGTTTCGGTGACTTACGTAATCTTAAATTTAACTTACATATGCACCAAACCTTACACGTGTTCATGTACCAACAACTAGATAATAATATATGAGGTAGATTATAGAATAATAGTAAGCTACTAAAACTTAACTTGTTGAAGGAAGTGATTGATTGGAATATTAATATGCACCACTTAAGCACTATTTTCTACCTTAGAAAACAAAAATATATGTATTTTCACTTCTGTTGTGTGGTGAGTGGTCCTAACATAGATGTACCTACATTGATTTATTTATTTTGGAAACAATCGGTATTAACAATACTTATAAAATATAAATACATTAATAATACTTAACCAATAACAGTGCCCAATGTTACAAAAATAGATATATCAAAGTTGGGAGAAAAGATGTAAAACATAATTGAATAAATAATATTAATAAAAATCTAAGAAATTAAAAGATAAAGGGATAGAATAGGGAGAGACCATAATCAAACAGTGAAAAAATTACTATAAATTTAAATATCTAACAAAACATAACATTAACTTTAAATTTGATGTAAGAGTTTATTGTACTGGGCACAACTTCTATTAATAAATAAATTTTTGAGAATGGAAAAATTCATGCTGTAAAGTTCTTCTCGAACCGGTCATGTTCACCGGTTCGATTCTACCAATATGACTCTTATTCTGAGGATTCCAAACAGGAGAAGCATACCCTTAATTCTAAATTAGACCTAACGAGTGCGTTAGATAAAATTATGTGCGTTGACGGATGCTTAAACTCAACACAAAACCAAGCAACAACTTCTTCGGAACAACAGTTACTAAGTAGATCTTAATCATTCTGGAAGTCTATACAATCATTAATACTATAAATAATTTTTAATATTTTATTATCATGAGCATAAAATAAAAACTTGGAGTGCTTGAAATCTAGGTGAATATCATTTAGGTATACATTAAATAATAAAGGACCTAAATGAGATCCTTGGGGCACCTCAGATGGAATTGGAATAAAATATGATAGAGCAGCAACGATTTTTGGTTATTGATTGGCTACGGTTACTGAGATACGACTCAATCAACCGCTTCTGCGCCATTTGGTCGCCGTGTGCACCTTAGTTTTTGTGTGTATCTTAGTTTTTCGAGAAGGATTGAGTGAGATACATATACCATATAACTGTTAGTTCTTCTAAAATAGCTAATAAATGAAAACTATTCTCAAGATTATTATAGCTATTATTATTATATTATTATTATAGCTGTCTGACTTTGGAAGGAAAACAATAGTTAACATGGGATTTTTAGTAATGTAAGGTGGTAAGAAATTAGGCGTTCATTTGACACGTTTTTTCTACACTAGTAAACAATGCGTCCATAGGTACAAGACTTATAGACATAAAAAAGGCGTTGTGTGGCCTTAAGTTACGCCAGTCGAGTCAGCAATGTTCTGGAATCGTGGGAAAATATGTTGTTATTTACCTATATTAACTATGCCATACTATGCCACATTGCCAGTATTCAAGTAGTTGTTTCTGTGTATACAGTGTGTAGATAGATAGTTCACACTTAATAGAGATTGAAAGCTTTCAACTTTTGTTTTTTAACAATCGTTTAATTTAATTTAAAACAAAATCGTATAACGGAACGTAAAGTTTAAAGTTGACGTTTGATTTCTGTTGTTGACCTTGTATGACATTGTAATTTGTGTCATTCTCCCAGGCAATAGCGGTCAGCTGATAACTTTTGTGCATTGAGCGAGGAGTGTCTGTCGTTGTTTATAATAAATTTGACCCGAGAAACCTAAGAGATAAGAAAATATTTGTAATTATTATAATCGAATCCCAACTTTTAGTAGCTTCTTTGATTCAGAAAAATGTCAAGTGTGCAAACTGTCTCCACAAATCCGTATGAAGGCCAAAAGCCGGGAACTAGTGGTCTACGTAAAAAAGTAAAAGTATTTTTACAGGAGAATTACACTGAAAACTTTATTCAAAGTATTTTGGATGCGAATAAGGAATCCATAGAGGGTTCAACACTAGTTGTTGGCGGTGATGGCAGATATCTCGTTAAAGAAGTCGTATCTAAGATTATAAAAATATCGGCGGGAAATGGGGTGAGTAAACAAAAGTAATTTTTCTAATAATTTATTGAGTTGAGCTTGATTGACTGGCTGCTAAAAATTACCTAGTGAGTTATGTGGAATATATAGAATATACTCAATCTGTTTTAAAGTGAAAATCATTTTTCATTTACCTCCACAATTCACAGCAGACTTTTCAAGTCAAATTATATATTATTTTATCATCAAAAAAATCATTGCGACTACAATACAAAAGTATTGCCATAAAATGAAGGCTTATTATTTATTTAATTATTAGGGCAACTAACAAATTACCATCTTTACATGGACACTTATTTAAAGTAGTAAGTAGTTTATTCAATTGTAAGTTACCACAGCATTCATAATTTTAACTACATTTTAAGACAGTAATTAAATTTTAACAATTTTAAAACGAAATTCTATAAATATTGTTATCATAAATACGAAATGAAAAATAAAATATTTATATTAACTAAAAGCATTGTATATACTTAGTTAGATTCTGTAGTATTCTTTACAAAATTATATATAATATAGTATTTTAATTTCTAGCTATGTGATATTCAAGGTATGTGTTGAATATTTTTGTATAGCTTCAGAATAGAAGTCTTATTCATTTCATAGAGAGCATAAATAAATTTCTGATAGGCTTTACTACTACTGTTAAACTCCAAGAGAGACCAGAAATGAGTACTTAGCACCAAATAAGACAAGAACTGGCCAGTTTCTGGGGGCATGTGTTCCTACGAATTTGATTAAAGCCTGATCTTCGAGGGAATATTTGCCTAAATGAAGCAGTTAATGCTAACTAATAACTCTTAGCCTAGCAAAAATTCAGTGAAAGTAAAGTGAGCCACTTCTTAATGATGCAAAAGTTAAACTTTTTGCTCTTAATTTAAATAGAGTAATGATAGCACTTATCTGATAACAGTAACATAATAGTATACACAGGAAGAAAATAATCATTAAAATTTTTGTTATCATTATTGAAAAGGGAATGTTGAGATGAATTGGCTATATGGTGATGAGTAAAAAAGATGGAACTTTAGAGAAAAGTTCATTAAGGTTTTCATTATCTAATCAGATCTGCAATGTGCTGAAAATAGCCAGGTACTGAAGGATATGAGAATTTGAACTTGATGTAGCTGTAAGTGTTGATTAACGAGGATGTTAGGGTAGAGTCGGGGACTATGGGCAATAGAGGTGTGCAGACTCTGTCTACCTTAGTAGGCAGTTGAGGTTGTATGTGTCTATCTTCATCATATGGGTAGTTTCCACAACTATATGTCATAAGCATATATTTTGTGAATAAGGTTGGTTGAGGCTACTCTCACTTGTCAAGCTCCTCCCGGAAGTCTTCCAGTTTCTTGACAGTGCCAAAGAACATGGGTGGCTGTTCCTTCTGCCCCTAGGCAGCCTCCACATAGGAGTTTGTCTATATTAAAAAGATCCCTGCTAAAGTTGCTTGTATGTATGTAAATTTGTAAAACAATTTCTTTAGTTATTTTAAAATACTGTAGTCATAAATACTGGGTGGCCGAGAAGTTGACTTCCAAAGCTTAAACTTGAATTTGGCTCATTTTATTGGCCAATGTTGTGGGAAGTTTGTAAAAATAGTTAGAAGCCATAGGCTCCCCATTTTTTTTTTGATACCATGAACATTTTCATGAATTTAGCTGGAGCAGTTATCTTGAACTTACGGCTCAATTCTAAACTAGTTCCGCATTGTCTACACTATTCATAGTTTCTTATGTGGTTATTGCAACTGTAGTTAATAATTATCAACAATAAAATTAACTAAAAGTGTTCAAAAAAATTAGAAAAAAGGCCTAAACCACAATTAGGTGAAAAAAGCAGATAAGAGGGAAAAAAAATTATTATCTTCTAAACTAAGCAAAATCGTAGAACATACATAGGGGTGATTTGGATACTCATCACCATGAGGCTTTCATATTTTAGCTTTGGACATCAACTTCTCGGTCAGCCTGTATATGGACCAGTCTGCCGTGGGATATGTTATAAATTATTTATGTAGCAGCTATGCATAATACATTGTAATTATTTTGTATATAGAACTTCAAAGTTATTATATTATTAACTATAAGTTTTTGTGGTTTTATAATAGATAAATTATTTGAATGATAAAAAATGACATTGAAGTAACTGTGTGATAATTAATTAGCGTAGGTATTGTATTATATATTGCCTGTCATTATGCTTAATAACTTTATTACTTAGTGAACAATTCAGATTGTGTGTGTGTGAGTATTTGACTTAACACTTGACTTTTATTCAAGTTATAATATATAACAGTTTGTTATTTTAAGTGATATCCCTCTTTTCTGGGATTAAGTATACACATTAAATTTGTATCAATATTTATGGATTACATCTCAAGTTAATTTCCTAATATCAAATATGCAATTATTTAGGTTGAGCAGGTTATCAACTGTAAAGAAGATCTTGTAGATAGAGCCACAACCCCAGAGTTCCGGCACTCTTATTCAAAAGTTGTAGTTTCGGACTCATGGAAGTCAGCCCTTATCCAATCCAAAAAAAGGAGACAGTTCGGATCCGGCAACCTACAGGCCTATTGCTATTATTTCCCTGCTCTCCAAAATCATGAAGAGCATAATTAACCGCCAGATCTTGAAATACCTAGAGGGTCACCAGTTGATAAACGACCGAGAGTTGCAAGTGGACCCCCAGCTTCCTCACTGGGCGCAGCATACAGGTCATTGTCGACGGATATTGTCCGAGTTTCTTCTGCATTTTAAGGATACGAGTACGATGGACGCCTCCAACATGCATTGTTGCCTTCACATGCGGATGACAGTATTGGAACCAGTGGGGGAGCAAACTTGTGTCTTCTATCGAGTCCTCTCTTGAAAAGAACGCGAAATGGGGTAAACATTGTCCAGTTTAACCCCCAGAAGACTCAAGTTTGCGAGTTACCACTAAAAAACATTTGTCGTATCACCGCTCTTCGACAATACTTCTCTTAAGGCCTCGCCTAGTATCGAAATACTGGGTCTCAAAATCTAGAGTGATTACTAATTTCTCTGTCATCTGGATAGCAAAGCCAAATTGACTTCGAAGAAGTTGGACGTCAGAAATAGAGCACCGCTATACTTCAAGCCGGCCACATATGGATTGTTGGAGATCCAGTGCTCTGTGAATGGCTTGATCACCTGGCGTTGCGTAGAGACGTCGCTCCATTGCGTGTCTTCCACTGCATTTATCGCGGGTAGTGTTTCCCGCCGCCGAATTCCAAGACGACACGCCATAAATTAGGATATCTTCCCCACCATCTGGATGCGTGGTGTTTCCTCCCCAGTGTGGTATTCGCGGAACTTCGACGTACAACCAAGCTGTGGAATGAGGTTCCTTGTGCGGTGTTCCCACGACAGTACGACATAGGTTCGATCAAAAAAAGCGCATACCCTTTTCTAACAGGCTAGCAACGCTCGCGTGATTCCTCTGGTGTTGCAAGACAATGTGGTCTGCGGTGATCACTTAACATCAGGTGACCCAAACTCTCGTTTGTCCTCCTCTTCCATAAAATAATAGTTGAACGAACGGACGGTTGCGGACGGTTGGCTTCGTGGGTATAAGCCGTGGGATGTCAGCCGAGCGGCGCGGGTGTAAATAATACCGCATCGTACATACATTTTGGTACAAATTTGCTTACAAGATATAATATATAATAAATATGTAACTAAAACAGTATAATGATTCAACTGATAATCAAATATTTCGAAAATAATATAACTTTATTTATTTTACCATAACATTGCAGGTTGCAAAACTCCTTGTTGGTCAGAATGGTATTTTGTCAACGCCAGCTGTGTCACATATCATCAGAAAATATAAAACTTTAGGTATGTATGTAAGGTTTAGTTTTAAAGATCTTTGAACTTACAGCTCTTATATTCTGTTTGTAGGTTACTACTATAGTTAAGAAAGTATCTGTAAAGTATAATATATATACGTACGGACCAAAATATATTTACGTATTGAGATCCCAATATGGGGCCAATATGTCGGGCTCGGGGTATTTACCCCGGACACCCCATAGCGACTAAATACCTCCCCTATCTAAGCTGCTCCCCTAGAAAGCTAATATTGGTTTTCTTCGTTGTCACAAGGTGGTGTGGCTGTATAGAATGATACAAAGTTCGCTGTGTAGTATTTTTGTGAAAACCAGAACGCATCATGAGCGTATTTAAAGCCATAACACGAATTTTATTACTTTAGGCTTTAGAGTAAGGGTGGGCAACAGGTGAACCGCCAAGTACTGTATTGTACACCAGGTACAAATTATTATACCTTTATTTATTGAATTAATATGATAAAGAAAAATATGAAAATTGCGAAAAACTAGCTATCAATTTAGCCACTTTGCTAATAAAGCCACAGTTCAATATTAAAAATCGTTCGAGATTAAATTAACGGTCGCCCACCTTTAATACACACTTTGATTTTGCTGATCTTCTCGTGAACCAAACTATAAAAAACTGGCTCAAGAACGTCAGTGCACTTTCTCACATTAATTTTAGGCCTTGTGTTTTATAATTCTGAATTTTATTTGAAACCATACAATAAATAGGAAGCACTTAATTATTATCAGTTGTATTTTTCTGGACCTCTTTAAAAATTTCTCACAGTGTCCGGACCCCACCTAAAACTTCTTCCTGACTCTTGCTTTTTTGGACAGGATGCTAGGTAGCAGCGGCTTTGTCTGCTTTCAAGCATTATTGTGTTTTGGTTTCAAGGGCGCTGTTGCTAGTGAAACTACTGTCCTAATGAGACCTAATCTTATCTCCCAAAGTGCCGTGTGCAATTGCGATGCAGCTCAGACTTTGGCGAGAGAATCCTGAGCGGCACTGCATTCTAATTGTAATGGGCAGGGCGTGTCATTTCGAACCAGTTGAACCAGTTCCCTTTTTCTGATAAAATTCAAATTATAATATTTAAATTCACAATAGCATATGAAATCACTTGTTGAAAGACAAAAACTACCACCCATTCGAAAAAGTATGCATGAGAAAAACGGGCGCAAGAAACTCAGCTTGTTTTACAATAAAATAGCCTGAGGGCGGTCGCTCCATTCTCAAGCTGTGTTATCATTAAAAAAGAGTCATTTATGTTATAGTAACCTTTATAATACAAACGTTTTATAACAATAATTCTTTTAAATTTCGTAATAGAAAAAATATATGATGATGCTGTTTTAAAATAAACACAAAGCGTTGTTACCAGCTGTATAATACTTGTTTATGAGCGTTTTTTATATATATATGTTGCTTATCTGCTGCTGTTCTTGTTATAGGAGGTATAGTACTGACAGCATCCCATAACCCGGGTGGTATCAACAATGACTTCGGCATCAAGTTTAACTGCAGCAATGGCGGGCCAGCTCCGGACAATACCACGAACGAAATTTACAAGATCAGCGCTGCCATAAAACAGTACAAGATAGTACCTGACATCGCATGTGATATTGATAAAGTTGGCGTCTACAAATTTAAGGTGAACCAAAATAAATATACTTTGTCCAAGTCAAATCTAATATATAAACTTCTCATGTCCCGGTTTTTGTTACCAAACTCCTCCGAAACGGCGGAACCGATTTGTATGAATTTTTGTGTGCATATCGGGTAGGTCTGGTCATAAGGGTGACAAATGTGTCCCACCCCTATCCATCTTCAAATTTTCGCTCTTCTACGATCTACAACTATTTTTGTATCGCGATTTTTATATTATTCTGTTCCATCGACAAAATAGGGCTAGCTATAGGGTAGCAAGATAGCAATCGAATATAATAATTGTAGTACGATATATTTAGTAGGTCTGAGAATCGGATGCATCTATTTTTTATACACTAAAAATTTTAATCATTGATTTTTTTAAATTACTTTATATGACAATACAACGTTTGCTGGGTCAGCTAGTAAACTATAAATATTTATTTAAATTACTGAATACACCATAATATGTTCGGAATAAGTAGAGCTCGTGAGAAGAACATACAAGTACCTCAGCGGTCACTCTTTTCAATCAATAGAGTATTTTACAATGGCTGTAATATATAATATACAAATGTGACATTTTGTGACAAGGAACAGGGGGGATTAAAGCTTTTCGACGTCACATGAACACACAAAAAAATTGCGTGTGTACAAAGTACACATGTCACAAGTGAAACCTGCATTGTGCATCAACCTCTTAACTGCATATGAAGTCCTGGTACATGTTGCTAGGATGACACATGATTTCAAACGCTATGAAAGACATTACAAGAGAGATTTGTCATTGTTCATTTCTGACCTGAGTATAAATAATCTAGATGTAAGAATTGTTTTGCAGGTAGAAGATCGTGATTTCGAAGTGGAAGTTATAGATTCTGTGAAAGACTATGTCGACTACATGAAGGAGATATTTGACTTTCCGAAAATCAAAACTTTACTGCAAGGATCGGAACAGAGAAAACCATTTAGAGTACTTATTGATTCGATGAATGGAGGTAATTTAATTTTTTTTTTATTAACACTCAGCTAGTCTATTATTACACTACCTTCGAACAAAACATGTACTTTTACTTTGACGTACTATGAACAACTAGACTCGTAATCGCCTATTAAAACGCCGTCTATATATGTGATTGGCGTTGTATATAGGTACGTATACATTAACTTATACAGGTAATATTTAAACATTCATTGAAATTAACACCTTATTTCGAGGCAGTAGTGCTCAAAGTCTATTGTATACGCTAATTAGATTTTGTTCTCGAGAAATTGATTATGATGCGGAAGAAACGGACGCGAACACGATGCAAGAACAATTTTATTTGGCAAGTGAAATGTAATTATTTAGCAAATGATTAAGGTACAAGTTTGTTACACCATCTTTTTATTTAAAGGGGCACTTACCAGAAAAACGACACTCCATTCTTAAGTTGGATATGCTGTTATTTAGACAATTTTTCACTGAACACTTTGTCATTGCGTGGCTTTGTACACAAAGCGCAGCCGAAACATAACTGAACAAAAACTCTGCCTAAAAGTCGCGTAGGCAGAATTTTGTTTCGGACAATTTTTGAGCGTGATTGTTTTTAATTATAAAGCGTGAGGCTTTAATTAAAACATCATTATATAAATTAATTTTGTAACCAAAGTTTATGAACGATGCGGGACTCAAAAACCCGCGAGCTCTCTGGTGCTGTCCAAGCGCTTTTTCCAACTGAGGCAACCGTTCGAGTACTTACTCGGGTAGGTCGTGGGTTCGGGTCCCGCATCGTTCCCATATTTTGGTTACAATTTTGTATAATTTATTCCAGAAGTGAGGGTTATCCCTTTTAAAATTAACAAATTTCTTAAAAACCTTATTGATTATCAGTGACCGGGCCGTATGTGAAGCGTATATTTATCGACGAACTTGGAGCCTTCGACGACAACGTTCGTCGTGTCACACCCTTGGAGGACTTCGGCGGAGCCCATCCCGACCCCAACTTGACTTACGCTGCCGACCTCGTAACAGCTGTTAAGAACGGAGGCTACGACCTTGGTGCGGCTTTTGATGGTGACGGTGAGTTGATCATACTTTTTAGCATATAATATCCGGCCCAAATGAAATTGGTAAATTGAAATGTGGTGCTGGAGAAAAATGCTACAGATTCCATGGACCGCCTTTCGCACCAATGTGTCTATTCTAAGAGCACTTAACGCCAAAACTAGACTTTCCACAATATACCTTCGTAGGATGCTGGAATTCTTCGGACATATTGCTCGTTAGATGGCAGGCGTCCCACGAGATGGTCGGACCAAATACGATCTTCTCTGCACGTCAACTTCCATGATGCCCTTCATAAGGCTAAGGCTCGCAGCAGATGGAGGGGAATCGTACGGGAGAAACTGGTTCAGCGGGGGAGTCACGACCCTCAGTAATGAGGAAAACGACGCGAAGAGGAGGATCCGGCCCAAATCCGATTTTTGGACAAACTAATTTTCCTAGGCCAGGTCTGTTCCTCCTTCTTCTTTTTTTTTATTTTTTATTTTATTTTATGGAATAGGAGGACAAACGAGCGTACGGGTCACTTGGTGTTAAGTGATCACCGCCGCCCACATTCTCTTGCAACACCAGAGGAATCACAAGAGCGTTGCCGGCCTTTAAGGAAGATGTACGCGCTTTTTTTGAAGGTACCCATGTCGTATCGTCCCGGAAACACCGCACAAGGAAGCTCATTCCACAGCTTAGTAGTACGAGGAAGAAAGCTCCTTGAAAACCGCATTGTGGAGGACCGCCACACGTCGAGATGGTGGAGATGATATCCTAATTTGTGGCGTGTCGTGCGAAGGTGGAATTCGGCGGCAGGTAACAGGTTAAACAGCTCTTCGGAACACTCCCCGTGATAAATGCGGTAGAAGACCTACAATGAAGCGACGTCTCTACGCAACGCCAAGTGATCCAGCCTTTCACAGAGCACTGGGTCCCCGACAATTCGAGCTGCGTTGCACCCGGTCAAATGGATCGAGCTGATACTGGGGTGCGCCAGACCAGAGATAACAGCAATACTCCATGTGTGGCCGGACCTGCGCTTTGTAGAGTGCCAGAATGTGGGCCGGCTTGAAGTGTTGCCGTGCTCTATTAATGACCCCCAGCTTCTTCGAAGCCAATTTGGCTTTGCCCTCCAGATAGCCACGGAATTGGCAATCGCTCGAGATTTCGAGACCGATACTAGGCGAGGCTTTAAGGGAAGTGTTGTCGAAGAGCGGTGATACGGCAAATGGGGTTGTTTAGTGGTAAACGCGCAAACTTGAGTCTTGTGGGGGTTAAATTGGACAAGGTTCAATTTTCCCCATTCCACGACCTTCTCGAGAGAGGACTTGATAGAAGACACAAGTTTCTCCCGGCACTGGTCGACGATTTCCCATGGAGAGAGAGAGACCTGCATGGCCCGTGTATACGGCATCACCAGTGCTGTCGTCTGCATATCAATGAAATGTTGGACACCTCCAACATAAAACGACTAATATGGTTTTACTCAAGGTCTTTCAACCACAGATGCTAGTATCGAGTTAATAAGAAATATTTTGGATGCTTGGGAGGATTCACGTGATGCGTTAGGAGTGTTTTGTGATTTATCCAAGGCATTCGACTGTTCCCATTTCACCACTATGGGGTTAGAGATGGTTCACTAGATTTAATAAAATCGTACTTGTGTAATAGGATTCAAATACTAGACATTAATGGAAAAAGATCAACTGGCTCTATCATATCGATGGGTGTACCGGGTGTGCAGGGCTCAACAACAAGAAACAGCGTGGGAGATAGCACACAGCCTTGGGGCACTCCAGCGTTCACGGGCTTTGGAATCGAGCAATAACCGTCGACAACGACCTGTATGCTGCGCCGAGTGAGGAAGCTGGAGGTCTACTTGCATAAGCTCTCGGGAAGCCCAAATGATGGAAGTTTTGCGAGGAGCGCCTTGTGCCATACACGATCAAAGGCCTTCGCTATATCCAGGCTAACTGCCAGGCCTTCCCCCTTGCTTTCAATAGCCGCCGCCCATCTATGTGTTAGGTATACCAGAAGATCGCCAGTCGACCGACCATGGCGAAAGCCGTACTGCCGGTCGTTGATCAACTGGTGACCCTCAAGGTATACCGAGAGCTGGTGGTTAATTATGCTCTCCATGATTTTGGAAAGCAGTAAGCTATGATCTTGAAATTAGGTTAATTCCTTTAGGCGATATGATAACCCGGTACAGACAAGGTTAAACTAGTTTCTCTTATTGTCGTCGGCAGAACTAATATAGACTAGGCCAAACGAGTTTATTCTGAGGTTTTCTTCTCAACTGGTTCAGCTTAGGCTAAACGGGTTTGTCCTAAGGCCGATATCTTAGGTTCGACTATCGGTTTATTTAGGCATATCGCAGAAGACAGACTATCTAAAATCTGAAAGACGGCGCCGTACAAAATGTGCGCCAAAAACATATAACGTTCGCGTCATTTTAGTCACTTTAGTCTTTCGTCTGCACTTGCTAGTGATTGACGTGTATCATGGCGCTAGACATAGATGTATCGATGTTGATTCAAGAAATAGAAAACAGACCAGCACTGTATGATGCTTTGGTAGAGTATCATGACAAATTTAAAATGAAAATTGTGGGATGAAGTGTGCAAATTTATTTGGATAGACATAGTTTTAGAACTAAATATTAAGTATGAAATTAGTCTCTTTAATTATCGTTCTCAAAGAATAGGATAAACCCAAAACTCTCTCTTATATCTCAAGTATGAAATAATAGGTACACCGCAATTTCTGTACTTCCATTGCGTGCACATCCCTACAGTTCTGCCGACAAAATGAGCGAAAGTGTACGTCGTGTGCGTTGAGTCTGTGTTATATCTGCCCCAGACATTTTGCGCGCAATGCAGACTTTTTGTATGCCGCAGACTCAGTGTGTCATCTGCGATAGGCCTTAACCTATTATAACTAAAGAATTGTGTTGTCCCTTTCAAGTGACATTTTAAATAACGCCTGAAAAGTGAAATACTTGTCTTCTAGTTGATATTTATAACACGCGTTATAAACGCTCCAACAGGCGACAGGAACATGATAATAGGCCGCGACGCGTTCTTCGTGACCCCGTCGGACTCTCTGGCGGTACTGGCTCACAACCTGGAGCACGTGCCGTACTTCCAACGTACCGGAGTGCACGGGTTCGCGCGGAGCATGCCCACCGCGGCAGCCGTGGACCGCGTCGCTGAGGCGCTCGGCAAGGAGATGTTCCAGGTGCCCACTGGTGAGTCACACTTCATATTTATTCATTTATTTTCAAGTAATCTGTAGCGTAATAGACCAATGGGAGGCTCCTTAGTACAGGATACTGGATAGGGTACGGGTACTACAACAGCGCCTTTTCTACCGTGAAGCATAATATGCTCTTGTAGTTCGTTGTAACGATTTATTAAGAAAAACTACTTATATATCTCGTTGAAACCATGAAGTTTGCATGGTAATGTACATCATATATTATATTTTTTAGTTTTATTATTCTCTTATTTTAAAAGTTACAGGGAGGTAACACATTTTACCACTTTGGAAGTGTCTCTCGCGCAAACCATTCAGTTTAGAAATAAATTAAATTAGAATCTATCCATAGATAGAACCCCACACGTATGGGTTTGATGAAAAAAGTTTTTGCGTTTCAGTTCTAGGTTTTTTTTAATGAAAATAAGGGACAAGACGAGCAGGACATTTAGCTGATGGTAATTGATACGCCCTGCCCATTACAATGCAGTGCCGCTCAGGATTCCTTGCTTGAAACCCCCAAAAATTCTGAGCGGCACTACAACTGCACTCGTCACCTTGAGACAAGATGTTAAGTCTCATTTGCACAGTAATTTCACTAGCTTCGGCGCCCTTCAGACCGAAACACAGTAATGCTTACACATTACTGCTTCACGGCAGAAATAGGCGCCGTTGTGGTACCCATAATCTAGCCGGCATCCTGTGCGAAGGAGCCTCCCACTGGTGAACAGGAACTAGGTTTGGGGAATCCCAAAATGTACAGTTTTTTTTTCTATTTTTGTGTGAAAATCTTAATGCTGGTTTACAGAATACATGTACTATCCAAGTTTAAACAGTATAGTTTCGGAAAAAAGTGGCTGTAACGAACAGACAGACAGACATGACGAGTCTATAAGGGTTCCGTTTTACACCATTTGGCTACGGAACCCAAAAAATAATATATATGATACATCGGGACTCACTTAGGTACGATTTGGCCATGGTCATTGGACGGTACATGGTCCTTGTTATCATAACCTGATTAAAATCCAGGATGGAAATACTTCGGTAATCTCATGGACGCTGGGCGGCTCTCTCTCTGCGGCGAGGAGAGTTTCGGCACGGGCTCTGACCACGTGAGGGAGAAGGATGGTCTGTGGGCGGCACTGGCTTGGCTCTCTGTCATCGCTGGCGTCGGCAAGTCCGTTGAGGATATACTTATCGAGCACTGGAAGAAGTTTGGAAGGAATTACTTCACGAGGTGAGTCGATTGTAGATACTTATGCTTTTGACGCGGCCTGAATTCTAGAAAGTGTCTTAGGAGACTACGTAAAGAAAGACTTTTTTAATTATCGAATTTTGTCAAAGGAGAAGACTTTGGAGAAAATACAACAATAAGTATTTATATGACTTAGGCCTATCACAGACGACAGACTATCCGTGACGCAATTTTTAGTCTGTGATAATAAAACCTATAGCAGTAACGTATACGACGCGTAAAATGTCTGACAGACCGCATCGCAGCGGACGGTACAAAAATGCGCCAAAAAATATAACGTTCGCGTCAACACGCGCTAACGCAGACGACGCGAGGCGGCGATTGTAAGTACCTTGTCACGCACACTAAAGTAATAAACCTTGCCTGTTTTCATCGGTAGTCTAGCAGTAAGAGGCTCTATACGTACAAATTATCTAACAGAATTAGTACTATTGTGAAGTGATTAATTTTATTAAAAAAAATGACAATGACCTACTTACATCATATCGATATTGACGGCGATAGAGCAATTATAAGAAAATTTACCAGTGGGAGGCTCCTTTGCACAGGTTGCCGGCTAGATTATGGGTACCACAACGGCGCCTATTTCTGCCGTGAAGCAGTAATGTGTAAGCATTATTGTGTTTCGGTCTGAAGGAAACCGTAGCTAGTGAAATTACTGTGCAAATGAGACTTAACATCTTACGTCTCAAGGTGACGAGCGCAATTGTGTTGCCGCTCAGAATTTTTGGGTTTTTCAAGAATCTTGAGTGGCACTGCCATGTAATCGGTAGGGCGTATCAATTACCATCAGCTGAACGTCCTGCTCGTCTCGTCCCTTATTTACATAAAAAAAAATAAAAAATGTCTTACACGCTAAACACATAATCCCAACCAACGGGCAAAAACCTTAGGAGTGGAATACCCCAGGAGTGTTCTGAACTTCAGGAAGGAGCTGGGCTGGTTGGAATGACTGGCCATCACTGTACGCAAAATGGACCCAACTAAGCGGTCTAATTGCGGAAACAGGAGCCCTTTACCAATACCAATTCCGCTCATTTTTTTTTTGTATTTCAAGAATCCTGAGCGGCACTGCATTGTAATGGGCAGGGTGTATAAATTACCATCAGCTGAACGTCGTACTCGTCTCGTCCCTTATTGTCATATATTCCAATGTAGATATGACTACGAGGAGTGTGCCAGCGAGTCGTGTGCGGACATGATGCGAGAGCTGGAGCGGCGCATGACGGCTCCAGGGTTCGTGGGCAGCACCTTCGTCAGCGGGGAGAAGAGCTACGTCGTGGCCCTCGCTGACGACTTCTCCTACATGGACCCCGTCGACCGCAGCGTCGCCATGAAGCAGGTGACCGCCGACCACTGACCTCTACTAATCCTTTTTTTAAATTTAAAGATATTGACAATTTTTTCATCAGCCGTAATAAATTCGTTAACTCAGTGATCGAGCACATGTCCCAAGCTGAGAACGAAGACCATTAGACTCTACACTACTCACAACTCATAACACTCATATAATATTAGGAACACAATATATTCTTACGCATATCTATTTAATAATCATGTATCACAAGCACACATTATTTATTTATTATAATTTAACCTGTCAAACTTTGTTAAAGGCAATACATGTGTATAGTTTATAGTATTAATTTGTAGAATAGAAATGCTGTAAAGTTTGCTTAAATAAATAAATAAAAATAAATATACCGCTGGACTGGCGGCTGTCAAAGTGTTTTTGTGCCTGTTTGATATTCGCCATTTTGGCGCTGTTGGCCATGTAGCGAGAGTCTGCGGTACTAGAGCTAGTGATGCCAACCTCAGCAAACATAGATAGATGGTGGGAAACTATTTACAAAAAAAAAGTGTACTTTATAACGTTGGTTCTTGAAGCATAAATAACACGGAAAACTAACGAAATTAATTCAAAATGCAAAAATACTTCAGAATAATGTACGTTCCTTTGCAACCATTTGTATTATACGTCAATAATAATTCTCTGGACGCTCGCGAGTGGCGCTTCAAATAAGCACAAATAATTTGCTGTCAAACATATGAACCAGCCTGTCCAGTGGTATCTTTACAGGTCAGTGCCGACCAACATGCGCGTTGTTTCTTATGTACGTAGAAATCCATCACGATCAATATCAATGTGTATAACTTCTAAAGTCAGCAATAGATGTCACTCATCGAATGTGTCGATACTACTGGGACGCGGTATAACAATTTTTAATAATCTTTAGAGTTCTAGTAATTACCTTGCTTCTAATACAGCGTGTAAGTACCTAGTATCTACGTATGTCGATATATTTTGGTATTATGAATAGTAGTTTTTAAATTAATTTAATTTAACTGTTTTCGTCAATGGTCAAAAGATTGATAAAACTGTTAAATCGTCAACGAGTTTTGAAAGATCGGTTAATGCATTTATTAATAATTTAGGTTTTTTTTTTGTCAATATAATATCAAGTCAACGTTTTTATTCGCAAAACTATTTTGAATTGAGCTGTCTTACTGAGGCATTCAATTTCTTCATTTATTGCGAGTAGTTAACGTTGATTGAATTTATTAGCTTATTATGTTCAACAGTTTTTTTCGTTGAAGAAAAACAGTTAATTCGTTAACGAATATAAAACTGTTAATAGAAACAGTTTATTGATTTAACGACCACCTCTAAATATAACCCTAAAACATACATATTCCAGGGTCTTCGGATAGTGTTCGAGGATGGTTCCCGCATCGTGTTCAGGCTCAGCGGTACTGGAAGTTCTGGAGCTACCGTCCGGTACGTATACTGTATGTGCCCCCGCGCATTAGCGGCCAGGCCGCGCGACCAAACCGCATGACCTGGCCGCCGTAGCTGCGATTCATCTGCGACCACGTAGCGACCACATTTTGTCAGTTGAGTTCACATCGTGCTCAGAAATGGACGTCGAAGAAGGAATTATTGTTGCACTGATTTTATTATTACAA
Source organism: Leptidea sinapis (assembly GCF_905404315.1). Lineage (NCBI taxonomy): Eukaryota > Metazoa > Arthropoda > Insecta > Lepidoptera > Pieridae > Leptidea > Leptidea sinapis. The sequence goes on along the minus strand of NC_066271.1, from coordinate 12,297,009 downwards.
AAGCGAAAGAAAAAAAGAACAAAAAACAAATTTTGGATTCACCGATTGAAAAATGGTGAATCTCGTTGGTCGCGGCGGCTAACTGGCCGCGTGTTGAGTCGCGATGTTTCTACTGGCCGCTGGTCGCCTAGTGCGCGCACTCTCATATGTCACCGAAGAAATAGTTGGCCGCAGCGACCTGGCCGCCTAATGCGCGGGGGCACTATATGTCACTCCCGTCATATGGTGGAAAGGGCTGTAAGTCCATAAGGCTGAGACCTATAGAGCGTAATCTTTGATTTGGTATTTATAGTCATTTGAAGGATAGATAATGTTTATTTTGAAACGTATAAGTAGTATGTACACACAAATACCTACAAATGATATAAAATAAAAATAAACTTATTATATATATAGATAAACAAGCAAAAAAGACTGAATCATTTCTACTATAATATACGATACAAAAAATGGTTCTAACTCAGCATGTTTGCTGGTTTGAAAACCAACTCTGGTCTTCCGTTGGGCCATTTGGTGACATCATGATCTATCATGCTCACACTAAATTATATCTATATTTAGTGTGAGTTATAAATATCTATATTTAAATATAACTATTAATAATATTGACACACTTTTACACAAATTTTCTTGACTGCGATTGCGAGACAACGACATATGTAATACAATATACTTAAACATACATAAACACATATAAACCCATGACTCGGAAACAAACATCCATATTCATCATATAAATGTTTGCAGCTACCGGGATTTGAACCTGGGACCTCTAATTTAGTAGGTAGGGTCGCTAACCACTCGGCTATAGGTTGTCATAAATAAATCATCCTTTTTTATTGGTAGCAAACTAAAAAGTAACGTGAAATAAAATGTCATTTGAGATTATGCTCAGCTTAAGCTAGTACAGCCCAATAAAAAGGTCAAGTCAGCTTAGCGAAACTCTAGGAAAAAGGCGATTCACTCGATTGTATGAAACGTGCAGTCAGTGATAGATTGACAGATGACGGCTTTAATAATCTTGTAATAAACGGAGATAGCCGAAATCCACTACGTTTTAAGCATCTGTTTGCTTTCAAACTTAGCCGGATTATACTTCGTAGTCAATCGCGATACAATAATTACTACTATTTCAAACTTATGTCGAATCACTGCACGTTTCATACTAAACTAAATTTCAATTTTTACTTACGCAGTCTCGCCTCTTATTACTTACCCCCTTATTCATAATAGTCTGCTAACTTAAAGCATTGCTAATTCGCACTCTGCCTTCTTCTATTGACCTAAGTCAGAATGAGAAAAAACACTCCTTAGCGGCTGTTTAAAGTTAGCGGACCATTATGAATAAGGGGGTTAGTATTTATATCCTCTTTGTCTTTTACATTGTCGATTATAATTACACAGACTACTATAGCAGAAAATATATTTTATAAAAAATATATGATAATATTAGTTTTATTGAAATAAGTGGAAATCGATGAATGATTTATGCGAAATGCGGACTTGATAACATAATTGGTATGAAAAACGGAACACATTTTGACGCACAGTGTATTTACTATACGGGTATTTTAAAACGTCAAACAACAGCTGTTGTGATAACGCAAGGAATTCTTGATCCCCTTTTTGTTTGGATTACAGTCTAATAGATAGATAATTCTGAGTAGGCTCTATAGATCTCAGCCTAAGATCTGGAAAATTGATGTTATCTAAAGAAAGAAAGAAAGAAATTTGTTATTTTTTTCAAAGTAATAAACTCAAAATAACGCTCACTTCTGGGATTAATTCAACAAATTAAATTTGAAAACAATGAATTTATGAACGATGCGGGAGTCGAATCCGTGACCTCTCCCGTTCCGTGCGAGCACTCATCCACTGAGCCAATCGTTCGAGAGACGTAAAAAAAAATTGTCATATTTTAATAGATAATTATCTGTGCTACAAGTTTTGTCTGGGCTAATTTTATGATAAAACTTACCGTTTTGCCGAAAATCGCGAAATAAAAACCTTTTTTCAGACCTTTGACCCCAAGTAAATTTTTTTGAGGTGTCGGAACGATGAGTACTTTTTAGATTGCATTAACAATAGTGTTTTGAACAATCCTACCAATTTTCAGCCGAATTATTGTAACTTCACTCCTAATTTTTTGGTCTTGTTTAACCGGACTGTGTACCTTCTTTTCAGCTTGTATATAGACTCGTACGAAGCAACATCGGTGCTGGGTTCCGCGCAGGAGATGCTCGCGCCGCTCATCGACGTGGCGCTGCGGATCTCCGATCTCAACAAGTACACGGGCCGGGACAAACCCACCGTCATCACATAATCATCACCCGAATGTATGGCACAAGGTGACGGGATAAGTCTTGTATCGTGAAATCTATTCTAAATGTAACATGTGAAACTAAGCTCCGATTACACCAATGACACTTCAGACTGAGTTTAACAAAACTCAGGTTTACGCAAACGAGATCAAATGCCAGTCTTGATCCCGATTAAATACAAAGCGATTTCACCAATACCTTTTGAACGTGTTGACATAAACTGAGTTTACATATTATTGTTATAAACAATAGAATGTATCAAATAACTGTCAAAACTGGCATCGATAAGTATGAACAAAATCAAAATTGTTAAATGTCTCTGTTGCTATTGTGATTACGACAGTGACGGCTCTTGAACGCGTTCAAATATGTTGAATGTGGTAGGTATACCACGTTCAACATATTCCACAGTAGCCTCAGTAGGATGAATAGAATATTTAAACGCGTTTAGGATTTAACTGCGTTTACTTTGTATTGGTGTAATCCGAATTGATTCTGTAATAGTTATTTATGCAATTACTTCTGTGTAATAAGGGGTATCAAAACACGAATGTGGGTTGATAATAGTATCACATGAGTGTTTTAATACCTAATTATTAACAGTTGCATACAAGACTATATCTACACCCTTAATATGAATCCTCTATAAAAGATTCTGAAACAGTTAGCTTACTGCTAACATTAAAAGAGCCAGTCCTAGTAACCATAATACCATCCAATGGAGTGAAATGAATGTTGTGTACTGAATTTCATTAAAACACTCGTTTGGATGATGTAATGGTTATTAGGACATGAGGTGTTTTAATGTTGGCAATAAGCTAACTGTTTTAGAATCTTTAATAGAGGATTTAAAGCAAGTAGATAAACTCGTTTATACGCCTTAGTTCAAAGTTTTAAATCGCGTTCTACTTCAGTGGTTAAATCGGGGCTTTATGTCTTATCTATAGGCGTACCCTATTTTTATTATTAGTAAACCAATAACTGTTTTTTTTATAGTTAAGAACACAAATGTATCAAGAGGGATTTCAACAAATTAGACATATTGCGTCAAACCGAAACACAATATTTATGATTTTGATGTGTTTACTTTTAATTTTCATGTTAACTGAATTATTACAAGTATACTAGTTTTTTTTTGTTATTTAAATATGTGTTGTAGTTATTTTAATAATGTTTCATACTTTTATATATTTATAAGCATGCATGTTTTGAGAATGAATTGTTACATTTTTCAATGTTTATGTTTTAACATAAGCGCTTTGTTTAAAACATTTTTTTTCTTTCTTAATTTTTATAAAACCTGTTTTTTTTTTATTTACTTTTTGTTATGCTTAATACAAATCTATTTACATGGGAAATAATAATATAAAAATACTCTATTATTGTTATTGTTTCTAAATTTTAATATAGTTTAATTTAGGAATAAAACCACAACCAAAGTTAAAAAGGGCAATTTATTTAAAAGTTCGATAATAATATTGATAAAAATTGTGATTAAATGTTTCTAAAACTAAACTTAAGTAAATTTTATATGATATTTTTATGATCGAAATCAAAGATATTTGCTATGTTGTGTTTGTGATAAAAAAAAATTGTAAGGAGAATTGGTCCTTTGAATTAGATATGAAGAACAACAATCAACTTTTAATATAATTTTATTTTATCTTAAACATGTAACTTTTATTGATATTGTTAAAAATAAAATAACTAATTCTAATGTAAACGTGTTTTATTTCTTAATAATATTATGACTAGACATTTTACGTACAATAGAGATATGTGATTAAAACATAATGAGCATTTTATTAATTATAATTGATATTAATCAACTTAATGAACAAGCATGAATTCTTTGGTATAATTATTACAGATATAATGAAATAATTCGTGTAATTGATGGTGATAAACTGGTCCAGGACCTACAGCAAACAGAACTGAGATAAAATAACACGGCCACACAGATTGTTAGACAGTTTCCAAATGATAAATTTTACTCTGAATAGGTACACTCTTTAAGCACAACCCAGACGATAGGAGTGATAGATAAATCATCCGTTTACACAGACTGTGACAGCTGTCAAAAATAGCGAACGGCTTACCTCTATCTTCAGCAAACGCATACACACTAAAGTTAAGTGACTGACGTATCGCGAGTGTAAGTCGTAGCTGTCATGCATACTAAAGTCATAAGCGTGGCCTGTTTTCATGCGTTGCCTAACAGCAGGGGGCTCTATCTAAACGTATCAATTATCTAAGATAAGAGTATTAATGAGTTCACATCGTGCTCAGAAATGGACGTCGAAGAAGGAATTATTGTTGCACTGATTTTATTATTACAAAAGCGAAAGAAAAATAGAACAAAAAACAAATTTTGGATTCACCCATTGAAAAATGGTGAATCTCGTTGGTCGCGGCGGCTAACTGGCCGCGTGTTGAGTCGCGATGTTTCTACTGGCCGCTGGTCGCCTAGTGCGCGCACTTGCATATGTCACCGAAGAAATAGTTGGCCGCAGCGACCTGGCCGCGGGACCTGGCCGCCTAATGCGCGGGGGCACTATATGTCACTCCCGTCATATGGTGGAAAGGGCTGTAAGTCCATAAGGCTGAGACCTATAGAGCGTAATCTTTGATTTGGTATTTATAGTCATTTGAAAGATAGATAATGTCTATTTTGAAACGTATAAGTAGTATGTACACACAAATACCTACAAATGATATAAAATAAAAATAAACTTATTATATATATAGATAAACAAGCAAAAAAGACTGAATCATTTCTACTATAATATACGATTCAAAAAATGGTTCTAACTCAGCATGTTTGCTGGTGTGAAAACCAACTCTGGTCTTCCGTTGGGCCATTTGGTGACATCATGATCTCTCATGCTCACACTAAATTATATCTATATTTAGTGTGAGTTATAAATATCTATATTTAAATATAACTATTAATAATATTGACACACTTTTACACAAATTTTCTTGACTGCGATTGCGAGACAACGACATATGTAATACAATATACTTAAACATACATAAACACATATAAACCCATGACTCGGAAACAAACATCCATATTCATCATATAAATGTTTGCAGCTACCGAGATTTGAACCTGGGACCTCTAATTTAGTAGGTAGGGTCGCTAACCACTCGGCTATAGGTTGTCATAAATAAATCATCCTTTTTTATTGGTAGCAAACTAAAAAGTAACGTGAAATAAAATGTCATTTGAGATTATGCTCAGCTTAAGCTAGTACAGCCCAATAAAAAGGTCAAGTCAGCTTAGCGAAACTCTAGGAAAAAGGCGATTCACTCGATTGTATGAAACGTGCAGTCAGTGATAGATTGACAGATGACGACTTTAATAATCTTGTAATAAACGGAGATAGCCGAAATCCACTACGTTTTAAGCATCTGTTTGCTTTCAAACTTAGCCGGATTATACTTCGTAGTCAATCGCGATACAGTAATTACTACTATTTCAAACTTATGTCGAATCACTGCACGTTTCATACTAAACTAAATTTCAATTTTTACTTACGCAGTCTCGCCTCTTATTACTTACCCCCTTATTCATAATAGTTTGCTAACTTAAAGCATTGCTAATTCGCACTCTGCCTTCTTCTATTGACCTAAGTCAGAATGAGAAAAAACACTCCTTAGCGGCTGTTTAAAGTTAGCGGACCATTATGAATAAGGGGGTTAGTATTTACATCCTCTTTGTCTTTTACATTGTCGATTATTATTACATACACAGTTTTTGTTCGGATTATAGTCTAATAGATAGATAATTCTGAGCAAATTCTGAGTAGGCTCTATAGATCTCAGCCTAAGATCTGGAAAATTGATGTTATCTAAAGAAAGAAAGAAAGAAATTTGTTATTTTTTTCAAAGTAATAAACTCAAAATAACGCTCACTTCTGGGATTAATTCAACAAATTAAATTTGAAAACAATGAATTTATGAATGATGCGGGAGTCGAATCCATGACCTCTCCCGTTCCGTGCGAGCACTCTTCGACTGAGCCAATCGTTTGAGAGACGTAAAAAAAATTGTCATATTTATTAAAATATGATTAAAGGCTAATTTTATGATAAAACTTACCGTTTTACCGAAAATCGCGAAATAAAAACCTTTTTTGAGACCTTTGTCCCCAAGTAAATTTTTTTGAGGTGTCAGAACGATGACTACTTTTTAGATTGCATTAACAATAGTGTTTTGAACAATCCTACCAATTTTCAGCCGAATTATTGTAACTGCACTCCTATTTTTTGGTCTTTACCAGTTTAACCGGACTATGTACCTTCTTTTCAGCTTGTATATAGACTCGTACGAAGCAACATCGGTGCTGGGTTCCGCGCAGGAGATGCTCGCGCCGCTCATCGACGTGGCGCTGCGGATCTCCGATCTCAACAAGTACACGGGCCGGGACAAACCCACCGTCATCACATAAGCATCACCCGAATGTATGGCACAAGGTGACGGGATAAGTCTTGTATCGTGAAATCTATTCTAAATGTAACATGTGAAACTAAGCTCCGATTACACCAATGACACTTCAGACTGAGTTTAACAAAACTCAGGTTTACGCAAACGAGATCAAATGCCAGTCTTGATCCCGATTAAATACAAAGCGATTTCACCAATACCTTTTGAACGTGTTGACATAAACTGAGTTTACATATTATTGTTATAAACAATAGAATGTATCAAATAACTGTCAAAACTGGCATCGATAAGTATGAACAAAATCAAAATTGTTAAATGTCTCTGTTGCTATTGTGATTACGACAGTGACGGCTCTTGAACGCGTTCAAATATGTTGAATGTGGTAGGTATACCACGTTCAACATATTCCACAGTAGCCTCAGTAGGATGAATAGAATATTTAAACGCGTTTAGGATTTAACTGCGTTTACTTTGTATTGGTGTAATCCGAATTGATTCTGTAATAGTTATTTATGCAATTACTTCTGTGTAATAAGGGGTATCAAAACACGAATGTGGGTTGATAATAGTATCACATGAGTGTTTTAATACCTAATTATTAACAGTTGCATACAAGACTATATCTACACCCATAATATGAACCCTCTATAAAAGATTCTGAAACAGTTAGCTTACTGCTAACATTAAAAGAGCCAGTCCTAGTAACCATAATATCATCCAATGGAGTGAAATGAATGATATAATGTTGTACTGAATTTCATTAAAACACTCGTTTGGATGATGTAATGGTTATTAGGACATGAGGTGTTTTAACGTTGGCAATAAGCTAACTGTTTTAGAATCTTTAATAGAGGATTTAAAACAAGTAGATAAACTCGTTTATACGCCTTAGTTCAAAGTTTTAAATCGCGTTCTACTTCAGTGGTGAAATTGGAGCTTTATGTTCTTATCTATAGGCGTACCCTATTTTTATTATTAGTAAACCAATAACTGTTTTTTTTATAGTTAAGAACACAAATGTATCAAGAGGGATTTCAACAAATTAGACATATTGCGTCAAACCGAAACACAATATTTATGATTTTGATGTGTTTTCTTTTAATTTTCATGTTAACTGAATTATTACAAGTATACTAGTTTTTTTTTGTTATTTAAATATGTGTTATAGCTATTTTAATAATGTTTCATACTTTTATATATTTATAAGCATGCATGTTTTGAGAATGAATTGTTACATTTTTAATGTTAATGTTTTAACATAAGCGCTTTGTTTAAAACATTTTTTTTCTTTCTTAATTTTTATAAAACCTGTTTTTTTTACTTTTTGTTATGCTTAATACAAATATATGTACATGGGAAATAATAATATGAAAATTCTCTATTATTGTTATTGTTTCTAAATTTTAATATAGTTTAATTTAGGAATAAAACCACAACCAAAGTTAAAAAGGGCAATTTATTTAAAAGTTCGATAATAATATTGATAAAAATTGTGATTAAATGTTTCTAAAACTAAACTTAAGTAAATTTTATATGATATTTTTATGATCGAAATCAAAGATATTTGCTATGTTGTGTTTGTGATAAAAAAAATTGTAAGGAGAATTGGTCTTTTGAATTAGATATGAAGAACAACAATCAACTTTTAATATAATTTTATTTTATGTTAAACATGTAACTTTTATTGATATTGTTAAAAATAAAATAACTAATTCTAATGTAAATGTGTTTTATTTCTTAATAATATTATGACTAGACATTTTACGTACAATAGAGATATGTGATTAAATCATAATTAGCATTTTATTATAATATCAACTTAATGAACAAGCGTGAATTCTTTGGTATAATTATTACAGATATAATGAAAGAATTCGTGTAATTGATGGTGATAAAGTGGTCCAGGACCTACAGCAAACAGAACTGAGATAAAATAACACGGCCACACAGATTGTTAGACAGTTTCCAAATGATAAATTTTACTCTGAATAAGTACACTCTTTAAGCACAACCCAGACGATAGGAGTGATAGATAAATCATCCGTTTAAACAGACTGTGACAGCTGTCAAAAATAGGGAACGGCTTACCTCTATCTTCAGCAAACGCATGCACACTAAAGTTAAGTGACTGACGTATCGCGAGTGTAAGTCGTAGCTGTCATGCACACTAAAGTCATAAGCGTGGCCTGTTTTCATGCGTTGCCTAACAGCAGGGGGCTCTATCTAAACGTATCAATTATCTAAGATAAGAGTATTAACCAGGATAATCTGATCAAATTGTACTAAACAAAGACGTATATTGACAGCTGTCACTGTCAACCTTGTAATTAAAATATGGAGTAGATGCAGGCACAATATAACAGATCAAACTACAAAATGGACATACGATATGTAGCAAGAAGATCGTATTCGTTAATAAAATCTCGAAAAAGAGAAGAGAAAGATAATAAAAAGAGAGATAATGAATTGAGTAAGAGCGGCCGGCGTTACACTTAATATATTTCAATATTATTAAAACATACATAACGCACAAGTCTTACACCATTTATAGACAGTGACAGCTGTGAAAACGTCGAAAAAAATTCAGGTTGACAGTTAACCTCTATTTTGAGCAAGGCACGCTTACACAAAGTGTCATACAAATTGCGAGTGTAAGACGCAGCTTGTTACGCACTCTACAGTAGGTAATAATCCTGGCCTGTCTTCATCAGTTGTCTAGCAGCAAGAGGTTCTATCTAACTCTCTAACGCCGGAGTAATACACGTTTTATTTACTTTCTTTGATCCAATGTTGTATAATTATTTACTAGCTGACCCGGCAAACGTTGTTTTGCCATATAAAGTATAATTCACGCGATAGTTTTATAAGTAATAAAATATTGCCTATATTATAGCCTGTACATCATTTTGTTCTATTGTCAATAGTTTTTGCAGCGCACGCAAAAATAGGTTTTCGATTTTACTCCTTGTGTTACAAAATAGCAATTTTATTACGGATCCCTAATTTTGAAAAAAAAACATAGCCTATAGCCTTCCTCGATAAATGGACTACTCAACACTGAAAGAATCATTCAAATCGGACCAGTAGTACCAGAGATTAGCGCGTTCAAACAAACAAACAAAGAAAGTGTAAAACAAAGTGCAGCTTTATATATTAGTATAGATTACTACGTGCACGTAATAAAACTGAATTCAAATAATACAAGGGTTATGACATACAAATATCAAAGGACTTATTGAGTAGATGTACATTAGATTCTGTTCAGAAGAATCTAGTATTTGGGAGGAATTAAATTTCCATCGGAATTATTTCATAAACCCTCCAAAGTACCTACTGTCGACAAAATTGAATCATGGCCCGCATTAATGTCATTCCTACAGTCGTAATAAAAAAGTAGGTTGAAATTCGCTTGAACATACATTTCATAAGTAGTTAACTGTTATTTTATATTTTATGAAACACTGCCCGTGCTATTAATAAACGCGATGTACAGCTATTCCAAATTTAAAACCTCTTCTCTGTATCTTATCTTTGTCACTACAGATTTGTGAATTATCTTTACTTTGCGTTTACTAATAAGACAGGGAGAGTCCACCAATTGCCATACAATCTTTTTCGTGCAAATTATGGAGGGAAAAAGTGTCCAGCTTATGTAGTAAATAATAGTTAAAAAAGCTTCCACAATGGCGCTGGTGTGGTATGAAGTATGGTGATTGTAGCAATTGTAAACGGATTGAAGTATGCCGAGTTAAATTTTTTCATATATTTTCGACTTAAGTAGTTAATTATTGAAAATTTCAACAACTTACGCTGTACAAAATAATGTAGTAAATATAAACTTAAAGAGTTATTATGAGAAAACGTAGCTAGAGTGATTAGTATTATTTTATATTTGACGCTTCTTTTAAAATTTTCCGAGATGCTACTCTAGCGCCACCCTAATTTAATGCATTTGGCCGGACACTTTTTCATAAACACAGATGATTCTCCTTGCCTCTATGCCTCTAAACTTTAGTGCAAATATAAACCTGACAGTTTGCATGATAAAAGTGGCTCACGGATCTATATTATCGATGGTACATTATCATATCTTAACTAATTCGTAAATCGCAGACTTGATTAGGTTATAAAGAACTGCATTAAGAGGTTGAGCGTGCCGAGAGCGATGATAGCGGAGTAGAACAGCGTCTTGAAGCAGGTGAGCTCCCCTCGCCGCCGGAGGGAGCTCATGTGGAGCAGCGAGGGAAGCGCAAACACGTGCACCAGCCCGCTCACTGCACCAGTGTATCTATAACATACGATTTGAATTTGTAACTAATGTTTATCGACGATGCGGGACTCGATCCCGCGATTTCTCGGGTTCCGTCCGAGCGCTCTTACCAACTAAGCCAGCCGTTCGAGTGACGCATGGTTGGTAAATCTAGGTTGTTCAGCTCTCAGGTTCCATCTACAGCAGGGGTGCTCAAACGGTCTTTCGTGCTTTTTGAGTCGATCAAAAAATCCGATATAGAACTATTCACAGATTTTATTTTAGGTAAATAAAATCGGTAATGAAAAGGACATGCGGTGTCATGCAAATTCAACATCAATAGTCACTCTTTAGTTAAGTTTAGAACTTTAGATACTAGAACGCGTTCATTTTGTAAGAACCAATAAACTCGCAATTTTGACTTGCCTTGACTAAAAAAATGTATATTATTGTGTGCAAAACTAATATCTATGTCATCGTGACACTACCTACATGACAATCCTTCATCACACATACTAGAAGCCTCTCAAAGTCGATCGATCGTAGTCTAACAATTTTGAGCTAAATCGCCAGCAATTGAAGCTTGAGCACCCCTGGTCTACAGGATTTACTTTATATATGATACGCTGCCCAATAATTGATGTGTTATTATTTTTTATGTTTATACAAGAGCAGTACAAACGAGCGTACGGGTCACCAGATGTTTAGAAAATGATGTTGCTGATCTTTCAGAAATTTTATGTTGCAGCCACCGCGCCGTTGTGGTACTCATAATCTAGCCGGTATCCTGTGCAAAGGAGAGGATAGAAGTACCTTATAATAGTTCCTATATTGGGGCAGATGCAGGCGACAAGTATACTGAGGCTGACGATCAGCACATTGATGGCCAGCGTCAGGGCGCGAGACTCTTTCAGAGGGAGAAGCTGGACCGCCTCCGAGCGCAGCATGAACACCACCAGGGGGTACACTGTGATAACCTGTTCAAATTCAAATAAACTTTATTACATTTAGGCTTAAGCTAATTACTTTTGAATCGCTATGGTTATATTACTTCAGTTTACGGTACGGGTTAATACTATGGGGAAACTCCACTAATATATCAAATGTTTTTCTGGAACAAAAAAGTGTATAAGAGGTTATTATGGCGACATAGAACAACAGAAACAACAGAAGTATTAACGTCAAAAGGTAACAATGAAAACTTCAAAAACAAAACAGTAATAACAGGATAATATCAAGATATATTGTAATGCTAATGAAACTGCAAACCATACCGACGCAACAGAACGAGCGCGATGGGTTGAAAGGGGAACGGGAGGGGTCTTCAAGTTCCAGAGATAATGTGGGCGTGTAGTAGGTATTAGGATTCTACTAAATTATAATATCGATGCAATAAGCGCATCAACAATATGCGGGTATTTTTATTTTGCACTTGGAGGTGGTCTTTAGAGTATTACTTACTTGAAATAGTAGCAATGCCCGTGCTATTACAGTCATCACGTCGTGAACTTCAAAGTTGTTCAAAATGTTCTGCAAACATACATAAATATAGGTTAGTAAAAATATTTCAAATGTGCTTAAAAAAGTTATTCCATATTTTCGTTAATTTAAATAAATTGAAATTTGAGACTTATGAACATGACATAACAATATGAACTCGAGTATCTAAACTAAGCGTAACAAAAGACGAATAAGAAAAGGCAGGAGTCTTTGCTCTTATTATTATTAGAGAGCAAGAATATGGCAATAGTTACTTATCATAAAATAGACAACAAGTTTATGGTGCCCTTAAATATTTTTTTAAGATTTTAATGCCATTACGATTAAACTAAGACATATTTTATGGAAGTTGCTTAGCGAATAAAACAGCAAACAGCTGCTGCCTTGGATTGAGTCCTTTTTATGGAAAAGGAGGACAAACGAGTCATCTGGTGTTAATTGATCACCGCGGCCCACATTCTCTTGCAACACCAGAGGAATTGCAGGAGCGTTGTCGGCCTTGGTACCCTTGTGGTATCGTCCCGGAAACACCGCACAAGGAAGTTCATTCCACAGCTTTGTAATACGTGGAAGAAAGCTCCTTGAAAACCGCACTGTGGAGGACCACCACACATCCAGATGGTGGGGATGATATCCTAACATGTGGCGTGCGAAGGTGGAATTTGGCGGCAGGAATCAGGTCAAACAACTCTTCGGAACACTCCCCGTGATAAATGCGGTAGAAGACTCACAATGAAGCGACGTCTCTACGCTCTCTCTCTCCAGAAAAAATAAATATATAGAAGGAATCCGCCTTAGTTAACTTTACTTACATCTTGTATGCAACTCTTTGCGAGCGGGAAGCATATGTAGAACACAGCTCCTACCATCGTGTATGTGGCTGTCACCAGGACAAATGCTATTGTCAAGTCGCGACCCTGAAAATTCAAAATTAAACTCAACTATGGATTGATAAACATGTGGCTTCCTACCGCTGTTTGACAAGGTACCATTGTATTCATTGCTATTGCAAAACAAAAATGAATTACTTTAAAACTTAAGATAATACGACGAATTATTGCTTGTCCAGATGTGTCCAACGGAATTGTTCTTCTTATCACAGCAATATGTCCGCAGAATACGACATCTGTACCTACAGTATACATATCTCTGCATACCTCTGACGTCTTTGTTATTATAGTTACCTGCAATTGTTATGTACAAAATTAATGAATAAAAATTCCTTATTGCACTAAAAATAATGTTACAGTTTCGAAAGAGTTTTGGTAAGACAATTTGGCGACTTTATCGCTAATCAGCGATCTCTTCCATGTAATGTAAATATAGATGTAGGAGATTTAATTTAACTTGACGAGGCAATAAATTAACTTATTATAGTATATAAATAATTGCGAAACTGAAGTGGCAGTGGGCAGGGCACATAGTTCGACGGACAGATGGCCGTTTCAGTTTTAATATAAGGTACTCTCTGGATGGCCGTAAAGTCCTCTAATGGCGAAACGTACGCAGACGCGGTGTTGGTAGGACCTCACAAGATGGACCGACGCGCTGGTCAAGATCGGCGTTCGTGGAAATCTTTGGGGGATACCTTTGTCCAGCAGTGGACGTCTTGCGGCTGATGATAATGATGAGTATTCGTATATCCACACCCACCTATTGACTGTGTCTTTGGCTTTAGACTTTGTTGAATTACTTTAATGTTGAAACACTGTGCTAGAGAGAGCCTCATATCTGGGAATGCGTGTTTTTCCTAGTAGGTATTCACACTGAGCCGAACTGTGTTGGATACCTTTTATACCTTAAACATTTTATATAAAGACCTACGTATAAATTAAACAAGTGAGATTCGTATTCAGACACCAATACTTTATACGATCATCAATCAATCTATTTAAATCATCAAGTTGAATTGAATATGTAGTTAAATATAAAAGTTACATTTTTTTCCTGTCGCTCATTATTCCTCATGATTGTAATGATGATGTTGTGTATATAGAAGGAGAGGGCTAACATTCCACTTAGCACGGCCGCGTCAGAGCCCCCGCGTGGGGCCCCGAGGGTTCCAAGATTGATGCCCCACGACCAACTCTTCACAGCCACGAAAATCAGCAGGTACATGACTGAGAGGGTGCCTATAAATATACCAAAATTGAATAAAAATAAATACTAGAGACAATAATGATTGCTAATTAAAGCTATGTCCAGATAAAAAACCATAAAACTAAAATAAAGACCTGTTTAAAATACGAATTACGGCCCGCTTGTTTTTCCATAGAAACTGGTGCTATTCAAATTCAAATTCAAATATTTTTATTCAAAATAGGATTTATAATCACTTATTGAACGTCAAAAATCTACCACCCATTCAAAAGAGACTGCCTCAGACCTGAGAAGAATTGGCGCAAGAAACTCAGCCTTTGCCTTGCTCTTTACAACACCTGCCTCCCTCGTACCACAAAACGCATTGCACGAGGCAATAAACTGCCACTGACATACAAAGTACCATGAGTATTTTGTGTGCCAAAATAAAAATAAATATACCAAAATTTAATAAAAATAAATACTAGAGACAATTATGACAATTAATTAAAACTATGTCCACAAAAACGTCGGGACGTTTTGAGAAAAGGAAAGGACCGCAGGACCCGCAACCGGCGAGTAACGTATGAAAAGAGTAATGAATGTAGAGTTAACGCGTGAGGTTTGTAAGTAAAGAAGCAAATGGCATTCTGTTGTCTTTGCCTACCCCAACGGAAACAAGTCGTGAGTATGCGTGTGTGAATGTCCACAAAAAATTCATAAAAATTAAATAAAGTTATTATAAAATACCAGTTTAAAATACGAATTACGGCCCGCTTGTTGTCGTCGTTAGAAACTGATGCTATGGCTTTGCTCTTTACAACGCCTGCCTCCCTCGTACCTGACACTGACACTGACATATGAAGTACCATGAGTATTTTATGTGCCGGCGATTAAACGATATTCATAATAGGTATTTATCAGCTCTATCAGCAACCAAATTTTAGTCATTCGATTGTCCAAACGTAACATCATTATGAAAGAAATATTTTACTCGTATACATAATAGAATATTTAAAAATGTTTGTTGATTAATAAACCTAAAATATTAAAAAAATATTATCAATAAAAGTTGTAACTTACCCAAAGAATTAAATTTTGTAAAAAACGAAACATTTTTGAAGTTCAACAGCGGGAAGACTAGTATAGCTACATATATAGGCACTGTTGTGTGGAGGCCCCAGTACGGGGACGAAGGATACGGGGATTCTGTTAGGGACCCGATGATCTCCTGTGGGCACAACACTGTAGAGTTGTATGTTGTTCCATTTATCGATGGTTGATCTGTAAAAAATACGATCAAGCATAAAATGACCTACATATTTTTAATAATAAATTTACCTAACAAGTAGGTACTTATTTATCATAATAAGTAAGTAAAATAGATCCAAAAGATCATAAAATTGCGCTTTCAAAAAAGTTAGGTTACAAATATAAAGGGGATTCCTTGAAGCATCGGCATCATAGCTCACTAGATATTCGCAATGCAAACAATTCAGTCCATCATGTGAGGTCAGCGGTCTTGACGCGCTGAATGCTCATTGGTCAGGTAATAACCACAACATATCGCATTTAATCTCTACTGGCTACTGTGGATTTAGATCTGTGTTGCTAATATGATTCTGAGAGCGTTTGTCCTTTATTCGGAATCTACGGGGCCATAACCTCAGGTCACCTTGAAGCCTCTAAAATTCGTATGCATATGAGCATCGTGTAGGTACTCACCAATGAAGTAGTTGACAGTGTAGTAGAGGAAGTTTGTGATGAGCACCCAGTAGAGCACGTTGGCACCGGTGAGTACCATCAGACTGAAGGCGTGGGCCACCACCGCTGCGGCAGGGCCCAGCAACGTTCGGCACAGAGCCGGCACCTCGCAGCTGTCACCACCTGCAGAAAACCCTTCAGCTTCATTTTCATAACAACCGCGCGTTCAGCAAGAACTCTTGACTCACGACAACAAAAACGACTTACGGACCTTCAAGATTAGAACATACTCGCAGCTTAAAGGCCGGCAACGCATCTCTTGCTCCTCTTTCCTCCTCCTCACAAGCCAAGCATAAGGTGCTTTCTTTTGAAGCGCGCCATGTAATGTCGTGAAATAAAATAAATTATTTAGTAACCTAAGGGCAGTTGCTCCATTCCCTATCTGTGGTACCAATAAGAAAGTCATTTATGTTATCACACAGACTCTCAACTCACCGTGATACCTATTGACGATGATCAAGAGGTAGGCGGTGTAGAGACACAGGGCAGCCATGAACATCATCAGCACCAGGGCGGCTGGGAGACCAGCGCGCTCCACGCCCCACGCCATCGTCAGCAGTGACGAGCCCATTATGGTATTCCAGATCGAGAAACTGGAACAGTTAAGTTGCTTTAACATTCAGATACTATATCGAGCCCCTCCGTACACAGTGCGATTTTCAAGGAGCTGTCTTCCACTTACTACAAAGCTGTGGAATGAGCTTACATGTGCTGTGTTTCCAGGACCATACGATATGGGTACCTTCAAAAGAAGCGCCTACACCTTCCTTAAAGGCCAGCAACGCTCCTGTGATTTCTCTAGAGTCACAAGAGAATGTGGGCGGCGGTGATCACTTAGTAACATTTCCATACAATTAAAACTATTCATTAATATTTGTTCATTTGATCATATACTCTATGACAGGACATATTTTCTATGAGAAAATTTATTGGCGCACGGTTTGATAGTTCTCCTGTGAAACATTTTCATTACAACAACAGGCTGCATATTTTACGAAATAATTCTTGATGTTATGATATATTATTGACAACTTCATCAAAAAACATTATTTTATTTATTATATACAGAACAACGTCTGCCGGGTCAGCTAGTATTTTATATATTTGATGCCGATATTTCGATCCAATTGCATGAATCGTGGTCACGGCGGGAATTCGCTGGCGGCGAGAAACACTTTACACATTCGTTCGTCGTCACACATGACGATCTTCTGATCTAATATCATATAAATAATAGGATTCAGAGGGTCTCTGTGAATGGCAGGAGATCTCCTGGGACTCCTCTCGATATGGGGGTACCACAAGGGTCTATTCTTGGACCCTTCCCCTTCCAAATTTATATGAATGATCTACCTAACCTTGTAGAAAAAAAAACACATGGTGGTA
The DNA here is from genome assembly GCF_905404315.1 of Leptidea sinapis. Taxonomy (NCBI): domain Eukaryota; kingdom Metazoa; phylum Arthropoda; class Insecta; order Lepidoptera; family Pieridae; genus Leptidea; species Leptidea sinapis. The sequence goes on along the minus strand of NC_066271.1, from coordinate 12,279,258 downwards.
TTGTTTGCGGATGACACTTTACTTATATTCAAAGTGAAACGAAGCCAAGTTTTATATGACGAAGTAAACAATGCTCTTTCTGACATCGTGTACTGGTTTAGCGCCAATAACTTATTGTCATAAGACCAAATATATTAAATTTACCGCGCCAAATGTCAAAAATGTAGATGCGGATATTTTATTAAATGGTGAGGTGGTAAAACCAGTGGAATCTGCTGTATTTATTGGCATTACTCTTAATTCCAAATTGCAATTGGGCCCCATATTGAAGGATTGGCGAATAGGCTTAGTTCTGCAGCATATGCGGTTAAGAAAATTAGACGATTAACTGACATAGATACGGCGAGATTAGTATACTTTAGTTATTTTCATAGTATTATGTCCTATGGTATATTATTATGGGGCAGTGCGGCCGAAATTAATACCATCTTTGCAGCAGAAGAGAGCTATTCGCGAATGATTAAGAGAAAAATTTAAAGAAATAAACATTTTGACTGTTGCTTCTCAATACATTTTTGATAATGTTCTGTATTTACATAAGCACATTTAGGAATTTTCTAGAAACTGTGACATTCATAATGTTAACACGAGGAACAAACATAAACTTGTTATGCCTACTACTCGGTTGGGTCGAGTTAGTAAGTCTTTTGTTGGGCGATGTATATGCTTATACAATATGATCCCAGAAAATGTACAAAACAAATGTGTTACGAAATTTAAAAGAATTGTTAAAAAACATTTGTGTGGGAAAGGTTACTATAGCATAAACGATTTTCTTCATGACACCACGGAGTGGGAATAAAGCGAACACCTTCAATTATAATTAGGCTCTTTAATTATAAATATTTATTGTACGATATCACATTGTAATCCATATTTTTATATAAAAAAAAACCCCGCTGAGTTTCTTGCGCCCATTCTTCTCAGGACTGAGGCAGTCTCTTTTGAATGGATGGCAGTTTATAACGTTCAATAATTGATTTTGAATCCTATTTTGAATAAAAATATTTTAATTTGAATTTGAATTGACACTTGACACAAATAGTACGTCAATCTGTCCACTTGGCGCCTAGTTCGTTTTGGTCTTTAATTCCCTACTTCACGACAAACACTACTGACGCCGTCCATGCTGTCGCGTAGCAACGCTTAGACGTATATGAAGAGACTTGTCAAACTTCAAGACATTGATAATTTCAACAACTCCGTCAGCAATACACGTAGCTCAGCGGTAAAGTGTTGACTTTAGACGCTGTAGACCCGGGTTCATTACACGTACCAGTATGGAATTTTTGGGTTTGGTAAAGTTAATGGAAATATCAAGTAAGTTCAAGATCAAATCGAACAGAGTAAAGAGGATGGAAAATGTGTAAGCAGGATAACAATAGTTAAAAGAAATTTCTAGCACAATTTAAATTTAAAGATGGAATGGGAGAATCATTTGGAAAATAGAACAGATCCGGGGGTATATAAGCCGTACTAAGCGTGGCCTACGGCAGTTCTAGTTCTGACTCGAAATTCGTAAGGAAGAAGAAGAAGAAATGAAATATGAAGTGAAAAATGCCAAGTGATCCAGGTGAAGAAGAAGAAGAGACTTAGTGTTCGGTGCGGTGTGACGCGTTGAAGGTACCGCCGCCCACAAGAGGAACAGCGGCAGACCGGCGAAGTGCAAGTTCAGAAAAAGTGAACGCAAATAAAGACTCGTCCCTTTAAGCGGAGTATTATTTCCAATCCCTGACCCACTCTCGTGTCAATACTTCCGGATCTTTTCGTTGCATTCGTACTGCAGAGAGAGACCACGGGATTCCATGTTTGCGCTAGCCTAAAACCATCCTCCCAATCAAAATTATTAGGATGCTTTTTAATTTCTATAGCTTCTCTAACAAACCGCGGGATGCATTGGCGTTCAGCAGAAATCACTCGTGGGTTGTGCAGCTCGATCCAATGGTTGGTAGCGGCTTTAAGCAAGTGTTCGGCTATTGCAGACTATTCCACTAGATACTACTACCGCTACGGAATCAAATGGTACTCTGAGAGAGAAGAAGCGGCGCAAGAAACTCTCCCAGCATTCTTTTTTTGCACTGTTTTTAATTAAATATACAATATTGTACTGTCATTGCTATTACTATAAAATAATTATAATCTAGTCACAGGCTGTCCGATCACTTAGATATTCAGCTGTGGAGTAGTAGGATTTACGACGGAGCCATTTTTTAATAAAACATTTAAATTTTTATATAGAAAAGGCCTGAACAGTGGCTGGGACTTTATTATAAAAGTGTATACATTTACCCTTAAAGCTATTATGTATATTATGAAGCCTACTAGAATAAAACTTTAGAGGTACCAGAGTAGCAAAAAGTTGGGAAACTAAACTTACATGGTGATTAGAGAACTCTGTTTCTTTCTCTCGGGCTTGGATTTCGCCAGTGTCCTCTTGTAGGTCGCTATAATATCAGTATCCGATAGATCTCCTGGTCCCTGAGAACACAAAAATGTATTAAGTAAATCATGTGGCACTCAAAATCGTTTTTCATACAGACACATTCCAATAACATTCTACAAAATAATTTTTAAGAATCACTTTGAGAATGCTTTAAAGCCATTGTTAGTCTATCGATATACACTGATAATTTATACATACAAGTGTTGTTTCGATTAACTGGAATGTTTAAATTAAATTATTTTCAGTAGTAAATGTATCCCGACGTTTCGTGGATTTTGTAATTTGCTTGGTCACGGGCGACGGAATATCCGACTACGATTAAATTTTAAAAATAAACAGGTACCTATACCATCCTTAGTCTCAGGTTACTAGGCGCACATCAATGCATGTGGGTGATCCCTCAATTTTTCCATTAATAATGTTCGAATCAAATAGGTATTGCTAGTAAGCTACGGTAATAACGGTATTTTTAATTTAATTTAAAGAACTGCATTCATTTTAATTTAATTTATGTAAAAACTATATTTATAGCTCTAAAATGTACGGGTCTGGCTCGGTGTTGTTTTGCTATTAAAATATATATGAAGCTTGTTTTCCATTTGCAAGATCTAAGATACCAATGAAGGAAAAAGCATCAATAGAATATCAAGTTCATTCAATATTATAACAAACTGATACCAAACTAGTTTATCATCTAGTTATTCTCGTCAGTGTTTTAGTGCATAAGTTGTGAGTGAACTCATTTGATAAAGTCTTAAAATAAAACTCTTTAATCAGCAAACGTAACTGGTTTACTTCAAGGCTCAAGTAATTGGTTATCGTTAATTAGGTAAAGCGATAATAATATTATCATATTAGCTCGTGCCACAAAGATATTATCCTAGCTATTTCAGTTTTGTAGCAAGGCACACTCTCAAGCAAGTATAACTTAACAATTTGTATTGACAACGAATATCTAAAAACCTTGTATGTACACACACAATCGTGATTCTTAGGCTGGGTTGCAACAACTAACTTTAGCAATAACAAATTGTTTTTATGAAAATAAGGGACGAGACGAGCAGGAAGTTCATCTGATGGTAATTGATGCGCCCTGCCCATTACAATGCAGTGCCGCTTAGGATTCTTGAAAAACCCAAAAATTCTTAGCGACACTAATTGCGCTCGTCACGTTGAGACGTAAGATGTTAAGTCTTATTTACCCAGTAATTTCACTAGTAATGGCGCCTTTCAGACCGAAACACAGTAATTTTTACACATTACTGCTTCACGGCAGAAATAGGCGCCGTGGTACCCATAATCTAGCCGGCATCCTGTGCAAAGGAGCCTCCCACTGGTAAATGTAACATGTTAGAGTACCCGTTAAGCAAAAAATGTGTTCTACCGATTGTCAATTTTTAGATGACGTCATAACTTAAAGTTAAAATTATTATGTCAAAAGCAAAATAGCTATCTGTCAAAAATTTGAAATAAATATTCGATATCGACTTGATACTTCACTTTTTAACTTTAACTATGCCAAGTAATACGATAGTGCATCACATTCCGCAGTCTATGTTAAAGTTAGCGTTACTGTTAACGTTAAACTTGACTTAAACCTTAACTATAACAGCTAAAATGACGCAACTCAGCTATAAAAAATGTAGAATTAGCATTGAAACTCACAAAATTGATTTTCGCCTGCTAGGTTTTAGAAGATGTCGTGTGACTTGTTTGCGTTTCATGTACACCCACAAAGAGGTTCATGTGACAAGAGAGTGGGCGTCAGTCACTTACCATGATATTAAATCAAATCAAATCAAAATCACTTCCATGATATTCTTACTTCTATTATTACTTCCAACGTCTCTTACCATGATATTAAATCAAATCAAATCAAAATCACTTTATTCATAATAGGTTACGGAAATGACACTTATGAATGTCAATTTTTTTTTATTCTTATTGAATCTACTATGACCCGTAGTCTTGTTAGAATTATTTCACGCAATATTCTTTAAAACGATACCTAAATAGATACCTAGTTTTGTAATAAGAGGTTAAGTGCGCTTATTGTAGTAGAGAGAGACATAAGATGTTACGTCTCATTTGCCCAGTAATTACACCAGCTTCGGCGCCCTTCAGATCGAAACACAACTGGTATTGTATAAGTAAAATTATAACGATGCCCTCCAAAACATGACTTTTAAAAAATAATTCATACAACTCAGTTCTTCTACCATAAAAAGCTGTGAGATCCAAGTCGGTCAATTTAATTAGTCTCTACTTAAGGGTCCGTCTGTATTAAGTTATTAGATACGAAATTAGCTAACCTAACAACATCTTATAGTTACCATATCAATTGAAAAATGGTCCCATTCTGTATCGAGACCTTTGGTCCGTGGGGTCCTAGCGCTATAAGGCTTCCTTACGCGGTCCTTAAGGGGTGGGGTCGTTGACCCGCATCGCTTGGCTAGTGTCTCAGCCATGCCCGCGTCGACCGTATATCTAACGCTATAGATATATACGTTCGAGCACTGTTTGCCTAAAGTGTTGGGAAAACCTCGCCTTAAGGAAATAGCAAAAAGGTTAGTCGACATCACAGGAGACGGAAGAGCTGGCCGATACCTCGGACAAAGAATTAGTCCAGCTATTCAAAGGGAGAACGCTGCCAGTATCTACGGAACCTTGCCTAAAGGGACTCGTATTAAAAAATTATTTTAATTACTTTCAAATTCAAATATTTTTATTCAAAATACGATGTGACATCACTTATTGAAAGTCAAAAACTACCACCCATTCCAAAATGAATGCCTCAGACCTGAGAAAAATGGGCGCAACAAACTCTACTATATTATATTTTTAGGGTTTTTACTTTTAGGTTCATTGTTCGAGTAGATATTTCTTTATTTCTGTATAAATAAATGAAGATCATATAGTGACCGTATCATTGAAATTTAAAAATGACCATATCAATTTACGACACGATCTGGGGGCACAGTACATATGTCTGTCTACTGTGGCACGGTAGTGTTTATCTTTATAGTTGAAGGTTATACTATCACAGTGAGATATTAATTACTTTTACAGAGTAAATAATCAGTTGTATATAAATACGTAAATCATTAAATGTAAAAACAATTACATTGCAACCTCGGCGGGTCGTTACTTTATAGAATTACTAGCTGATACCCGCGACTTCGTCCGCGTAGATAAAGGGTTTATAAAAATAATAAGCAAGTTTGGAATTGACGATTATCTAATGTCCTATTCCAGTACCAATTCCCGTTTTCGCTCGCGTTCTCAGCATATTATATGAATCTTATTGTGAGGAAGATTGCTATGGCAAACTAAACGTACTATTGGGATAGTAGTTATAACTCATCGATATGAATTTCAATTTTTTACAAATCCCGCGGGAACCATGGATTTTTCCGGGATATATTGTAGCCTATGTCCTTTCCCAAGCTCTAGTCTATCGCTTTACTAAATTTCATCAAAATCGGTTCAGTAACTCCGGCGTAAAAGCGTAACATACTAACATTCACATTCATAATAATATTATAGAAGGAATATCAATTATAAAGGAATGATACAGTATATATTATTAATATAATCAATTCTTCTTCCCAAACGAACAAGAACGGACCTTTTTCCTCACCACAAGTCCTAACCATAGAGTATAGATAAAGCATACGAGAGATAAGAACATCAGCTCTAACGGAGATACAGCAAGATAGAAAAGGAAAGAGAATCATTGTTTGCTATAGCCGATTTTGATTAACAAGTCGTAAACAGTCAGCCACGTTTGGTATAGCTCATTATCTGGCTGCAAGGTTGTCTTTACAAAGTATATAGTCCTGACATACACTGGCTGATTTACCGTTTTCAATAACCTATCTACCCTTAGTTTAACTTACGGATACATTGCTGTCACCGTTTAATCTCAAGATCTTATGTATCCATAGTTATGTCCAATATAGTTATATAGCCATTCCCAATATTCAGTCTTTCTCCGGTTGCGGCCAACTTGAGATAAAAAAAAGGTAACTATCGTTGACTTTCCTGTCCCAATAAACTTATCGACGGTAACTCATCTTTTCCGTACACGCTGTCTGTCAATGGGACGACGTATAGCTTACCAGCCATAGCAGTTTGTGGGGAAAGTGCAATTCACGCGTCCCAATAAAAGGCGATAAGAATGACTTATCGGGTATGTTGGGACACCTTCAGATTATTGACAGCTAATTACTAACTGTAGAAAGCAGTAATTTATCTGTATCTGTAGATAGTATATTGGGAACAGCCGTATAGACCAATGCTATCTGTCAATAGGTTATTGAAATGTAAGTAAGCGTAAAATGATAGATTTGTCTACGTGTAGTAAGTTAAACTAAGGATAGATAGGTTATTGAAAACGGCCGTTAGTCGCATTGGCAGTTTTAGTAAACCGGCCGATGCAATTATTATAGCATCCCCTTAACTAGCAATCTAAGCATTATGTAGTTTATTTAATAAACGATTCACAAAGCTTATAAAAGTTTACAATTATGACAAAGTTATATCTAGTTAGATATATGTTGGACTTCTATCGGCAGTCTCCGCCTGCCTGTTTTTATTATTTAATTGGAGCTGGAAAATCAGGAAAGATGGAACCTATGCTTCCCCGGGGCAATAAAAGATTAGGGAAATCCCAGGCCCAAGGGTGTCGTAAGAGGCGTCTAGGGGCATTTACCAGTGGAAGGCTCCTTTGCACAGGATGCCAGCTAGATTATGGGTACCACAACGGCGCCTTATTCCGCCGCGAAGAAGTAATGTGAATGCATTATTGTGTTTCGGTCTGAGGGGCGCCGTAGCTAGTGAAATTACTGTGCAAATGAGACCTAACATATTCTTATGTCGGAGACGAGCGCAATTGTAGTGCTTCAGTTATAGTAATCCTGAGTAGCACTGCATTGTAATGGGCAGGGCGTATCAATTACCATCAGCTGAACGTCTGCTCGCCTCGTCCGTTATTGTTATAAAAAAAAACATACCAAGGTATCAGAGCTGCTCCCGTGTGATATGGCTCTGTAGGTGGGTGTGAGGTGCTGGCAGATGAGGGGAGTGGTCTCCCGGTCCTTGGTGCTGTGGAAGCTGGCGTTGCTTGTGGACCCTGATGGGATCTGTCTGTGGAAATCATGGTGATTTAGTATTGAGTTGTTTTATGTATGCATTTAAAATATTATAGATTTGAATTACGTTCCTACCTACTATGTGATTGTGGCCATATTTATCTTGCCGTTTCTAAGGCAACGGTCTTAAAATATCAGAAAAATCACACTTATAGGCCACAAAATAGTTCAGTTTCCAATTTTCAAATATTAATTAATATTTTTCATCGCTTTATACACTGGCCTGCCACCAGTGTAGTTTTATTGTGCAATTTAAGAAATTATCCGTCACATTACAATGAAGTATTAACACTAAGCCCTGTCAATAGTACATAGTGTAATATTAGATTAATACATGTGTTCAACAAACATCTAAGGACAATTTAAAAAATAGGACTAACTCATACTTGAAGAAGCTTCCATCCTCATTGTATTCACATTCGGAGAAGTCAGAGCAGGCGCCGAATACCCTGTAATATAAACAATTAATGAGATAATATTATAACTATGTGGACTGTATGTAGGTACTCAATAAGTTCCTCCATTAAAATCGATGGATGAGTAGTAAAGGCGACACTGAGTTAGTCTTTTTTTTTATGGAATAGGAGGACAAACGAGCGTACGGGTCACCTGGTGTTAAGTGATCACCGCCGCCCACACTCTCCTGCAACACCAGAGGAATCACAAGAGCGTTGCCGGCCTTTAAGGAAGGTGTACGCGCTTTTCTTGAAGGTACCCATGTCGTATCGTCCCGGAAACACCGCACAAGGAAGCTCATTCCACAGCTTCGTAGTACGAGGAAGAAAGCTCCTTGAAAACCGCACTGTGGAGGACCGCCACACATCCAGATGGTGGGGATGATATCGTAACTTGTGGCGTGTCGTGCGAAGGTGAAAGAAGTCTCGCGGACAATGAGTCTTGTCCTTCCTTGCTTGGAATATTTTAGATTTTCGGGCCGGGAGTAGGTATGCTTTGTGAATCGAATAGTATATTTTGGGTGGCGAAGATACGGCAATAGACCGTTGATCCAAAATTTAAAGTGCTTTTCTTGCCCTCGAGTAAAGATTGAGTGTTCCCGACACGTAACGACTAAGAGCGAGTACACATTAGGCGTTTTGAAGCGCGCGCTTTGGTAACGCGCGTTTTGAGAACCAGTAGTTCTTATCTAGGTGTACACACGCAAGCGCACGTTTCTGATCAAGCGCACGTCGAACGCGCGCTTGGAGATTTTCGTTCAAACGCGCGTTGGGAGGGCGTCAGCCGCGCGCTTAGAGATACATGAGCCGCCATTTTGTTGTACATTTGAACGCGCGAGAGTGGGCGCAATTCACCAAAATGGAGACCGAGCACTTCAATACAGACTTATTTATCGACGAAATCCAAAAGCTGTATGGGACATGGAAAGTCCTGAAAGATTATAAAAACAAAATATTAAAGAAAAGGAATTGGGAGGAGATTGTTGAAATTTTATAGAAGCCACACACAAGCAATCACTTCGACGTCCATTTCCGAACTGAGCCGAGTATGGACGCCCTACTGACGCTCGTAAAACGACGTGCTAAGCGCGCTGTATGTACGCTACCAACGCGCGCCTAACGCAACGCCGAGCGCCTAATGTGTACTCGCCCTTAGGGAGCTTAGGAGAGGATTCGATATCAATTCAAACTCCGGTGACGCATATCTAAGGACTAGCCCCCTTATTCATATTAGTAATGCTAACTTATAGCATTACTAATTCTCACTCTGTCTTCTTCTATTGACCTAAGTCAGAATGAAAAAAAACACTCCTAAGCAGCTGTTTAAAGTTAGCGGACCATTATGAATAAGGAGGTAAGTCCCCTGTTGGTATACCATATATCTATCGGCCCATGCTCGTACACAGATCGTATAAACACATTATATTCGTTTTAAATAAAAGCGGTTAAGTATTTGACAATGGACAAGAAAAAACTACTAAAATCTTTTAGCACAGCATTTAATTGCTAGTGAAGCGTGTATACCGCTTATGTAATAGATATTTATTATATTTTCATAGGTGTAGAACGTAGTGTTGGTATGCCCCCCACAAGATGGACCGACGATCTGGTCAAGAACGCCGGAATAGGTTTGATGAGGGCAGCGCAGAACCGATTCTCATGGCTATCTTTGGGGTGGCTTTTGTCCATCAGTGGACGTCGTCCAGCTAAAATGAAAGTGTAGAAACACCTAGGGAAATCGAAAAAGTAGGTAGCTTAAAATGTATTCGTGAACTACGTTATTACTGTCAAGATATTTTTTATGGAGTCCATAATAGTTAATTCAAGACGTCTAAGTATATCATGCTGGGTATGACTCTGAAGAGGTAAACGAGTAGCAGGTTTTTGTTTGTTTTCTTAATATTTGATGAATTTAGATCGGTATTTTACACGCTTTTAGTATCGTTTACCTGCCAATGCCACGGTAACCCTTGAAAAAAACTTTATGATGGTCTATAGTTCTTACCTGTGTTGGGAGCATGCGCTGTAAAAATTTCAGCTGTTACAAAATAACAAAGGACTCTTAGACGATCCTGACTGGAAAGTATCCTCGCACTAACGGGCAGTCGTAATCGTTCATTGTTAAATAGTCATAAAACAGGTATAGGTATAGGTACATAAAATAGGTATTATTAAGAAATAACTGAAGTTTTTTTTTTAAAAATAACATCGTCTAAATGATGACCCTCTCTACGACGACACTCCTATAATCGCAAACGGAAGTTATTGAAAACTTTCTTCAGTAATGCTGGTGTAATTGCTGCCATTTCACCACGGATATTCTCCTTGAGCTGATCGATGTTTTTCAGATTATTGCTGTAGACTTTGCTCTTGAGGTATCCCCACAAAAAAAAGTCAGGAGGCGTCACGTCTGGACTACGTGGGGGCCATGGGATATCACCTCTTTTCGAAAACAGTCTGCCAGGGAACATCTGTTTCACAACCGCCATGGAGTCATTTGATGTGTGACAGGTAGCTCCGTCTTGTTGAAACCAAGTCCTAGAATTCACTATTCTTGAATTTTCAAGCTCTGGAGCCAAAAAACCTTCCAACATCGCAACATAGCGTTCGGTATTAACAGTGACGTTTTGCCCCCGCGCATTTTCAAAGAAAAACGGTCCAATTATTCCTTTACCAGAGATTGCTGCCCATACTGTCACTTTAGGACTATGCAGTGGTTTCTGGTGCTTGAGTTTGGGATTCTCACTGTTCCAGTAACGACAATTTTGACGGTTTACGAACCCATTGATATGGAAGTGGGCCTCATCTGAGAAAAGGATATTGTCAAAATTGGAAAATCGATTAAGCATTTCATTAGCAAATGCGAGCCTTGCTCCGAAGTCAGACTCTTTCAATTCTTGTGTTAACTGCAGCTTGTAAGGATGCAGTTTAAGATCCAAGTTTAAAATTCGTTGCAAACTTCGTCTCGATAAGTGTAAGACAGACGATCTCTTGCGAGTAGACATTTGTGGATCTCCTCGTACAGACTGCATAACTCTCTCAATATTGTCGTCGGTCCTAGATGTTCTTGGACGACCTTTTGCTTGTGGTTTAAACGTTGAACCAGTCTCTTCAAAACGCTGTACCCATATTTTAATTAAATTAGCACTCGGAGCTTCAGAACAATATAAACGCCTAGTAACGATGTATGAACGAGAGTTCTCGTATAATGCGCGCACGCAAAATGCGCGACGCTTCCCGTCGAAGTGACTCATAGTGACTAAAACTCCATGAGCCCGCCTACCCAACGATGCAGACTCCCCCCGCCCGCGCACTTTCTACCCCGCGAAAAAAGATGATGCAATATGCACGTTCTATTACACCACCCTGTATTCACATATATAAGCATATTGAGGAATTAGCTATCTAACTGTGACAATTATAATGTTAACCGAGGAACAAACATAAACTTGTTATCCCTACTACTCGGCTAAGTCGAGTTTGTAAGATTTTTTAATGGGCGATGTATATGCTTTTACAAAATGATCCCAGAAAATGTACAAAACAAATGTGTTACGAAATTTAATAGAATTGTTAAAAAAAGTTTCTGTGGGAAAGGTTTACTATAACATAAACGATTTTCTTAACACACCACTTAAGCACAGACTGGGAATGCAGCGAACACCCTCAGGCTCTTTAATTATAAATGTTTATTGTACGATATTTCATTGTAATACATATTTTTATTTAAGAAAACCCGCTGAGTTTCTTGCGCCCGTTCTTTTTCAGGTTCTGAGGCAGTCTATTTTGAATGGGTGGTAGAGTTTGATGTGCATTAAGTGATTTTGAATCCTATTTTGAATAATAATATTTGAATTTGAATTTAATAATAATAATATTCACACACTCTCACACAAATTATCTTATCCCTAAACTAGGCATAGCCTGCACTATGGGTACAAGACAACGATATATTTAATACAATATACTTACTTAAACATACATAAATACATATAAAACTTCCATGACTCGGAAACAAACATCTATATTCATCATAGAAATTATTATTGCACCTACCAGGATTCGAACCCGGGACTTCTAAGCTCAGTAGGCAGGCTCACTAACCACTGGGCTATAGAGGTCGATTTGAATTCAATAATTGGTATTACATCTCTTGTTCATTTTTTTTGTACGGACTTTGTAGCTCAAGGAAAGCTCAACTATTCAAAGTCCATTGCTTATCGAACGCTTAACTTTTGGGCCGGCCTCGGCCTGGTTGTTCTGATATTTTATTTAGTTCAAAATAAATACGTATTTGGAATTAAAAATTTAAGTTCATCTTATCAAACATTTTTGCCCCATTAAGATAAGTATGTAGTAGTAATTGGTTATTTAGATTCAAGTAAAATTACTTCCAAAGTTGTATATTACTGCCTTAGTTTTAAAATTAGATATTACCCAAAAATGGATATATAGATATTTATCTATAAAAATAACAATCTTTATACGTACTTATACCTATGCGTATGTTTAATCCCTACGAATATTATAAATGTGAATGTAAGTTTCTTTGTTACGTTTTCACGCCTAAACCACTAGACATACTAGAGCTTGGAAAAGCACATAAGCTACCATTTTTTCTAAAAAATTTAAATGAGGGATGAAAGTTTGCATGAGAATTGGTCATATTCGGAGATAAATTGATGAAACTTTATATTTGGGTACTTGATAAGACGTCATTTAAAAATATTTGTTAGAGCATTTTTTAAACTTTAACCTACGTGAGGATGAAATAAGAGATTAAAGTTCGCAGGGAAATACTATTAAAGAGACTGCCCACAATGACATGAGATATTTATTATCGCTTTATCGCAAAAGAGTGTCGCCAGCAGCGGAAAAGTAGTTTTTATGTTTATTAATTTGAGGGTACTCTGAAATCTCTTAAAAATAAAAAATGCTACCCAAAGCATAGTTACTTTACAACGCAGACGAAGTTGCGGGCAAAAGCTAGTAATAATAACTGAAATAATAATTGATGATATGACAAATAATGAAGGTTTAAATAAATTTATAAATTATTAAGACTTTTAACACAAAAAAAAAATTATACACGACGTTACAGTGACCAGAAAAATAATTTTAAGAAATTCTGTTTGTATTTGTACGCGGGTCTAACAAATTACTCAACGGATTGGGATGCAGTTTTAACTGATTAATTAATAGTTTTTTTTTATTTGTACAATACCTACATGGCTTGGCACCGACTTCAAAGCTATCAATATGTAGCACAAACAAATAATTGTATATTATTAATATTAAAAATAAAGGTTTGCATGAGAGGTGTATTAAATTAAATTTTTAGTTATTTGATACTTTTCAGTTTTTGAAGTCGGTTTTTCTAAACGTAGTTTATTTTTTACGTTTTAGTGTCAGTTAATAATAATATATTATCAACCTGAATGAAAACTCAAAAAAAAAGCCGTAAACAAAAAACAATTATGTCATCCAGGTAGACGAAAATTTTCATATAAATGTTTATAAAATGAAAACTACTGGGCCAAACTATGTAAGAATTACGTAAATCGGATAATAACTCTCAGAGAAATCAGTGTACATACATAAAAAAAATACCGATCGAATTTATAACCTCCTCCTTTTTGAAGTCGGTTAAAAACAATTAATTATAATATTAATTTTTAAATTTAAATTATACTTAAGTAACTTAGATAGGTTTAATGTAATTAGTTCAAAAAGTAATAATATCTATTTTTACTATAAAACAAAAATTTATTTTAAAATATTATCGAATTTACCTATGTATTAATTTAATCAATAAGTAAATCAAATCAAAATTACTTTATTCATTTAGATTAAAAAACACACAGTTTACGAATATCAAATTTAATTTGTGTCTAGTAAAACACATGAGATCAATATCCTTTGATACATCTAATATTTTTTTAAACAGGTTGATAACATCTGGTTTGATTCTCTTTATCTTTTTTTTATGGAAAAGCGAGCGTACGGATCACCTGATCACCGTGGCCTACATTCTCTTGCAACAGCAGAGGAATCACAGGAGCGTTGCCGGTCGGAAGGTGTACGCGCTTCTTTTGAAGGTACCCATGTCGTATCGTCCCGGAAACACCGCACAACGAAGCTCTTTCCACAGCTTTGTAGTACGTGGAAGAAAGTTCCATGAAAACTGCACTGTGGAGGAATGCCACACATCCAGATGATGGGAATGATATCCTAATTTGTGGCGTGTCGTGCGAAGGTGTATTTAAGTGTCACTTTATCTGCGCGTAAACTTTTATTAAAATCATTAATCAAGCAAGAGAAAATCTAAGCTGTTGTCTCTATATAAGTAGTTTAAAATATATCTAAGTGATAACTTATGTTATTGGCCATAATCATAATAGTGTTAACTGTTTACATCTATTTAGTAAATATAATTCATCTGGTTATAATTATATCGTATCTTATTTTCAAGGCAGATTTAATAGCCTTGATCCCAAGATAAAGATTTATTGAGGCGTGCTATTAGCAGAAAATATTGATACGTTTACATTGTATTAATGTTCTTTTAACTTTTATTATTAATGTGAAACTTTATTTACATCGCCTCAAATATTTTTTGTCGAATTGAATAAAATTAACCTCAAAACTATCGCATTTCGTATTACAGCTGGCTTAGGAATAGGGGTGACGTTAGATTCAAATTCAAATATTTTTATTCAAAATAGGATTTAAAATCACTTATTGAAAGTCAAAATCTACCACCCATTCAAAAGAGACTGCCTCAGACCTGAGAATAATGGCCCAAGAAACTCAGCGGGCTTTTTTTTTAATATAAAATATGGATTACAATGTAATATCGTACAATAAACATTTATAATTAAAAAGCCTGAGGGTGTTCGCTTTATTCCCAGTCCATGGTGTCATTAAGAAAATCGTTTATGCTATAATAACCTTTCCCACACAAACGTTTTTTAACAATTCTTTTAAATTTCGTAACACATTTTTTTTTGTATATTTTCTGGGATCATATTGTAGAAGCATATACATCGCCCAACAAAAGACTTACTAACTCGACCAAACCGAGTAGTAGGCATAACAAGTTTATGTTTATTCCTCGTGTTAACATTATGAATGTCACAGTTTCTAGAAAATTCCTCAATGTGCTTATGAACATACAAAACATTATCGAAAATGTATTGAGAAGCAACAGTCAAAATGTTTATTTCTTTAAATTTTTCTCTTAATGATTCTTTAGGAGCTAGGTTATAAATCGCGCGAATAGCCCTCTTCTGCAACACAAAGATAGTATTAATATCGGCCGCACTGCCCCATAACAATATACCATAGGACATAATACTATGAAAATAACTAAAATATACTAATCTCGTCATATCTATGTCAGTTAACCGTCTAATTTTCTTAATCGCATATGCTGCAGAGCTAAGTCTATTCGCCAATCCTTCAATATGGGGGCCCCACTGCAATTTGGTATCAAGAGTAATGCCAAGAAATATAGCAGATTCCACTGGTTTTACCACCTCTCCATTTAATTAAATATTCGCATCTACATTTTTGACATTTGGCGCGGTGAATTTAATATATTTGGTTTTATGATTATTTAACAATAAGTTATTGGCGCTAAACCAGTACACGATGTCAGATAGAGTATTGTTTACTTCGTCAGATATAAATTCATGTTCCCTGGAGGCGTGGATTCGAACCCATCTGGCGAAGTTTTTTATAACATTAAATGAATATTTTATGATTATGTAAAGCATAATATTATTTTTAATTTTTTTTTCTTATGATTATTATGCTCGTATTTATATTTTTTTTTGTGAAAAAAGTTTCACTTGTATCGCGGTATTATACTTATAATATAAAACGGTTGGTTACCCTTCGTTTATGGAAATCAATCACAACGCTTTCTTTCGGACTGTATCCGATAAACCGTAATCGTAAGACTAATGAATTAAAAAAAACGAGAATTTTTATTTCAAGAGCAAGTAAAGTTATTTAAAAAAAAATACAATATAGCGAAAACTTAAAAATACAGGGGATACATAAGTTTTGGTTGTGGATCGCTGGTACGGTAATAAAATACCTGTATTACTGGTCACCAGGATTCCACTTTTACACAGTGACTAAAAAGCTTGAAATTCCAAAGGATAGAGGTAAATGTGTGTGTGTGTGTGTGTGTATGTGAGAGAGAGAGAGAGAGGGTGTATGTGCAAACATGCGTACGATAGGGTGTTCTCGGTTTATAGGTGTGCTAACTACCCAAGATTATGTCAGTTTATTCTTCCACACCAGCACAAGCATTCTGTAGCAAACGTCCATTAAACTGATAGAATATATAGAGAATTGAAATAATAATTATTTCTATCAGTAGAATATAGATATAATTGATCAACTTTTATTTTTTTTTCGTCGTATTTTAGGTGAAGTGATGTAGGACATCAACGAAGCCCTTACAACCAAAAGTAGTCTTCCTCCAAAATCAAGAAAGTAAATTAGATTCCAATGATATTGGCGAATGACTTAGCAACTTTAAATATTTTTATTATATTATTTATATTTTTATTATTATTAGTTTGCAAACTAAAGCTGAAATATATTTTTAATAGTGACTTTGTAAGTTCGATGAAATATTTTATTTATAGTTAAAATAGTTATCTAATAATAATCTGGTAAAAAATAACCCAAATACGAAGTGTTTAGTATTCATTTTTATGACAATAAGGGACGAGACGAGTAGTACGTTCACCAGATGGTCATTGATACGGCCTGCCTATTACAATGCAGTGCCGCTCAGGATTCTTGAAATACCCAAAAATTCTGAGCGCTTGAGCCAATTTTATATTTATTCAAACAAAATAAATCTTATAACTATATTATTACCATACTATCATTACATTAGAATAAAACTATCATTACGTGGAAGCGTACCAATAATACTGGCAGCATTCCCACGTTGGATAGCTAGGCTGTTCCGTTGACCGAACTAGCTGCCAGCGCTTGGGCTTCTAATAGCCCTATTGAGGCGCGAGGATAGTACTTTGTACATTCTCCGCGCCTCTGGGCCCCATGGGTCAAGTGTTTCGACACCAAACGGCACAAAGATGTATGACTCACTGAGACCAACATATTTGCGACGCTTGCTGTCTTCGGCAGTCAAAGCAGCAGCCCCAGCACCTACTGACGTAACTTTTACATGAGAATTACGTGTATTGTGGATAACATTTAAAGATATAACAACCATAAATTCAATAAAAAATTATGAAAATTTAATATCATGTTTGACCCATCCGAAATTAAATTATGTCTGTTTTCGGAAAGAGGGATTGAGAAATACAGAAAACTACTATCGTCATAAAGCTATCCTACAGCTTCTGTATTGGGTACTATAAACAAAACGAATAAAAATACCAAATATAATGGTGTATTTATAAATGGCGCCTTATTTTAATTCCAATATATTTAAACCTAACAGAAGATCACTCACAGATCCTATTTTATCTATCAGGTGCCAGCAAGTCTTTAATTTGCAAGAGTTTTCTGTAACCTACACAGACCATACTTAAGTATTTATAGGTTTATTACAAAGCTTTCGATATCCACCTGTACGTCTGTTTATTTCAGGGCCGGATTTAGGGGACAAAAGAGGGCCCCCACACTATCGTGTATATTAAATAATTTATTAGTCTCTGTAGACTTCGGAAATAACAATCAATTAACAACTAAATTTAATTGTTCATATTAAAATAAGATTAAATAAATAGGCTTCAAACAAAATGGGCAAATGAGACTTAACATCTTATGTCTCAGGGTACGAGCGCAATAATTGTAGTGCCGCTCAGAATTTTTGGGTTTAGCGGCACTGCATTATAATGGGTAGGGCGTATCAATTACCATCAGCTGAACGTCCTGCTCGTCTCGGTCCTTATTTTCATAAAAAAAAAACAAGATAAAGACATAACCATAATATAAAATCTTTCTCTCCTGAGTATTCTAAATTATTTACTTCCAGAGCTAGAATTCAGGGAAATCATCAACAATTTTTGGCGAAAATAGCTAGGAAGGTTCTTTCAGTTAACGCTAAACATTAATTTCAGATAATTCTTGTTTCAGGTTAAGTTTATATGTTTGTTAAATAAAAAAATAAAGTATCTGTACTTGGTTTCACAATAAATTATTTCTTGAAATACTTGTCTGAAAAAAATTGTCCATTTTAATTGGAAAATAATTTGGGGCCAGGGGTTTGTTGCCCCGAGGGCTCCAGACTTCTAAATCGGTTTTGGTTTGTTTTACGGTTAATTTTTTTAGTGTGTAGATATTACCTACATATTTTGTTAAGATATTGTTCACAGCCTAATTCTGTATTATTAATAACTGTAATAGAAAGCGCGAACTCACGAGATTTCACCCAGCCATAAAGCGTCTAACTATATATGTATATATTTTTTAATTATTTATTTATCGCGTGCGCCAATCATGAGCATGTTGGTGACGCGAACCCATAAGATTTTCTAGTACCAAAAAGTACATAACTCGGCTAAAGCAGTTTTAACTTCAAAAAGTGTGTGCCTAAAACCACTCAAAATATATGAAAAATTCATCAAGGCGTTTATTTATATTAAATATAACTATTTCTTTTGTTCTATATATTCATATAATCAACTACATCCTAAAAGTGGGGGGTTGCAATCGGACCATGATCTGAATACATTGGCACTATAAATTTTAAAAATAAAAGATTATGTGATGCAGATTATTTTAAATTATTTACAATAAAAGTGCAGTCCGTTTATAAATCATAATTATCTAATTATCTCTATTAATACTCCTTAGAATAATAAAAAAAGAACAAAGAGTAGAGACGTATTTCGCCGCAACAGCTGACAGCATTAGAAACGTTGTACAAGTGACATTGACCCTTAAGCATCACATAAATTTCTTGCCTTGTCTTCATAAAATGCTAATTATAGCTATGATTCAGTTATAGGACCCTCTACGGAACCCTACGTATTCGGAGGTTTACTGGTTACACCCGGTATATATTGCTCTGACTGAAAGCTCATCCAAGACCCCCAAAATTAAGTGTTTAGCGTGTAAGGATTTTTTTTTAAATTAAAATAGCTTTAAAAATTCTTACCCGTAACTACCACCAGATTGCACAGAACTAGCTGCAGACTCACAGCCACTCTTACTATTGTTACGTTTCGAACGCATTGTCGCCAAGACCGCTTTTGTCATGCGGCCTATCCTTGTCACGCGTGAACCGTAAATGATAAGAGATAACTTTGTCATGTGTGGTTACAATTACTTCTAGTTATATATATAGTATTGACACCAAGTATTGACATATAAATATTTAGATGGAGCGTCGCCCAATTGACGCATTCATTGGTCAAAATGGTAGCCACTTACTTGCGGGAAGGAGGATGATAGACATCGGAGTTGACAATGTCAGAAGACTAACTGAAACACATATAATATTAATACTAGGGTCGCACCCACGGCCTAACTTACGATGAAGGTGATACTTAATCCTATCACAGGTCCTATCCATATTTATGCAAAAGTGTAAGATATAGTAGTAGGAAATCAACCCTGAACAACATTCCTTCTGTGGTGTTCAGACATTCGACTACCACTCGACTTATGATCGAATCGGAATAACTAGCAAGAAATATTAACCAATTGAATAAGTAGCTGAGGATAGACTGTTCTATTTTTAACCCTTAAGTAAACTTGAATTCCTGCTGCATTTTATATCTGATTACCCGCAGCTGCAGCCTGCAGGCGTGATCCTACGTCACATATCAAATGACGCCTTGCGACGCGCCGTCTATAAGTACATTGAGATATTTTTTTATCGACAAGTAATTGAACCCAGTACGTTAGATAATGCAGTTGCTATGTTTAGGTAGCTTTATCGTAATCATTCTTCAAATAAATTTGGCCCCCATAACAGTCATATTTTCGCGTTGACCACAAAAAAAATACTAATTATGCCTCGCCTCTATTGGAATCGAAAAACTGGGTCCGGAAATCTGCAGCGATTTTGCCAATTCATTCAGATGAATGCAGATGCAAAGGAACCCAAATTGGCTTCATAGAAATTGAGAGTCACCAATAAGCGATACTTTACCTCCTACATTGAATCCAACACGGATGGGCAGCGTTCGTGAAGCTCTGTAAAACCTTCTCGCCCCAAATACCACATTGTCTGAAGAAGAATGTTGTTAACTAGTGATGACATACGGAACGCAGACGTGGTCGCTAATTATGGGCCTTACGAGGAAGCTCATGGTATCTCAGAGAACAATGGAGAGGCTATTGCCCTTTGCTATGGTCGGAGATTCCCTGCGAGACATTGACGGCCACGTCTCCTATTGCTCTCATCTCTGGTTTGGTACACCACGTGCTACAAACTAAGATATAAACCTCAACATATTAATTTATGGCGTTCCTCAACAGTGTTATTTTCAAGAAACTTTTGTCCCCACACACCTAGCTATGGAATGATATCCTTACTCGGTGGATCGAGGGTGATCTAACTTGTATACCTCTATCGAGCATTTTTATTGAGAACTTAAGAAGGAATTATAAATAAATTAAATTCGAAAATTCGGTTGAAACACACATCTTCATTCATAGGCACCTACCCACTCTATTATATTAGAACTATCTGTTGCTCGCGACTTCGTAACCATGTAGGTAATTCGGTATTCTGCGTTCTGCCATATTCATAGATAATATATTCACCCTTAGATTAAACGCTACAGTAAAATAACACTTTATCCTAAAGTTTTTCAAAAACCTTTCCTACTCGAACTAAATTTAGTTACCAGTAAGGTAAGGTCATCATGATGTGCAAATGTGCTTACGTCAATTGCTTGATTTTCGGTGTTTGAGTGAGTATTCACAAAGGCCTGTATTCACTTTGATTAACTAATGTTATTGAGGATGATTAGTGCAGGTGTTTGTGCAAGTAGTGTCCAATTATTGTTTAGTGGCTCTATTTAGTAAATTCAGTTGTTAGGTGTCGATCAGCAAGTATAGACGAACATAGAGAAGCGCGCTTGCAATTGCAAGAAATAGGTACTTAAAGAAGTATTAAGCGCGGTGGTATCTGACACTGAAGAACTTTTGGAATCTGAACATGCAAGACGAAAAATATGGGTTCGAAAATGGATTAATAGAGGACCCATTTATGGCGCTAGCAACCAAATCTTTAAGGAATTGGCTGCTGAAGATACGACGGAATATTACTTTGCTCTCGTGTTTAGTGACAGGCACGCTGCGAGTGAGGGGGAAGGGAGAGTTCCAAGATAATCGGTGGCGGTGACCACACCGCCACCGATTAGGTGATCCTAACATCAGATGATCCATATTCCATACACTCATTTGTCCTCCACTTAAATAAAAAAAAATACATTCTATTGTTGATTTGATCATTAACCTTATTAAATGCTCCATTAGACACTACAGAACCAGAAAGGTAAGAAAAAAAAATTATAAAACAAACAAATTTATTTACAATCCATTTTAAATAAATTTTTTATTGTAAACTATAAGCACACAATCTAAGTTAAATTATATCTAAGAGACAAAATTAAGTTTCAGTACACATCAAGTTACATTGATATAACATTTATACAACTCAAAATTTTTTAAACCTTATTTTGTAATAGGATCAGGGTATTGATTTAAATTAATCTGTAGGTACAGCAACATGAGCTAAACAAAGATATAACATTTCAAACTCCACAAGTTGCAATATGAAATAAGGCTGATACAGCTAGATTTAACTGTAAAAAGCCACAGGGTAATTTCAAATAACAATATAATGGATATCATCAATAACATATACAGGAAAATTATAGTTGTTAATAAATTTAAAAGCCTAAATCTTATTTTTAATTAAGTTACTTGGCTATAACCAAATGCCTAAATATCACACAAATAAATACACTATTTAGCAGTTAAGCTTAACAAATTTAATGAATGATGTGGCTCCTGAAAACCAGATAACTTTGAAATGCATAAAAAATTATGAAAAATACTAATGAACAACAATTCTTGGAATATTTATATTTTCTTAGGTTAAGGCACACAAATGCCAGTTGATCTTTTCAATAAAAATAAATGTGAATAAAAACAGCCAATATCGGATTTCAGGTTAAAGAAAAAATTTGTTGAGGATAGCAGGGTGCTAGATGAATATTGCTGGAAATAATTTTTTTTTATATAAGAATTCCGACACCCAGTCCCTGATAGGTGGTTAGGCCAATGGGGGTGTTGAACCCCAGGCTTTTAGCCCCATTAGCAAGATAAACATGATTTTTGGTGAGTAAGGATAAATTTGAAACCCTAGGCATAGGTAGTCAGAATCCTCAATCCTCCAATCTACTGTAGCACACTGCTAACTTTTAATTTTTGTTTAATAAATCACAATAGTATAAAATATGTTGGTGAAATACTAGTATACTATGTGTTCTACAAATTTTAATGTTTGATGTATGTTTATATATTAAATCCCATTTTTCTCATGCATGCTTTATGCTCCTCAATAAGGGGTCCACAAAATTCTTCACCTTTTTCAATTATACTGAAAAGTAAAGTAGGTTATATTATATAATTTCAGTAAGTTAAATAGAAAAAATCTTAGATAATTTATACATCTAGATAGTCTCTTGTTGTTAGACGACCAATAAAATCTGGCCAAGAATATTACTTCAGTGTGTGACAAGATATGTCTTACACTTGCAATTTGTATGACACTTTGTGTTAGTGTGTATGCATTTATCAAAATAGTGGTTGTCTCTAAACTCAATTTTTCTTCAATGTTTTCACATGTCATCGTCTATCTAGACATATTCATGATCTAAGGTAAAAATAAGAAGAACAAGATGTTACTTAAAAGTAAATTTGAATGGGAAGATGTCCATTTACTGTTCCTATAAAATCTTCTTTTCATTTGATTGCCTTTTCAGGGCAAATTAAACATCTTTTAGTAAGGCACTAATTATTCTGGTACACATTTATGATCATCTCTAGGAGTGAAACAAACCAAAATATGTTATTGTGTAGGTAATTTGGAATTAAGAAATATCGTATAAATAGACATAGCCTTACCATGCATCTCTCGCTTGTTTTGTTTCTGGACAGGCGCAGCAGGGTTTTAATTTTGGTTTTTCCCCAGTAACAGGTGCTTCCGGACCCTTTACTTCAACTGATTTAGCACTTGTATTTCCCATTTTCTTGAATATCAGCTAACAGATTTTAATTACAAACTATGATGCAACCGTTATCAGTTATCAGCTAACAGCAATAGTTTTTAATTACGAACTATGATGCAATCGAGTTTCGAGATCGTTTTCGCAGAAAATTCCTAAAAATATATATTAATAACCCAGGTTCGGCGTTTTCAGCAAATAAATCATTATAATTTAGTTTTTCTTTTTAATTTTCTCTACGGCAGAGCGCTGACCGAAGACGGCTGACCAATGACATTGACGTTGACAATTAGTGAAGTGTCAACTTCACAGACATGTTGAAAAACACAGAACAGAAAAAAGTAGTAGAAGTGGCAAGATGTCATTTTACTATGGAAGCCGATGTCGGCAAACTCACACATTTATCTATTAAATATGTAATACACATACTTAATTCCTGCTTTATGATAGGCCTCAATTTAGAATCACGAAAAGACATAACTACAAATTTATTTACATCAATTTCAAACATAATAGAATTACGCTAATCTCATATTCTTAAAGTGATTATGACAACCTCAGAATTTTTTCTTAAATTGCGAAAAATAACATATATAAACTTGAACTCTGTAACCATAGCTTTGACTTCTGTCAAAATACCTAGTGAAAACTAAAAATGATGCAATCAGGGTTGGTAAAGTATAATACCGATAAAGTACGTCGTAAGCTAAAATAATAATTGGCCAATATTTTTTCTTAGGTAACTATACTTTTATTTAAAAGGATACACAATATTTAGCTCGATTTACTTTAAAAAAAGCGTACACGAATAGTCTTGGAAAGTTCCAATATCAATATTATATTTACCTGGGAAGCAATACACGCATAAAACATAGTTTTTGAAGTGAAACTTATGTAGGCGCATGAGGGAAATTTTGAATGAAATGAAACGCAATAGAGTGTCACGAAAATTAGAAACGTTTTGGTTCAAGATCTTCTTGAAACAACGGTTAGAGGAGGTTTTTGTTCAAGGCAGAGAGCGATTGACACCGAATGAGGAAGAGTATTTCTTACTCTCGGGTTTCCCTACTAGGCTTGTATCGTGCAGGTTTAGCGCGCGGCCGCTAGTATGTAGAACATCTTCCCTACTAGCTTTGAAACGTGCAGGTTCAGCGCTTGGCTGCGAGTAAGTAGAACAGCTATTAATTTCTAATATTGACAAAAAATATTGTAATAATATTTAGATAATAGATTAGGATAATTATAGAAAATAGATTTTTTAAGCGGCAAATCGCCCGTGCAAAGTCAAAACACGTCGTCAAAATCGGCGAGCAGCTTTCCAGTTACCCGACCGGAACACGCAAGTTCTGGTCGTTGTCGAAAGCTGCTCTTGGTAACTTCAGCCAGCCGTCCATGCTGCCGTTGCACATGAGGAATGACACCCTGGCCCATACGGCAAAAGAGAAAGCCGAGCTCCTGTACGCTCTTTTCGCCTCCAACTCGACTCTTGACGACAAAGACCGCCAACCATCCCGCGGTGTCAGAGCTCTATGCCTGAAGTACAGTTCAGACAGAAAACTGTTAGGCGAGCTCTGTTTTCGTTGGACGTCAGGAAGTCAAGCGGGCCGGATGGCATTTTTCCAATCGTGCTTAGAACGTGTGCCCCTGAGTTGACGCCGGTGCTAACGCGTTTATTCCGGCACTCTTATTCCAAAGGCGTAGTCCCTGACTCATGGAAGTCAGCCCTTGTCCATCCGATCCAAAAACAAGGAGACAGTTCGGATCCGGCAAACTACAGGCCTATTGCTATTACCTCCCTGCTCTCCAAAATCATGGAGAGCATAATTAGCCGTCAGCTCTTGGTATACCTAGAGGGTCACCAGTTGATCAACAACCGACAATACGGCTTTCCACCATGATCGGTTGGCAGGTGATCTTCTGGTATACCTAACACATAGATGGGCTGCGGCTATTGAAAGCAAGGGGGAAGGCCTGGCAGTTAGCCTGGATATAGCGAAGGCCTTTGATCGTGTATGGCACAAGGTGCTCCTCTCAAAACTTCCATCATTTGGGCTTCCCGAGAGCTTGTGCAAGTGGACCTCCAGCTTCCTCACTGGGCGCAGCATACAGGTCGCTGTCGACGGACATTGCTCGAACCCGAAGCCCGTGAATGCTGGAGTGCCCCAAGGCTGTGTGCTATCTCCTACACTATTTCTTCTGCATATCAATGATATGTTGGACACCTCCAACATTCACTGCTATGCAGACGACAACAATGGTGATGCCGTATACACGGGCCATGCAGGTCTCTCTCGGGAAATCGGCGACCAGTGCCGGGAGAAACTTGTGTCTTCTATCAAGTCCTCTCTTGAGAAGGTCGCGGAATGGGGTAAATTGAACCTTGTCCAATTTAAACCCCAGAAGACTCAAGTCTGCGCGTTTACCACAAAAAAAACCCCGTTTGTCGTATCACCTCTTCGACAACACTTCTCTTAAAGCCTCGCCTAGTATCGGAATTCTGGGTCTCGAAATCTCGAGCGATTGCCAATTCCGCGGCCAACTGGAGAGCAAAGCCAAATTGGCTTCGAAGAAACTGGGCTCATAAATAGAGCACGGCAATACTTCAAGCCGGCCCACATTCTAGCGCTGTACAAAGCGCAGGTCCGGCCACACATGGAGTATTGCTCTCATCTCTGGTCTGGCGCACCCCAGTATCAGGTCGATTCATTTGACCGCGTGCAACGCAGAGCAGCTCGAATTGTCGGGGACCCAGTGCTCTGTGAACAGCTGGATCACTTGACGTTGCGTAGAGACGTCGCTTCATTGTGTGTCTTCTACCGCATTTATCACGTGGAGAGTTCCGAAGAGCTGTTTAATCTGATTCCTGCCGCCGAATTCCACCTTCGCACGACACGCCACAAGTTAGGTTATCATCCCCACCATCTGGATGTGTCGGTCCTCCACAGTGCGGTTTACAAGGAGCTTTCTTCCACGTACTACTAAGCTGTGGAATGAACTTCCTTGTGCGGTGTTTCCGGGACGATACGACATGGGTACCTTCAAAAAAAGCGCGTACACCTTCCTTAAAGGCCGGCAACGCTCCTGTGATTGGTGTTGCAAGAGATTGTGGGCGGTGGTGATCACTTAACAACAGGTGACCCGTACGCTCGTTTGTCCTCCTATTCCATAAAAAAAACAAATTGATATAAACGAGATTGTAAAATTAGTTTTCCAAGGAAGTTTCACTTCTGACATGTGTACTTTGTACGCACACCATTTTTTTTTATAAGTATTCATCGTTATTCTGTATAAGCCCAGAGGACAGTAAGACATGAGATTTTATAAACCGTACTGCTTCCATACGTAATGCGCGTACGGAAATGAAGAATTTCCAAAACAAGCAGTAAAGAATGCTTAATAAAAAGAGAAGCTACAAGTACTTCATCAGTACGTAATCGTAATCTTGTTAGTCTTATGATACATGATATTTTATATTCTAATGTACATTTGCTACAATGATGATAAAAATTCTCAGAAAAAATGATTTTTGATCTATTTTTCACAAATCTATGACGTATTTCCTCTACTGCTACTCCATAATGTGATGAGGTTTTTTTTTTCTACTCCACCTCTACTGAACCTTATTGGTGGAACATTATATGCCAAATATTAAAATTTAAGTAAAAGAATTGTTTGTCTATATTTAAAAATTAACGCTTATTTAGTTTAACTGGAATCTCACACATATTTTTTGAATGATAATTAGTTGTACCTAAGAGACAATTAAAACTATTAATTTGAATTCATCGTAGCCTCTAGTACACAATTACCAAAACCATATTATAACATTATGCTTAATTACACCCTTATCGCATGATGCATGGAAAAGAGCAATACTTGAATACAATCTATAAAGATAAAATTTATATCGATAAAATTATATCGATATGTACATGGATGCACTTGTTGAGTAGCAAGATATTTTTAATGTTTATATTAATTATTCTAATATAAGTTACATCGATTAAACGTAAAGGTAAATGAGCCAGACGTCGTAATGTTATGGTTCATTTTTAATTGAATATTTTGCACAACACATAAAAAATATAAATTGTATTTAAATCGGAAAATAATGATTACCGATGATAGGAAATCCCTTCATTGGAAATATTTTTATTGCGGCTATGATTTCTACAGTAAAAAATGGCACACTAAGGCATATTTGTATTTTTTTAAAGATAATTATGCTTTAATAGACATCAAATGACTGGTCTCACTCGAGCCTCGAGTAGGTACATTTGTACACAATAGTGGCGACAGGGTAACGCCCACATGCCACTTCCACTAGTTTTTTCTGTTCAGTGTTGTAAAAGTATAATATTAAGATTTTACAACATAATTTAAATTTACACTTTGTCCATTTTATTAATAGTTTTTTGACAGCTCGACAACTGTCCAGTTATAGTGATGTCGTAAAGGACGTATTACTCGATATCGCTTATTTTTTTTTTGTAAAAAATATAATATTATTTATATTTTCATATCTATTATGAAAATAAATATTGCACATTCAATTGTAGTAATCGATATGTTTGGTACATCACTAAAAGGAATAAAAGGCATGATTTTTCATAATTGATTCCTTTAGAATTATTTTTGATATCTACTAGATACCACTACCGCTTCGGAAACAATTGACGCTCTGAGAGAGAAGAAGCGGCGCAACAAACTCTCCCAGTATTCTTTTTTTGCACTCTTTGTAATAAAATATGAAAATCACTATTAAGGGTAAAACGTGACGATTTTTGTGAACGTTCATTAAATTTTCACAAATGTACTGACAATGTACAGTCATTATATTTATTTCATTAAATTTTTCATTGAGAGTCTGTCTATAGACAAGCTGATATATAGCGCGAACAGCTCTCTTTTGCAGAGCAAACACGATATCAATGATATTTAAAAATATAGATAGGTTACGTAGACAACATTCGGTGTTTGAAAATGATACATTAACGCACACATGAATATTTTAACATTGCAATAGCACACTACATTACGATTACACGTCAAAGAAGGATAGTAAATGCAATTATCGCAAGAAAAAAAGAGATGACTCTAATTTGCTAATTCCTTCGTATTTGTATAGAAAAAATACATTTAATTCATCAGATATGATTTTTTACCGTAGGTACACTGTGATTTATGCCTAAATTACGATTCATTCATGAGTCCATGTAGTAAAAGCTACAAAGCAGTAAAACTGCATTGAACTTAGGTAGATAATGTATCATTGATTTTATAAATAAAATATTTATTATAATATATAGCCACATTGATGATATCAATTATTTATACATAAAATAATAAAAAACATACAGACACCAAAACAAAACCGAAAGGTACTACAGTAAGGGTCCCATTTTTACAATTTTACTAACGACGGCTCCCAAAAAGTTTTCAGATTACAATTATTATTTTTTGTATCTTATATTATTTATAAATGTCTTTTTGTTGAGGGTTCATTACAATTAGGTAATGGGAGAAGAAGAAAATGATCCATTGATTCTTCTGCAGTTAGCAAGGGATATACTGAAAGGGACAGTGTAACTGAAAAATCTTCTACGTAAACAAATAGCACTCACTGTCTACATCCTCTACCTACCCTCAAACTTGTTTTAGTAGTTTGATAGTTCAGCTACCTATATACGCACTTGTTTAATAAAAATTATTACATTTCGTATTACATTCACTGCAACAACGACTTTTTTACATCATTTCCTAAAATATTCTACCTCGAACATCCCCCAACAGACAGCATCAATATTTTATCATTTCTGTACGTTAATCTATGATCGGCTTGGCGGCGATCGGCGTTGTCATGGCGACATATTTCTTTTGTTAGATAAATAATGAAATCAAATAAAATGTTATAATTAATGATTTCTTAACTGTGGTACGTAATTCTATGATTTTTTTTACTTTCGTAATTAGTGCATCTTCCCATAACACAAGACGCCATCTTAATGTTATACCTATATCAAATTGTAAGCAATTCTGTCAACAACAAATGCGTGTGTACCGTTTTCGTATCGAGAGAGCGACTACAACCAAAGGAACCAATTGACTCAATTTAGGCGATTGATTTTCGGCGCGCTAGTGACATATCTACCTCTTTTAATACTATAATACATTGCTTTGGAGCTCATTAAGTGTTACAAGAGCATTTTGCAGTGAATTTGTTTATATTGCCAGTAATGACCACACTGTCTTATATCTAAATCAAAGTTCGAAAGCTACTGCAAAATGCTCTCTGGTTAGTTATGAAGATATTTTTAGATCAATCTTGAAGTATCAAAAATGTATATTTATCAATTTTTACTTTTATAATTATGTAAAGCAATGGAAAAATCAAGAGAAACCTAAAAACAAATAGAAGACAAAAAAAAGATATTCAAGATAAATTTTGGCTTCAAATGGGACTATTGGTCGACTTTCCTAAAAGTGGTTACGGGAATACGAATTCAGCCAGGCCTTTTTTAGCTGACCCAAAAAAGGTTTCGTCAATTACAGATTTAGATGAAAACCTCATCAATCGTTTCGATATTATTTTAAAAACCATAGCCAGTAGAGGCATAATTGATGCAGTGAAATTCAAACAATATTGCATTGAAACTGTTTATATTTTTGTACCATAGCTTATATGGCTGGTACAATATGCCTGTGCACAAGGTCCTGATTCATGGTCACGAAATAATATCTTCTTCCATTGTGCCAGTTGGTAAATTAAGTGAAGAAGCTCTAAAAGCCAGAAATAAAGATTTCAAAAGAATTAGAGAATACAATACTCGCAAAACATCATGAGAAGCTACGCTGACAGACATTTTTAATATGTTCTTGATTTCTTCTAAGCCTGCGATCACCAACCTAAGAAAAATAATAAAGAAGAAGAAAATAGAGCAAGCTCAGGAAATTAATGAGTTTAGGTGTGTAAGATTTCCAATTTCGTATATTGTTTCTTTTTTCATTATATTTAAATGTGAATAAAGTATTATTTTTCTTGCGGAATCTTCATATAAACGTACACGAACACAACATTTAAGAACATAAGCCTTTTGCAGTGTAAAAACATGAAACTTTCAAATTGGGGCACCTATTTTCGACGGAACCCTAAAAATACATATTATATCCCCCTAGCAAGTGGTTCTGACTCAAATGATAATGACCATGTTTTCACATTTTTCATCCCATTGTGCGGCGTAGGCCGCAGAGCCGAGGACCCCACTGGAGCTTTTTATCTAACGTGATACCCAAGAAGACCGTAGTGTCCACAAGTTCCAATCACTGGTCATTTATAAGTTCGTTGGTTTGAACCTCCATTGTGTTTGGTGTAATGAACCGTAAACACTTAGTTTTTTAAAAGCTGTTTAAGTGCAGATTATTCGTCTCAAACCAACGCACTATCTTTGAGAGTGCGTTGTTTACCTCCTCATCAATATCCGAATGTCACTTTACTTTAAAAATAGATGAAGCATCATCAACAAACAATACAATCTCATGGCTAGCATCTACCACAAACGGTAAATCGTTAATATATATAAGGAGCAAGAAAGGACCGGGAATAGAGCCCTGCGGAACACCTATCCCGACAGGTTTATATCTTTAATTTATTTCTTGTTTCAAATCTCTATTCTAAAATTTGTAACCGAATATCATTCCTATGACAATTTTTTCACGGAAGAGGTGGACAAACGAGCGTAAGGGTCACATGGTGTCAAAGAGCCAACCCTTTAATCCTGATGCATCACGACTGAGGATCTGTTAATGGTGTACTGATGTTATGGCTACCAAAGATTAACTCTTCTCCTGATTGTACTTTGTATTGTAAATTAAAATGTTTATTTTTTTTAATGAAAATAAGGGACGAGACGAGCAGGACCTTCAGCTAATTGATACGATCTGCCCCTTACAATGCAGTGCCGCTCTGGATTCTTGAAAGGCCCAAAAATTCTGAGCGGCACTACAATTGCGCTCGTCACCTTGAGACATAAGATGTTGTCTCATTTGCCCAGTAACTTCACTAGCTACAGCGCCCTTCAGATCGAAACAGTAGTGTTTACACATTACTGCTTCACGGCAGAAATAGGCGCCGTTGTGGTACCCAGAATCTAGCCGGCATCCTGTGCAAAAGTGGTACGGCCCCTTAGTTAAATAAGTTTAAATAAATGGCGCCACATAAATGATGTGATGGGCGGAGATGACATACAATCAGATGAACCCCATATTAACCGTTTGTTTAAAGGTAACACTTGTATTCATAAAATAAAACCACATTTTGTGATGCTGCAGAAAACTTTAATGGACAAGCAAAACTAAAAACCATGCTAAACAAATATCGAACTTAAAATGCAATAAAAACTAATACATTAACAAACTCATTTATGTAGGACAATATATTATTTAATAATCACTCAAACAATACTCTTATAATCAACTTTAAAACGATTTAAAATAGTTCATGATTAAAACATTTTGTTTTCGTTCTTATGGGAAATTGTAAAATAGTAATCGAATTGATACATCATAACATGGTAAGAAGGATTGATGATTGAATATGAGTCACAGTTATCATGAAGCAAAACATTACTAGCCTTTACAAAAAAACATGATTGTATAAAATTAGTGTTGTTAGTATAGTTAAAAACAAAAATGCACCTAAAGCTAAAAGAAGTTAACGGACAATAAGCGGGAATAATAAAAAATACATAAATGTTATTTGATTAAAATTCAGCACTGAAATTGAAACATAAAAACGTCTCGCTGAAGTATAAATTGTAATTTATAAAACTAAAAAGCTGTGAGTCAATTAAAATAATTCAAAAGTGTTGTCCAATGAACATGATGATTAAGTCATTCTCCTGTTACTGATTTTTGTACATATTACGAGAAATATGCGATCAAAAATGCATATAACGGTTGTTAGAAACGTGAATGCTCAATTTAAATAATCAAAAGTTAAAACAGTGATTCACGATTATCCGTCGACAACTACTTAAAAACTAAGAGAGATAAAATCAAAAATAAAACATGCTTCTAGTAACTAGCGATTAAAAACTATTTTTTGGGCGCTCGGCCTGTTTACTTCAACAATTAGTCCTGATCGAGAGCTTCATTATATTGTCGTATGCTTAGAGCTATCAATAAAACAATTTATAAAAATAACATTATTCCATTATAAATCAGCTACTAATAACAGACTATAAAATAAAATAAAACATGACCATAAACTATAATAATATAATTCTGTAATCTATACCCGTATGGCAGGCATAACTATAATTTATTCTGTGACCGTTCGCTAGGCATAGACCACGTATTTTTTTTTCTGTATCCGTCTGGGCAGGCTCAGGCTTTGCCTAACAAATTCTCAATAATAAATAATTTATATAGTCATTACAATATCTTGAGCGCTTTTGTAAATGAGATCAAGAGTATGTGCTAAATGAAACTACACTACATAAAATCAGTCTATCTCTTGAGATCTCCCAACATCCAGACGTAAATGATAAAACAATATTTTGTTAACTGTAATTATAATTATTATATTCTGCAGCTTTGTCATGTACGACTGGATGTCACGTTTGAAATACGCTAAGTACCTATTTAAAAAATAAAACGCTTATGAGAAAAATTATCTAAACAAATTCCACATTTAAATTTGTTTCGTTTCAAGACCAGCTTGATAAGCTGCGTACACACTTGTGAGTAGACTTAAAGGCATGGGCCTTAAGAATGTTTCGAAAAGCAATTAATTTTATAACTACACGAGTGTATACGCAGAATATTATAATTCAAATGGATAAAAATACATCGTGGTCTCATAAGCGTTATAATGTTCCATAGTCTACCACTTGTCTTTGTTGATCGCCGCGGTGTTGTACTGTGGAGGCGACTTAATGATATTATTCCTTCCGTCCATCGGTGATGTCTTACCCTTGCTGACGCTCGCTGATTTTTGTAGCTCTGAAACACAAAGTGAATATCATCAAATCATTAATTTAATCTACATAAGATCTGTTTTTAGGGAAATATTATCAAGGTGAATAGTTACATGCGCGCGCACACCGTCACGCAAATTCGACACCCTGACGTTGGCTGGGCAAATAGACCATTTAAAAACGAAAATTTCGATTTATATACAAGTGGTAAAATAATTACTCTTTAATTGTATAAAAATAATTAAATGATATTTAATAACACGTTATCTAACTAAATTATGCGGTATAATAATATTTTCATTGATTTTATTTAATACCTTCTTTATTACAATATTGTTTCTACAAACGAAAAATAGCACGAGAATATTTTTGTACGTATTTTTGTTTTATTACGGCAAACAAGAAAAGTACACACACACACTCTCTACCTCTGGGAGGCTCTTTAGCACAGGATGCCGGCTAGATTATGGGTACCAAAATGGCGCCTATTTCTGTCGTGAAGCAGTTATGTATAAGCATTACTGTGCTTCGGTCTGAAGAGCACCGTAGCTAGTGAAATTAATGGGCAAATGATACTTAACATCTTATGTCTCAAGGAGACGAGCGCAGCTGTAGTGCCGATCAGAATTTTTGGGGAACAAGAATCCTGAGCGGCACTGCATTGTAATGGGCAGGGCGTATCAATTACCATCAGCTGAACGTCCTGCTCGTCTCGTCCCTTATTTTCATAAAAAAACACACTTTTTTCATTCATACAAACAATCTAGCTAAATAGTTCTTTATTCCTATTTGTTTGATAAATCATCAGTTATTGATAATTCCAATTTCAAAGTCACGATCAAAATAAATGAACTAATAAGATGAGGTTGATAAATAAATAAAGTTTGATTTGATTAAAAACGGTGTCAGGTGGTACGTACCTTCAATGACCAGCAACATCTTCCTGCGAGCACCGAACGCGGTGACACCGAGTTCAGAAAGGTCCGCATCGTTCAGTGACATGAACGTGGACATGTCCAACTCTTGGCTTTTGAATAAGTCTGAAATATACCAAACGTTACTTTTTCATTGTAACTGATCGAAAATCACGTGAAACTAAAATTTTCTACGTTGGGGGCTCTAATTAAACAAATTGGTTTATTTAAGAAATACTAGGACGATCGCAAATGATAACATTATTGGAATCTAATGTAGATTTCTCACTTAATTTCAGATAATATTTTTTGCAATCATCAATTAACATTGCAAAAATCACAGTTTTCTAACTAAACCGTAAAAAGTCGTAAAAAGACTTATATTATTATTGAAGTAAAACTTGCTTTCAACTTAACGTACAATCAACAAACTACTGAAGTGTTTTAATTTTATCTTTTTATCATACAGTGTGTACGTACCGATATATTTACTAAGACCGATGTTTTGGAGAAGATCGTACAGTTGTTGGTAGCGACATGGCTTGCTCGGGCTCGGTGTGGCAGACTCCATTATGTTTGGACGTACTAGCTCTGATCTGTTCCATCCTTTTTCCGGCTATAATTTAAATACAAGCAAATTATAAGATTTCACTGTTTAACATTTATATTATCTGTGCAAAATATATTGATTTACCCCTACTTCCAGCATTTTTCTACCGTTCAAAAATATAATATAATTAAAATTCGAAATTCGTGCCAGAATTTGACGAGTTAACATCTCCTGAGGATGTCTCGTGTAGAGGCGAAACACACAAAACTTAGCGGAATTTACACTCAATAAAAAATCACAACATTTGGATAATTATGGATTTCCGCAAAATAACGCCTAGTTCAAGTAATAAAAAGAAAAAATAAACAATTTTTGATTGGATATTCTACTGTTAAAAGACCGCAATAGAGTTATCATTGTAATATAGTATAGTATCGGCTTACAGTAGTCATTCCATCCTTTTCATTCAGACCCGAAGCTCCCGGCGACGATTGACCCAACTCGTCCAAAGTGATACTTCCCGGTGTTGTATTGCTGAAGTAATGTCCGGACCACTTGTTGCTGGGCACGCGGAGTTTGTTGCCAACATCCGCGCGCATCGCCTGAGGATATGTACACGTTTGTGAAGGCTCATCGGCCGGTGCCATTGGTGTGGACAGTTGCATTTTACGTTTTATCAGATTATAAATATATCACGTCACTGTATTGCTTGGTAGAGTGCTCAATTGTCATCATTTTACAACAACTACAAAGATGTTCGGTAAGTCTTCCGCCCTACCGAGTGCCTACTAAAATAATTCCATTCCGCTCAAGATGCCTCAAATCTTTTACGCAGCACCGCGATTGCATTCTTGAGACACGACTATGGTATCAATTCTACCGCATTCTACACATAAAGGTGAGGTAACTTTACCCATAAGATACGCAAAGTTATAGAGTGGAATATGTCCGGATCGAAGTCTCAAAGCTGTTTACTTGGTAGAGTGCTCAATTGTCATCATTTTACAACTCTTTAACTTAAACGCCCTACTCAATGCTCACTACATTAATTCCATTCCGCAAAGATGCCTGAAACTTTCTACGCAACACCGCGATTGCACTTTACGAAACACACAGAATATATACTAATGTTTATTGTTAGTCAGTAAAAGGGCGCTAATTTAGCTCATCAATCATAACGATACGAATACCATTGTTAAATTAGAAACAATATAGGAGGAAGTACGGTCGGGGCCTTCCAATCTCCTAAATTGGATATAGTTTACTATAACTTTGATTACATCTTTCGATTTCCTAATTTGATTTCCTGGAGATTGAATGATGCAATAAGCTGTTAAGCAAGCGAGTTTAATTGTAGCTTTAATTTTAATGAAATTTCTTGAAACTAGTGGGATTTTCATTTTCAATCAGCTATCTATGATAATAAGTATAATAACGCTTCCCGAAACAAAACCATCAGAACTACATAATTTGGGATGATATTATCTATTTCTTTTTATTCTATGGGATGTTCAATGAAAAAAGTTATATTTTTAAAACTTCAAACAAAAATTTAGTTGCATGAAGTACCTACATAAGACAAGATTTACAATAATTTTTTCAGGGTAAAAAAATTCTTAATGTATAATTTCTCATGTCGAGCTAACTTTGTATTGGATCAGTATTTTTTAATACGTCATTGTAAAGGGAATTTAATTTTCTAGACACTAAAGCACCATTATGTAATTTTTAAAAAGACAAAAACTTCACTAATCACTGCGCTCGATTGCTTAGTGCCTCGCGCACATGTATATATGAAACTAAAATTGCATTTTTGTTTTGCCAAATTAGCCTACTAGTTTTTACAAGATAATAATATGATACTAATAATAGTTACCTGGCTAGCCTGTTCTTTCAGTTTTGTGTAGTCGGAGCGTGGAGACAACTTGATCAGAGTCTCCAGTTTCTTCTTCTCGAAGCCGACAGCACGACGTTCGCTTATCGGCATCTCTGATATTATGTTAGCGAGCTCTGCTTATCACAAACACCCATTAAACCTTATACATTTAAACTTATCGAGTCATGGTTTTTATTTCCGTTTGAATACGACCGTATAACCGTTTTGTATTGATTTTCACATAGAAAAGGCTCACCAAAGCTATTGATCAGCACTCTATTCGATTGATTTTATTTTGGGCAGGCATTACGTTGC
The DNA here is from genome assembly GCF_905404315.1 of Leptidea sinapis. Taxonomy (NCBI): domain Eukaryota; kingdom Metazoa; phylum Arthropoda; class Insecta; order Lepidoptera; family Pieridae; genus Leptidea; species Leptidea sinapis. The sequence goes on along the minus strand of NC_066271.1, from coordinate 12,242,330 downwards.
GATTTGCAATTAACTTGCTAGTAGACAGTGAAGTTGTCAATTGACGAGTTTTATAAATTCAACTTAGTGAAGAAAAGAGGTAAGCTATGTTTGCGAACAAAGTAAACCACTGACCTGTATAAATACCACTGGACAGGTTGTTCCACATGTTTGACAGCAAATCTTTTGTGCCAATTTGAAGCGCCACTCGCGAGTGTCCAGAGAATTTGACGTATAATACAAATGTACTCTGAAGTATTTTTGCATTTTGAATAAATTTCGTTCGTTTTCCGTGTTATTTATACTTCAAGAATAAACGTAATATATTTTTTTTTTGAAATAGCTTCCCAGCATCTACCGATGTTTGCTGAGGTTGTCATCACTAGTTTTAGTACCGAAGACTCTCGCTACATGGCCAACATCGCCAAAATGGCGAATATCAAACAGGCACAAAAGCACTTTTACAGCCAGTCCAGTGGTATAAAGTAAAGGTCAGAGACCGTAAACGTATATCTTATAAGCGTATATAGTAGACGACCAGCAGCCCCATAATACGTAACCAATTTTGATTTGTCAATGTGTGCTAGTGGTTTAATATTTAAAATACTAATGAGCGTTATATGACTTTGTTTACGGCTTATCAGTTGCAGTAACAATAGATTCACCTTCATAACATAATGCAAGTAATTTTTTTTTTATGAAAATAAGGGACGAGACGATCAGGACGTTCAGCTGATGGTAATTGATAAGCCCTACCAATTACAATGCAGTGCCGCTCGGGATTCTTGAAAAACCCAAAAATTCGGAGTGGCACTACGATTGCGCTCGTCACGTTGAGACATAAGATGTTAAGTCTCATTTGCCCAGTAATTTCACTAGCTACGGCGCCCTTCAGACCGAAACACATCAATGTTTACACATAAATGCTTCACAGCAGAAATAGGCCCCGTTGTGGTACCCATAATCTAGACGGCTTCCTGTGCAAAAGAGCCTCCCACTGGTAAAATAATTGTAGTATTGTGGTAATTGTGCTAATATGGTAAAATTGTAATTCTATGAGATTAACTGAAGACTGAATTACAAAGGGTAAGTTACTGGCTCCAAATTTGAGGGAAATCAGTAATTACGCTATCTTGACAAAGGTTTTTATGTATCAGTGATCGCTAATTTCTATATGATGTGTATATGTTTTTGAAGTCAGTGGAGAAAATTAATTACCCAATGTGGAAACGGCTGTTTTTTTTAACTATTTATTTTTACTTAACTCTAAAAAATAACTTAGTCTATAAGATAGGCTTACGAAGAAATAAATGGAAGCTTGTTTTACATTAAGATTTGAAATCCTGTAGAATAAAAAGAATGGAGGGTTTTCATTGCATTCACTGATAGCAAGCCTTTTTTTACGTTAAGACATAATATACATGAGATATGTTTCGCCATCTGCATGTGTGCTTATATTATCCTCACCATCTGTCAGTCAGAGAAAACAAAAATAAAGGTGTGTTAACTTAGACACTATTTTAGTATACGATCAGCACAATCTTCCCTGCAATTTGTAAATCATCCTAGACATTTTCAACCGCTAAGAAAAGTTCACGCTTGACCAAATTTAAAAGTTTACAAGCAGCGCGCATACAGCAATTTTTGATTGGACCCTCCCACTGACATGGCCGCCTGTCCCTGTTTTAACTTACGGGGATTAAAACATGAAGCATTAGTGACTTCACACTCATTTATTTGCGTGTGCAGGTAGGGTAGAATAAATGGTTCGTAATAAATAGAGCAGGTAGGTCGCTCAAAAGTGGTCTATTTTCTTTGATAGTACGTGTATTAAGCAATTTTTTTTTTGACGCAAGCGTGAATCAAGTCCTGGATTTGCAATTTGTAACAAAAAAAAGTTGTAAGATATGTATTTAAGTGCCACAATTATTTATATTTTTACTCTCAAAATATTATGTCAGTTCAGCTCCAAACGTCACACAGTGGGGTTACTGAAAATCAGTCTATTGCTCATTAAAGTATAGGTACAACTAAAGGTATCTGAGTAGACTCCAGTTTTGGAATACTAGTGCTACACAAATCATTAGTATTGCTTTTTTTCTTTTATGAAAATAAGGGACGAGGCGAGCAAGAAGTTCAAGTGATGGTAATTGATACGCCCTGCCTATTAGAAGTGCCGCTCAGGATTCTTGAAAAACCCAAAATTTCTGAGCGGTATTACAATTGCGCACGTCACCTTGAGACATAAGATCTTAAGTCTCATTTGCCCAGTAATTTCACTAGCTTACGGTGCCCTTTACACCGAAACACAATAATGCTTTTCACGGCACAAACAGGCGCCGTTGTACCCATAATCTAGCCGGCATTCTGTGCAAAGGAGCCGCCCGCTGTAGAATACTTCTTCTTTTGTATTTAAGATTAAGCTTATATTTTGTTTTTATTTCATGTGAATGTGCCTAAAGTTTTTATTCCAAAATAAAATTTATATTCATTTTCATAGTTACCATGTTGACTGCGCGCTTCGCTGGTGGAATTCTGCGGGGAGCTGTGGGTCTTGCTGATCGGAGAAATGGACGGAGAAGTCACACTACATGCTTCGTTGGCGCCGCCTTAAGAAAAAAAAACTGATTAGTAGCTGATACTGTCTCCGGCTTAAAGAGAAGAAGCAAATACAATATTGTCCGATCACTTAGGTATTTAGCTGTGGAGTAGTAGGATTTACGACAGAGTTTTTTTTACTAAAACATTTTAATTTATTTATAGAAATCTGTTATATGTCTCTTTGTTATAACAAGCCCAGCCCTTTAAACTGAAATACAAATTGTGTTTCCAGACTTCTGCTTGGAGACAAAAAAGGTGCGGTTGTGGTACTTCATTTCTCAATTAACCGTACCTAATAAAAGTATGATGTAAACATAGTCAGCTGTTTGTTAAGGGAGCGAGAGAGGGTCATTAACCCCTGTCATGTGTGACATTTTATTGCATGGAACGGGATGTCATAAGCGTCGTCACGTCACGTCACATGTCAAAATCAAAAGAAATAAAAAAAGAATCACGTCATAACTTTAACTGTCTTGACCGTAAACGTCTAATCTTCGCCACTTAAGGCTAATGTTAATGTTAAACAACTAAATAGCGAATTGTCTAAAGCTTAAAATAAATATTCGATATTGACTTGATATTTCAGTTTTTAATTTTAGCTATGCCAAGTAATAATGCGATAGTCTAAAACACACCCCGCAGTCTATGTTAAAGTTACTTTACAGTGTTACTGTTAACGTTAAATTTGTCTTAAACCTTACTTGTAACGGCTAATATGATGCAACGACAAATATTGATTCAATTGGATCGTAAAATCGGTTTCAAAATAAAATCATAACCGTGCGCCCTTAAGTACGAATAACAGCATACGGTCGAACGAAAGCAAAAAAACTCATCCTTAGATGTCTTTTTCTTTTATCTACACCCATTCTGTATTAAAAATTCTGAAACAGTTAGCTTATTGCCAACATTAAAACACCCAATGTCCTTATAACCCAAACATCGTCCATACGAGTGTTGTAATGTTGTACTGAATTTCATAACAACACTCCTTGGTTTTTTTTACGATTCCTTGATGCGCAAAGAGTTTCAACAGACAGCCACATTCTTATTGCTCGATGCGTGGTATCGGTATGTTTTTCAAAAAAATAACACTTTCGTTTACGCGCGTTCTACACTACCAGAACGTCGTGCGCCATTTTTGTTGTTAAAATGAGCGATTCAAGTTTTGGCAGCACACCGCCGGATATTTTAAACACTGCAAAAGAACATAATATTCAAGTAAATATTAATAATCGCACTATACAAAATGTAAAGTACTATTAAAAATAAATAATTCTTTCATTAAAACTTAGTTTATTTGTATATAATCAGTAATGGATTACTTACTACGATTAGTTACTACTAGGACTGGCCGTTTTAATGTTAGCAGTAAGCTAAATGTTTCAGAATGTTTTAGAGGATTCATATTCTGGGTGTAGATAAAGTATTTTATTTTATTTTTATTATCACACTCGGCTCCGCCTCGTTTGATAAGCCCACATTCGTGTTTTAATACCCCTTATTACAGTTGCAAAAATAACTATAACTTGCCTCGCCACATTGACTAATTCTCTTTCGATCGTTTTCTTTCACGGTTGCCATTGTTGGACTCACCGTAATTATAAAAATGTAGTCTACGATGCGCGATGATAAAAGTTTACTTGCCTCGCCACATTAACTAATTCTCTTTCCATCGTCACCTTTCATTCAGATTTTTTATTTGTAGACTCATCTTAATAATAATGATTAAACTTTACTTGCCTCGTCACATTAACTACTTAATTCTCTTTCGATCGTTAACATTCCTTCACGTTTGTTATTTGTGGACCTAGCCAAATAATAATAATGTAAACTATAATCCGCGATGATTAAAGTCTACTCGTCTCGCCACTTTAACTAATTCTCTCTCCATCGTCACCTTTCTTTCACGTTTGTTATAATATGTGGACTCAGCCTGATAACAAATATGTCTACGATCCGCGATGATAAAAGTGTACTCGTCTCACCACATTAACAAATCTCTTTCGCTAGTTACCATTCTTTCACCATTGTTGTATGTGGACTCTGCCTAATAATAATTATGACTACGATCCGCGATGATTTTTTCACATGCAGAGTTCGTGAAATTTGAATTTAATTTTGTTTTGAGGAAGTTTTCCCTCGTTTCACTTATGATAGATACCGGATGTGTTGTTAACGTCGATGGAGACGGAGCTTCCGGTGAAGTTGCTCTGGTACCCGCTGCTGGCGGCGGCGCTGGTGTTCAGCAGTTGGTTCAGCGTGATCTGGAAACAAGTGTATTACTCAACGGTAGCTCGGCTGGTTTGAGTGATTATATAAAAACTTATCGGATATAACTGGTTGGAAAATTTCTTGAATTAGGCCACTGACCTGTATAAATACCACTGGATAGGCTGTTTCATATGTTTGACAGCAAATTTATTGTACATTTTTGAAGCGCCACTCGCGAGCGTGCACAGAACTAATTTTGACGTATAATACATATGGCTGCTAAGGAACATACAATACTCTGAAGTATTTTTGCATTTTGAATGATGAATTAATTTCGTTCGTTTTCCATATTATGCATACTTCAAGAATCAACGTTATAAAGTATACAGTTTTTTTTTTTGTAAATAGTTACCCACTATCTTTGTTTCCACTAGGTTTTCATCACTAGTTTTAGTACCGCACACTCTCGCTACATGGGCAACAGCGCCAAAATGGCGAATATCAAACAGGCACAAAAGCACTTTGTCAGCCCCCAGTCAGTGGTATATTATCTAGTAGAGGTCAATGAATTAGGCGCTATTGTGCGAAAGTCCATAATTATACAAATGTTGTCAAAATAACCAATAGAGTGATCTAGAAAGAAGTTTATTAATTGCATATTGAATTTTATCAAGTAGTAGTACCAAATATTTACTGTTAATATTAGAATAAGAATCAGAAGAGCATTACAATTTTATAGATAGGTGAACAAGTTCTAATCGAATCAAAGTTATTTTATCAGAAAGTTTTGAAACAGGGAATTATTATTTTTTCTTGGAGAGGAGGACAAACGAGGATCACCTGATGGTATGTAATAACCGCAGCCCATCTCTTGTAACACCAGAGAAATCAAAAGAGCGTTGCCGACCTTACAAAGAGTCGAATAATCGTACATATGAATTTGAAAACTGAAAACACATTGGCATGTGGCGGTGAGGATCGAACCGGAGGCTCCGTAGTAATAGTCAACCGTTCAACCTATTACGTCACCGAAGCTTCTAGATTATTATTATTATTACAATTAGAGTATTTAAGAACAAAAACAAAAAAGAGAAAGTTGAAATTCCTCGCGAGTTGCAAGAGATCTTCAGGCAGCAGTGATTATTTAAATCAGGTTTCCTGAAAGTTCTATAGGAAATATTTTCTTTAGAGAAAAGAGATTGGATTAAGGGCCTGAAAAAAACTTCCGATCAATTTCTGAAAATCCTAAACAGAGGATATAATATAAGGAGACGTAGGTATAATCATAGGTGGAAATAGAGAAGAGAATAATTATAATTAATTCACTTACCCATGTTGGACGAGTGGCCGACAATGTTAGCGACAATGGTATGACTAGGAGACTGTGCCTGTTGCTCACTTGCGCGTGCGCATTGTGTCTTTATTTAGCGGGGTGAACGCGCTGGTAATTATAGCACATATTGGTCGCAAATGTTTTGGCTACAATGTTATTTACTGCGGTACTAACTGTCTAATGAAGCTCATTTACAAATATTTTATAATTCTTTATGAAGTGATGAAACGAGCAGATGACCTACTACCTGATGATGCTGCCCAAAACACTGACAATATTATTATATAATAAGGCTCAATTATTAATTTTTAGCTATAAGTAGACGCGAATGAGAGTCACTTGATTATCATAAACTTGTCTTGATTTTTGCAGCGCCAGAATAGTAATATGGGTAGCATATACGGGCCCCGCGCGAAAGGGGTTCCTGCATATTTAAACTCACGCATTTCTGCCTGAGTGTAATGTAATTAAGATGTGGAAATATTTAATTTACTTGATGTCACAAACATGTGAAACGCTACAACTTTTCTAAGACAATCCACGTTAGACATTCGACAACCGACTATTTCCAATATAGATTAAGGGCTCTATGAAGGAATTTCCTACAGGCCCGCTCTGGATTTTTGCCTTACGTATTGCGCGAGGGCCTAACATGTTTCATGTCTGTATAGTACAGAACGCGTCTCAATATATGATCAGCAGATCATGATAGTGAAGACTTGAACACTGATTACGTGCTCAGATCCCTTTTTCAATACGGACCTCATCCTACGCGCCAAATTTGAATATTTTAGCAATGGGAAGTACAAATATATTATGTAACGATGTAAGCGTGTTCCAATAATAGGCTTAAAGACCGTAACAATTGATTGGGTTGGTTTAGAAGCTTTTTTTGTAGTATCAATGTAGGTACAGCAGAATATGTTTGTTTCAACTATTGAAGTTAAGTATCTCTATACGTTTCTGAGAGAGAATTTTTCAGACGAACAACAAAATTTTATATGTTAAGGTTAGTTTTGAAACATCGCACCCAAAGTGTACCCAACAGGACCATTGCTCCGCTATTCGTCGGCGTGTTCATAAAACACTATAGTCAGGCAGCTGAAATTTTGCCTCAGTGTGTAATACGGTAACTGCTATATTGTAATATAACTGCTTTTCTCATTTCTTTCATAAAAAAAGGTAAAGTTGAGTATACCTTGTGTGGGTCCCATTTTATTTTCTTTTTTTAGGGTTTCTATGCCTCTAAAAGACACAAGCAACCCTAAAACAACACTCACCTGTCTAGAGTCGGTGGGCTGCAGGTATTGCGGTTGCATCATCATCGGTTGTTGCATGTTCATATCATTGCCGCCTGCCATTGCTACAATAAAAAAATTGTTATGCTGCAAACATGATATAAACAACAATATTGTTGGTGTAATAACATATTATTTAAATCCATTGTTATTATGATCTCAACATTATGGATATCGTATCCGAGGTTCTCGAGGGTGCAGAGAACAACGAATTTGGGATCACTTTGAAGTGAAGCTTCTTTCCGCGCATGAGGGTAATATTATTACAGATGAAACGCAATAGTATATATACGCAACTTGTCACGAAAATGTGGGACGATTTTATCCAAGCAGGGGAGAGGGAGATTGAGACCGATTGAGATAGAGTGAGAAAGGGCGAACGTAGCATGAAACACATGGCACCGGCTAGTAAGGAGAATAAATTCGCTACTAGCGTTGTATCAGCGGCCATGAAAACGTATACCTAACATCGCTAGCGTTGATTCGTGCAGGTTAAGCGCGTGGCCGCGAGTACGTAGAACATCTAATATTGACAATAAACAGTTTAGAGAACAGATTCGGATACTTAATAAAAACGAGATTTAAAAATTATTTTTCCAAAGAAGTTTTACTTCTGATACTTTGTACGCGCGCCTTTTTTAGTAAATTAATACAGAAAATATGCAAAATTAGAATAAATAATAGAATACTAGAGAAAAGAATATTCATGACCAAAGGGAACAAACTTTCTAGTCATTTTACAGTGAGGGCCAACGCTACGGTTGTAGAGACGTTTCTCTAAATGTGAATGTAAAAAATTATCGATTTCAAAAAAATAATAGGCAATACAATAGTAGAAGAAACCGTCATTATCTATAGAAACAAACAAGTCCATAGGCTCAATATAAGATATTGTTTATACTCACGACTCCAACCCTGATTCTTGAAGATGAGTTGGTTTTGATTCATTGAGAAATGGAACGGTCCAGCCGTCGGTTGAGGTGATTGTATCCAGTTGAAAATGGGCGGCGTAATGGCGACAGGAGACATAGGATTAGGGTAGCCACCTGGAGTAGGAGGTTGCTGGCCAAACGGACTGAAAGCCAGGTCTTGCATGAAAGGGGAGCAGGGGATATTTGTTGATGGGGAGAATGGATTAAAAGGTGAAAAGTTTGGCATTGTCGGCGGGATGGAAGGGATGTTGTAGGATTCGGGTATTGCAGCGAGAACAGGGGGTTCGCTGTTGTTCATGAGTTCCCGGCGAGCTTCGTAGATATCACCTGATTGGTAATTTATTGGGTAAATAACAATTTATAATGTTAACTATTTGTTAAATATTAAATAAAGTATGTGTGTTCCTTTCAGGCCTGAGACATATTCTTCCAAATGGATGGCAGAATTTAATTTTCAAAAAACGATTGCATAATCAAATTAAGAGTAAAAGTATTTATGTTTATGGAAAAGAAAGGGTTCTTTTTCATAGTTTTTTTTCGGGCTAGAGATGAATAATATCTGAGGTTTCAGAATGAAACTTATTTCACCTGACAGCTAGAACATTCTAGATTTAAAAAAATGTAAGTACAGCATTATATTATTTGACTTTCAATTGTTCTTCTATTAGGCTTTAAAAGAAATGAAAAAAGTAATTATTGTAAGTTCACCAGTGGGAGTCTCCTTTGAAAAGGATGCCGGCTAGATTATGGGTAACACAACGGCGCCTATTTCTGCCGTTAAGCAGTAATTTGTAAACATTATTGTGTTTCGGTCTGAAGGCGCTGTAACCAGTAAAATTACTGGGCAAATGAAACTTAACATCTTATGTCGCAAGGTGACGAACGTGATTGTAGTTCCGCACAGAATTTTACGGTTTTCCAAGAATCCTGAGCGGCACTGCATTGTTATGGGCAAGGCGTATCAGATACCATCAGCTGAGTGTCTTAATCGTCTCGTTCCTAATTTTTATAAAAAAAGGAATAAAAATCAAATCATCACTTCAAAAATAATAATTACCAGCACATCTCTCGATGCCCTTGATGACGAGGGACACGATGCCCTGCTTGGGCTTCCTCCTCGCGCTGATGATGACGTTATGCTTCTGCATGAGCGTGCTGATGTTGTCGTCGTTGAAGGGGAATATATTGTCCGCCACGTCAAAGAGTACCACCAGCGGTAGGGAGCCCTGTGGTATCAAGGTACCGTTTAGTTTAACAATTAACAGATGATCGATCCTTTCGGTTCTTTTCCTTTTGGTTTTGATTGGCTAACATCAAATCCAACGCCAATTTTTTTGAATTATGCGTTATTTTGCGGAAATCCATAATTATTCAAATGTTGTGAGCCTTCTTGAGTGTAAATTCCACTGAGATTTTTTTTATATGTGAGGGGGCAAACGGGCAAGAGGCTCACGGGATGGAGAGAGGTGTGGCAATCGCCCATGGACATCTGCAACAACAGGTTTGTCAGGAAATGCGTTGCCGGCCTTTAAGGAGTATGCTTTTTTCTTGAAGGTCGTATCTGTTCGGGAAGACCGCCGCCGGTAGTTGATTCCACAAAGTGGCTGTGCGAGGCAAGAAATTTCTAACAAAACGCGCGGTTGTGGAATGCCAGACGTCTACGTGATACGGATGGTACTTTGCACGTAATGTCCGGTGGTGGAATTCGGCCGCTGGAATCAACCCGAACAGCTTCTCTGAGCACTCCCCGTGATAAATGCGGTAGAAGATGCAGAGAGAACCCACATCTCTACGCAATGCTAAAGAATCAAGCCGATCGGAGATAACTTGATTGACGAGCCGCTCTTCGTTGTATGCGGTCAAATGGAAGAAGCTGGTACTGGGGAGCACCCGCCCAGAGGTCAGAACCAGTCCATGTGAGGCTGAATTTGCGCCTTATAAAGTTGCAGGCGGTGACTTTTAGTGAATTACTGTCTTGCCTTACTGAGTACACCAAGCTTTTTAGAGGCCAGTTTGGCCTTCTCTTCCAAGTGACCACGGAACTGAACGTCGCTCGATACATCGACGCCAAGTATGCCAATACAGGCTGTGGCAGTTAGAGGAGTGATCTCGAATCGAGGGGATACGACAAAGGGAGACTTTTTAATGGTGACCGCACAAACTTGTGTCTTCTTGGGGTTGAGTTGGACTAAATTTTGTCGGCCCCATTCCGAGAAAGCATTGTCTCGATTTTAGACACAAGTTTGTTCCGGTTCTCGTCGACGCTATCCCGGGACGGATGTATATGTTGGCACGGCCGGTGTAGGAAGCATACCCTGTGCTGTCGTCTGCATAGCAATGAATACTGCTGATTTGCAGCATATCATTGATATGCAGAAGAAACAGTGCAGGGGATAGCACACAACCTTGCGGTACACCAGCGTTTATAGGTTTTAAGTCAGAGCATGCACCGTTGATAACAACCTTGCTGCTCCGATCGGCCAAAAAGCTATCGACCCATTTGAACAACTTCTCGGGAAGCCCATAGGATGGCAGTTTCGCTATAAGCGCTTTATGCCACACCCGATCGAAGGCCTTCGCTATGTATAAACTCACCGCCAACACCTCTCTCTTCGACTCAACCGCTTGCACCCATTTATGGGTAAGGTATGCAAGAAGATCACCAGCTGAGCGACCCTGACGGAAACCGTACTGGCAGTCGCTGATCAGCTGGTGCTCCTCTAGGTATCCCAAGTTGCGGTTGATAATCGACTCCATTACTTTGGAAAACATGGAGGTTATGGCAATGGGCGGTAGTTGGACGGATCCGAGCGTACACCTTTCTTAGGGATCGGGTGCACTAAAGCCGCCTTCCATAGTTTCGGGACTAGGCCTGATGAGTAGGAGAACCGAAAAAGACGGGTAAGGACTGGCGCCAGTTCCAGAGCACATGTCCGCAGCACTATCGAGGGAATGCCATCGGGCCCACTCGATTTGTGAATGTCCAAGGTGAGAAGCGCCACTACTATTCGTCTTCAATCAATCGAGGCATACTCAGGAGATGCTGACTCGCCAAATTCTGGCACGCGACTCATGCCTCGTTTAGAGCTGAAAAACGTGTCATATTGATTGAAGACGAAACATTTGAATCAAATCAATACGACAAACGCAAACTTCTGTAACTATAAACGTAAATAAGTATAACTTTTAATACTCAAACTGTGTTAGTAATAAACGCGAAGTAAAGTTATTCCAAAAATAAACCTATTATCTTACCTTTGTAGCTACAGAATTATATGACAGGGAGAAGTAGTTTTATTGTGTTTATTAATGAGACAGAAAATGTAACAAACCTATTAAAATTTTACAATACACACCCTACCAACACAAAAGAAAACAATGACATTTAATAACACATTTGACTTGCCTGTTTGAAAATAATTAATGATTAATTAATTAATTAACCCTGACTGCTCCACCGGCACTCCCATACTGATCGCCGGCAAGCGTCCTGTACTTTATCCCCTCTTCTCACTTGTGCCGCCCATTTATCGCGAATGTATTCTACTTATAGATTTCCTATCATTACTGAATTGTTACTGAATGAATTAACAAACAAAAGTGTTATTGGTGGTCAGTAGATCAGTATTTTCAGATCAGTGTAAGAAGTTACTGATAAGTATGTGTTTAGGTAACGTGTTCTTAAATATTAGCAGTATTATTTGCCAAAGCGTGTAGTGCTGACATGTAATACTACTAATAACAATATTGACACACTATTACACATAAATTATCTTGCCCCAAACTAGCCTGTACTATGGGTAGGTAATGATATTATAGTATTGTGGGTAGGTACTTGTACTATAACATATTCTTTGCTATCATTGTACCCAATGTACCCAACATTGGGTACAATGATATATCTTAATATATATATAAATTACGTGACACGTTGTTTGTCCTCGATGGATTCCTAAACTAATGAACGGATCTAATGGGGATTACTTTATGGAGTGTATTTAGGTCCAACTTGAGAGATAGGATACTTTTTATTACGATTGGTGATCCATAATTATTTTTATTTCCAATATTTGTTTTGTATGGAAATATTTTCTGTGACAGAATTTATTGACGCACGGTTTGACAGTTCTGCTGTGAAACAATTTCATTATAATAACAAGGAGGATACGTTACGAAATAAATCTTGATGTTATGAAAAATTATTGACAAATACATAAAAAGCAATAATTTATTTATTACTATCTGACCCAGCAAACGTTGTATTGCCGATATTAAAATCGCGATACAAAAGTAACTGTTGATCGTAGATGGGTGAAAATTTGAAGTTGTACGTATTTTTTAATGTTGACTCATAATCAAACAAATTAAAAAAAAATACAAAAAAATTAAAAAAAAATCGTGTGGACCACCCTTAACATTTAGGGGGATGAAAAATAGACGTAGTCCGATTCTCAGACCTACCCTATTGGGTATTGCACTCAAAATTTCATGAGAATCGGTCAAGCCGTTTCGGAGGAGTTCAAAGTTTAACACAATGACACGAGAATTTTATATATTAGATGTACAGTACAACGTCTGTCGAGTCAACTAGTTTAATATAATATATAACTTACTTAAACATACATATAATCATCCATGACTTGATGGATTCGAACCCGGGCCGGGGGTATACCTAGCTCAGTGGTCAGGGTCACTAACTACTGGGATATATGGGTCGTCAATATATGTTTATAAGATATCGAACGAGGCCCGGCCGCAGACAATATAAAAAAAAGAAAAAATGGCATTTTTAAGGCTGAACTTACCAATAGCTGTTGCTTGGCCGCGTACACATCCCGAATCTGGCCAGTAATGGTAACCTGGCTCTTGCGCAGCGCGGGGATGTTAGGGTCATTGGCATCGGGGAACATGATCTGGGTACCCGTTGCCTGCATGATCGCCTTCAGCTGTTCTGCACCCCGCCCCACCACCACGGAATGATGCATCGCTGATATCTCCAGGCTCATCTGTACTTGGGTTTGGCACTGGAATTGGGTGAATACTAGATTACTTCGATTACTTTTAAAATTATATTTTAAACATAAGTAACAAAGATGGCGACAATCATGGTCCGTTTACTGTATTCAATCATTTCGACACGTGTTTCGCCTCTACACGAGGCATTCTCAGATGTGTCGAATTTTAATAAATTTTATACATATTTTCTTATGATACCTCAATCAGATAAAATAACCTTTTATATCGGCAAATACCGTTTTCTCACAAACGTGTATCATGTGTAGGTATTTTATAATAAATATGATGAAAGGAAATAAGTAAACAAATAAAATAAATAAAAAAAAACAGCTCCAGGGCCGGATCGCATTCTGTAATATTCAAACAATCATATCGATCTAATCGTAAATGTCCCTAAAATATATTTGCTACGATCTGGCCAAGGAAGCAAATAACATCGGTTATTGGACAAACAATTTTGTCCAAAGCACTAAAATTTTAACTAAACCGACAGCGATAAAAAATACAATTTTAATATACTATAAATATACATATTATATATTTCAGGCCCAATTTCCAGGAAGGGTTCCTAATCTTAACTTTCCGATGTTTTTTTATTTTTATTTTATGAAAATAAGGGACAAGACGAGCAGGACGTTCAGCTGATGGTAATTCATACGCCCTGCCCATTACATTGCAGTGCCGCTCAGGATTCTTGAAACCCCTAAAAATTCTGAGCGGCACTACAACTGCGCTCGTCACCTTGAGACAAGATGTTAAGTCTCATTTGCCCAGTAATTTCACTAGCTACGGCGCCCTTCAGACCGAAACACAGTAATGCTTAAACATTACTGCTTCACGGCAGAAATAGGCGCCGTTGTGGTACCCATAATCTAGCCGGCATCCTGTGCAAAGGAGCCTCCCACTGGTATCATTTTCTCTCCGCAGTTGTATATGTATTTCATATTATTCTCAGTTAAACTGTGCTATAGCACTTGAATGTTGCATTTGAATGTTGGGATATTCCGAAATTTCTGCTTTTCACCGTACTTCAAATAATAATGAATATTCAACAAATTTATAATTAGTCACGAAAAACAAGTCGAGCTATATTTCAAACCAAAAAATTAATATACACCTTATAATGTACCATTAAACACAGACGTACATGTGCATAATAGTGAAAACTCCTTGGTGATGTCCTTCTTCTTTTTTTTTTCTTTTCAAATTTGCATTTGTATCTTGATTTTATAATTTTTGTTTTATTTTATATAATTGTGTTCTTGGTGTCATGGAAGTAAACACTGTGCATGTTGTGACACCTTAATCTGTTGTAAATCAACTCATATTTTGTTAATATTCGATATATTTTCAGCGTATTAGAATGTAACAACTACTGGTTGTCCTATTAATAAATAAATAAAACTCAGGATGAAATAATTAAATCGTTCTGAAGAGACTAGCGTACTCCATAAATTAAGCACAGAAAAATATTTACTATAACTTTTTAATTTCGTAATAAAATATACCTACATGCTTCCTTCAAAAAAATCAGTGTGACGTCAGTGTGCAAACGGTACTTTTCAGATCTATGATCTAATATCACTATGACGTCACTAGCGGCCGTTGCCAATATACTATCTATACAGATAGAGATAAATTACTACCTTCTACTGTCAGTAATTAGCTATCAATAATCTGAAGCTGTCCCAATACACCCGATAAATCATTCTTATCGCCTTATATTGGGACGTATGAATTGCAATTTCCATACAAACTTCTATCCTCAAATTGACAGCGTGTACGGATAAGGTGAGTTTTCGTCGATAAGTTTTATATATATAATATTTTTATTTGGACAAAGAAGTCAACGATAGTTACGATTTTTATCTCAAGTAGACCACTAACGGAGATAGACTGAATATTGGGAACGGCCGTAAGATGGCTATCTGTCCCCATCTTATTGTGCGGGGATTATAAGAAAGAAGCATACGATCAGAGTAATTACCATAAGCGATCCGCACATGTAGTTCATCAGAAGCTCTGTGGCTTGCATCGTGGAGTGCACCTCCCATTGTACGCCCTTCACCACTACAAGGTTGGAGTGCAACTTGTGGCGGTTGCGGAGCATCACCTGTTCATCAGCAAAGATAGCATTATTACAACTACTTCCTCAATACTCATTATCGTTTGTTAAATAATTGATCTATGAATTTACGAGTTAATTCATATTCGATTGAAGTTATTTTGGTAAAATAAGCTGAATTACATCATTTAAAAATTATAAATTTTTCAAATAAAGAAACAACAACATCCTAAATTAAACCATATTATTTAGGTAGGTACCTAATTCTTGAGCCAAACAAGGGCGGCTCTTGTGATTTCTATGTTATTTCAAACACAATTTTAACGCCTGTCGTAATAATTGCAACAAAAACACTGAACGCAACAAATGCTTTCAAAATTTCTACAACAATGTTTAAATTCCAACACATTCCTTAACGACTTCTAACGTTATTATACGGAACTTGTTTTACTGATAAAAATATTTCACGAAGTTTTTTTTACAAGATTGCGGAACTTGTTAATATATTTGTACTGAGTAGATAAGTCTTATAGGTAAATATTTAAGGTTGTTACAATTTACAGTTACAGTAATTTATTTATAGACGAATCAGTGGGGGACTAAAATTGTTGCAATAGAGAACATAGTATATACATATTATACATATATCTTTTATTTATTTTTTTAATTATTTATACCACTAGGTAATAAAAAAAAAACAAAAAGTGTGTGTGTAGGTGTACTTTTGTACGCACACGGGAAATTATAGGCACATTCTTTGTTATAGGTATCTATGGCGTAATGGGTAAAACAAAAATCATTAAAAAATTTAGTCCTCATGTTATATTAGGTACGTTTTCTAGAAAGATCAATACGAAGGTATTTCATACAATACAATATACCGCATAATAATTATATTACAAAAAAAAATGAAATCCAATTCGCACCAAGAGCCGTGAAAGGACATACAGACAGACAAAAAAATTCTGTAGTCGTATATTGTCTGACAGTCATAAAAGGTTTATTTATTACAAATTTTAACCAAAAAATTGTAGGTAATTGAAGATAGAAGCAAGAGATTTATATTGTAGTAAGATTACAAACATGGTCCTTCTGGATTAAATTCATTTTATCCGGTGCGTGAGTTTTGTTTCTATTGTCATAGTTGGCGTCGTGTGGGTTCTCTTTCTTTAAGTTATATTTTATAATCTTCCTGTCTGATATTACCTGGACTTTGTATTTTTCTTGTATCTCCTGAACGTACGAAGAGTTGATGTCGGGCAGCGGCTGCGACGATGGCGCGAATGGCAGCTCGAAGCAGAAGATCAGCGGAGTCAGGGACTAAAATGTTTCAAGTTCTTATTTCATTCATAATTATTATAGGCACAAACATAGTTATTACGCTGTTGGAACAGAATATACAAAGATACTAATATTATGAATTTATTATGTAAGGCTCTTGTGTGTCTGTTCGTCTTCCAAATATCTTATATTCATCTGAACCTCAACAAAGGAAGTATCATCATCATACTGTGACAAAGGCGTCCTCCAAAGATCTTCACGACGTTCGGTCCTGCGCTACCCTCATCCAATGTACTCCAGCGGTTTTGACCAGATCTTCGATCATCTTGTGGAGCCTACCTACACTGCGTCTTTCGGTAGGTACCGAAAAATAAGGAAAAATATTAGCCCGAAATTACAAGTTTCCTAGGGTATTTCACCTAAGAACGAAGAAACACTTAAACGCTTCGTTATCTTGTCTCAAAGTGAGGGCCGCAAATATTGTGATGCCATACATAATTTTAGGTTCAATCAAGAATACTGAGCGCGGAGCTTTCGGTGAACTTCTTGCTCGTCTTGTTAATTTTTTCTCATAAAAAATCTATACCAATAAATAGACAGCCTGTTTTTTGTTCGGTCATACTGCGAAAACTACTGAAGCGATCGAAATAATACTTATACCATAAGATGCAGCATGTTTCGGAGGTGAGTATTTGATATGCTGGTTATTATTTCTTACCTATCCTGGAACCATTGACGTACCATAGACAAATAGACTCACAATCACAACGAAATTCGTAAAAGAGGGGTTCGTTTCGCTCATTTCGTTGGCGATGTATTTTGTTTTATCATCAATTGAAATGTAATTATTTTGCAAAAGATTAAAACGTCAAGTTTTTTAGATAATTTTGGTAATTTAAAGGAGCACTTAACTGAAATACGACACTCCATTTTTTTAAGTTTGTATGCTGTTATTTGGACAGTTTTTCACTGAACACTGTCATTGCGTGGCGTTGTATTCAAAGCGCGGTCAAAACACAACTAAACGAAAACTCTCCCTAAAAGACATGTAGGCAGTTTGTGAGTCTAGTTATCAATTGTACCTCAATGTCCGGAATCTATATTTTTTTACAAAGAAATGCCTATATAATCGCAATATAATTAATAATTCAATCAAGCAACTTTGCCCGGTCAGCACTTGTATATTTATATGAACGGATGTTGTGCGCTGGAAATAATTGCGGAAGTAAGAAATATAGTATCACGGAACACGCAGCTTATATTACAATCGGCGTTCGTGTCACAATATGAGAATACTAACACGATCAATGTCGCGACCTAGTGCTGACAAATTAATAATTATAAGAGTAGGTACGGTTTTGAGGGCATACAAGGCATACCTCACGCTCTATGAAAATGGTTATTTTTTTTATGGAATAGGAGGACAAACGAGCGTACGGGTCACCTGGTGTTAGGTGATCACCGCCGCCCACATTCTCTTGCAGTACCAGAGGAATCACAAGAGCGTTGCCGGCCTTTAAGGAAGGTGTACGCGCTATTTTGAAGGTACCCATGTCGTATCGTCCCGGAAATACCGCACAAGGAAGCTCATTCCACAGCTTTGTAGTACGAGGAAGAAAGCTCCTTGAAAACCGCACTGTGGAGGACCGCCACACATCCAGATGGTGGGGATGATATCCTAACTAGTGGCGTGTCGTGCGAAGGTGGAAATCGGCGGCAGGAATCAGGTTAAAGCGCTCTTCGGAACACTCCCCGTGATAAATGCGGTAGAAGACACACAATGGAGCGACGTCTCTACGCAACACCAAGTGATCCAGTTGTTCAAAGAGCACTGGGTCCCCGACAATTCAAGCTGCTCTGCGTTGCACGCGTTCAAATTCGTCCAATGTCGCTATAACTTTTGAAGTTTGTATAATTAATTGAGGATATTTTTAGATAATTTATACGGGTAGATAGAGCCTCTAGCTGTTAGGCAATGATTAAAAACAGGCCAGGTTTATTACTTTAGTGTGGAAGGCAGCTAGAACTTCTTACACTCGCGATACGTAAGTCACGTTATTATATTGTGCGTGCGTTTTGTGAAAATAGAGGCTTACAGTTCGCCCCTATTTTTCGACGTGTCAGAGTCTATCTAGATGTATGAACTGTGTAAGAGGATATTATATTGAATAACTAATCGAAGGGAACATTGAATGAAGTGTTGTCAATTGTAGAATTAGCTGACCTCACTATGGTGCGAAAATAGATGTTACAAGATCATTGTAAGATTAATTAATAAGTAGGTCGTATTCACGGACTAGTAAAAAAAGAAGGACTCCGCGCCGTGATATTAGCAAGTGAAGCACCTTTATGCTAGTGTGTGTGCGGTTACGGGTTATACCAGTTACACTATTTTTTCTCCCTTAAATAATCCTCATATATCCACAAATACTTTTATATTATTGCTTTTACACTTTTTCACAACGCACGACAGCATTTTAAGATATTTTATTGCGACGCAAACTGATCTGTCACAGACGATGGCAAATCTCATAATGGCGGCCGATCTGCTTATATTAGTGTAAGTGTATGCGTGGGGCTATGTATTTACACGTTTTCCGGCTTGTTTTGGTGCCTCACTGTTATGTAAGGTGACACGGAGTCCTTATTTTTTTACTCGTCCGTGGTCGTATTATTGTTTTATTCCTATTATATTTATTATTGCTACAGACACGTACCCTCACACGAGCTCTGGCCTTCTCCACCTGTTCCATACTTCCTGCGATGGACACCTGGTTACTCTTCTCCATGGTGCTGGTGCGGTTCGAGTCCGGGAAGTGAATGTGGCATCGGGTTTCCTCCATGACGCGTTTGATTGTCAAGCCTCCCTAAAAACCAAAAACGCTGAATAAAACCATCTACAAATTAACTTAGAAGTGTAATTTTTTGACCTAAATGAATAAAGTGATTCCTGATTATGAATTATTGAATAACGTGATGATTATTATTATCCAATGACATGACGTGATTAAGTATATTTGTAGTTGTGGCAGTAACTATCTATAGTCTTATATTTATTCAAAGAATGTGACTTTGTCTCTCAACAATGGAGCTGCGATTAAACTATCAAATATGTGGGTAGTTGGAGATAATTACGATACGCCATGACAGTATAGGGGCTTACGAGGCTAGAGCAATTATTTACATGTTTTCTTTTATAGCTAAGGTTCTGTTTTAAAATAATATAACTTCTCTGGGTTTCCACGGAAGACCAGCGTTGTGGATTCTTTCCAAACCACAACTATGCTGAGTTGGGGGCCCATTGGCGTCATTAGATCATAATTAGATTAGTATAACTTTAAGAACTATTATGAGAATGTATAATGACGTCAATAAACAATTTTTTCTTTTCTTTTCTTTCTTTTCAAACTTTAAAATTCCTACACAATAATCATTAAGGAAGATATAGATGACTATTTATTAATATAATATATTTAAACATCCATGACCACAGATTAAAAAGGAACAGTCTGACGTGACTCGAAAACAACCATAAAATACAAATGTTTACACCTACTGGGAACACGATATTTATTAGTCAGGGTCAATAACCACTGGGACTTATGGGTGGTAAGTGAATGATAATTCATCCTTAATTATATAGAACTACGAAATGTTTATAAACACATAATGTATATTGAGCACATTAAGCTACCTTGAATACTTATTATATAACGTAACACTAGAAATAGACCTGTTCAACTAAAAGATATAGGAAACTTTATGAAACTAGTCATCCAACGCGGAAATGGGTAAGTAGGTACTGCCAGCATTCTTGATATACAATCACGTATTCTGCTACTTGTACCTAATAATTATGTGAATTTATAATATTGTGTCTTTATAAAAATCGCATTTGTATGACACGTAAATTTAATAAATTGTTTAAAGTACAAAAGAAACAGTTAAAAGCGCCACTATGTTATATTTAAAAAAAAACTGCTGGTAACCTAAATGGTGAAATTACGTTTTTATGGTGAAGGAGGTGGATCGACATAAGATTCGAATAAATTATCAGTATTTATGGGGATAAATACAAAATTCATCTATTGCACTATCGTACACAATAATGACAATTTAAATTACATAAAAAAATTAACACTTCGTAACTATTACAATTATTTGACATAAAAAAGAATATCTAAAAGAAAATCTTTCATTAAATTCAACTTTCGTGTATAATTTCAACGACTGTCTTACGAATTTACGATCTGGTCACGTGTCCTGACGCGAATTTAACATTTTATACCCACCGTTAGAAAAGTGCATAACGCCGCTTAAGAAGTTTTCATTTCAATAAATATTAAATTGATAAAAAAAACTCAAGATTAGACTAAAGTAGGTCTAAAAAAATATAAGTAGGTAATTTATTGTATTAATTATATTAATACTAGTAATTAATTGAGTAGGTCCCTAAACCTCGACAAAGCATTAGATTTTTTGTTATTTCAAACTTATTGCTAATATTTTTTTTAAATAATTCTCTACATACGCATTTTGATCTCCTGGCTGGAAAATATTACATTTAAACCATTTTCTTAAAATATAATGGAAACATGATATGTAAAAATGAATAAATTGTTATATTTTATTAAATAAGATTCGTCGTGCTTAAATGTTAAGGGCGGAATATATAATATGGCAATTTTTTACTACTAAAATCGTAAAAAGCTCCGTGTCTGTACGGCAAATAAGTATGATTACAAAAATAAACATCAAAAAAAGTTGTTTGTATATAGCCTGTTTATTTTCCAAGCTAAACTCAAAAACGACTTAACCGATTTTAATATGGTTTTCACAGATGTATGTTTAATTCCAATCGATTCATTACCAAAAATGATGAGTTACGTAATTGAAAAACAAATCTACTCGCGAATTGCGAGCGCTTACCCATGTGAAATATAAATAAACTACTATTTTAAAACTCTTACCTTCCCGATGATGTGAGAATGGTCAGTGTAGCTGATGTCAATTTTCATCGTAACTCTATTGCTCTGCAATTAAAAAAAAAACAATAATTATTGCACGTACTAGAAGCTTATATTGCTACGACTTATTTACACGAATCATACATAGAATGTATGAATGAATCATACATAGAATGTATTATGATGAATGAATAGACAAAAAATGTCTAAGGCTGAGATAGAAAGACTTTACTCACGTAAAACTAAGCTTATACTCAGCTTAGCATAGTCTTTGATTCCATTTTTATGGTCATTTGACAGCTGAAATTATGCTGAGCTTAAGCTAAGACAGCCCAATGCAAAAGTCAAGTTCGCGTTTTATCACACTCAGCTAAGTTTAACGCAAGTAAAGTCTGAGCAAAGTCTTAGTTCGGTTTATAGATTTCAGCCTAAGATCCACGATGATACGATGTTATAACAACATTACGTTTAAAGAAATACAGTTTAAGAAGCCAAATGTGGAATATTTCGAAGCCTTCTTTTGCTGGGAGTCTTACTAAAACGGCCATTTCATTGCAGGTTTTTTTAGAGTGAGTATCATTTCAGCAGAAAGACATCCGATGCTGGACAAAGGCCTTCCCGAAAGATCTCCACGATTATCGGCCCTGCGCTGCACTCATCTAACCTATTCCATTTTATTCGGGCCTACTAACACTGCGCCTTCCAGTACGTGGTCACCATTCAAGGACTTTACTGCCCTAACGACCATCTGTCCTTCAAGCTATGTGGACTGCCCTTTGCCACTTCAGTTTCGCAAGCATCTGGGCTATGACTGTGACTTAGGTGTTCCTACAGATCTCCTCTTTACTGATTCGATTTCGCAGGGAAACTCTAAGCATAACAAGGTCCATTACACTCTGGGCGACCGGGACCGTGATCTTTCTCATCATGAGAATGTTAAATAAATAATTTGGAGTCGGGGCGAGTATTTCCGTCAAAATATTTATTACGAGCCTTTTGGTCGAGTCTGTCTATCGGAGTAATAAAAGGTTGCAGGTTTGAACTCAGTTAATAAATTGCGACGATTCAACGAACTACCGCTCACAATAATTAATTTACGGGCGTGCTACGCGTCTTCAATTAGTATCAACAATAACTTTTTACCCTAAATTAACAACTACTGAAAGCCAAAATAAATTAGAAGAATTATTGGCGTGCAGTCTCGTTATTTTACCATAAAAGAACCAAACTCTCTACGCCATATCCGTTCCTATAGCCTCGCTCGTACGTAAGGTATTGGCAACAGTTTATATATATTTATGAAAGCCTTGAGTATTATCCTGTAGCCTTTTGAAGACGTGCTCGATATTTTTGGCAGAAGTATTAGTATTATATTATCGTCCACCCTTTACCTACTCTTTGTACTGAATTCATTATTACGACAACAATAATGTAACATTGACATACATAGATGTTTATTTTAGCACGCTGTTACAATGTATAAAATACTTAGTCTGGCCATAAATACTGTTATAATTAAAAATCAAAATTAATCATTTGAATTTGGAAGGAATAAAAAAATATATACTAGAACAATAAACCTAAAACTAGAAACCTTCAAAAATATAACACAATAACTAAAATATATTATTAAAAGGAGTCCCTTTAGGCAAGGTACCAAAGATACTGGCAGCGTTCCCTCTTTGAATAGCGAGACTAATTCTTTGTTCGTGGTAGCTGCCAGCTCTTTGGTCTCCTGTGATGTCAACTTTCCCTTAAGGCGAAGAGTAAGCAGGAAAGGAAAACACGCAAACATGGTGTTTTTTAGAAAAGTTTTGTGGTGAAACTATAGCATTTCGAGCTATGAACACTATTTAATCCTGTTACACATATCCTTAAGTCTTATTTGTAGGTTGCTAATGCTTGCTGTTGGTTATAGTTAACACTGCCGAGCCTTTTTGAACTACCTACTACTTTTCTTTGAAGTTAAACAAGTTTTTTGGCATGGCGTGACGCATTTTTTTGGTACTTCTCTCATAAAAGATCATTATTCTTATAGCTTGTTCTTTTTTGTGTAGGTTCATTTATTCAGATTAGTAGTGAATAACGAGGATTGTAAGCATATAAACTGTTTTCCACGCAAGAATTTTGAAAATATTGGCTTTGTTACAAAGATGGCGGGCCGGCAGAGGTGAACTCATATCGCTCAAGGTCGCTGGCATTTAGTGTCTTATAGCGCTAGGACCCCAAAGATAGACATAGAATAAATAGACCCCAATAACATACAAAGTATATCTGAATGTTTTAAAAAATCGGATTGAGGATCCCGTACCGCTGATCAAGATAATGTTACACTATGTACTTTTAATAAACGTACCTACTTTTGTTAGATAGTTTTTACGATGACCATTTATTAATCTGCTTTGTTGTTAAAGCTGCTATACACGTTCTGTGTTATTCTGATATGTCCCGCGTTTATTTGCAAGGCTGCTTGGCATTCGGAAAACTTAAGAATTATCATTGTAGTGACAGTGTTGTCAACGATATATCAACATTTTGCATATTCTTTGTTTATCCTCAAGTATAACTATATACCAAGTTTATTTGTAAGTCCGTTTATCGTTATCTTACCATTGTCGCTACAGAATAACATGACAGGGAGAAGTAATTTTAATCTTGGTATAACTTTACATCGCGTTTATTAATAAGACAGGATAAGTCCGAATTGACTGCCCGTGGAGACTTAGGAATATAGGTAGGTTTCCAATGGGTAAAGGAACTGTAAATATCGACCATAGCCAATCTGACTGAATAGGTACTTAAAATTAATCGAATATTAAAGAAAGGATAATTTCACACAACATAAATAATATTATGTAGTAAACAAAGACACGGGAATACACTATTAATCAATATAATATGAGGTGCCTGTAATAGTACCTTTTTTTTTAAGAAAATACGGGACGAGACGAGCAGGACTTTCAGATGATGGTAATTGATACACACTGCCCATTACAATGCGGTGCCGCTCAGGATTCTTGAAAACACAAAAAAATTTGAGCGGCAACTCAATTGCGCTCGTCACCTTGAGACATAAGATGTTAAGTCTCATTTGCCAAGTAATTCCACTAGCTACGGCACCCTTCAGACCGAAACACAGTAATGTTAAACATTACTGATTCACGGCAGAAATAGGCGCCGTTGTGGTACCCATAATCTAGCCGGCATCCTGTGCAAAGGAGCCTCCCTAAAACCTATTTAAGAAATAAAATATGTTAGGTTTTTGTAGAATTTGATCTGTAGGTAAACTAAAAACCTAATGGAATTTCTTAACATAACTTTCATCACAATCATTTTTAAGGAATAATTTTTGTACAAACAAGCTTATTAGCTCACAGGTTACCTACATGATGGCAAGGCTTGATAACCTAAAAAGAATTACTCACCGTTAACGTTTAAGTTAAAAGAGAACTTTGTATTCGGTTTTGTTCCATTTCACTGTTAAACTGTAGAAGTTAATTTAAATTTTCACTGATTAAACGGGTTCAGAAGTATTTTTCATTGACTCGGTGCTGTTTATAGAATTTGACATAGTAAAGTTTAAATTTTAGTGATATTTATTCTCTTTTAATGAAAAACCCTTGCCTGATGGTAAAATATGATTACTGACTTACGACAGCACATTAATATTATCTCTTAAATCACCAGAGAATCAAAGGAATATTGTCGGTATTCTAGAACATGAGTAAATTAAAGGGTATTATTTACTCATGTGGTTCTTGGTAGGAAATATTAATATTAATTTCATCGAAAATTCTAGATGAATTTCTAGGGATAGATATTGTTAGCAAATTCGATACGGGTCGAACTCAGCGATGTATTCAGGTATCTATCTACGCGGTACGCGGAGTTCGATAATAATAGTACGTATAAACGTGTGACGTAATAGGTTGAACCGTTGACTGTCACCACGGAGCCCCCGGTTCGATCCTCGCCCGCCTCGTACGAATGTGTTTTCGGTTTTCAAATTCGTTTATACGTTAATCATAATCGATGGTGATCAGATACTATCAGGTGAAATCCTAGACTGATTTAATTATAAACTGTAAAAAGCTGTGAAAACGTCGAAAAAATTGAGATTGGCTGTTAACCTCTATTTGAGCAATGCACGCACACTAACACAAAGTGACATACAAATCGCTAGTGTAAGACGTAGCTTGTCACGCACACTGCACTAATAAACCTGGCCTGTTTTCATGGGTTGTCTAGCAGCAAGAGGCTCTATCTATAGGTATACCTAATTATCTAAGGTAAAACCCTACAACGCGCCATAATAATGATATCTGTAGTCCAAACCAAAAAGTGGCCATTGAATTTATACTATATTAATTGGTGTTCTAATTCTGCCACATGCATTAACGTACATACAAAATAATCAAAATATTAAGTTAATTAAGATAAGGCGGCGCTCTTAGGAAACGTTTTAGTTTTACAGTAGATCCGGTGATTACGGCACCTATTTCTGCCGTGAAGCAGTAATGTGTAAATATTGTGTTTCAGTCTGAAGGGCGCCGTAGCTAGTGAATTTACTGGGCAAATGAGACTTGACATCTTATGTCTCAAGGAGACGAGCGCAATTGTACTACCACTCAGAATTTTTCAAGAATCTTGAGCGGCACTCCATTGTAATGGGCAGGGCGTATAAATTACCATCAGCTGAACTATTGTCATTAAAAAAAACCCACAACAATATCATAAACTTTACCTCTTAATTGTATTTATATAGATAAAAGCTCGTACACCATCCTCAAAGGTCCGCCACGCTCTTGTGTTGCAAGAGAATGTCGGAGGCGGTGATCACTTAACTTCACGTCACACACAGGTCCTGCATACGCTCGTTTGTCCTCCTCTTCCAAGAAAAGAGATAAATACTTCTCATAAGCTCTACTTATTCTGAACATAATGATAGTTCAGTGAATTAAATGAAAAACGTAATGACTAAGTATGAGGTTCAGGATTAATTGTTGAGGAACTAAAAATACTTACACGGGTGTCAAGCAACTGCATGATCTTCTCTTTCGCTAGTCTGACATCATCAGGACGTCCCGCTATTCTCACATGAGGATCTACACAAAAAAAAACTTATAACACAAATTCACAGCTAACAATAATTAAGTGAGATTAATATCTATGTCACCTCTTTTACGTATAAGGTCAGTATAATTGCTTTCCTTAAATTTTCTGATTAACTCATACACGAATTCATTACTCCGATACAGTGCCATAATTAGATAATTCATTTAATAAAAAAATTGTAAAAATAGTTCATTACGATGTTCCACATGTAGTTGCTAAATGCAATTAAAAATGAAATATAAAATGAAAAATTCCTTGCAAATAAAATATGACGCCCGCCAGACCGGCGCCGTACTATGGGCGCCAAATCTATCGTTATTTTTTGAAAATTTTAGGCATTGACTAAAATCGATAAAATGGTAATATTTATGTTATATTAAGTGTAAAAATATAAGATGACACTACGGTATTGTTTTTAGCTTAGGTTTTAGATTAAATTATGTTTTTTTTTGGAAATTTTAGGGTAAAGAATAAAACAAATTAATATTGAAAAAATATATGTTTCTGACTTAATACCTTTTTAATAGAAATTAGCAAAACCTTTCCATTTGCTTTTTCTCAGTTCAAAATACAAGTTACATTAAAAATATATAATTACCTTAATAATAATAATAAAATAAATAAGTATAATAATGAAGATTTTGGTTACCTTTTTTTGAACGAGCACCAATTTTTAGTCGGGCGGGCCAGTTGATAAGAGTGTTTGTTTCATTCATAACCTAAATATATAAAGATGTTAATAAGAGAGTTTTAAGTATGAAATCGCCGTATTTGCGATCTGGCTACTTTGAATTAAACTTTTTTCACATGACATCTAGAACATTCTGGATTTTATTAATGCTCGACATTGGATTGCCTAATTCAATTGTTTAAATTGCCTTCAAAATTAAAGACACATGAAAAACTGATTAATTACTAGAACGGATTACTTTCTAAATAGGGAAATTATAATTATTTTTAAGCAGTTAATGCATACCAACTTCATGCATTTTTGGAAGTTTATTTATAAAAAACACTTACCCGATGAAAAAATGCCTGAGCAGTTTGGGATTCCTCCAAGTCATCTGAAAGGAAAATAGCTTTTTAAAATCAACATTCAATAATCTGATTTATTACACATTATGTAATTATTACCTGCAAGCATAGATTCCAAACGACGTCTATCAATACGAAATCTGTCTTGATAAACATCTTCAACACTGTTTAACCCGAGAATAACAACTAACTTCTGTAATTCTTCTGATGACGTCACCGAGGTACTTGTCCCGCTTTCCGAAGCCTGGAAAAAATAAATTTTAATTATATATAAGGCTTGATATAAAAGAAAAGAAGAAGTATTGATTCACATAGAAACCCTTGAGTTTTAGGTTATCTTGAAAACACATGCTGTTGGTATATCATGTATATATAACTAAAATGGCGGATAGACATGCAGAGAAGAGCAACTTAAAAGCATGCGATTAATGCAGAGCAGATTTATTAATAAAATTGTTAGTAATGAAGATATATAATATAGTTGCATTCAGCAAAATAAGAATGGTAAATTAATCTTACCTCACTCATCGTGTCTTTGTCTGAATTGTTTTTGAATTCAGTCAGTTTTGTTTTAGCCGATATAAAATTTGCCGACGCCATGACGTCTACCAATTTATTTAAAACAAATTGTCACCAAATACAAGTAATTAAAAATTGAATTAAAATATTTTTTAAATTAAAACATAGCACGGGACAAATATTTCTATTTAATTAAAATAGTTTACAAAAATTTGAGCTACTTCACCAACTAAACTTAACGTCCAACTACCTAACACGCATCATTTTTAAGTAGTCAAAATTAATAATTGTTAAAATCGTGGGTACTTTGAAAAATTATATACCCACGCAATTATTTTTGTGCATTTGTATAGTACAATAATTTCTGTAAGTCTACTATTTAAAAAATCTTATATGATAATTTAAAAATAGTATATAAATTATAAATGATAATATTATGAAAATTGATAAAGAAACCAAAAAAATGTGGAATGCTATTGACTTCATTTTGATCGAAACAATCTAACGCAGTACATCACTAACGGAAATAAATAGAGGCTCGTCTTGTGTAAGCCAATAGTAGACCTTCCCGCCATTTAAAGATAGGCGCGAGTCGCGACCCATGGCGCCAAAACAAATGTGGCCAGATAAGGGTGTGTTGTTTCTCCTTGCAATACCATAATATTATTTTTCTTACAAATTATAAAATTTTAATATATTATTTTATAAGAGTAATATATTTATCAGTATATATTATGTATTCAATAAAAGTAAATACTTTAAAACCTATTTTTTGTTTTGGGCCAATTATTATAAATAATTCAGTAATTACTACTTTTTGAATTTACCTACAGTTCTAAAGTATTAAACGAGGTAAGACATAATGAGAAAGATAGAAATTTTCGCACAAATAAATAATTAAATAAATATTATCTTAAATCTCAACACGATTAAGTCAGATGGGCATGTAATATCCATGATTTAAAGTAAAAACATTGCAAATTTATATAAAACAGACAATTGTTCTACATATCAGAATATGATGTTAAACACCATAAATTTCCTTTTAAAATAATATTAATGCACCATTTTAATAAATATAAAAAGAATTACCAAAAGCTCATTATATTTCCACATTTTAGGGACCTAATAAATTAATACAATTTGGCAGCACAGAAAGTCTCGCACTAGTCATTTCTGCCCTTTCCTACAGAAATAAATATTATGTATATATTTGAAATGGCTTAAATATTGATAATAAAAGAAAATGGTTGGCTTAAAATTTCACAAACGGCATCGTGATTCATGATGATCGTGTGATCATGATAAATTGACATTTTGAATAATTATGGCGAAGGCGAAGGGAACATGAACATTCAACGGGCAAAGAATTTAAGGTATTTTCATGCGGCGACGCATGGGGTCGCGTCAGTCGGGTTTCTGCGTTCGTTGCGAGCGGGTCTGTATATTATCTTTACGGCCGTATTTTCGATCATAAATATATTTTTTTAAGTTTCCTTCAATATTAATTTAAGTTATTTTTAACTGTCGTTTAAGTGTTTATTAGTATTGTGTAAATTAGTTTGTGTGTGCAAAATATATTATAGGTAAGTACAATATGGTGTACCTGAAAAATATTACTGTTATGTTAATGATTGTAGTTAATATTAATTAATACACATATCAATGAGAAATTACCACTGTTAAAATAACAATAAAAATCAATACTATTTAAATTAGATTACAAACAGTTTGAACTAATTCTAGGTAGATTGTTACTTTGAGTCATAGGATAAACCCCTGATATTGCTTGCTATCTGGATATCATACTCTTTATGAAGTCGGTATATGATCTAAAATCCTGTAAATGCAATGCAAACAGCTGTCGCTGGAATTAATTTGATGTCGAAAAGGGATCGTAAATCTATATTGAATGGAATCACTCAAGGGTGGTGTTTGTAACTAATAGGGCTACTAAAACTCAAAAGGGATCAACGACACCCTAACGGTAGTTCAACTAATTGTAAACATGGTATTTGTTAAATTTTTATAAACCCGTTAAATTAATTTGAATAAACTGGTCAAGTCAACGCATCTCTTCTCAAATAATTGTTTTGCAATTATTGTAGTCTTCATTTCAGATGAGGTTTTGGGTAACATTATACCTAGTTGTTAATTTACTTTACATTTACTCTCTTGTTGCTCGTTGCGATTTATATATAGAAGGTATAGTAGGTATCATTATACGTATGTATAGTTAGAAATTAATAATAATATGATAAATATTAAATAAACATTAATCTGTGACGCAGCGCATCCCACAATAAAGGCGATGAATACAGTAATGTATTATTAAATGTAATGACGTCTGTACTCTGTGTTTTCATGTAACTTTTTTTTAAATTTCGAAACAAAGCGAAGGTCACTTCGCTTTGGTAGCTGACGGAGAGTAATATTATTCTTACAAACTATAAGTGGGAATTTATTAGTTTGTTACGCTTTCACGCATAGGATTCATTTTTCATATTATTCCAAACCATAAATTCAATTTCGTTTCATAGATGACCGCGGGGCACTGAGCAATCTACCGCAGTTATATGGTGAACTTTGTAACTACTTATTTGTTTGTTTAAAAATTATGAGAACTTAATCTTTTTCAAGTTATGTTGCTATAGTATCTAAAAATTAAATTCCCTATACAATAACGTAACTATTATTTCAAAGTAATAATCCAGTATGGCGTTAGCTCGACATAAGAAATTAAAATAAAGTCACATTTAGAAATTGTTTTTACTATGATAAAATATTATAAATTTAAAAATTCTGCTTCAGTTTTTGGAAAATATTTTTATCTAGTTTTGAAAGAAAAAAAAGGTGTTTTTTCATATTATTATGTACATAGAACTAAATTTCTCCTCAAGGAATCCTCTTAACTAGTCAACCGATTGTCATGGAATTTTATACCTACACGTTAGGCCTACAGAAAACAGCGCGATAATTAGGTCGCGAATTTCAGAATATGTAATCTGTGATTAAAGGTATTTTGTCTCTTTTACGAACAGTTACGATAATGGATTACGCATGCATTTGTCTTCTAGTATACAGACTTTAAGCAATGTGGCAACAACATTGGCATTTCTGAGTTTATGTGGAAATAGTCGAGATCTTTGGGGGAGGCCTTTGTCCAGCAGTGACGTCTTTCGGCTGATGATGATGAGTCGTATAGATAGTGTTGTCAGTTAATCTCGTCCACTCCACTCTAAAATAGTTTTCCTTTACCTATCAATAAAAGATTAGTACTAATTATAGCTTATCAATGAAAAGCAATAGTCATCGTACCTACTACGAACAGTCCAGAGAGCAACGAAAGTATTTAACAAGTATGAATAGATATATATACCTAATGAATTATTTATTACGATGAATACAGAATAACAAACCAACTTCATATTATTACCATCTATTGTCTATACAATCTCAAATGTTTATGTATTAGAGCGCTTTCGCACTACGTGTCTACGTTCGATCAGAGTCTGATCCGTACCCGTGAAAACACTGTCCGAAGCAGTCGTACAACTATTTCTATGGGAGTTTAGGCACTAAATCCGGCTTCCGTCATCATGTTTCTTTTCGTCAACCGTTAATCTCCATTCCCGAGAATAATATTAACGGACCGAAGTAGCCATATAGTAGGTATTATTTGTATGAACGCTCCCGCACTGTGTCCGATCCGAATCCGAATTACAGGGATATGTAGTGTTGATCTACCTTCATAACTCATAAGTACTTATAAGTAAACAACAATAACTATTGCCTGATTTAGCTTAACTGAGTTTTGCTTACCTTAATGTGACTGCAAGCAATTCTTCTGGCGGTACACATTGTCAAAATTTTGTGTATTGACGTAAAATGCCAAAAAGTGGCCCCTGAATTTCTTTGAATTGGATCAGAAATCGAACTAGTGCGTAAGCAATATCCAAATTCTGTCCGAGATTTCTAGACCTGTAATTCGACGGATACGGATCGGACTACTCTGATCGGACGCAGCGCGAAAGCGCTCTTAGGGTGAAACTGCCAAATATCGGCCCTGTCAATATTGAATTAAACTTTGTAATTTTGTAAAGTTCCCACAAGCCTTTTCTTTTTCGATACTGCGTTAGTTAAATAAGGCTTATTTAATGTTAAATCGTATCATCTATTCCCGTTTAATTTTATTTTAGTTTGAATTTATACTACATGGTAGGAATGCCAAGCGCAATTAAATAAATAAAATTTATTTTAATCAACCACCAGATACAGGATAAACTAGCTAAACTTTAACTGTATCGTTTCCTTTTTTTTCATCCACATTTATTTTCTTCCTTACATTTGGTCCAAAAACGTCACGTTTTAGGACTTATACTGAAAGCCTGGCGCTGATTTCATGACCATCGAAACTGTAGTTCGCCATAATCCTTGTTATCTGTACTTCTCTACCAGCATCAAATATATTTCTTTATGGAGGATTGGTTGAATAATTTTTATTTGAAAAGAACTTTCTGATAGAAGTTATGATATTTAGCATCAACGACTATCTTAAAATACATTTGGTGCTATGCAATAATATTAAAATTATTTATTCATATATGATATATGTATATACATAATCACTGAACGCGCTTCACTTATGTCTTTGTTGGTATATTCTTCGTTAATAATTTTATGAAAACCATCTCATAAGTGGTCTTTGGTGCTATGTAACCTGCCTTTAATATTGTGTATGTACTGCCTTAGTTTACATACATACCTACATATACGTAATAATTTTGAATAAAGTAAACACCAATGAGCTATTTCAAGAAATAAATTTATTTATTATCCAATTTGAATATTTATAACCTAGGTCCTAGAGAATCATTGAGAGCAAAGTTCAAAGAAATTAACATCTTGACTGTTGCTTCTCAATATATTCTTGATAATGTAATGTATGTTCATAGGCACATAAATGAATTTGCCAGAAACTGTCATAACCATAATGTTAACACCAGGAACAGACATAAACTGATGATGCCTACTACTCGGCTAAGTCGAGTCAGTACGTCTTTTGTGGGGCGATGTATATGCTTTTACAACAAGATCCCAGAAAATGTTCAAAACAAGAGTATTACGTTATTCAAAAGAATTGTTAAAAAACGTTTGTGTTGTAAAGGTTATCATAACATAAATGACTTTCTTAATGAGACCACAGATTGGGAATGGAGCGACCGCCCTCAGGCTATTTAATAATAAGTTTAATTGTGCAATGTTACTTTGTAAATGTTACTTTAATTGTAAAACATATTTGTGATGAAAAAAAAGCCCGCTGAGTTTGTTGCGCCCATTCTTCTCAGGTCTGAGGCATTCATTTTGGAATGGGTGGTAGTTTTTTTGACTTTCAATTAGTGATTTCACATCCTATTTTGAATAAAAATATTTGAATTTAAAAACATAAAGTCCTGCTTAGTTTCTTGCTCTTTGAGTGCGAGTGTGGAAACTTTTGATAATATTCTGTGCTTTTAAAAATATATACATTATACAATTCACAGAAATTTTAAAATAATACGGATGGATGTGAAGATCTTTTACATTTTCTCGTCTCGTATCTTATATTTGACTTTAAAGTTTTACAATATTTATGAACTCTTACCTTGACCAGGCATTCTATTTTCGTCCTTTTCGTAAAATTATTAAGCAGGGGCTTCTGCAGGGGCAGATGTTGTTTTCACAATTATTATTATTCTGAATAGCGTGTGTTTACCCTTTAAATTTTTAAAATGCTGTCCCACTTCGAGATAGGCTTTTGATTTCTGACCCATATTTTTTTTTGCAATCATTAATTTTGTACGGTTATTGCAATGTATAAAATGTTTTTCATTCTGCTGCTGTGACAAGTCATTACAACATCAATTAATAAGGGCGACATTGTTGATGGAATGATTGAGCGTCTATCATTTGAATAGTAATTATAAGATAGAACATTCTTTACCTTTCTATTCAAACTAATGAAAAGATCTTCTTCGTTGTATACAATTAAAAATTCCTTCACCACAGAGCGATAGTGACTGGGTTCCGTACGTATACGTATGAGTTCAAAGTCAAATATTTTTTATTCAAAATAAATAGGATATGACATCACTTATTGAAAGTCAATAACTACCACACATTCCAAAACGAATGCCTCAGACCTGAGAAGAATGGGCGCAACGAACTCAGTGGGCTTTCTTTTCCATCAAAAAAATATGTTTACAAATTAATATTAAAAATATGATCTGTGGTATCATAAAGAAAGTCATTTATGTTATAGCAACCTTTACCACACAAACGTTTTTTAACATTTTCTGGGATCAAACCCTTGGATGTCTATACAATGAGAGATATTCGATCCTAAGTGTTATTAGCGGGTTTTTACTATCTAGTAACAATCATCAATCCAATAATCACTGTTTTAAGGATTTCTTTAACAAGATTTAGGTCGTCCGTACTCATTCAACATAGCAAGCAGTTAACAACTGAATGTGATTAACTTTATCTCAGTTATTTCCTAGCGGACCGCTTTGAACTGGATAATATTATTACTGATTTGTAAATCGCAGCTGCGATTTAGTGGGTTATTATAGTATTACCAATTTAATAATATTTTCATAATAATTAGGTACATGGTACAGGTGTGCCCATATTATGTGTAATGTTTAATTGAAACAAAAATGTCCACTGTTTGAAAGTAAAAATAAGTGATATTCGGAGGTACTCGCCTACTACCAGATGAGCCCTACGACTGTCTATTGATGGTTGTTCGTTAAATAACATCTGCAATTATAGCTACAATTAATAAGATCATTATATCAGACTAAATCCCAGCTGCTTCAAGTGATTGGTTACGTTCTGTGCGAATAAGTGTTGGGAAAGGTCCGACATTGGAATACATCCCATTTGGAAATATATTTTTTTGGAAGAAGAGAAATATAGGAACATAGAGTTCACCTAATAGGAGAGACCGAGGGGAGTTGAACCAGTTTTGTTTCGTACACCAAATAATATAGACAGAAATCGTATATTATTAGTACCAATCGATAGGTCATTCCTTACACTTCCGAATGACTAGCATAAAGAAATTGTACATGTTAAATATTGTGGTGAAGAATCAACTTAACAATAACAGGTCAACTTGTTTCGAGGTAAGATTAAACAGTGGTCGAGGTGAGTTGAAACATATGATTAATAAGTTTTATTTATGTAATTAGGAGGTATTTATGAAATTTTTCAAGAACGAAACGATTTTTGTTAGGGTTGTAACTCGAAGCCGCGTCACAGAAATATTTCGGTCGCACATTTACTTCTTCTGCTGCGAGATCATATGATTCGCGACTCCCCATACTTTGGCATTCTCTCTTTTATAATCAGTAGACATTCTAAAACAAATTTAATCAACAAAAGATGTTTTTTTGTGTCCGTTATTTATTGACTGCTCTCTAATATAAAATTGAAAACGAGTTTTAACAGTCTGTTTCAAATCCCCTCAGTAAGAAAAGACCTCCCAATATTTATTTAATCCACAATCAAGAAGCAAATACACAGAAATTTTGTAATAAGCTTTCACAAAACCCTTAACAAAATATAGGCATCCTAAAAATATATTAAAAACTTACTTTTAAATATTTTTGTCACAATATGCCACGCAGAACTGTACAACCGCGAGATTTACGCGAGATGAGATTTAAAAGCGACGTTGCCAACTTGATAACGGTTTCAAGTACCCAGAAATCGGTACTGTTTAAATGTTCTTTGTTTCAAATCCCCTCGATCTTCCCTACTATGTGAGCACCGCAGGCCGTAAAAGGCATGAAAGGCATTTATTTTCTCAAAATTGATTCCTTTAGAATTCTTTTTGATGTCATTTCTTATACTACGAGATACTACTACCGCTTCGGAAACAAATGGCGCTCTGAGAGAAGAAAGAAACGGCGCAAGAAACTCTTTTCAATAAAAATATACAATATTGTACAGTCATTTCTACCGCTATAAAATAATCACAATCTAGTCCCAGGTTGTCCGATCATTTAGATATTCAGCAGTGGAGTAATAGGATTTACGACAGAGCCATTTTTTTATAAAACATTTAAATTTATTTATAGATAATGCCTGAACAGTGGCTGGGACTTTATTGTAGAAGTGTATACATTTACCATGTTACAGCAGAGAAATCACAAGAGCGTTGCTGACCTTATAAAGCTACGAATAAACGAAAATATTATTAATTCGGAAACCGATAATACCTACCTACATTAGTAGTTTAATGCGAGCGGGAAACGAACCGATGGCACCATTACGCCATCGACTCGAATCGTATTATCTACTAAGTGCTGTAGATAATTTATATATATGATCAAAAAAAAAATTGACAAAGGGGTTGACAAGGAGGTTGACAGTGAACCTCTATTTTGATTTTTGACCAAAACACTAACACAAAGTGACATACAAAGTAATAATCCTGGCCTGTTTTCATCGGTTGTCTAGCAGCAAGAGGCTGTATCTAGACGTATAAATTAACTAAGATATTATTATTTAAACATCAATTAACTATTACTACAGCCGTCGCAATATTCTGAAACCGGTTCTCGCGTAAATCGTATTCACTCGGACTAAAATATGAATATATATCAGTAATTCTGCCACTTAATTGGACTTGGCGCCCATACAACCAAATTAAACACCGCTATCATTAAATGATCTATTTTTATGAAAATAAGGGACGAGACGAGCAGGATTTTCAGTTGATGGTAATTGATACGCCATGCCCATTACAATGCTGTGCCGCTCAGGATTTTATAAAACCCGTCACCTTAAGACATGAAGATGTTAAGACTCATTTGCCCAGTATTTTCACTAGCTACGGCGCCCTTCAGTAATGTTTACACATTACTGCTTCACGGCAGAAATAGGCGCCGTTGTGTTACCCATAATCTAGCCGGCATCCTGTGCAATGGAGCCTCCCACTGGTTAATTTCAGCTCTGCTTGTTTTGTAATTTTGTAGAAGACTTTTCAGTTAAATTAAGTTTGAAGACTACTGTTAGAAATATTTAACTGCAAAAGACCATGCGTCATAATGATAATATGGTAATCATAGAGTTCAAATATATACTGGCGTGTAGACGACCTGACAGCCCACTGACCACTTTCAATTGTAAATGTGTGCGTTAGCTAGAATTTGCTTTAATAGTCAAAATACGAAACAGCTCATGTCAAGAGGGGCTGACTGTTTACGACTTGTCAGTCGTAATCGGTAACAATGGATTCGCTTTCATTTTCTAACTTGCTGTATCTCCGTTAAAGTTGTTCTACTGTCTTGCACGTTTATGATGGTAATAACACTTATTGTTGAATTTTTGGACATGTTAGTATTCCCACGACACGCGGATGTGTGGCTGTCCTCCACAGTGCGTTTTTCAAGGAACTTTCTTCCACGTATTACAAAGCAGTGGATTTAGCTTCCTTGTGCGGTACGAAACGACGATGGGTACCTTCAAAAAAAGCGCGTACACTTTCCTTAAGTTCGGCAACGCTCCTGTGATTCCTCTGGTGTTGTATGAGAATGTGGGCGGTGGAGATCACTTAATATCAGGTAACCTTGAATAACAGTGATCAATGTTATTATATATCAATATGTTTAGTGCTCCCTTTTAACTTATAAAACTAATCTAAAAAAATGTTCACTTCTAATGAAATTTAAATCTTATTATTTTTATTTTCTAAATTCTAGTTTTACAATTATATAGCTTACTTTTACCAAGTTTTACTTACCTTTGCTGCAATTAACTTTTATTGTAAATTGTACGTGCACGCCTGCACCT
This sequence comes from Leptidea sinapis, assembly GCF_905404315.1. Classification (NCBI taxonomy): domain Eukaryota; kingdom Metazoa; phylum Arthropoda; class Insecta; order Lepidoptera; family Pieridae; genus Leptidea; species Leptidea sinapis. The sequence continues at coordinate 12,204,129 of NC_066271.1, read as the reverse complement.
AAGCAGATGTCGCTATTATCTTTAACATCTATGTTCTCAGTGGGGGAACAATTACATTCCGAGGGAACAATTGTAATTATTTTAGTTAGTTATAATTTGAATGTGTATTTAATCTTTTGTTTCTATATTTTTGTCTCCAATAAAGTATATAAAACCCGTACGCTCGTTTGTCACCCTTTTCCTTAAAAAAAATGTATCAGAATGTGATTTATTGCATAGGAGCGGCCATTGTTGTTCGCGAAATCGAGCCTTGCCCTTGTGGAAGATGAACAAACACCGTGACATCATCTGCGACCTTCAGCTTACCGAAATAGTGTTAGTAATACGTTCTCACACACACATACGCATGTCGCAACTTTTTTGCTCAAATACTTTTTAATAGCTTTTTTATGTTTCATGGAAAATTGCACTGATAGCTAGTGTTTTCATCGCGTTAAAACGTTTTATAGTACAGTTGTGATGTTCAGCAAAATGTTGGTACATACAGTATTTAGATCAGACTATTAGTAACAAGAGCGCTGTTGGTTTATGCAAGACTATGCCTTTTTTTAAAGTACCCTCCATATTGATATTCATACCTATGTAGACAAACTATCGTCGGATATTTGTTACTCAGTTTGAATGCGTCATTCTTCTATTATTATAAGTATACTTTTATTTTTGTGGACACAATTCGTTCCAGCAAAATTTCAGAAATAAAAATAATTAAGATTGGGCAAGGCCTGTCACCCACAGAGCTTTCAAGGAACTTTCTTCCACGTGCAACCAAAGATGAAAAGAGCTTCCTTGTGCAGTGTTTCCGACACTATACGACATGGGTACCCTCAAAAGCACCGCGTATGCCTTTCTAAAAACCCTTTAAAATACCGTTCTAATACTCTTGAAACGCTTCTGTAATTCCTCTGTTGTTACAAGGTAGTCTAGGCGGCGGTAACTACGGAACATCACGTGACCGGTACGCTCGTTTGCTCTTCACTCTGTCACTTTTTTATAAAAAAAAATACCATTAAAAATTTATCAAAATCTCAATTGTCATGTGAGTTTAATGACGATGGAAATTTGTTTCGATCCGCACTTTGATTGAAGTAGCATTAATCTAAAACGGCCCACGTATTTTTTCCTAGTACCTCCTACTCCACTTTAGCACGTTTAAGCTCTCCGTTGCTTCGTGTTGTCGAGAAAAAAAATTAATAAATCTAGGACAACTGCAACGGTGTAATAAGTTGTCATGCATGAAAATGGTGAGCTATTTTTTTTGAACAGCCGAATGAAGTACACACTAATGTCAATCCGCGTTATTGACAGTGACATTTTCGGAACAAGCGAACGTCAAATTGCAAAAAAAAGACTAGTTATTCCGACCCAAATCAGTGGAGATATTGAAACATCGCGACGGACGCACCGTTATGGCGCCTCAGCCATCACAAAGCCGGTACCGTTCTTCCGGTCGTAAAAAATGTGCGAACTCTTGTTCACTGGTACGCGATAATTCGTATTGCCTTGTGAGGTTCATACAAGTTGGAGAGAGTTGTGAAGTTGAATGTAATCCTGAGATAATTTATACATCTAGATAGTGTGTGACAGCTGTGAATAAAAATTTGCGGCGAAATGTTAGCCTTTATTTATAGCAACGCACATACACTACCAAAGTCACTGACAGCCCTGATGGATGCGAAACTGAAGTGGCAGTAACGTTCTCGAATAGCGACCACGTACCGTAAGACGTAGTGTTGGTAGGCGGCCAAGATGGACTTACGATCTGGTCTAGATCGCCGGATTAGGTTGGATGAGGGCAGCGCAGGACCGATCGTCATGGCGCTATTTGGGGGAGGCCTTTGTCCAGCAGTGGACGTCTTCCGGCTATAAAGATAATGGTGATACTAGAACTCAGTATCGACGCCATGACTTCAAGTATACTGTCTGGTATTGTATTGTAAAATTGAATACCAAGACCGATGAAGGAGCCCTTGAAAGTTTAGGAATCCTATCGCGGGGAAAGTAGCGAAGGGTGGCGAAAGTGATATCTGTACGCACACAGAAACATTTACAGACATTTGTCAAACATTCGCTATTTTCTATTTATTATTTTCTCATCAATGTGTTAGTAGTTTTAACTAACTGGTAAACCAGTTGGTAATTTTAAAATAACGATCGTCGGACAGCGGAGTCTTAGGGATACGGTTTCCTTTGGTTACTCTTCGAGTTCAAAATGCTGATTAGATAATAAATAAAAAACAATAGGACACTATTTTGCACAGGAAGCCTGATACCATATAGCGGCAAAGTTCCTGGTCTAATGGTATCTAATTGGCATATAATTTTAGGTTCAATCAAGATTCCTGAGCAGATATATCTTACCATCCGGTGAATGTCCTGCTTTTGTAGCCCATATTCTCATAAAAAACATTGGTTTTGATACGTCATAAACCAGTTCCAAGTTGAGCGACTCAGTCTCGAAATTTCTGCTGACCCGATATTTTGTTCCCATACATATAAATGATCTTAAAATGAAACAGTCCGTTGGCAACACCGATAATACTTTCGCGGTGTTTCTATTTCTGTTATCTGCGGGATAACTTAATTAAAGGATGTAAAACTTAAAAGCTGACAACATTCCTGCAATTATTATTGTAGCTGTATTCAGTAACGGAAAGTGTCACTCAATTAACTATGTTTCTTATAAATGGATTTATTTATAGAAATCCAATTGCGAAGAAAAGTAGTCCATCTTTCAATCACTGGCTAAGATGATTGACAAACTGACAAATCACGATATATATCTAATTAGTAACATGTTACTGATGATTTAGCAAAAAGTATGACGGTCACCTCAATGTAAAATTTACTATTTAAATGCCTATCCATGTGTTGCTAAGTGACAGTTTTGCGTATGGATCACATCTGTATTGGTGTCAACTAGTTTTTCTACGTTAGCCACCAATTAAAACGGATCGGGTCACTTGTTTGTTAGTATTATTATCTACAGTCTTATAAAACAAATCTTATAACTATATTTACAATACTATAACTACATAAAATTAAAACTATCATTACGTGGAAGCGTAGCAATAATACTAGCAGCATTTCCCCGTTGGATAGCTAGGCTGATCCGTTGACCGAAATAGCTGCCCGCGCTTGGGTTTCCAGTAGCCTTATTGGTACCTAGTAAAGAGTAGATAGTGCTTTGTACATTCTCCGCGCCTCTGGGCCCCACGGGCCAAGTGTCTCGACACCAAACGGCACAAAAATGTATGACACTGAGACCGACATATTTGCGACGCTTGCTGTCTTTGGCAGTCGTAGCAGCAGCCCCAGCACCAACTGACGTAACTAAAGTCTATTTCATAAATACTTTTTCGGGTGTCTTACCCAAAAAGCAAACAAACGGGTATCCTATTACTATAACTCCGTCTTGCTGGAAGCGGCAGTTAGCTGTATTTCCTACATACGTCATTGCAATAGGTACCAGCTTGCTTACGATTGAATTTTTGACACACTGTAAATTTAGTAAATTTTGCTCTGGCTGACGCGATCCATAGCTGACTCGCGCTGACTTTACATAGCCTTATTGAAGTGAAAAGTTCTTTATCGGCGTTGAGCACTTTTCTTGGGGTGGGTATAAAATGTTATACTCGCGTCAGGACACGTGGACTGATCGAAAATTCGTAAGACAGTCGTTGAAATTATGGTTGAAAGATTTATACTTCTGACCAATTATAGTTTGGCCATTTCAACTTTATGATCATACAGTGATTGGATCAGTGGTTGATCATTGTGATTACGAAGCCGAAACACCGCGAGGTCCATGGATCGAATCTCAGCCGTGAAATATTTTTACATTTTAATTATTTTGTTTTTTAGCTTTGTCATAGCGAAGACTCTCCCTAAGGCGATAGTTATATGTACTTGTATTTCTATCTTCTCATGCCTATTTTACTATTGTTACTCGCCGTACTGTGTACTACAGCCTACTGAGGCAGCACAGTTTCATTCGATACCCACAAAATAAAGGCTCCCCAAAAGTTTCAATTTCAAAAGTGTCATTCCCATTATTATATAAATAACGATAATTTTAAAATATGTTCAGAGCCAGTTTAAGTTGGTACATTTTCTTTTCTTTTATATATTATTATTGATTTTATATTACGGTATAAATTTCGTTTAGACGATTTCATTTTAAAGAGCGAAATATATAAATAAAGGTCGTTAAAAGGCTAATTATTGTGTCTTGATTTGTTTCAGTTAATCGTTAGTCACTCCAATGGCGAAAACTGAGAAGTCGTTTACAAGAAATATTACAGGTAAGATTTGAGTATAATAAATTTTAAATTATCATATTTATTACATACTTATTTTATTTAATGCCTGAGTAAAAAGGTATCATACTGCCTGTTATATAAATAGAAAATAAACACGTGCTAACTATATAATAATAAAAAGTATATTATAAAACTAGCCATTGGCAAGCGTTTAGAGCATAAACTTATTTTAGCATAAACTTTAGGGCGAGACTACATTTGAAATGTTCATGTGTGCTAGTTTTACAGATGTGTTAGTGACTTAGTGAAGTGTGTAGTATTTTGCTTTTAGACAATCCCTATGACTAATATTGATAAACGGCGTAATATTCACCTATACAATATTTTATTATCTAACATAAATGATTATAATCTTAAGAAAATGAGGTGGTAACTGTAACTAATACAATATAATATTTAGTGTTTTAGTGCATATGTTCTACGAATATAAACATCACGAAAGTAGTATCGCAGTATCAGTATTTACCTGTGAAATGTTTCTTTAGTTTGCTAACTATGGGCCTTATGAGAAAGCTCATTGTCGTTCAAGGGCAATGGTGAGGGCTATGCTCGGAGGTTCCCTTCAAGATCGAATCAGAAATGAAGAGATCCGTAGGAGTACCAAAGATACCGACATAGCGCAAATGATTGAAAACTGAAGTGGCAGTGGGCTGCCTAGTCTAGGTAGGGCACATAGTTCGACGAATAGATGGCCGTTGGGACAGTAAAATCCTCGAAAGGCGACCACTTACCAGAAGATGGACCGGCAATCTGGTGAAGATGGATGAAGGCAGCGCAAGATTGATCGTCGTGGAAATCTTTGGGGGAGGCCTTTGTCCAGCAGTGGACGTCGGATACTGTATTATTGGTGATCAATATTAGTGGCATTGGTACCTAGTAAAGAGTAGATATTACTGACTGCAGCGACGTGATAAATTACTAACGAAATTATACCGTTGTTTTCCGAATTCTGTAGTCCTGATACGTAACAATATTATCGTTCATATATTTTCTTATTACTAGAAAAATTGTGAGCCAGAAAACAGGCCTGAGCTTAAATTATTTTAAGTCGTGATAACTCAACAAAATGATTAATAAAAAGCGGAAACCGACACAAAGCTAGTACGATAGAGATAGGAGAGAGTTTATTTTAAATATGGCCGCCGGCCAAGTACCAGCGTCCGTCTGATACGACCCACGAGCCAGGCGGACGTAGTGACACCACGTGCGTATCTCTTACGTTTGAGCTATATCTGAATCATTATTCGCTGGGTTAGTGGTGTGTTATTCAGTGTGTCCTTGCAATTATTGCCTGTCAAAATTGAGTTGAGTTCTGTGGCGATCGCTCGAGATTTCTCCTGAGGAGATCCAGGAAAATATACAATAATTATTTGTGAACGATTGTTCGTTGCTGATTATAAATTCATTCATTATATATTCCTACCACAGCGTGCAGATAGGTTTAAAAATTTCCCAGCCGTTGCACGATGCATTGATTTGAAGGCAAGTAGGTACGAGGTAACTTCGTCAGATTACTGTAGGCGGATGACCGGGACGGCAACTAGATAGGCAAGATATGACTTGGACTGGACTGATGATTTAAATAGAATATTTAAAAGACTAAAATGTTGTAACTTATTAAAACATTAGTTATTCATAAAATGTATATATCATTTGTTTACCCCACCCGTTCTTATTAATTACGATAGTTTGAAAATCAGCGAATCTTCGAGATATTAAAATTGAAATATTTCCTACTATACTACCACGCATTCGAAAATTTATGCCTCATTTTATGCCTACATACTGGGTATAATGCCAACATGATTAGTTATTGTAGAATTATCTTTTACAAAATGAGCGCAAAATACTGAAAGATTTTTTTGCCAAGAGCGTGCCAAAGCCGTGAATTAATTTACATCTTGATATAAAATTGTGGATTACCTACAAACAATGCTCTTTTATCGGATGACGGATAATTACAAAAACAAGAAATTAAGTAAGCCTATACTTAGAGCAGTGGTTACTAAGAACAATGCATTAAAAGTGCTAATTCGCTAAATCTAAATTTCCTCCAAAATCTTCATCGAATATTCAGAACAAAACAGCATTTATGTCAATACATCAAAGCCTATATTCGTATCCTTTACTTCCCACGCAAGTCATATATCGCACGAACCGAGAGAAAGTTATAGAAACTACGTCAGGTCGTCGGAGCCTGTGATAGTTATTCTCGGCATAATATTTATTATAACAGGTTTCAGTGTAATAGGATAAATCCTTTGTGAAAGTGAAAACTGTGATTAGATATCCGAAAATATTTTGTTTTTATGCGTTGCGGCCTTTAAGGTGAGAGTATATCAGCTTGAATAACCATACGTGGTATCGGTTCTAGAATAATAGATCGTAGCTTATTTTACCAGACATGGCCGTAGTATGACGTCAAATGCCTGCTATTCTTAAAGGAAAATTCCACTTGTGCAAGTATAAGAGATAAAATTATCCGTGGTCAAATTGACAAAGTTTTTTTCCATCAATTGACATAGTTTCATGCAAAATAGCGTTTAAATTTATCTGTAAATGACATCCTAGTTTCGTTTGGGAACATGGGAAATGTTTCGAGGTCAAAAGTAGAGTTGTAAGAGTTTTGAGAAGATCGAATTTCTCCATTGAAATTCTTAGGGTGTCATTTATTTATTTATTTTTTTAGAAATACCAACATTTGTTTACATTGATGCGTTATATATTTATAATATAGACTAAATATAATGTACTTAATGTAACAAACAGTTACAGGTATCTACCACATGCTTTAATAATTTTCACAAAGTAAATATTAGTTTAAGAGGAAAAAAAACTTATATGCTTACAAGTAATAATGGTTAAATGATTTGGTTTTAAATTATTATTATTTAAGATTATTATATTTAATATAAAACTAAGAAATATAATTATTATGACTACAGTCATTAAAGCGTCAGTGGACCCCATTATATACCGAATGAAGACTCAATGTGATCGTTTGATTTATTTTTATGTACTTACACTACGTTTTACCAAAATACCTTCTTGTAACACTAACAATCTTTACTTTTCACTTTACCAGTGGGAAGCTGCTTTGCACAGGATGCCGGCTAGATTATGGGTATCACAACGGCGTCTATTCCTGCCGTGCAGCAGTAATATGTAAACATTATTGTGTTTCTATGAACGGCGCGATAGGTAGTGAAATTACTGGGCAAATGAGACTTTAACATCTTATGTCTCAAGGTGACAAGTACAATTGTAGTGCCGCTCAGAATTATTGGGTTTTTCAAGAATCCTGAGCGGCACTGCATTGGAATGGGCAGTGCGTTACAATTACCTATTATTACAGCTGAACGTCCCTTATTGTCTTAAAAAAATCTAGCTAAAGAAGGCCATACACGTTAAAGTATACACAGTTTTGCCACTAATTGTCAAGTAAAAAGTTGGAGATGCATGACGATGAGTGCTGGACAGCTATTTAAACTACTGTACACGATATACCAAAGGGGTATGATGATATGATATCTGAACTAGGCTTAACACTTGTCCTACAGAACAGAAAAAGAGTAAGAGATAGCACTGAGTTGTATAAACATGATTCATGAAAAGATAGGATTTCTCTCACGTATAGTTGATAAATGAATTGACGTTAACACCAAAAGATTTGAAAAATCTGTGGAAAATAGTCGAAAAAAATTGACAGAGACAGTTTACCTCTATTTTGAGCAATGCACGCACACTAACACAAAGTGACATACAAATTGCGAGTGTTAGACGTAGCTTGTCACGCACACTAAAGTATTAAACCTGGCCTGTTTTCATCGGTTGTCTAGCAGCAAGTGGCTCTATCTAGACATATAAATTATCTAATACAAAAATTATTTACGAATGGATGAAAGACGTCCACCGTTGCAGACAAGAGAAAACTGAAAACTGTACTATTTTTTTATGAAAATAAGGCACGAGACGAGCAGGACGTTCAGCTGGTGGTAATTGATACACCCTGCCCATTACAATGCAGTGCCGCTCAGGATTCTTAAAAACCCAAAAATTCTGAGCGGCACTACAATTGCGCTCGTCACCCTGAGACGTAAGATGTTAAGTCTCATTTGCCCAGTAATTTCACTAGCTACGGCGCCCTTCAGATCGAAACAGCAATGTTTACACATAACTGCTTTACGGCAGAAATAGGCGCCGTTGTGGTACCCATAATCTAGCCGGCATCCTGTGCAAATGCCACTGGAAGAAATTAGTAGAACTAAAAACTGCAAATTATTTGAGTGGCAAGTTCATGCGCCTATAACTGTTAAGTTTTTCATATAAACTCTAGGAGTCAGTTACGCACGCAAGGTTAAAACCATCCTGCAAACCCTAACGTATATATGGAGGCCATTACGACGAACTGTTGTCAAGTGAATCGGTACCGTTATACCTGTACTATTCAGTCGGCAGCGAGTTGTTGAGATCCATGCCCCGCATTGAGCAACAGTCACTAATGGATTACGCGTTTACTTACGTTCAAATACTCATAAATTATGCAATTTATGGAAATGTCGTCAGCTGTGCCACATACAAATTATCCACAAGAATTAAACTCGAAATGCGGTAGAAAACTGTCGGAATCCGGTACTGTATCTCTATATAATAATATATATGTTTTGTTATGGAATACACGAGGATATAGGTAACTCTTGTATCATAGATGTTCACCTCTAGAAAAGTTAGCTATGAAGTATTTTTTGAGGATATCTAGATATTAAAACGATTTGGAAAAAAGTTCATTCTACGCAGAAATGTTGCGGTATATGTGTCTTGGTATATATGGAGTTAAACTAACTTACCAGGATTTATGTATGATGCGTCATATGGTTGGCTTAGAGATTTCACACGTTGGGTTTGAGCGTTCGAGGCGTAATCTGTAGAATTTTTCTTTCTTAAATTAATTCTTTGAATCACCCATTGTCCATACATTATGATACTTACAAACAAAAAGGGTTGCCCATTTAAAGCTATCAAACGCACAGTAGGAATTTACTTTTATAAAAAAAAACTTAATATTTTTTCTTCTTTTATAAAAATATTAATATGTAAAAAAAATGTTTTTTCTGTTCTGTGTTTTGCAGCCCTTAGAATCAATCCTTGGACAATGTGCTTATAATATAATGTATGACCCCCAAATATGCGTAAGATGAGTTTTCTTAAAAACCCATTCTTTTAAGCGAATTTCGTAACTATTTTCATATTTATAGTTCATATTGTAATCCCCATATACTAGTTAGTATGGCTGATGGGCATCGCCCTTTCAGTCCTATGGCACATCGTTGATCACATGCATCGAGTGAGCCCTATTAAACCTCCTTTGATAGCAGCCATAACAAGTCTATGCCCGAAACATGAGACTCCTGAGAACACCTACAACCAATACCAAAAACAATCGTGTGAAAAAGAGTTGTTTTGTAAAATCGTATTCGCAACAAAGCCAGTGATTAGCTTGATTGCTTGGATATAGAAACAGACGTACGTAAACATTCGCGGTTCGCACACATCTATAGACAAACATTCAGCTTTGGACGCGAGGTCGTAACATTGGCAGAGGCCACACGTGAATTGATTATTTTCTCGGAACGGCCGCTCAATTCCTGATAGCGGTCGTGTTGGTATTAAGTGATTTGTATCTCGTATTACCTGATATGGGTTAAGCTGTCACTTGCGTGCTTAGGCGAGCTGTCAAACAGCTTTTAATGCGTGCATTAAATATAATTAGCCTATAATTAAGCATTTGATACAAATTGATCCCAATAAATGTTATATTATTAGTTTCCACCAATGAAATAGTAGATTTTTAACCGGGGGTCGAAAGAATCAATTCCAGAGGAAATTAGACGGCTATAGTCCGAGTAGGAATTGATTTTTTTACCCGTGTTAAACATTCTACTTTTCATTTCGAATATGAGGAAAATTAAACTATTTATTTGTCTTAACTATTCATAGATAATATGTAATAATATTAGTAATACCTATTTAAAATTAATTGGCACATTAGGACAATTATGTCGACTTTTTGAATTTAAAATAATATGGAACTCGCTGCGTATTTGTTGCGCCTTATTCCGCTCAAAGAAGTTTGCGCTAAGTTCACACTGGCTGTTTAGAAATTCATATGGCCGCAGCATTTTTCTTTATTAGATTTTTTGTACATAAAACTCTTCACAGCAATTCTATTTTTAAAGTTCATTCCGGCCCTTAAGTGTAAGAAGTAATTTGTATGAGTTTTTCCCTCTCTTTGGAGGGAAGCAGCATTTTCTACCCAATAATCAGATCAAAACAACATTACTTTCCGAGTATGATAAAAAAGAAAAACTATTTTCAACTCACGATGATGATATGATGAAAGATGCGCATTATTATTAAATTAATCTTAATATATTTAAATCCAGTGTCCTGATGTTCGTTTCCACTGAACTCCTAATTGAATGAACTGATTTTAACGGCGATAACTTCATGGAGTGCTTTTTAGTCCAACTTGAGAGATAACATAAATAATTATTTTTATTACCAATATTTGTTTTGTGTGGACATATTTTCTATAAGAGAATTTATTGACGCACGGTTTGACTGTTCTGCTGTGAAACAATTTCATTATAATAACAGGAAGCGTATGAAATAATTCCTTGATGTTTTGAAATATTATTGGCAATATTCTATAAAACAGTTTTTTTATTATCTAAAGAACTACGTCTGTCGAGTCAGCTAGTAAATATCTATAAATAAACACTATAGAATTAATTACAGTACGGATACATTTGTATTAGATTCGTGATTATATGAAATTTAACGTTAGAACAGTTTGCAAGTCGTCTTATGGAGCTTTTTTTTTAAGGTTTCCATCGACTCCCCCCCAGGAAAGCCATCGTAGACCGTTCGTTGCGTAGGTTTAGTTGTGCACATATAAATCTAAATAAGAAAGTACTAGAAGTAAGATACCCGCGTTAAACATGTCGCGTCACAGATGAGTCAAACTACCAGCGAGTCAGTAGTGATTTAGTTCTAATCGCCATAGCGAACGTAAAACTACAAGTAAATATGGTATTTCAGTATAGCTGTGGAAATTCTTCCATAACTTGCAATTGGACGTAGTTCCCGAAAAGTGTTCCAAGCCACAAACATCTCATTTTAAGGAATTCGTGTTTAAAGTTTAATAAATATTAGCGTATTCCATACATGTGGGTTGGGCTACTAAGTCATAATCTCATTTAAAGAGTGACAGTAGGGCTGCCATTTGTTTGTCAGTGAGTTAACATGAATCACGTGGCCAGTTTTGTGTTCTTAACTCAATTTCGACATTGGTTTGGCACGTTTTTCTGGAATTACGTCCAATTATACTGATCAAAATATATTATTATTATTTAACTTACTTACTATTAAATATACTATACTACAGTATTGAATCAAGTATCCGTTTACATGAAATTTGAATGGTCTCCTTGGGTATATGATGAAATAAACATGGATGGAAAGATAAGGTCACCAATAGCTGGTGGGCGGCGTTTAGGCGGCAGCAATGGACACTTGTCCTCGGTCCCAAAACTTTCACTTACGCTCATTGTTTTAATTTATGGCGGTTTCGCCCTTGAAACAGCCTGCTTTCTAGAAATATCTTTTATCTTCTGATGAGCATAGATACGGGCCAATGGATTGTAAATAACAATGTAAACTTCAAAAACAATGCATGAAAATATCACGACTTGTAGAATAGAATAGAATAGAAACACTTTATTAACAGTAAGACACACACCTTCAATTTACAGTAAAAATCTTAAAGAAATAAAATTAAAATATAAACAAAAACAAAATATTAAATAACTGTGCGGCGCGTGATTCCCTGCTAAAAGGAGCTGACTCAGTAAATTGTTGGTCAGTGCAGAAGACACCAACACAACACTGGTTTTCAGCAGCCCCTCGTGACATTTGGAGTAAACAGCTGTTGTAGTTTTCCCATTGTAATTTTTTTCATGTACATGTAAATTTATAGAGTTATAAAATAGAATTATAAATAAATATTTATAATTAATATTAAATCATATTATAGTTTTTAAGCAAATATACATAATACTTATATGTACCTGACGGCAATGAAACTGCAAACCGTACTGATGCAATAGGACGAGCGCGAGGGGGTGAAAGGGGAACGGGAGGGGGCTTCAAGTTCAAACTAGGTCCAGAGATAATGTGGCCTTGTAGTATATGAATTCTGTAACCGAAAACATCGGCACGTGGCGGGCGAAGATCGAACCGTGATCGGAATCAACAGATCTACATATTGCGCCGCGAACGCTTTTGTCTGCAGACGTCTCGTTATTTTGTAGGGTTTGTTGACTACAATAGCAAAAAACGGAACTCTTATAGATTCGTCATGTCTATCTGTCTGTCTGTCCGTCCGTATGTCACAGGCATTTTTTCCGAAACTACGTATTCTTGGAACCGCATTAAGATTTTCACAGAAAAATAGAAAACAATTTTTTTTTATCAAACTCATACGTGTATCATATCTTCAAAAATGATTTCTAATATAATTTTTTTCTATACTGAATAGTTTGCGTGAAAGACACTTCCAAAGTGGTTAAATGTGTCCCGTCCCCCCCCCAGTAACTTCTAAAATAAGACAATAATTAAACAAAAAAAAATATATATGATGTACTTCACCATGCAAACTTCTTGTAAGTAGTTTTTTTAATACGCTATAAATCGTAAACCGCAATTTACCCTTCATTTAATGTTACTTGCTGCTACGGAACCCTTCATGGGCGAGTCCGACTCGTACTTGGCCTCTTTTTCTTTATATACAATTTAGATTTTACATATGATAATTTTCTTGATTTTAAACTAAACACCATAATTATAGACCTTTGCTTAACGATAAAATTAGGTTTGGATCACTTTTATTGATATTCACACACATAGAATAAAATATGTCTACGTAGATCTCCTTGACGATTTTGTACATTTGGCATTGGCATTGCCGGTTAAGGCCGCTATCCCAAGAAATCACTAAAATAGCGCATAATTGAAACCATTTCTTATCGGTTTATATAAAGCTTTTATTTTTACAAAAAATCATTACAATATGTCTACAGATTATAAGAAGGAATTAAAAAAAATCACCGAAGTACCCCAAAACTTTTACAGTTGGAGACATGTTAATCAGATAAAAATTGTATGAAAATTTTGTTAATTGTACACCAATACTATTTATCATGGCATAGTTTTGTTATTTTTGTAAAGAAAATTGTATTATGTTTGTAATAAATTAAAAATGCTCATACTCTGTATTAAAACTATGGCGATCTTGTGCGAGAGAGGTAATCTAGCTTCTGTCCATTCTTCAAGGCCGTTGGCTCGGTCCCCAGCCTTAAGGCGCGGACTGACTAGGACTGTAAATGCTACAACCAACCCTTGTAATATTTGTGTTGATCATGTGGCTAAGCTGCAAATGGGCATTCATTTAACTGTTTTATTTTGTTTATTCAAAATTTACGTATTAAATTAAAAAATTGTTCGGGCGAAGTTTTAGAAAAGTACTAATTCTATTAAATTCTCTAAAATAAAATGTTGTTAATAGCTGATGATAATTCGGAGTTTTTTTACTCCAAAGTTTATTTTTGGGAAGCAACTTCCAAATTTTTTATTGGGTATTTCAAATTATATATAAATATTCTATTCGGTTCAATATTTTTTTTAAATTGTTCTTTGTGCACTGTATTTTTTGGCTACGGAATATTTTCATTGCGTTATGATATAATCGACTCTCTAAGAAACCAATTGTTGTGGATATTGAGGTATGACCGCGCCTTAAGTCATTGCATATACTCTTCAACTTGTTTTGAATGTATGCTATATAACGTAGGATAATATAATGAAATGAGATGTTCTGGTGAGTATCCTATTTGGTAATCGCTGCCGCCCACGGAATGTTCCAACACCTTTTTATTTTAGGAGTTTGTGTTTTGAAAGTACCTACCGGTGACTCAATAATCAACTTAAGTCTCTTTTTAAATAGTTTAAGTAACGTTAAGTTATTTTTTATGTCAAAGTCAATTTTATATTCTTTTTTACTTACGCTTTTTTAACTGTTTAACGTCTTAATACATTGATTACATTTTATTCGTTTTTGGTCGGTTTTCGGTCATATAGGTTAGTTACAAAAGGTTTTGTTGAATAAAATTCTACGAAATCGAGCGGCTAGGTTGCCTCTTGGAAGGTTCCGACTCTTGCGGAATTTACCGGTTAATAATTGTAACATTTGCACTCCAAACGTAATATTTTCCGACCGGAAAAGACCGCTAATCGGTTACGAGTTTCGATTGATCTCATATTCAATCCATTCTTCTTCTTTGGTGATTATACCAAAGTTTTCCCCAAGTTATTTTTTATAAATAGTTTACTGAATGACAGGACCGACGCCGTGACGTCATAAACGTCATGTAAACGCTGCGCAGACTGCTGGAAACGCTTACGTAACAACTGATAGTGTTATCTTCGTTTTGTAATAGCTCACGCGACTTAGTATGAATATGTATGACCGGATATCAGGCCGACTAGTCGCGACTGTGGGTAAAATTACATCCTAATATAAATATGTATGTCTGAAAATATATTCACTTTGACTTAAGAATTTTTGGGACCTTTAACTGTCTTATTAATAAACGCAGTGAAAAGTTACATTAAGTTTAAAAATAGTATGTAATCATAAACCAAGAAAATGCAAAATGTTTACAATCAGACATTTTGCTCACGATTGGTTAATTCTGACGTATATCGTTTCCCGCGTTTATTTGCAAGGGTGCTTGTCATTCGGAAAACTTCATAATTATTATTTTATTGACAGTGTTGTCAACGATACTGTAAACATTTTGCATATTCTTTGTTTATGCTTAGTTATAACTTTATTCCAATTTTATTTGTAAGGCCGAAAAAGTTTTAAATTTAGAATAACTTTACTTCGCGTTTATTTGAATAACAATTCAATACATGTTTGAACTAAAAAAATATTTAGGCGCACTGGAATTTATTTGTTGGCTATTGTGTGAGTCTGTTACACTTGTTTTTATTGGTAGGTACTAGGCGCACATAAGTGTAGAAGAGATAAAGACCTGTTTGAAAAGTCGTTGATGACGGACGCATGTCCTGACGTCATTTTAAGTACTACTATTGTCGTATGCTTAAGTGGTACCTGCGAACAATAAATATTGGATAGCCATGGAAATAAAATATTTCAATTAGTTGATGTAAAAATTTATTATTGAAAAGCGGAAACTTTCCTTTCCGCGTGGTTGAGGTTTTATTCAAACAGTTTTCTGTACAAGATATTGGTAAGGCGTTAACACCAATATTAATAAATACATGAAATAAAATTAAAAATATTTATGTCCTCTAAATTAAAACAAACTTACACAACCGTGAGATTTCTGATGTTTTTAACATTGTCATTTGAAAAAAATAAAGGCAACAGTGATTGCCATAAATATTTTTATCCGAAGAGGTATAAAAAAACGTTATTCGATCGATGCACTCGTAAATTCTACACACCCTTCTCTCATACGCCTATGGCTGGGGTCAACAAACCGGGACTCGCGAAGAATTGACATACTTTTCGCACTTGTATCAAAATGTACTATGACTTTGACAGTGTGCTTTTTTAGTTTTTTATAGGATAATATACTTTGTGCTTAAAGTGGAACTAAAGTGGTTGTTAAATTGATTGTTTATTTTAAAATATTTAGAATCGTTGCAAGACAACAAGCACATCGACCGTTGTAACCACATTTCCTTTCGATAACAACGCTTGATAAGAAACGTTTGTGTAAGTTTTAAATTCTGCGCGATTCCCTAAAAGGAACTTTTCGATATGTATTGCAATAAATATCTAATGTAGCGGATATTCAATTAAATATTAATAATAATAGTATATTAGGTAAGTATTTATGTACAAAGTGTAACAAGATTCTTGACATGATTGGTAACCACAGCAAGGTTTGGAACCGGTTTTAAATAAACCGGTAATTATCGATTCAAATTGGTTTGTATCTATTAGTTAATTAATATTTATTAACCAGTTTATTCCGCAGACAGAACGCTCGTCTCGTGTGCTGGATGGGTGAATTTATATAAACAAATATTAGCAGAATATCATTAATAGTAAAAATGGGAACGGCTTTATCAAATAATGCTCTGCAATGGAATCATCTGTTCTAAACCGTTTTATAAACACTTTTACTAAGACCCGAAATAACCTAAAAAATTATTGCAATTTTTGAAATCGGTGTCCCCCGCCGCGGCCCCGCTCTCGCCTCCTCAAGTCGCCCGTGCGACTCAAGCACATCACACCTATAACTATGTATGTAGCTACAAACCTACCATGGCTGACACCGACTTTTAATCACCAGCTTTCAAATAAAAAAAGAACTATCAAAATCGGTCTCCCAGTCCAAAGTTTTGAGGTAACAAAATTAAAAAAAGAACATAATAACGACGAATTGAGAACCTCCTCCTTTTTTGAAGTCGGTTAAAACAGTAAAAAATTCCGTTAAATGTAGAACACCAGTGAATAAAAACCTTTCGAAGTTCTTACGTTCATCGGTTATAATTGTTTTTCGGTTTCTGTGCCTTTTATTCATTATTTTAATTCTCATAATTTATACTATTATTTTCTTTAATGTTCCGAGCACCTATTAAAGTTGTCAGTAAGGAGAACAACATATGATAGATTACTTGAATTGTCAAGTATGTAGTGATTATGACTACATTTGTGACTGATAAATACTAAAATACTTCATTCAATAAAATATACAATACTATAGTTGAATTTGTTTATCCAAATTATTTTTAAATTAAAACTTTTATTACATCGTCTCAAACTTTTTCGTCTGTGTGTTGCATGTCGCGTGACGGTCGGGCGGCGCCTATACTTCGCATCTGACCGTGTAGTGTATAGACTATTACTCATTTATGCCAGTGCTCCATGCTATTTTGTTTGTTTTCATCCTATGAATATGTAAACTATAACATATAAATTTGTTTTTTTCTCTATGCTGATATTAAGGTTTTTTTGTGAAAAAAATAAGTTTCACTTACATCGTGGTTTCATAGAACCACAGAACGATCAAAGAGTAGGCCTAAATGTATAATGATTTGAGCGTAGTTAGTACCTGAGGAACTATGCTTTAAAAATAATCGGAAAGTGACCACCGTCGACTCATGGTCCGAGAGCTGGCATCAATTTTTGGGCAGGTATTTGAGGCAAGCTATTTGGGGTATATCAGGACAGGTATAGACCAAGTTTTCAGCTTGCCTCAAATACCTACCCAAAAATAGGTTCCAGCTCTCCTACTATCATTGTTATTCGTAACACATGGACGTTTTATGAAGCTCGGCTCCGACTTATGTGATAAATATTTTCGTAATTGCAACACATTTTTAAATAACATATTAAATACGGAATGTGAAGTAAAATATAGTTCAACTGTTGAAAAATAATATTTCTCACTCTATATATTTCTTAAATTAGTTGGATTCTTTATTCTTATGATGTTTATACTATATGTATACATGTTTTATAATACAAAAATGTCCATTTCTGGATTTTTAAACCGATTTCAAAAAATGGTTCTTAATTCGTCGGTATGTTTTTTTTGTTTGTTACCTCGTATCGTATCGTATCACCGCTCTTCGACAACACTTCCCTCAAAGCCTCGCCTACTGAGTCTCGAAATCTCGAGCGATTGCCAATTTCGTGGTCATCTGGAAGGCAAAGCCAAATTGGCTTCAAAGAAACTGGGCGTCATTAATAGAGCACGGCAATACTTCAAGCCGGCCCACATACTAGCGCTCTACAAAGCGCAGGTCCGGCCACACATGCAGTATTGCTGTCATCTCTGGTCTGGCGCACCGCAGTATCAGCTCGATCCATTTGACCGCGTGCAACGCAGAGCAGCTCGAATTGTCGAGGACCCAGTGCTCTGTGAACGGCTGGATCACTTGGCGTTGCGTAGAGACGTCGCTTCATTGTGTGTCTTCTACCGCATTTATCACGGGGAGTGTTCCGAAGAGCTGTTTAACCTGATTCCTGCCGCCGAATTCCACCTTCGCACGACACGCCACAAGTTAGGATATCATCCTCACCATCTGGATGTGTGGCGGTCCTCCACAGTGCGGTTTTCAAGGAGCTTTCTTCCACGTACTACAAACCTGTGGAATGACCTTCCTTGTGCGGTGTTTCAGGGACGATACGACATGGGTACCTTCAAAAAAAGCGCGTACACCTTCCTTAAAGGCCGGC
Source organism: Leptidea sinapis (assembly GCF_905404315.1). Taxonomy (NCBI): domain Eukaryota; kingdom Metazoa; phylum Arthropoda; class Insecta; order Lepidoptera; family Pieridae; genus Leptidea; species Leptidea sinapis. Next base: position 12,185,469 of record NC_066271.1, on the reverse strand, counting down.
AACGCTCCTGTGATTCCTCTGGTGTTGCAAGAGATTGTGGGCGGCGGTGATCACTTAACAACAGGTGACCCGTACGCGGGTTTGTCCTCCTATTCCATAAAAAAAAAACTTTCGACTGGGTGAACCGAATTTGATCATTCTTATTTTATTGGTTAGGATATACTTCAAAGATAGTTTGTTGAGAGTTTGGTTAAGTTCTGATTACGGAATCCATGACAAAGTAACGGAACTCTTCAATTCTTTGGAGCAAATTAACGATACTCGGCCGAATCTTTTTTATATGTGTATCCGGATATTTAAGTCATCTACCATAACATAGGTATGTCCAAGTAATCGTCGTAGTAGAATATGATGATCAATGGGACTCCTTAACGACTTACAGTAAGAGTGCGATCTGTGGCAGAACTTCTTACTGTCTGTAATCAAATTGCGAAGCGCTTATGTTCAGTGCTGCAATGAAACATTTTTTATATCTTCACATATTTAGCCAAATTGTTAGTTAGTGTACTTCAAATTCACTAAAAATTATAAAATCAATTTTTTTTAACAAAAAAACATCCGACTTCAAAGACTATTTCAAAACAATAGATATAATGTGCACTAAAAAGTATAAAAACAATTGCGTATTTTATACAATCTAATTAATTAACTACATACATAGTTATAGAAGAGATGTGCTTGAGTCGTGACGAGTTGAGAGCGAGTCGCGGCGGAAGGACACCGATTCCAAAAATGACAATAATCCTAACTAGAATTAGATTACTTAATTAATTATATTGTAAAAAAATACGCAATTATTTTTATAATTTTCAGCGCATATTATATCTATTGTTTTGAAATAGTGTTTTTGAAATAGGTTATTTTTTTTGTTCGTTTATAACTTTATAAAGTATGAAAATAGGCTACGTTTTGATATTTTGAATTGTTGTTCGGTAATTTTATTTTTCTGGGCAAATGATACTTAACATCTTACGTCTCAAGGTGACGTGCGCATTTGTAGTGCAGCTCAGAATTTTTGGGTTTTCCAATAATCCTCAGCGGCACTGCATTGAAATGGGTAGGGCGTATCAATTACCATCAGCTGAACGTCCTGCTAGTCTCGGCCCTTATTTTCATAAATAAATCTAATATTAGTAAAGATTTACGCTAATCGCACGCAATTTGTAACAAATGACTCCAATTAGGCACAATGTCAAACCGTATTATGTACTAAACAAGACAAACACTGCAGCAATTTGAATTTCCCCTAATCAGACGTTAAAACTCTAAAGTTACTACGCAGTTTGGCAGAGGATTAACGTTACATTTTATGGCGGAGGTTGTATAGGCAATAAAACCTAGCGAACTTGAATGGCCTAGTTGGGAGTGTTTTTTCAAGTGTCCAAACAGCCCATTTCGTACTGCTAGGGTAATACTGAAACTGGCAGCCTGTTCCAATTCCTGGACATAGCTGCATGTTTTACCAGTGGGAGGGCTCCTTTGCACAGGATGCCGGCTAGATTATGGGTACCACAACGGCGCCTATTTCTGCCGTGAAGAAGTAATGTGTAAACATTATTATGTTTCGGTCTGAAGGTCGCCGTAGCTAGTGAAAATACAGGGCAAATGAGACTTAACATCTTATGTCCCAAGGTGACAAGTACAATTGTAGTGCCGCTCAGAATTATTGGGTTTTTCCAAGAATCCCGAGTGGCAGTGCATTGTTATTGGCAGGCCGTATCAATTACCATCAGCTGAATGTCCTGCTCGTCTCGTCCATTATTTTCATAAAAAAATCGTGAGTACCCGTAATAATAATTACTATACAAGTAGCAAGAGTAGCTATTGATGGGCCCCCGCATATTTAAACCCACTCATTTCTGTCTAAGCGTAGTTTTGTTTTGAAGCAGTTATGTTTACACATTACTGCTTCACGACAGTAATAGGCGCCGTTGTTTTACCCATTATCTAGCCTGTGCAAAGGAGCCTCCCACCATATAATTATTTATCAATTTGGTGCCGATATTTCGATCCAATTGCATGAATCGTGGTCGCGGCGGAACTGCGGAGACGGCAAGAAACTCTAGACACATTGACACTTGACACTAATAGTACAATGTTGCTACGTGGTTAATTCGGCGCTGGTGTCATTGCAGTGTTATCACAGGTCTGTTTGCGACTTATGCTAGTACCTACATCCTGAGAGTAAGATTCATCTTACTCGTCTTCGGATAGTTGTTTGAATACAATAAACCTTAGATAAATTTACCTCTAGATAGTGCCTCATGTTACTAGAGTACCGATGAAAACAGTTTTATTACTTTATTGTGCGTTGACTACCTACGTCTTCTACGTCGACAAAGGCACCGCACCGTAGACAAACACAGTTTCAAAAGGAAATATGAACCACTGAAAATATGTGGCCATAAGAATTTGATTGGATATTTTAAAATCGCCATATAAGTAATAATAATCAAATCTTCATTTGAAATTAAAAAAATATTCATTAAATAATTTTGTTTATAGTTTTAATTACATATAGTTTAAATTCACATTAATTGAACATTACGTGTACATATACATATAGACATATGTCCTAGCCCTTACACTCGCTATTTGTAAGTCACTTTGTGTTAGTGTGCGTGCATTGCTCAAAATAGGGGCTAACTGTCTACCTCAATTTTGTTTCGACGTTTCACAGCTGTTACAGCCTATCTAGACGTATAAATGATCTAAGAAAATAACAATATCAACACCTGGAATCATCTCAGTCTAAGAAAACAAATAAATTCAATACAAGTCACAGGGTCAATCTCTGATAAAAATCTCGAATGCATAATATTGAAGAGTTCACAATAACTTATGCATAATGACGCAACGCGTAGGAATTCGGTCTATATTTGAGACAAGGACATATTTTTACGCAAAATCGTGTTAGCATACGATATTATAACGGTGTATTTATTTACATATTAATATGTTTTGATAAAAACTAGTTTGATTTTTTGTGTTTATTATAAAACAACGCTCTGTATGTAAACATATCGAGTTATAAGTGTTATATTATTGGAAATTTTCTTTTTCGTTTAATTTGGCTGTGTGATCGTTATTTTTGTAGTATTTTCAAAATATGTTATATATTATTAAAGTGTTTAAAATGCCGGTAAATTGCGAGATTCAACCCGTTTTTAAACGTTTTTTATTAGCTTCACCTGTATGTATTTTTGTTTGTAACGGGCTCACTTGGGCGCGATTTTGACATGACAGGTAGAAGTAATTTTAAACTTGGAGTAACTTTACACTGCGTTTATTAATAAGAGAGTATAAATAAATAAAACTTGTAGAAATTGTGTATTAATTCCTATTAGTAAAATATGTAACAGAATTCAATTTGCCAGTTTAAATATTTAATGAAATACAGGCCAATTATCTTTAAATGCGTTACACTTGCTTGCGGTAATACATCTGTATACACACTCCAATTCTAGCTACAGTAGGTACATACATACCTACAATTTTTTAAATATCAAAAAACGCATGGTCATATTGAAGTGTTGTTGAAGGAATAATATTAACGTAATTGTGGGTTTGTTTGTTACGCTTCCACGTCAATTTTGCTCACACATAGACATGGGTACAGAAGAAGAAATAGAATACCTACATTTAATCCCGAAATTTATAAAAATCCCGACACACTCGTGACAGAAGCGAAGAACAGCGCTCTCACGCCTTGCCTTTCCCCGCTACCCGCTGACATCATTAGTACCCCGGCCCCGCCACCGTCTGTAACACCGTGAGACGGTCGCGCACGCAGTAGTCGGACTATAGTAGTATGAACGTTCAGAAATCGGCCTACGCGAAGGGTTACATTTTCGGATCGTCATAACTTTGTTTCATGCGGAAAAGTAGGGCTTAAATCATACAAAATGTATTAAATATAAATCCAGTTTTGTGGAAAATCACTAAAAATATATAACAGATTTGTTGACATAATTATGTGATATAGATAATAACGGGAAATAGCAAAATCTCGTACCGGCTGAACGCGTATGCTGTCATATTTCCTGCTCAGCTGATGTAATATAAGTCAAGTTTAAATTCAAATCCGGTCATGTACGAGGCAAAGTTTATTTCCGCATAATAATACCTACTGAAATAGTTCTAGTTTATGGTGGCCATAGGCCAAATGTGAGCTCTTGAAATACAGCCGAAAAACACTTTTGTTTTTGCTGTTGTTACCTGTTGTTAAACTTGAAAAAAAACCGGCCAAGTGCGAGTCGGACTCGCCCATGAAGGGTTCCGTAGCAGCAAGTAAAATACACTCAGCGGCACGATTAACCGCCCACCCTTTAAACGTGGCAAATTTTGATGTTATCGCAATTGTAATTTATTGGGCATAAATAAGTCAAGTGTGAAAGAAATGTAGTGACGAAAAAACTACAAACTACCCACTTAACTTTGTTTTTTTTACGCATAAGTTGTGAATAGGATAAATATCGAACTTCGTCTCATTATCGTTATCGTTGCCATACTGCTTACATTGCTTCAGTGGCATTAAAAGTAAACAATTTGAGTTTGTTTTGGTTTCGTAACTTAAAGCTAGTGTTTGGACATCACAAACACGCCATTTGATTCATTCAGTGGCGAGAGCCGTCGCTCTTATCGACGAAGGGTTTAGTCAGCGTTACGTGGCGCGGAAGCTTGGTGTCGCACGTACCACCTTAAGGGATGCAGTGAAACGGTTTCGGGAAACTTTCTCTTATGAGCGAAGACCAGGACAGGGCCGAAAAAGATGCACCTCCGCAAAAGTCATGTAGAAAGGAAAATGATACTAAATTATTTTAATGGAAAAGGCAAAACGCCTTTGCTCAAAATCAAACAGTGCAAATGAGCTCTCATCATATACGTATCATTATACATATTAATTGGGTATTAAAATTGTTTTTTTTTTTCTATTTTTGTGTGAAAATGTTTATACGGTTCACATAATATTTCTACTTACTTATAAGATTCAACCTTATAATTCTTATAATTTTGGAAAAAGTGGCCTTGACACACACGACAGACAGACAGACATAACTAATCTATAAGGGTTCCGTTTTATTCCATTTGGCTACGGAACCCTAAAAATTAATTTAAATTTCCTTATTTATGCTTATAAGAGTTAAATTCGTATCTACAAGATACGAATTTATCGTGTCAACGAACTGATATAATCGTTATTATAAATGTAGAAATTCAGACATGTAATTACATTCACTTTAAATCTTCAAAAATTATTTAAATTTAATATTACGAGCGATGCGTTGGTAGTAATATGCTATCGGTACCGAACGCTCTAGTCGAGCGTAGGGTTCAGGAAGAGGGGTTTCCAGCGGAATGCACAGTTAATTCTCCCGTGTAATCTGATCGCTGTTTCTTTGTAACAATTAAAGAGTCGCTAATATTTTTTATTTTTTAAATAACTCCTTTAATCTGTCGTCCATTTTGAGCCAGCATGCAATTTACTGATTCTATACATAAAAAACGAAATTATATTTAAATCTAACGTTATTTAACTTTTATATAATTAGTACTTATATATACATTATTAAACTAATTAAAAGTAAAGGCAATGGTGTGCCAGCTTCTTGGGCACCTTATCTGCAAATTGCGGTTTATTATTTATAATTTCGCAGTTTCATTTTTATTGTATAGTTAGATAAACTTTAATATATTTTAGCATTCGTTATTTTGAATGAAAACTATAAATTTAGATCGTAATAAAATTGTATTATACTACTTACTTTACGGTACTTTATATTGAACTAATTTAATATTATTTCAATTATTGACAGTAGCATGAAGCTAGGCCGAGACTTTTTTACACGCTTTTTATTAGCTGCACTTGTATGTATGTATGTATGTTTGTTTGTTTGTAACCGACTAATTTCGGCGCGATATTGACCCACTTTAAACGGCCAGATTTCGTGTAAACTTAGTAGATTTATCGAGAACCGATAACAATAAATTAATTTGATAAAATTAGTCAATTTTTCAATTTGCAAAAAAAGATTTTTGTTAATTTATATAATTTTTATCTATCGTCTATGTATGTATAAGGCAGGAATTGATGTTATTTTAAAATTCAAATTAAATTTTCAATTTTCTAGTTCGGTTTTCTGTAAAAAGCGTATTTTTGGTTTTTTTAACCTATTATTTATTTATTTAAAATACTAGTTACTTCCAAAGGCTTTCGTAATATTATGTGCAAATGCAGTTCAAAGATTTTTAAATAACAATTAAATACTTATGAAATCAATTTTAAAAGTTCGACTGCTATAGAAATAACATAATATTTAGGAGTGTTTTTTCTCATTATGACTTAGGTCAATAGAAGAAGACAGAGTGAGAATTAGCAATGCTTTAAGTTAGCAGACTATTATGAATAAGGGGGATAATATCTAAGGGTCATATCATTCGCAGTCAGTTTCGCAGTCAGTTTCGCAGTCTCGGAACGGCAAAAGTGTGCTACAAGACAATGTAAGCACACTTCTCTCCTTAGTAGTGTGTTATTCTGTCATACCCGAATCAAATCTGAACTAAATAAATGTTTTGCATTGCTGCTTATTAACCAAGAATATTTTAAACAATTGGAGTAGATGCGGCAATGTATAGATATACCAGTCGAAGCTTATTATCAGCCTAGCGAAATTCTCTAAGAAAAAAGCGATCTACTCGATTGTTTGAAACGTGTCATTGACAGATTCACAGCGGTATAATCTTGTAAAAAAAAAGGAGATTAACAACGTTTTATGCAATCTTTTCGCTTTCAAACTTAGCCGGATTGTACTTCGTGGCCAATTGCGATACTGTAAATTTACTATTTCAAACTTATATTATACTAGCTGACCCGACAGACGTTGTTCTTATTATTTCGTAAAAATGCTCCCTGTGGTAATAATGAAATTGTTTCACAGCGGAACTGTCAAACCGTGCGTCACTTAATTCTCTCATAGAAAATATATCCATGCAAAACTTATATTGAAAATAAAAATAATTATGGGCCCCAAATTGAAATAAAAACTATCCTATCTCTCTGGACTAAACTGCACTCCATGAAGCAATCCCCATTTGAATCCGTTCAGTAGTTTAGGGAGTCCATCGCGGACAAACAACGTGTCACGTAATTTATATATATTAAGATGAGTGCACGTTTCATACTAAACTAAATTTAAATTTTAACTTAGGTAGTCCTGCCTCTAATTCTCCTTGCTTTTTCATCTCATCCTCTTTGCTTATTATGGTGTAATTTGTAGCATTTTCCATATTCCGACTTTGTTTTTATTCTAAACTAGCTGACCCGACAGACGCTGTTCTGTATATAATATATAAAATAATGTTTTTATATGAATTTGTCATTAATATATCATAACATCAAGAATTACTTCGTAAAATATGCACCCTGCTGTCGTAATGAAATTGTTTCACAGCAGAACTGTCACACCGTGCGCCAATAAATTCTCTCATAGAAATTATGTATCGACACATCAAAGGAAAAACAAATTTGTTGTTTTTATTTAATTTAGCAGCATTTTCCTATTTATTCACCTTTTAAACCATCTCTGGACTTCCACAAATAATTCAAGACCAAAATTAGCCAAATCGGTCCAGCCGTTCTCGAGTTTTAGCGAGATTACCGAACAGCAATTAATTTTTATATATATAAGATAAGATAAGATTTGTCTATATGTATAGAACGTCATTGATATTATTTGTTTCAGATTGTGTATCATGTGTCCAAGTGTTGAACATTATGGTGCTGCTCGGGTTCATGTTGAACTACGCACTCCGAGTGAACCTCACCATCGCTATCGTCGAGATGATCTTCGACGAGAAGGACAACCAAACCATCGCCAACCTGACCGACTCCATCAACGTAACACAGGTTGGCTCTTGTTTTATTTAATAAAAAAATAGAGTTTCAGGTTTTCAATTCTGTAGTATAATATATTCTATGAAGGATTCAAATTAATTTTCTGTTCAGGAAGTCACTTGGTTATATTCGACAAGTGTTTCGCCTCTACACGAGGTATCCTCAGGAGATGTTGACCCGCCAAACTCTGGAACGAACATATGTTTGACATACTTTGCAGTCTTCTGATTGTTTAAAGACAAATATTGGCGGAATTCACACTATAGAGAACTCAAAAAATTTGGATAATTATGGATTTCCACAAAGTAATGCCTACTTCAATAAACTTGGTTATAGTTATTTTAAAGTTACGAATTCACTTATTAAATTTTATATTTTAACAAAGAGGATGTGGATACTACGTAATAAGATGCCTAAGTAAAAATTGAAATTTAGTTAAGGCGAAGAGTAAGCAGAAAACATGCAAAAATGGTGTTGTTAGACAAGTTTTGTGATGAAACTATAGCATTTCGAGCTATGAACACTACTTAATCCTGTTACACATATCCTTAAGTCTTATTTGTAGGTTGCTAATGCTTGCTGTTGGTTATAGTTAACACTGCCGAGCCTTTTTGAACTACCACTTTTCTTTGAAGTTAAACAAGTTTTTTGGCATGGCGTGACGCATTTTTTTGGTACTTCTCTCAGAAAAGTTATTCTTATAGCTTGTACTTTTTTGTGTAGGGTCATTTATTCAGATCAGTAGTGAATAACGAGGATTGTAAGCATATAAACTGTTTTCCACGCAATAATTTTGAAAATATTGGCTTTGTTACATAGATGGCGGGCCGGCAGCCGTGAACTCATATCGCTCAAGGTCGCTGGCATTTAGTGTCGCCTTAAGTATGAAACGTACAGTGATTTGACATAAGTTTGAAAATATAGTAATTACAATAAAATGACGACTAAGTATAATATAATAAATAATATATGACTTGATTGAATGAAAAGTAAATTGCGGCTTACGGTTTATGACGTTAGCTTGCATCGAAATGTATATCATATTTTTTTTAGTTGTATCATTCTCTTATTTTTGAAGTTCCAAGGGGGTACATTTTCCACTTTGGAAGTGTCTCTTGCGCAAACTATTTAGTTTAGATGAAAAGAATATTAGACACCTCAATATCAGTTGGAGGTTCACAGAATACATACACTTAGTAAGTTTCAACGGTATAGTTTTGGAAAACAGTGGCTCTGACATACGGACGGACGGACAGACAGACATGACGAATCCATAAGGGTTCCGTTTTTTGCCCTTTGGCTACGGAACCCTAACAAGATATAATGGACGGCGTTATAACTTAAAGCCCCCTTTTAGTCCCCTTATGCCAAAACATATTTTTTTAGATGAGATGTCGAATACTAGGAAGTGAAGATGGTAACTCTAGAATATCGCCTTCACGTCGATAAAGGCTGGTGATATTTACCATATAGATATTTTACCAGTGGGCTAAATTATGGGTATCTCTGCCATGAAGCATTAATGTGTAAGCATTATTGTGTTTCGGTCTGAAGGGCGCCGTAGCTAGTGAAATTACTTGGCAAATCAGACTTAACATCTTATGTCTCAGGGTGACGAGCGCAATTGTAGTGCCGCTCAGAGTTTTTGGTTTTTTAAGAATCCTGAAAGGCACTGCATTGTTATGGGCAGGGCGTATCAGTTTAACATCAGTTGAACGTCCTGCTCGTCTCGTCCCGTATTGGCATGAAAAAAAAATATTTACTTGTTTATTTTGCATATCTCAGAAGCGGGTTCAATGATTTTAATATTCTCCTACACGTTGATGTTTGGGAGCCGAAAATGGATATTGTATCTCTTATAACTCTTTCCGGAAGACGAAGAAGAAGATGTGTTGGTAAGCCCCCCACAAGATGGACCGATGATCTGGTAAAGATCGCCGGTATAGGTATCTACTGTACTGTAGCTACATATACAATAAAATATCTTTATTTGTGACTAATTTCCATTTTTATTTTTTAACTTACTCCAATAAGTCGTGACGAATTTAAAATAATTTGTGAAATGCCAGTAATAGCTGTTTTATCAAAAGAGTTTCTTGCGACTTCTTTTCAATAAAAGCTCACTTTGCAGTAGTGAAAAGTCGTGGTTAAAGATGTTGAACTTTGACATTTATAAGTGTCATATTTTGACTGAAGAGAATACAGGAATTTATTGATTTATCGATGTTAATATGTGTGTTGTGATCACACACACAACAGGTCCTGCCACGGAATTCCACCTTCGCACGACACGCCACAAGTCAGGATATCATCCCCATCACCTGGATGTGTGGCGGTCCTCCACCGTGCGGTTTTTAAGGAGCTTTCTAACACGTACTACAAAGCTGTGGAATGAACTTCCTTATGCGTTGTTTCCGAGACGATACGACATGGTACCTTCAAAAAAGCGTACACCTTCCGTAAAGGCCGGCATCGCTCCTGTGATTCCTGGTGTTGCAAGAAAATATGGCGGTGATCACTTAACACCGTACGGGTCGTAAACTCGTTTATCCTGCTTTTCCATAAAAAAAAGGTCCTTCATAAATGATCAATTTCGTAATATCGTAACTAATATATTTGATTGCTACAGCATCCAGAGCACATCGAACAGACTCGCTACCACTGGGACACGAAACAGAAGAACCACCTCCTGGGCTGCTTCTTCTGGGGCTACATCCTCACAGAGGTGCCGGGCGGCCGGCTAGCTGAAGTTATTGGAGCCAGGTTAGAGTTGCTTTTGTATATCTGCACGCCCAATCTTTACAGCTTAGCTTATAGTAATCAGAGTGTTTAACTTACAGATACTATTAAATACGCGCCTACTAATACGTCTCCCGTGAAGCAGTAATGTGTAAGCATTACTGTGTTTCGGTCTGAAGGGTGCCGCAGCTAGTGAAATTACTGGGCAAATCAGACTTAACATCTTATGTCTCAGGGTGACGAGCGCAATTGTAGTGCCGCTCAGAGTTTTTGGTTTTTTAAGAATCCTGAAAGGCACTGCATTGTTATGGGCAGGGCGTATCAGTTTAACATCAGTTGAACGTCCTGCTCGTCTCGTCCCGTATTGGCATGAAAAAAAAATATTTACTTGTTTATTTTGCATATCTCAGAAGCGGGTTCAATGATTTTAATATTCTCCTACACGTTGATGTTTGGGAGCCGAAAATGGATATTGTATCTCTTATAACTCTTTCCGGAAGACGAAGAAGAAGATGTGTTGGTAAGCCCCCCACAAGATGGACCGATGATCTGGTAAAGATCGCCGGTATAGGTTAGATGAGGGTAGTGCGGGAGCGATTGTCGTGGAGATCTTTGGGGGAGGCCTGTCCAGCAGTGGACGTCTTCCGGCTGATGATACCATTTTCCAAGAACTCTTCCATTAAAGAAAGAGAGCCCTCTTTCATTAATGGAAGAGTCAACCTTATGTAACAGATAAACTCATTAAACCCATATCTAAAACAAAATAAGAAGATAATAAAAATGTAATAAGTGTTAATTGCTGGCTACATATTACATTGCTTCGTTCGCTTGCATCGCTCGCATACTGAGGGACTTATGAAGCAATGGTTTACGAAATGACAGCACAATGAATGTCATAGAGAATAATGATCACCATATATTTTACTTCAAAAGACAGCAGTTTAGTTTACCGTTGAAATGTATATATTAAGATATACTGAAATATATAAACGCGTTATTCACTTCCACCATTAATACTAAATCACTAAGTAGTGATTTAGTATTAACGGGTAAGTACCCGCTGACGGTACCTTCTTATTTATATTTCTATGCATATAACATTTCTTTACAATATCCAGTCCAGTCATCCAGATTATATAAAATTACAAGAGGATCGTATAAAAAATACTGTAGGTATACTGCAGGTCTAAAAGGAACACTAATACCCTAGGCCTAGTTACTGTAATTCTTGCGTGTGTACAATTTGCCAAAGGAAAATATTAAATATCAGAATATTTAGATATAGATAAAAAAATCGGTATTAGCTTTGGAGGTTATATTGTGTAAATTAATGTCGTGGTTCATTTTCACAGTCAAAATTTCGGTTACGGCATATGAGATACATCCCCCTGACAAACCCCTCAACCGTTCAGGAAGCCCTAAAAAGATGATTTAAGCTCAAATGGGTACACAAAGCTGCGATATGTGTCAACTTCACAATGAACCGCAATTCACGTGTTAGCAGGCGACAACGCTTACGCAAATCTATTTAGTATTTACTCGGTGTTGCAAAATCTCACGCAGCCCAAATTGCATCTACGTAAGGTGGTTTCATACCGGTGGGTTATACGCGCGTATAAGGGCGTTATTGGAAGCGCTTGTGGGCGCGTAAAGATGCGCTTTTTGTTTCACGCACAACTTACGTGCGCTGTTGCGCTTTTTAATAATCAACGCAACTAGTGGGAGGCTCCTTTGCACCGGACGCCTCGCATTACAACACCAGAGGAATCAAAGGAAGACTGCCGGCCTTTGCGAGTGGCGAGTAACGCGCTTTTCTGATGGTACTGTTATTACACGGGAATTGACGATTCAATTTTAAAGAAAATCTTAACAAAAACCTTCCAATAATGCTTAAATAATTTTGACTTATTAACATCTGCATAACCTAGTAGTTTAATATTCAAAATACTACCCATAATCTAGCCAGCATCCTGTGCAAAGGAGCCTCCCACTGATAAATTTAATGGTATTTAATAGTTTCTATCCAAACAAGCACCTCACATCAAACACACTGAGCTATGTTCCAAATGAGATACGCGTGGCTATAGGGTTGTATACTTATCGCAAGCGAGTAGCATGGGGTAAGATATTCCATCAAGTTCATGCAAGTTGAGCGAGATAACTCCGGCTTAATTAACCACTATGCGCTGCTAATCAAATTGAGTGCGGAGCGGTCTGGACGCCGGATACACGATCTGAGTCGAGTGTTCACTCCGAGCTATCTAGAACTCAATCTGGCCGGCTCCTTTGCACCAGATTATGGGTACCACAACGGCGCCTATTTCTGCCGTGAAACAGTAATGTGTAAGCATTATTATGTTTCTGTCTGAAGGGCGCCGTTGCTAGTGTAATTACTGGGAAAATGAGACTTGACAACTTATGTCTTAAGGTGACGAGCGCAGTTGTAGTGCCGCTCAGAATTTTTGGGATTAACAATAATCCTGAGCGGCACTGCATTGTTATGGACAAGGCGTATCAATTACCATCAGCTGAACGTCCTCGTCTCGTCCCATATTATCAAAAAAAATACCGATACCCGATCGTTGTTATGTACGCCTATGTCCACATTTCCCAACATTTTCTTGCATATTTTTCTTGCAGTCAATATACTTTGATCTGCAAGACCAAACTGCTCCAAAGTTTTCTCTTCCCTTACCTCCATTACATTCTGTGACAATATTTATTAATATGCTTATAATACTTCGAATTCCGTCTAAACTATTGAGCTCTAGTTTTGCAGATATCCTTGATCAAATTCAAATTCAAATATTTTTATTCAAAATAGGATTTATAATCACTTATTGAACGTCAAAATCTACCACCCATTCAAAAGAGACTGCCTAGGACCTGAGAAGAATGGGCGCAAGAAACTCAGCGGGCTTTTTTTTTTTTAAATATGGATTACAATGTAATATCGTACAATAAACATTAATAATTAAAGAGCCTGAGGGTGTTCGCTTTAATCCCAGTCCGTGGTGTCATTAAGAAAATCGTTTATGCTATAATAACCTTTCCCACACAAACGTTTTTTAACAATTATTTTAAATTTCGTAACACATTTGTTTTGTACATTTTCTGGGATCATATTGTAGAAGCATATACATCGCCCAACAAAAGACTTACTAACTCGACCCAACCGAGTAGTAGGCATAACAAGTTTATGTTTGTTCCTCGTGTTAACATTATGAATGTCACAGTTTCTAGAAAATTCCTCAATGTGCTTATGAACATACAAAACATTATCAAAAATGTATTGAGAAGCAACAGTCGAAATGTTTATTTCTTTAAATTTTTCTCTTAATGATTCTTTAGGACCTAGGTTATAAATCGCGCTCTTCTGCAGCACAAAAATAGTATTGATATCGGCCGCACTGCCCCATAACAATATACCATAGGACATAATACTATGAAAATAACTAAAGTATACTAATCTCGCCGATCAGACGGATTTTCACTTTTCATATAGTCTCGCCACTCGCGCATTTGCCTTCTTTAATATTATAACAAAACTGGATTAACATTTTGATTCATATATAATTATTCAATTCTAGAGAGCTTTCAACCCGTCCTGAACCCGATATTGAAGATTCAATTCAATTTATTTAATAAAAGATTATTTAATTAGAAAATAATAATACTGCTTTTAAGTAAGACTTTTGTATTATACAAAAGTCTTACTTAAAAGCCGGTTAACACTGTGCCTGAACCACTGAACTAGGTAATCGTGTGTTTCAAGCGTTAAGAGCTCTGATATTGAAACTACATAATCACAAAAAAGAAAAACTTATTAAAGTAAAAAGGTATAAATTAATCTTCATTACGTAGGTATATAAGTTAAGCATGCCTTTAATCTATTAACTAATATTATACATATATATTAGCTAATAATAATCTATTAACTAAATCTTAATATATATAAATTACGTGACAGGTTGTTTGTCCGCGATGTATTCTATGAGAGAATTTAGTGACGCATGGTTTGACAGTTCCGCTGTTAAACAATTTCATTGTTACAACAGAGAGCATTTTTTACGAAATAATTCTTGATGTTTTGAAATATTATTAGCAAATTCCTATAAAACAGTATTTTTTTTTATTATCTACAGACCAACGTCTGTCGTGGCAGCTAATAAAATATAGACAGTGTTTATTTTAACACTATTAGTAATTTTTCTAATATCATGCCGAAGGAGCTATAACAAATGTATACTATAATAGACGGTATAGTTATCTTAGATCCCATTTGACTCGATCACATGGCATCACAATAATTATCTGTATTCATTAGCTTATAAGGGGCCGCAGAACTTTCTGGTCGTCGCCAATAGACGGGTCAAGACAAGTCAACGAGCACTCATGTACAATTTTGGTTCTTGTCTTCTATTTAAATTGCGTCTATTTACTACAGACAATTAAGACGTATGGTTTATTAGCTACGGAAGTACTGGGGTGACAATGATTTGTGATTTATTGTAGTTTTAAATTATTATAATGTACGATGGAGATTTTTAGGTAGGGAAAAATTATCAGAGTGCATTTCGATTCGAATTAATATTTACTACTTTCGTTTCTTCAACTACCATAATCCATGTACCATATATACCATAATGACCGAGACTTAAATAAATGTCAGTATGACGTATAAGTTGTAAAAAAAATTGAAAAATCATTTCTTTCTAACTGTATAAAAATCATTTAATGATATTGAAATAATCGTTTTTTACATTAATTATGCGGTATAATAAGATTTTCACTTTATTATAATATTGTTCTTTCTACAAACGTAGATTTTAAGAATTTTTGTTTTGTTACGCCATAGAAGTTAGAATATAAATAAGTACAGTTTTTTACAGATCACAGTATTAGCTTGAACTATTATAATATATTCTCTAAGGCTCTAGGCTCTACTAAGACTGTGAAGTATAAAAAGTCCTTTCCTTACTAACTTGAAAGCTGCTGTTAACAGATGCTAATTTCTTACAACTCACGCGAATCAACATGACACCTGGCTCGAATGACGCTTGTGCAATGTACAGTGTGCAAAAAAGTCTTTGTTTCCATTTCACTTATTCGTACGAAAACGAAAACTTTTTTTTTATTTAAAGCGAATAATATTTTAAATAAAATATAACGCTGTAGTTACTTTTAATTTTTAACAGTGCTAATAATTATAATAATTAACGTTTCAGGTTAACAATTTTAACGATTAACCCAACTCTTCTATAACTACTGCCCTTACACGGCCGGCAAGAATGAGCGAGACGTCACATTAATTCGCTCGGCTTGTAGTTTTTTCTCTTTTTAACCGACTTCAAAAAGGAGGCCGTTCTCCATTCGATCGCTATTTTTAGGTCTTCTAGTGATCTTGTCACTAAGACTTCCTCTGCCTGGTGATTATTTGCAATAAAATTAACCCCCATATGCATAACGCATATGTGAACCATTTTTTTCTGATGTTTTGATTTTTGATCTTTTGATCATAAAATTATTTAAAAAAAGGATCAATTTAAACCTCGATTTTTCTTTTGATTTATAAAAACCAATAAAAATTTGTTATTTATCAATATTCAAAACAACAATAATTATTAGAGATGAAACGGATATCCGGTACCTATCCGGTATCCGGCCTATCCGGCGGCCTTAATACTATCCGGCCGAATACCGGATAACTACCTACTATTCTATTTTTATTATAGGCATCAGGCCGAATTAAAAAAAATCTGTATAAAAATATATTTTTAAGTAATTATTTGCTTTATTTAGTTAGTTTTAGTATCACTTAAGAAATATAATTAGTTTTAGTTGTAAATTTTTAATCACACCATAGTAAATGAATGTAATAGAAAAAAAAAATTAGTACTCATACTGAACTAAAGGCAAATTATGGTGGATAAATACTATTTTCTCTGCATTGAGAGGTAGCAAGCGGTTTCGCTTCTTTCCATAAATAAGGCCAGCTTCAGAAAAAACTCTTTCGCTGTACACACTGCTGCAAGGTGCTGAAAGATAGATTTTGGCAAACTTTGTTAAATTTGGCTATTGTTTGGCATTAGCTGCCCACCAAGAATAAGGGTCACGATTGCGATCAATTCTCATTGACTTGAGATAAAAATCCAGCTCACAGGTTATCGCGTTTCTTTCTTCACGTTGAACCTGGTCAGTATTGTTTTCATTTGCTACCTCATCAAAGCAATCCCAAAACGTGTCATGAGCTTTGCGAGATACAGCTGACTCTGTCTCCTCTCCTCTACTCTTTTTAGCCGGTGTTGAAGATGAACTGCTACTTGAGGACTCTTCACAAGACATTTTCAAATATTCCAATTAGATCTCCAAACGGCTAAGTTCCGCCGGATATCCGGCGGCCGGATATTCGGCCACATGGTTGGCCGAATATCCGGTATCCGGCCAAACTGCTATCCGTTTCATCTCTAATAATTATTATCGGTCCGAATTTGAAAATGCGAGATTTAAAATGTATGTATATTCAAAACTTTTTTGAGGGCTTTTCCACTAAAAATAACATATTTCCTTTCTACCTTTATGATTGACCAACAGCAAGTGTGGCTGGGTCTACCTAATTATCATCATCATCATTTCAGCCGGAGACGTCCACTGCTGGACAAAGGCCTCCCCCAAAGATCACCATGACGATCAATCCTGCGCTGCCCTCATCCAACCTACTCCGGCGATCTTGACTAGATCGTCGGTCAATCTTGTTACGGGCCTACCAACACTACGCCTTCCGGGTACGTGGTCGCCATTCGAGGACTTTACTGCCCCAACGGCCATCTGTCCGCCGAGCTATGTGCCCTGCCCACTGCCACTTCAGTTTCGCAATCATTTGGGCTATATCGCTGACTTTGGTTCTCCTACGGATATCCTGATTTCTGATTCAATCTCGCAGGGAAACTCCGAGCATAGCCCTCTCCATAGCCCGCTGAGCAACAGTGAGCTTCCCAAAAACACCTCAAAGATGGTTAATTATACCTACATAAATTCGCTAATTTTAATGCTGTGCTATCCACATATAAATAACTCACATTATGTTGTAAGTTTTAATTGTAGTATTCATTTAAGTTTTAGACCATTGTGTCGCACTAGTATCTTTGGTCATAATAAGTAATTAATTTTTATTGCAACATTTTACTAAGAACGCAGTTGCAACATATTTTTAAATCGTCAAAGTCACGTAATGTATCATGTACTTATCATTAGGGTCGGCGCAATAGAAACATTCATTATCCCCACGATGCGCCGGGTTCAATACCCGCCCGCTACGTTCTGAAAATGTGTTTTCAGTTTTCCAATTCATATTATGTTAGTGTTACATGAGACCATGGGGCAAGGTGATCATATACCATCACGTGAATACTCAATTTCAAATACTACACCACTAAAATACAAACATATAAAAAGATCCCAATATATCAAAATCAAAATTTTGAAGTTTACTTAAAAAAAAGTAGAAAAAAAAGGAAGTATCTGGCATATTATTATGTAAATCTATATATATATATTTCTTGTGCGCGTGTGTAGGTCACCGATTTTGATGAAATTTTTTGTGTGAGTTCAAGGGGATTCGAGGATGAGGTTGGTTTAGATTCATAATTGAACCACCTCCTAAGCGGCTGGACCAATTTTGATGATATATTTGTGTCTTTCTGTGAATTTGAGATTGGAGTGTGTCTTCAGGTGGATTCGAGAATGGTTTAGATTCACAATTAAACTACCTCCTAAACGGCTGGACCGATTTTGATGATTTTTTTGTTTGTTTCAGTGATTTTGAGATTGGTTTAGATTCTCAATTCCGTCCATATAATATAATTCTCCTGCTCATGTGTATGTTAGTGAACTCCTCCTAATGGCTGGACCGACTTTTCTAATTTAAGACGTGTGTACAGGACAACGTCTGTTGGGTCCACTAGTTATTATATAAAATCCGATAAGCATTATCGGAATAAAGTACGCTGAATATTCTCGACTGTTAACTGTCCATTTGCATTGTTATTATGTGTTACTACACGCTCGCAGCTGGTTACTCGTGTTCCATTTAACAATGGAGATGAAACAAGATCTATATTCACTGTTAACACAATTATCCTGACATGTTAGTTCTTCCAAGATTTTATTTGCGTCGTACTTTTGAATGATCTATTCAGTGACATGTATTCCACCTAATGTGAATCTTGTCGTTACAATAGGTTGCTCTGAGTACGTTACACTTTTTATCATCTCGAGGACTTGAGAGTTGATGCGAATGATTAACATCTAGCCAAAATTATAATGTAAATAAGTTACACCTTAGCATGAACTTGTTGGCGAAATTACTACGCGTGCGGGAGACCAACTCCAACGACTGTAGATTTCGCGAAAGAGAGATCACATGGCCGAGCACACTAGCCAAATCATTCGGGCACGAATAAATTACGCGCGGCAGCCGACGAGCCCGATTTCGACCCGAGTTGACCTTCATTTGCCGCGCGAGCCAATATGTTGATATAAATGTATTAGAACGCGATTTCCGATCGCGTCCTACAGGCGTCTGACAGACCAGTTCATTCTTGTAAACCACATAAGCAATAACTTTAATATTTCTGGCACCTAGAGACTCCAAAAAAAACCTCATTCAAGTATCAAAATAGTCAATTTTATTGTCAATTGTCCATTTATACGTATTTGCCGCGCGAGGATTACAATCGTCGCAACTTCGCGCGAGCGAACGACAGAAGCTCCTTTGATGCTATCTCAAAAACCGACAGCGAGCGGATCGCCCCGCGGCACGTTCGAGCGCGGCAATGCTCGCGTCTCCTCGCGCGGCAACCCAGTTTACATTACGCGAAACTATGTTCGATGGTTTGCCGCGTGTAATTTGAACGCACCTTTACCTGAATATGAAAAGCACGAATTGAATGACCTATTCGTGATCTTGATTCTTACTAATTGTGTGTAATCCCGGATACGGATATATTATTGAAAAAATGGGTTAGAATTTAATGAAACGGACCATTCTAGAAAAATACATAAATAGTGAGGTACTACAATTGCGCTCTCCTCTCTCCTTGAGAAATTATTAGATATTAAGTCTCGTTTTCCCAGTAATTTCACTAGCTACGGTGCCCTTCATACCGAAACAAAGCGATGCTTACACATTACTGCTTCACGGCAGAAATGGGCGCTGATGTGGTATCCATAATATAGCCGGCATCCTGTGTAAAGGAGCCTCCCACTGGTAAATAAACTGTTGATGATTAAATAATGCCATCTCCGACAGCATAAATACAGCATTGACCCACAATCACATTGAATAAACGCACGGGTATAAATACTAACTAAATAAATCAACTTTTAATATCATTTCGGAGCAAACTGTACGTAATCTGTGGCTTAGAGGCTAGGGTTGGCTCTGCCACCTTGTAGTGTCTACTAGTCCCACGTAGCTCCGGACAGTTCAGAACAGCCGTTTTTAGAACTCGAATGTGAGTAGCGCCCACTAAGGGATTAAAATTTTAGTTCCTAAATGTACAATTTCTTTAGAAATTTCAATTATTTCCTTTTTTTATGTTTTCAGTTGAGTAGGCTTTATTCGTGTAATCATATGTCATTCATTGTAGCACCATCGCTATAATATATCACCAATGTACCACCAGCTGTAATAATTAAACCTACAGTAATTTTTGTAGGTTAATTGCATTTAATTGCAGTTAATTGTTTGGGTAATTCCTGTTTTAGGAAACACACCCACATACATTCAAACAAAACTTTATTGAAATACAGGATTTTATTCATAACATTACAGCCGTTTTTGGGAGTCTAAAAAATAATTGCTCATTCACATAGTTATGAGATGTAAATTCTAGACAATAATTTAAAAACATAATAGACAAATTTGAAAAACAAAATTTTGTTCAACTCTCAGGTTGTGGCTTCATCCACAGGATCTACTTTACAGTTGATAAAGCATACAAGATTTTATGACGATACGTCACTCGAACGGTTAGCTCAGTTGGCAGAGCACTGGCACGGAACGCCAGATGTTGTGGGTTCGAGTCCTGCGTCGTTCAAACAATTGTGATTTTCAAATTTTATGAAATGAAATATATCTTTATTGCACACCACAAAATAATTAAACATAACAAAAATCGAGACTACAAAAAGCAATAGGCGGCCTTACCGCTTAAGAGCGATTTCTACCAGGCAACCTGTAATGAATTAGTTATAGTTGAAAAGATAACAGACGCTGGTGTTATCGATATGCATATAATTTAAACATACAGTAAATAATTCCAAGAAAAGAACTAGTATTGAATTTGTCACAGTAATAAATAATAGTTATGAAGCATTGTTTTGAAAGATTGGAGAGTTTGAGCCTTTCTGATTTCAGAGGGAAGATAATTCCATAGGTTAACAGCTTGCACAGCAAATGAATTGTTGAAAAAGGAAGTTTTTTAAGGAAGATTTTATCTGTGTATTAATCCTAGAAGTGAGGGTTATCACTTTAAAAGCATAACAAATTTGTTAATAGTTGTCGAATTATGTGAATTATAACAAACTCTCATTTTAGTAATAAATTTACTTTTTCTTCACAGGCGGGTCTTTGGCTACAGCACACTTCTAGCCAGTATTCTGACGCTGCTATCTCCAGCTGCGGCTTCCATGGGATTCGTGTGGATTGTGTCTCTTCGCGTGGCACTAGGTTTCTTCCTCGGAGCGACGTGGCCAGCCATTTTGCCAATGGCTTCCAAATGGATTCCAGCAATGGACAGATCCAAGTTTATGTCAAATATGATGGGTATGTACTATAATAGCATTTTTTTTATGAAAATAAGAGTCGAGACGAGCAGGACGTTCAGCTGATTGTAATTGATACGCCCTAGCCATTACAATGCAGTGCCGCTCATAATATTTTTATAAAAAAAAGCCCACTGAGTTGCGTCCGTTCTTCTCAGGTCTGAGGAACAATATTTCGAATGGGTGGTAATTTTTGGCGTTTAATTTAAAAACATTTTACAAGTAATAATTGTGAAAACAAACATTAAAAAACACCATTTATGATCATAATATGCTTAGTAACAAGTTGCTTTACTTAAATGAATTAATGGCGTGGACTCATGGAGTCGTAGAAATATTTACACCTAAGAGTCAAAAACGACTACTTAAATGTATAGTTATAATATACAATTGACGACCTGTATAGCCGAGTGGTTAGCGATCCTACCCACTAAGCTAGAGCCCGGGACGGGTTCGAATCCCGGTAGGTGCAAGCATTTATATGATGAATATGGATGTTTGTTTCCGAGTCAGGGATGGATTTGTGTAAAAGTGTATCAATATTATTATTATTATTATTATATATTATGCAATTCTGCAATGCAAGTGCTTATCAAAATATGTTTCTCCAGTTATGGTATTAATAGGTAATCATGATTTTCGAAGTCTCCATTCATTTGTGTCATATGTATTCGCACTTCGCATAATATGATTAGTACCCCCATTGCGAACAGACAAACAAAACATTTAGTGATAGTGACGCACGAAAATGCTCCTAAATCTAATCTAATTCCGCCAATCGAAGTGCCCAAATGAACATAACTTGGTTGTCATCCGTGTGGCCTTGTCGTTCAGTATGATTGACGGTTACGGAACAATTACAGCTTGTTTTCTTAAGATATTATGATAACAGAAAAGTTCTCAGGAAAATGATGTGGTGTTATTTCGTGAAGTTAAATAGATTTAATGCTGTGGGGATAGTTTGTATACTGTATCTTTACGAGTGGAAGCTCCTTTCCTCCGGCACAGGATGCCGGATAGATTATGGATAGATACCACAACGTCGCCTTTATCTGCCGTGAAGCAGTTATGTATGAACATTACTGTGTTTCGGTCTGAAGGGCGCCTTAGCTAGTGAAATTACTGGCCAAATGAGACCTCAAGTTGACGAGCGCTATTGTAGTGCCGCTCAGAATTTTTAGCCTTTTCAAGAATCCTGAGCGGCATTGTATTGTAATGGGCAGGGCGTATCAATTACCATCAGCTGAACGTCCTCATCTCGTCCTGTATTTTCATAAAATAAAAATATCTTACTGTCTGTATAATTAAGACACCATCGGGCATCAGCTAATATGCAGATATGAATAATAATTATAGGTACGAAGTAAATAGACAGAACAGGAATCCCACGGTAAAACAGCGCTTTATTATGAAAGATTTCTATTGAAATTCAAATGGATAAATATAGAAATAGAAATTCTTCATAGCGAGTGACAATAACATAACATATTGTAACAACATTTGGTAAACTTCATGAAGCTACATCAGTTCGTAAAAGATATGTAGAAATATATAGTCAAAGTCAAAAAATCTTTATTCATTGTAAAACTTTATAAGTTATTTAGTGCAAGTCAGGATGAAGTACAAAAGTTACAATAGCATTCAAATGAGTATAACAATTATCATTAACAAAATTTAGAACATTAATTCCAACTATCTTTATCATTCAAATAATCTTTCACGCTGTAATAGGCCTTAGATGTTAATTTATTTTTTACGATACATTTAAATTTTTTAATAGGTAACATTTAATTTCATTTGGGAGTTTATTATAAAATACAACACAATCCACTTTAAAAGATTTAGCAATTTTACGGAGCCTAGTAGATGGAATTGCGAGTTTATGTTTGTTTCGAGTATTGACACTGTACATCACTATTCTTTTTAAATTGGATAATATTTTTTGGGCGTATAGTAGGTTCTCGTATATGTACTGGCAGTGTACTGTCATAATATTTATTTCACTAAACTTTTCTCTCAATGAATCCCTTGAACGCATTTTATAGACTGCTCGAATTGCTCTTTTCTGCAGCCCAAATATGTTTTCAATATCTGCAGCCCTACCCCACAATATAGTAAATTGTAATGGACGGATAGATGCAATGGAACAGTTATTCAATAGGTATAATAGAAAATAAATATAAGATAACTGTTAGAAAATGGCAAGCCTAAAAAAGAACCGGGGACAAACTACGAATTAATTACATAGTAGAAACAAAACTTCCGTTATATTAAGTACATAGGTACTACATATTACCTAACAAGGATACACGGACGAGTAAAAAAAGAAGGACTCCGTGTCACCTTACATAACAGTGAGGTACCAAAACAAGCCGGTAAACGTGTAAATACATAGCCCCACGCATACACTTACACTAATACAAGCCGATCGGCCGCCATTATGAGATTTGCATCGTCTGTTACAGATTACTTTAACGTCACAATAAAATATTTTAAAATGCCGTCGTGCGTAAAAAGTATAAAACAATACTATAAAAGTATTTGTGAATATATGATTATTAAAGAAAGAAAAAATTGTTTAATTGATATACCCCGTAACCGGACACACACTAGCATATTAAGGTGCTTCACTTGCTATAATATCTCGGCGCGGAGTCCTTTCTTTTTTTACTAGACAGTGAGTAGAAACAAAACTTCCGTTAAATTAAGTTCATACTACATATTACCTAAGAAGGAAACAGTAAAATAAAATTACGAACTTGTGTTAAAATGTGGTTAAACTGTACTACTAAGTTTAACCGTAATTGTGTTGTTTTATCAGTCTGAATTGTTGACGTCACGGTAATTGTTGTCTCGGTTGAACCGTTGATGTTTCGTTATTTGATCAGTTAAAATGGCGGCAGAGGCGCGCGCAGGCGTGGTTGCTGACGTCACGCGAATCGCGCTCGCTGATTGGCTGCGCGAGTTGACCGCGCTTCTTAACCTTGCGCAACGGTTGCTATGCAATAGCCGGCGCCGATCGCACGGCTAACGAGTTCTGTGAAATGCAATGTTATTTTTGTATGGGGCCGTCACGTGGCGGAAAGCGCTGGAGTTATAGAAGGTTACGTGCGACGACAGATAATAATATTTACGTAGATATGCGAATAGTTAAAAACTTGATTTTGATATTGTCTCTTTTATCCCGCTCGAAACGAGATACAATTGTCCTGGCAAATTATTTACAGCTAATTAATTATCTGCGGATATAATTTATGGTACTAATACACTTAAAAGGCAGACTATAAGCTTATTTTGGTGAGCAAAGTATGTAGCCTGCAGTCTGTAATAGGCGGAATTAGACTCATTTAGCCGGGATAATTCCCATGCACTGCTTATTTACGATCCCTTCTAGAGTTGCTATTGTTGATCGAAGCTTCTAGACCAGACATCGGCTTGTCAAATGGAAGCGAACGTGAATTTAACCAAAAATTGATAAGTAGAAAACGGCTTGCTTTTCTAAGATTCCTCTGGGAGTCTGGTGTAGCGATACAAGTCCTTAAAAAACTGGTATATGAAGGGTGCGCAAGTTGGCAACTTCAAAGAGCATTAATGATATCCTAAACGTTTCGGCCATTCCGCGTTCCTGGAATAACAAGTCATTCCGCGATGACTGGCTAACCACACGTCTAATCTTATTTAAGGAAACAACAACAATAGTTATTAAGTAAGTATATATTGCTAATTTACCTTTGCACTATTCAATCGATTTTAAATTGAAATACAATTTGTAAAAGTAAATGATAAGTCTTTTTATATGTTGAGTAGACATTTACATGGTCAAGGATCACCAAGTTAACTGGATTTTTTTTTGACGAAACGTTTTGAAACCCCTCGATAAATCAACCGATTGATATTTTTGATTAGATATTCTTATTCAACACAAATTTATTACATTTAAAAGTATGATGACCCTTTGACTATGGTATACCGATTTTAAGACTCCTTCGTTATCAAATTATTCTGTTTTAAAATCCGTTTCGTCACTAAAACAACTCCGGGATGCCAATGGTGGATTTCTGGCGAATGGAGATAAGATGAGGGCATCTTATCTTAGATGGCAGTGGGAGGTTTCTTTGAGGATGCCGGCTGGTGGTGGAACACCACAGTGGTGCCATTTTACCGTCAAGCAGAGGTGTGTAGGTTTTGTGTTAGGTTTGAAGTGCGCGGTAGCTAGTGTCTGGGCTAATGAGGCTTAAGGGGCGTCCATAAATTACGTGAGATGTAAGGGGGAGAGGGGGTCGAGTCAAATCTCATCTAATCTTACGTTGGAGAGAGGGGGATCTCAGCAAATATCACGCAATTTTTTTTCTGATTGAAACAAAAAAATATACTATTTTGGTCCATTCAGATTGTACATGCTTAAGATTTAATCCTAAGCGTAATCGTAATACGATTAAGATCATTCGTTCGAAAGGAAATAATTTCATTCATACTTCGACGTTATACATCTACTGACTGTCAAACCATCATATTTGTTTTATACCAAATAGCTCAATTTACATAACATATTTTTTTTTCTTTTTAAAATAACAATCCAACGCAACGTAAGAAACCCACATTTTGAAAAATCTCACGTGAGATTGGGGGATGGGGGAAGGGGTTGAATAAAATCTCACGACATCTCACCAGGGGGGAGGGAGGGACAAATTCAAAAATCACCTCACGGAATTTATGGACGCCCCCTAATATCTTATATCTCAAGGGGACGTATAGATTGGGCGTATCATTTCCCATCTGATGACAGTCTTGAATTTATGATCGTCTCGTCACTTCTCATAAAAGAAATATATGACAAGGAATAAGACAGATTCCAATTCTAATCGGAGTTGTTTCTGTGTTGAGTACCAATTCTTACACGAGTAATTTTTGTACAGAGCATAAATATAATTGATGTCTAATGAATGATTCATAATTAACTTTTGTTTCACCTGAGGATTCTTTCAACTACGTCGTATTATATTCAAGCACCTGGGTGAACGAACTTTGCTCGAAAAAATACGTTTTCTCAGAGATAAGACCTGGCTAGACTGATTTTGCGCCCCCCCAAAATTACTTCCTTATAGTCAATTTCATAACAAACATACAAATACTCTTTTGTTTGAAAGAACATAGAAATATAAATAAGAAGATATCAGAAGTGATATAGCCTCGTTAAAACTATTGCTAATCCCACAGATGACTTATAGACCAGCGATTAAGTAGTGATTTAGTAGTAATCGGAACAGCTGACGTGAAACAAGGCGTTAATATAGTTTACATCTGACTGCGTAAATTCTCTCTCTCAACTTGCACCTATATCAATCAAATAATTACATTTCATTGGTGTGCCCTTTTTAACTAAACTGGTTTTTTTTAATTAAATATACTATCGCGATTTCGTCTACAAGTTAAGTCAAGTGTTTAATTAATAGACTTAGTATATTAATTACCGTTATAGACGAACCCTGTGTGAAACTGAGATTACTATCCTTACATAAAAACCAAGGTGTGAAAAAGAGACGGAAAAGATGAAGACCGTGAAAGCATTTTGAAACAATTTAGTGTCCATTAGTCTCCTGTCACACCGCATTTTAATTTTAGTGTTTTTATAGTAATTGTTCTCTGTTTTAACGGATTTTATTTAAAAAATATAATGGTGTCATATTCTGTGTTAGATTGTGTTGTTAGATATAGTAACAATCCAACGAAATAAACATTTCACAGGTAAATACTGATTCTTCTTTACTGCTATTGTAGAGATAGTTATATAGTCTCTATATTTTACTTATTATCACAATATTACATTTTATATACGCAGTAAATCCTCATTTTTATAAAGATTATATTAATTAAAAAAATATGTGTTAGAACATAAAATATTGTTTACGTGAATATTAC
This sequence comes from Leptidea sinapis, assembly GCF_905404315.1. Taxonomy (NCBI): domain Eukaryota; kingdom Metazoa; phylum Arthropoda; class Insecta; order Lepidoptera; family Pieridae; genus Leptidea; species Leptidea sinapis. The sequence continues at coordinate 12,158,090 of NC_066271.1, read as the reverse complement.
GCCGTTTATCAATATTAGTCATAGGGATTGTCTAAAAGCAAAATACTACACACTTCACTAACACATGTGTAAAACTGGCACACATGAACATTTTAAATTTAGTCTCGCCCTAATGAGGAGAGTGTTTGTCTATTACGCTAGTATAATAAGCTTATAGTTTAATGACTAGAGTCTCGCATGGAATTAGCACACATGTTAATTACCATCTTATTTAGGGTATGTTCCGATATGCACTACGACCACAGTACAGCGTGACGTCAATTTAGTATACTTTGAAGCCGTTTCTTTATAGCCAAATACTGGTTACTATTTAAAACGGAACGCAATCCCGTGTACTGTCAGCCGCATTTTTTGACGCAGCATTCAAATGAGTGTATTAAAGTTTTCTAGTTCATTAAAAAAACTGTTATTGGAGTATTGTCAAATTAAAAAATATTTGGTATTAAACTGTAGGTATTGTTTATAAAACGTTAGGCACTCAAGCGGTTTTGACTGATCACGTGATCAAAGTACTGCGAGTACCTTACCTCGAAAACGCCAGTGCTCACAGTAGGATATGGCGGCGATTTATGACGTCATATATTTCCCTAGGGTACTGCAGTATACTGATACGTACGGCAGTTCATAACGGAAAGAATTTTTCTACAGTGATTGCACTGTGCAGTGGTCGCAGTGCATATCGGAACATACCCTTAGATTTCTATGTTTAATATAAGACTAATCGCTGACTACGTAAATTATACGTTAAAGATGTTATTCTCAATAACATGATGTCAAACAAGATGCCTTTATGTTTGTGTTGAACTCAGATTGAGTCGTTATGACATATATATAACTCATTAAGATTAGGGTCAAATGCCGCGTGTACAGATAATTCGTCATGACTTATGAATTATTGCCTATGACATGAGGACTGTTATCTATATTTGTACGTTTGTTCAGAAGTGTACGTCATCTGGGATCATTAAATTCGTCATTTGTATCACACACAACACTCACACAGTACACGTATAGTCTGCAAAATTTGCAAACTTTTATATGGCGTCTCTAATTGTCAAACTATTTGCTATAGCAATACTAACTAAAAGCCCTTACTTACAATTTGAATTTTGGTTCGGTTATATAGTTCGCTCATTTATACCTAGTGTCCAACGGGCCTAAAATTTTCACCCTAAAACCCATAAATCTGAATAAAACTAAACCATTCCGTATTTATAAATTCGATTATAAATAATTTATCAACTATTTATTGAGTTACGGCCGTTCCCAATGTACTATCTACAGATAGATATAAATTACTACCTTCTACTGTCAGTAATTAGCTGGCAATAATCTGAAGCTGTCCCAATACACCCTACAAGTCATTCTCATCGCCTTATATTGCGTGAATTGAAATTTCCATACAAACTTCTATCGCTGCTAAGCTATACGTCCTCCCATTGACAGAGAGTTACCGTCAATAAGTTTATTGGGACAGAAATGTCAACGATAGTTACGATCTCAAGTAGGTTACAACCGGAGATAAACTTAATATTGGGAACGGCCGTTAATAAATAGATCCCGCTAAACGTTATCGAACGGTCACCGTATCGCAGCGGTAAATGGTAATGAATGCATATTAAACTATGAACCGGTAAGTAGATTCATCTGTATGTGTCTGTATTATCAATCATTATATAATGATACGTCGTAAATATTATTGGTTCTGCGTAATTTTCCTATTAGAGACCTCTATTAGGTCCTTATCAATAAATACATTAACGGTTGCGTCAAAATAGTCTTCAATCTGATGAGTATTCTATTCTACCAGTGGGAGTGCCGGAAGAAGAGGCGTAGGTCGCAGAAAAAAGTCTTGGCTGGCAACATCCGAGAGTGCGGCAGAACTATTTCGCCTCGCGAAGGACAAAAAATTAAAACTACAAAGCTGACCGCCAACCTTCGCTACTCGGAGAGGCACGCGAAGAAGACGAAGAAATGGGAGGCTCCTTTGCACAGGATGCCGGCTAGATTATGGGTACCACAACGGCGCCTATTTCTGCCGTGAAGCAGTAATGTGTAAGCATTACTGTGTTTCGGTCTGAAGGGCGCCGTAGCTAGTGTAATTACTGGGCAAATGAGACATAATCTTATGTCTCAAAGTGACGAACGCAGTTGTAGTACCGTTCAGAACTTTTGGGGTTTTTCAAGAATCCTCAGCGGCATTGCATTGTAATGGGCAGGGCGTATCAATTATCATCAGCTGAACGCCGTGCTCGTCTCGTACCTTATTATCATAAAAAAACGTGAAATATACATAAAAAATTTAAAATAATCAGCTATCTTAAATCTTTAAAGATTTGTTTTATTCAACAGTAGTTACGAATCATCAATCAATTAACACGATTTTAGTGAATAATTTTAATTAAGGTTCTAAATTTTTTTCCCGATAAATTGGTTGAAAGATTCTTATGTGATATATTTATAATTGATTAAGTTGCATTGGGTATGCAAGTTGTATTGCTATAAAAATGTGCATGAGATATTACACCGTTAACCCAAAGACAGACGGCGGCAGTGTGACGGATTCTGGGTCATCGCAGCCTTAGATCATAAATATTGTAACAGTTTTATGGCAAGGAGTTAAGTTTTAACGTTTAAGTTTCGAGTGATCAAATTCAATGACATGTGTTCGAGTCACTATTATTTTGACATTAACAAGATAATAAGTATTTATATAGAACGAGCTCGCAACTTATTTCGCTTATATTTTACGATATTATTTCAGAAAATTTATTGAAGTAAACGTTACTTTACGGAAATCCAAATGTATGCAGTTTTGTTTAGTGTTAATTTCGCCAATATTTGTCTTTTAACAATTAGATACGTGTTTCGCCTCTACACGAGGCATCCTCAGGACTTGATGACTCGCCAAACTCTGTCACGAGCCTCTTGCATTAAGTGCGTGGCATTTGGATATTATTTCAACTAACTTTAGTTTTTTGTTTGTGACCGATTGGAAAGAAAAAAAACGCATTTTAATAAATTTAACCGTTTCTGATATTGGCGTGCATAAACAACCAGACAAACTGACAAACAGATAAAAGTTCTAAAAAACTATTTTTTATAAAACTTTTGTTACATAAGGCCATAAGATTAATTTAAAAAGGTACTCAGTTCGTAGCTGCGGTGGATTCATAACACATTGAAAATTAGTTCACGCATATTTCCATCTATTCGAACTTATAAGGTTAGATACCTTCCTCAGGGCCGAGAAAAAATATTTTAAAAATCCTAGCATGAAGTGATGCATCGAACATTGACTGTACCCAAATAAGGTACACTTAAAGCCCTTTTGTCCTTTTATTCAGGTCTAGGTTGGTCGAGGAAAACTGTGCTTGCAAATTAATATCCTTGGCATTTGCGTCGAATGAATTCATAAAGCGTGATACTGTTGAGGAAAACTTGTTCGCAAACATTGTTTTTGAGACGCAGGATATAAGCTTGACTAGACCAGACTATCCGAATAGGATGTGGCCTGCAAGCCATCTGTTTAATGCTTGAAAAGGATTTATCATCAAAACTTTACTTACTTACATTTAATATTTTTTAGAAGAATACCTGCTGTGTGTTCTACATAAAATACCATATCCTAAAATTAAACAATACCGTATCCAAAAATTTAGAACACACAGATTTTTTTTTAGACAATCCCCCTGAAAACGTGAGCCTGTAAAGGTCACACAAAACTATAAATTTAACTTTTACGCAAAGAACGGCTACAATTACACTCGTTTATTTTTTGAAAAAGTATTTTTTTTAATACTAATTTATATTATATGTATTTTATTTCCGTTTGTGTTTTTCATTATGCTTGTGCAGGCAAAACGCAAAAAAAACTAAATAGATATTATAAACAAGAGGTTGGAACTATATGTAAGCTACATAATATTATTACGCTAGATACAAACATAGCATTTTGCTACTTATAGCGTCCATGCGGACGACGTCGCGGGCAGCAGTTAGTTTACTTTAATAATTTCCTCCACTTCCTGTTCCGGTCCTCTTATTACAACAATTTCCACGGTCTTGGTCTTGACATATTTCCGTGGCTTTTGTCACTCGGATCCGGACTGCTGTCTTCTTGAACTAAAAAATTTTGAAAAAATTTTGGTGAATTAAATTTTTAAAACTTTCGTGAGATTATAATATACGTTATATATACATACTAACACGCCTTACTGACGGGTTTATCACCTTTATCAGGGTGAGTGAAGTGGGTTCTGGATAACTTCCCGTCTCATACTGCGCACTTGTGCTCGTAGAACGCGGCTTGATAGGGCGGGGGGTGCGACACTGAAACTATTGTGTCACTATATGTGTTCACGGGTGTACAAAATTTACTCACGATGTCCACTATATACTCATCGGCACTTATTCCGAGATGCGTTTAACAAGGTCTCCATTTTATTGACACCGCAAATTTTCTATTGAAACAAATGTAAACTTTACTTTGTTTTTATTGCAGCATCATCGCTCGGAGCAGCCATCACGATGCCGATATGCGGGTTCTTGATCGCGCACTTCGGCTGGGAGTCGGCCTTCTACTTCACTGGTAAAACACATTTTTTATAGCCTGTATTTATAGGTGTATTAGCGTGCGCAGGAATCGGAATTGGAAACCATCCGGTTCGAAGGACCAAGTTATTAGAAAATAAATAATTGCGACGTATCCGATAGGTAAAGACAGCAATGTGCCCGCGTCTCAATGGGATTTTCACTGTTTGAGTACACTTGGACTTTATTCGTTTTGTAAACACATGAATACATCTAAACCGTGTCAAGTTCACTCGGATGCGGTTCTTTTCATACAAGTTTACTCGCGTCATTTTATAAAAACAAAATGGCGTCATCTAAGAAAAAGTGGTATGAGCTATTATTAATTTGAAGTTTGTATTTTATTACTTCCTCAAATTATTAGTATCGTATTTTTGTCCTTGTGTTGAGACTTGTGTTTGTGTACTTACTACTTATGTACGCACGCAAGAAAACCAATGAAAATATTATTATACCGCATAATTTAGTTTAATAACGTGTACTTAATTAAATATTATCATTAAATTATACAATTAGAGAGAAATTATTAATTTTTATTTCAATACTTTTATACATATAAATTGAAATTTATTTAATTCGCGTCCATTGGTTGTGGTTCAGTAGACATATTGTCCACAGTACACTATTACTCCAACGAGCATGTGTCTCATGAGTTACAAGAGGCTTGGTAGCTGAAGTTGATACATATTATAGTCTAGTTCAGGGGTGCTCAAACGGTCGATCGCGAGTGCTTTATGAGTTGATTTCGAGAAGAAAATCCGGTGTAATAAACTAAAATCGGTAATTACCTACCATCTTATGAAAAGTATGCTCAGGACATGCATGGTCATGCAGGTTCAACATCCAAAGTCACTCTTTAGTTAAGGTTAGAAATTTAATACACGTTTGTTTTATAAGAAGCAATAGACTCGCAATTTTGAATAATAATCAAGAGTTTTTTCATTGACATTTTAGAACAGACCTACACTTACCTTGACTAAAAAAATGCATATTTTGCGCTAAACTAATATCTATGTCATCGTGACACTCTACCTAGACGACAATCCTTCATCACACATACTTGAAGTCTCTCGGAGCCGATCGATCGTAGTCTATCAATTTTTAGGTAGATAGCCAGCAGTTCAGGGTTGAGCACCCCTGGTCTAGTTGATCAGCTAACGTAAGGGTGTCTTATTTGACGGTATATTTATTGACGGCGCGCATCGTAAAAATTCACTCTGATGATTTTTCCCTAACGTGCCAAAATAAGTATAACTTGAAAAATACAACAAATCAAGCATCAATAAAAAGAAACAGCACATCATTTTTTATGATATTAAGGGACGAGGCGAGCAGGACGTTCAGCTGATGGTAATTGAAACTCCCTGCCCACAACAATGCAATGCCTCTCAGGATTCTTGAAAAACTTCTGAACGAACAATTGCGCTCGTCACCACATAAGATGATAAGTCACATTTGCCCAGTAATTTCACTAGCTAACCGAAACACAGTCATATTTACACATTACTGCTTCACAGCAGAAATAGGCGCCGTTGTGGCTCATAATCTAGCCGGCATCCTGTGCCAAGGAGCCTCTTAAACAGCATAGAAGAACTAGAAAGACATTTTAACTAAAACAATACACCCGCAGGTATTATTGGTGTGATGTGGTCGGTGGCTTGGTTCGCCGTCGTGTACGACTCCCCGGCGCAGCACCCTCGCATATCTGACGCTGAAAGGAACTACCTCCTCAAGAGCATTCCACAGGACAACGCTAAGGGAGTGAGTATTATTGAAAAGTTCTAAAATCTTTCTTCGGGTATGTATCGCGGCGTGGAAGCGACTCCATAGAACGCTTAATAGTGGAGGGTAAAGTCGAGGCAGGTCCCCGATGAGATGGACGGACCAAGTGAGGCAAGCTGTCGACGGTACTCTGCATGAATGCACGAGAAGAGCGGCAGTTCGCGACGAGTGGCGTCGCATTGTGAAACAGGCCACTAACCTCGACGTGACGACCACGACCACTCTGACAAGAGTGTAACGCCGAAAGAGAAGATTGTTGAAAAGACATAATATGATTTTTATATTTGTCCATGGAATTGCCGCCGAATTCCACCTTCGCACGACACGACACAAGTTAGGATATCATCCCCACCATCTGATCGGCGGTCCTTCATAGTGCGGTTTTCAAGGAGCTTTCTGCCACGTACTACAACGCTGTGGAGTGAGCTTCCTTGTGCGGTGTTTCCGGGACGACATGGGTACCTTCAAAATAAGCGCGTACACCTTCCTTAAAGGCCGGCAACGCTCCTGTGATTGCAAGAGAAAGTGGGCGGCGGTGATCACTTAACACCAGGTGGCCCGTACGCTCGTTTGTCCTCCTATTCCATAAAACAAACTTGACATTGCGCAATACCATGTATTCTGATTGAGTTGTACATGGTCTTCTAGGCATTACGCATATTTTTCCTTTTTTATTATAAGTTACGAGACGAGCAAGAAGTTTACCTAATTAATAACGCCCTGCCAAATTGAAATGTCAATGCATTACCGCTCAGAATACTCGAATATACTGAAATCTGAGCAACACCACAATTGCGCTCATAACCTTGAACCAATGTGTTACGTGTTATTATCCCGGTAATCTGACTAGCTACTGTTCCCTTCAAACAAATATAAATAATACTTGAACACTGTGACAGTCGGCATCCTATCATACAAAACATAAGATCCTCCATTGAAAAGCCTGAATGATGCTTCACAGACCCGTGCGTATTGAATTACATCCCCCAAACGAAGAATAATATTGTTTCCAAGGGCACGTATAAATATATCGATTGGTACCAGCAGGTCTACTCCTAAAATCGATATTCGATATATCGTGGCATCATTCGCGTCGAATTCTACTCTTAGTTACATCGTATTCAATGTCGAAACGATGATTGAACGAACGAAACATTATACGATATTATCGGTCCTAACCCTACTCTTAGTTAAAAATATCAGAGACGAATATTCGAATTTGACAAATAATCAAACGTCACTTTTACGATAATCACAAGGACACCTTCTAGGCTGTCTATTATCGTTTCAAGTTGTATAGATTTATTTGCCATACAATATAAATACTTAATAAATATTATTAATAATATGAGATTTACTATTCAACAGGATTTTTTACTATCAAGTAATTTAAAAGTCATTTTGTTGATCGCTTATGCGTAGAAAGTAATGCAAATGGCCGTCTGAGAAATAGGAAGTCGACGAGAAGGGTTGAGCTACTTTTTCTTACATTTTATTATCCGCAAGTTTTTGTATTATTCACTCAATTTTAAATGGTCGTATTATATTGATTGCATAATTTTTTTATATTTGCATTTAGTGTAAATGATACTAAATTGGTGTTGCAGAATCTGGCATGGTCCTTAGCGCCTAAGCTATGTTTTGACTTTTGACACTTAACAGACAAAAAAAGCACAGATAATATTTAGTTTTTATAGGTTTGCGCATAATTAATCCACTCAAATATCGTAAAAAAATCTTATTAAACAAAATATTAGTCTATGGTTACGATGTTGTTACGATAAACGATATGGAATACGAACATTTGTTAGAGTAGCTTAAGTGCGATATATTCGGAGTATTATCGTATCGTTCCAAATATATCGTTGTCGATTTGCGAGTAGACCTCCTGGCGCAAGGAAATATCGACCTTCTGAGTCAAATGCACGGTCGAGTATAACTTTCACAAGATTCAAGTTATTCTTGTTGAGAATGTTTGACATCATTCGGGAATAATCCTTAGCGGTAGGCGCAATCCATTCATTTAGTATCTGAGCGATCGATTTAACATTTTTAACACTTTTTTTTATATAAAATAAGGGACGAGACGAGCAGGCGTTCAGCTGATGGCTGTTCAATTGAAACGCCCTGCCAATAACAATACAGTTCCGCTCAAGATTATTGAAAAACCCAAAAATTCTAACATAAGATGTCAAGTCTCATTTCCGCAGTAATTTCATTAGCTACGGCGCCCTTCAGACGGAAACACAGTAATGCTTACACATTACTGCTTTACGACAGAAATAGGCGCCGTTGTGGTACCTATAATCTAGCCGGCATCCGGTGCAAAGGTCCCTCCCACTGGTAACTTGTTATATTATAACAAGCGATACAACTTCTAGTGTGTAACTAAATAAATTATTGGTGGTTAATATTAGTGGATAACGAAATACTTATCCTAGTTCAAAGTATATTACTGACTTCTGTGATGTGTAATAAAATATCTGCTGAACTATTCTGGTGTTTCCCGAACCCGTAGTACTGACACGTAACAACACACTTACCAATCAGCTAGCAGCGTATTTGCACCGAAGTATTTAAGTTCGTCCTAACAGTACGGGTTTGTAGTACATTTCATATTGGTTTTCGATTCACTCTCGATTTTCACTTTTATCATGTGAGTCATTAGCCGAAAAGCCATAGCTTAAAAAGTGTTTTATATATATATTGTATTATTTAGCTTAGCTAAGTTACTCCAAAAATTATATTCTGCGCGTCAACACTGTACCTACGTATCTAGAAATAATAAAATAAATACAATTGATAAAGGTTTAATTAAAAAAAGTTCACCACAACGATACAAAACTAGATAATTAAAATTGTAAAAAAAAAACTTCAATTAAGTAACAATAATAATAATAATATGTTACTTAAAAATTAAATAAAAATTAATATTAATAATTAAAAATTACCGATGGTAATAGCTTTTCATAATTAACATTTTGTCGTCACTCTTGTCCTATCAGGTCTGTCGTATCAGGCCTTTTTTTTGTTCGCCTCCCGGTGCACTGTGTGCCAGTGCCTGATAATGGAACAAATCAAATCCTCTGCCAATGTACTGAGAATCTCGTTACTAGAAGTACGGAGACGACTCCAAAAATATGCTGTTCGTGATCTTATGATCGCGAAGAAGTCTGTTACTCCGGCCTTAGCGAACATGGCCGGTAACACAGTACCGTGGCAACTTCATCAGGATACGATACGCGTCATTGTATTACACCCTGATGTTGTTGACAGCACGCCTGGTGAACTTGACCCAAAGTTGACATGACGTATAGTAACATAACAGCCAGAGCTCGACGTTCCCTCTCTATATCTTCATCGTGAACGAGATCCTCCGTTAGTATATGTATGAGGTATCTGAACCGATTAACCCTTTCAAGTACATCTCCGTTCCGTATAATTAAACAATGTTTTTTACAATCATTTTAGTAATAAACAAAAGCATTATTTATTTTTATCAATTTAGGAGACGTGTATACAAAAAACGGGTATTAATATCTTGAGCATCTTTACAGACTTCACTTCATACTATACTAAAGTGAGACTTAACGACTAACTTCATAGAGTAAATACACATTAATTATTCTTAACGAGCCCTAAGAAGAAAATATTTATAATAGACCAGTGTTGCATTTTGATATTACGTCATGCATACCTTGGAAATAGTCGGTCTCCACTTTTTTTTTATGGAAGTGAGATGGGGAGTGGGAGGCTCCTTTGCACAGGATGCCTGCTAGATTATGGGTACCACAACGGCGCCTATTTCTGCCGTGAAGCAGTAATATGTAAAAATGACTTTATTTCGGTCTGAAGGCCGCCGTAGCTAGTGAAATTACTGGGGAAATGAGACTTCACATCGTATGTCTCAAAGTGACGAGCGCAATTGTAGTGCCGCTCAGAATCTTTCGACTTTTCAAGAATACTGAGTGGCACTGCATTATAATGGACATGGCGTATCAATTTCCATCAGCTGAACGTTCTGCTCGTCTCGTCCCTTATTTTCATAAAAATAACTAGCGTACACTTGATGTTAAGTGATCACCGTCGCCCACATTCTCCTGCAACAAAAGAATAATCACAAGAGCGTGGCCACTTTCTCCAAATAAAAACTATATCACGCACTAAAACTACAATGAAATCCATTTTAAACTACCGTCACAATTTAACCTTCAACCGTTGATGATATGCAAATTATTCACCTTGTCATTTGGAAAACGTTTTAAAAAATAAAGATAACGAATTACAATGGACTGACGATTTATTAACCAATTCAGCTGCTTGTTAACACTGAAGTTGAGACGAAAACGTCGGAATTGATTAGACAATATAATATACAGCTGCGTATTTACAGTATATTAAAAGTCATAAAGATATTTAATTTTTTCCAAGTTGATCTTGAGAGTTCAATTGCCGAAACGAATAGCAGTTTAAGAGACAAGGATTTGCGTCCTTCGCTACTACTGATAATTAAAGATGGATATAGACATTTGACTTGTTCTTGATCGGACATTGAAAAGAGCGCTCCCGTCTTGTACCTACAACAAACAGTGAAATGTACTAGTTACACTGACCTGTATAAATACCACTAGACAGGCTTTTCCATATGTTTGACAGCAAATTTTTGTGTCTATTTGAAGCGCCACTCGCGAGCGTCCAGAGAACTAATTTTGACGTATAATGCGAAGGAACGTACAATACTCTGAAGTATTTTTGCATTTTGAATGAATTTTGTTCGTTTTCGGTTTTATTTATACTTCAAGAATCAACGTAATAAACTACCAAATTTTTTTGTAAATAGTTTCCCACCGTCTATCGATGTTTGCTGAGGTTGTCATCACTAGTTTTAGTACCGCAGACTCTCGCTACATGGCCAACAGCGCCAAAATGGCGAGTATCAAACACGCACAAAAGCACTTTGACAGCCACCAGTCCAGTGGTATATAGTAGAGGTCAGTGACTATCTATCTACGCGTCTCTGATTCATTCATTTCGTTCACCATTGCATTAGCCGGTCAAGAGCCGGTACGAGTGGAGTCGAAGCTGTAGGAATTGTTTGAATTAATTATTAAATTAATTTAAAGAATTAATTCTTTATAGTACTTAATACGTGAAGTACATAAGTCTAGATGGATGTGTCATTGGCATGTTATTAACACAAGCAGCCACATCCATCTGTGTTATTTCTTCGGTGTTCCTAAATTAGCTGTTGCTACACAAGATAAACTGCAACTAACCATGAGGGTGTAGACCTCCTCCATGACTACGGACTAAGATATTTAAATACAATATTACTAACTGAAACTAATGACCTGACTACTTAAACTATCTATATATATAAAAGAGAATGAATGTTTGTATGTTCCCTAATAACTCCTAAACTATTCGACCGATCTCAATGAAATCTTTTGTAATAGATTCGTTGACGCTCAAGGAAGGTTTATATATAATTTATATGGCAAAACATCGTTTGCCAGGTCAGCTAGTATTTTATATAGAAAAACGTTAAAACGTACACCACAGAAGTAAAGACTTCATCAAGGCTAGGTTAATAATATGAAATACTATTGTTTTATGTTCTATATTCATAAACAATAATAACATTTTCTATATACATAGTTATAACTATGTATTAGTTACTCTGGTGAATTTTACTCTGTATGACCGTGTTAGGGCTATACTTCACCGGGACACCACGGTGGCGCAACCAGTCGAACAACCAACACAATGTATACAGCTCTATACAAATACTCACCTGTTGTCCGTTTCATTGCGCAACCAATTTGGTGGCGCAACCAGCTCAGACTCAGGTGCTTACGTCCCGGTGAAATATAGCCCTTTACGACTTGAGCCGACTTTACCCGAACGAGCGGCACTTTGCCGAGCATGTACCATAATAAATACCCATAAAATAAAAACGACCAGCGGTTCTTTAGAAGTTTTCAATACGAAAATAATTAGATGTAATATGTAACAGCACGTAGCAGTTCCTTGGCGCAAGTTGCTCCTGAGTCCACCCGTGTGGGCCATCGTGATCACCCACGGCGCCTCGGTGTTCGGCTACTTCACCGTGGTCAACCAGCTGCCCACCTACATCGAGAGCATCCTGCACTACAGCATCAAACACGTGAGTTATTTGAGATGAAAAATTTTGTCTTAGCACGTTTTCTAAGTAAATAATATTCCAGATTGAAACGGCAAGCCTTGACCGCGTCGTTAATGCCTTTGCAAACGTTCTTACGTAAGCACCATAATATAGGTTTTTTGATTTGTGGTTTTTTTTAAATGAAAAATAGGGACGAGACGAGCAGGACTGTTTATTAATATAGGAATTATTGTGTTTCGGTCTGAAGGGCGCCGTAGCTAGTGAAATTACTGGGCAAATGAGACTTAACATATGTCTCAAGGAAACGAACGCAATTGTAGTGCCGCTCAGAATTTTTGGGATTTTCAAGAATCCTGAGCGGCACTGCATTGTAATGGGCAGGGCGTATCAATTACCATCAGCTGAACGTCCTGTTCGTCTCGACCCTTATTCTCATAAAATAAAGTCGATTGAAATTTGCCATTATGTACAAAAAAAACGATAGTACTATTTATGTCTGAATGATCTGAATACAACCGTGTGTGTATTTAAAATTCAAGTTTACGTCTGTAGATAAACAAGTGAAAGTAATCACCATTAAGATATTACCCAACTATTGAAACGAACACAATAGAATCTTCATGGGAAATAGTCGGATTGTCTAATAAATGATTAAAAAAAAATATTATTTTTAGTATTTTTTAACAATATTTTTTTTACTCGACGTCTTTTTATACCTTGAAGCAGTAGTGTACAAGCATGTGTTTCAGTTAGAAGGGCGTCGATTGAATGGAGTCTCACTAGCCCGGTAGATGACTTAACATCTTATAGGCCTGCGACACACGCGACGAGCGGTATTTTAAGGAACGGGGAATGGAGGGAGAGACGTTGTGTGGCAACATTACTCGTCTTGCCTTGCATTGTTTTTTTTTTAATGAAAATAAGGGACGAGACGAGCAGGACGTTTAGCTGATGGTAATTGATACGCCATGCCCATTACAATGCAGTGCCGCTCAGGATTCTTGAAAAACCCAAAAACACTGCGCGGTACTACAATTGCGCTCGTCACTTTGAAACAATAGATGTTAAGTCTCATTTGCCCAGTAATTTCACTAGCTACGGCGTCCTTCCGATCGGAACACAGTAATGCCTACACATTACTGCTTCACGGCAGAAATAGGCGCCGTTGTGGTAGCCATAATCTAGCCGAGACTCCCGCTGTCTACCAGCAAGAGCCACTATATAGATGTATAAATTATATAAGCCTCGAGTGTCCATAACAAAATGTGATTTAAATTTCGCCGACAGTGTAGTGAGCGATGGTACGTTGCTATCCGCAGTTGTTTTAATAACACGTACATGATTGTCGATACACGCGCCAGTTATTACCGTGCTTGTTTATTCAACACGTGTCTATATAAAACAATGTATGCATTGTTGATCACTCCACGAAACTTTAAGACTCAGCCCCTTAACTAATCCTTCGGAAAATTTCCTAGTGGAAACGTGTCGTTTGCTACGTTTGCAGCGACAGAACTAACTGTAACTTATGCTTTTATTAACAGTGGGAGGCTCCTTTGCACCGGATGCCGACTATATTATAGGTACCACAAGGGCGCCTATTTTTGCCGTGAAGCAGTAATGTGAGCATTGCTGTATTTCGGTCTGAATGGCGCCGTAGCTAGTGAAATTACTGGGCAAATGAGACTTGACATCTTATGTTACAAGGTTAATGGATCCCAGTTAGCATTCTTGTCCAAGAGCGCGTTGAAAGATGCCAATGAATGCGGTATAGGTACCATGACTCAGGCATCGGTGTCAGGGATTTTATATATAGTGCCACTACACTTTTTTGCAACAAAACAGCGGTCCATTTCTATTGTTGTCTTTAGGACATCCCACTATGTCATTTAATAATCTCGGTTTTTGCGGCACGTGTGATTTTTCGACCATAAGTGTTCGTAAATGCTACCAGATGAGCTGTTCATGGAGTGTTGTCTGCAGAGATGCGTATATTTATAAAAAAAACATTGGATAAACTGTTGAATATAAAATTAAAATATTAAAATGTTCACAGAGAAACCATAAAATATTTAAAGTTGCATCTTGACATCATCTATACTTCAAGATAGAGTGTGACAGTTGTGAAAACGTTGAAAAAAAAATTGAGGTTGACGATTTACCTCTGTTTTGAGTAATGCACGCACGCTAACACAAAGTGACTTACAAATCGCGAGTGTAAGACGTAGCTTGTCACGCACACTAAAGTATTAAACCTGGCCTGCTTCGGTTGTCTAGCAGCAAGAGGCTCTATCTAGACGTATAAATTATCTAAGGTTGCGTCTGCCAAGCTGGTACGAGTGTTTGATAGTACATAGTCTGCAGCAGGAAATGCCCTTAAAAACTACACAAATCAATATATCCAATGTCTTCAATTTTCATCCAATTTCGTCCTATTCCGTATATGACCCGTTCCATGTTACGAGTATTAAAATTATTGATAAGGCTATAAAATTTCGACATCTGCGTAGTTTCTGGAAATATCTACATTTTGCTCCTGGCGATTAAATTCAATTTAGTGTGGCCAATTAGTTGACGAAGATCATGCAACTCGCTTACCCTATTGCGTCAGCTAAGATGTGGATTACCTTTAATTTTATTACTTTATTAAAATAATATATTCAACAGTAATGAAACAATATTTATTATCAGATAACATTTAAGGCTGAGATCTGTAGAGTTTACTTAAACTTTGCTCAGACTTTACTTACGTTAAACTAATTGTAAGCTTAAAAAAATTAACAAAAAACAACCGACTTCAAAAACACTATTCCAAAACAATAGATATAATATGCACTAAAAAGTATAAAAATAATTGCGAATTTTTATACAATTAAATTAATTAATCTAATTCTAGTTAAGATCATTGCTATTTTTGGAATCGGTGTCCTTCCGCCGCGACCCGCTCTCGCCTCCTCACGACTCAAGCACATCTCACCTATAACTATATATGTAGTTACAAACCTATCTTGGCAGACACCACTGATAATGCATGATTTAATTGGATTGATTACAATGGAACCTCACGGGAAGCATCAGCTTTCAAATAAAAGAAGAATTATCAAAATCGTTTCACCCAGTTGAAAGTTGTGAGGTAACAAATATAAGAAAAACATGCCGACGAATTGTGAACATCCTCCTTTTTTGAAGTCGGTTTAAAATAGTCATTGATTTTGTTTTTTTAACCCATTTGACAGTTGAAATAATAAATAATAAAGCTTAGACAGCCCAATAAAAAAGTCAAGTTTGCGTTTTATCTAGTCTAGTCTAGATACGTTTATAGATCCCAGCCTAAAAGTTTTTCCAGGCATGTGTAGATTAGTATTTATACAGAAATGTATTTTATTAATATTTGGAGGATTCCGTAAATGTTAACTCGTAGTTAACCCATTTTAACGAAACTTGTCTGAACAGTTCTTACCGACACTGCAAATTGGCGATATGTACGCCTACGACATATTCAAAATGTAGGATAATATTTAGTCTTTCCAGTTACATTAATGATAATTTTACGATGTCAAAATGTGCATTATTAGGACCACTTACAAAAATTGGAGTTTATATTACTTGTAAGTGTAAAATAATGACGATATTATGAATAGCAACTTAAAGAAATATCTCAAATTTTACGGCTAATAATTTCCAAGCATTCTCTTTGTAAAACAATCGTTTGCTAGCACAATAGTAATTTCAATAGTATTTTTGAATGACAATTTGAATTTAGCATGAATTGTCACGACATCTTGTCTAATCTAGTTCAAACCGGTTGATGACCTCTGCAAGATAACCGGATGTTATGTCTGGATGTCACCAATTGACATACTTCAACTTTATTGCTTGATGTCCCTTGTAATCGCATTGGATCTATGAAGTATCAAAGAGGATATTGGTAATCGTCACCTATTAATCATAATATGAGAGTGAATTGAGCTAATAACAGTGGCAGAAAGTTTATTATTCCTGTCGGCCGTCAACCGATTATTGTAGTCTGTTTTCCTCACACACATACACATACATTCACACCTGTTTCCCGTAAGGGTAGTCAGAGACAATAGAATGCCATTTGCTTCTATCCTTACAAACCTCATGCGCTTTTTCTACTTTCATCACTCTTTTCATTTATGCTCGCCGGTTCCGGGTGTTTGGGACCTTTCCTTTTTTCAAGACGTCCCCAATTTGGTCGACGAATGTCATGTCTCCCGCGACCGAATTGCCCGCACACACTTGCTTTATTATATTTGATTTGTCATTCTTTCTTCACTCATTCGCTCCTGTCTATATCCATTTCAGAATTCATGTACATACTGTGTTTTCCTCTTCACAATAAAACCCTCAATTTGATAGTATGGCCACCGTGAATGAACGTGTAAGTATTGTGCATAGTAGTCATATGCAGCTGGAAACTCTTCCACAGTCTGCTCACATATTTTTAGGTTCTTGGTAACATGTTTTTTAATCTGCGTTACTGCGATAAACATTTCCAAAGTAATAGAAATTATACTTACTATTAGTATTCTAAACTAGCAACTTGAATGTTGATAAACTAATTTAATGAAATATAACAATTGCCGAAAGCGTATCTATATAATTTGCCAATATATAAAAATGTATTCTTTAGTGTTCTTTTATGGAACGAACCATAAAACCATTCAAATTAACTGGGAAGGTTAAATAGACCCAATGAGTTATATATTCAAAATCCGCCTTATCCTTGGCTTTACAAAGCTGTGCTAAATATTTTATTTGCTCTAGTTTGTTATATTTTCCGCTCTCAAAGGAAATATTGACACGTTCTCGCTAATTTTGCAATTCGTGATTCAAAGTATCTCTTCTCTTATATAAGAGGTCAATGGAAACCATTAACATATGTTAATTTGCTAAAATCTAGATTTGGAAGTGACCATGACTTTGATTATGAACCTTTAAGACTAACAGATTAACATTATCTGGTTTAATCTGCTAAAATCTAGTTTTGGAAGTGACCTTTACGGTGTTACTTTAGTTTTTTTCTTTAACTATTACCGATAGACTTCGTTGGTTCTGCTTACGGAGATAATTGAGAGATTTCCACTCCAGAGACTGCAATTGTTGGGGTTCACATATCGAATTCATATCATTTCAACCTGCAAGGTATGAATAATCAATAGTTGATTATGCCTAATGCCACTGCCAAGTAATGAGTGCCAATGTAAGAAGAGTTTGTGCGATTACTCGAAGCCGAATTGCATAATAGATAGCAAGAGTATTACATGCAAGTGGCATATATAACTGTATTTATTTGCGGGGATAAAAGTTTAAAAAGACGCGTTGAATGTCAGCTTTTCAACGGCGCGATGTCACCTATCAAGATTGCATAGGCAAGGAGTAGATTTTAAATGTGAAACTTGGCATCTTTCGGCTTGGCGTCTTGCACAAAAATACAATTAAATAATTTTTTGTATCCTATATTCCAGGACACTAGTTAATGTATTTTCAGTGTAGTCTAGTTATTCGATTGTAATAGTTATTTATGCAACTTTTGGGTAATAAGGGGTATTAAAACACGAATGTGGGTTTATTACATGAGGTGAAGCCGAGTGTGATAATAGTATCACATGAGTGTTTTAATACCTAATTATCAACAGTGGCATACAAGCATACTTTATCTACACCCACAATATGAATCCTCTATAAAAGATTCTGAAACAGTTATCTTACTACTAACATTAAAAAAGCCAGTCCTAGTAACCATAATATCATCCAAAGGAGTGTTATTATGAAAACGGATGATATAATGTTGTACCGAATTTTATTACAACACTCGTTTGGATGATTTAATGGTTATTAGGACATTGGGTGTTTTAATGTTGGCAATAAGCTAACTGTTTTAGAATCTTTAATAGAGGATTTAAAGCATGGGTGTAGATAAATTATCATTCCCAAACGTCCTATAGGAATGAATAGTTGTTTTATGATTCGATTGAATTGAGTAAATTACGGAACGATAGTAGAAAAAATCATTAAATTCTTCACAATCTTAGTGTGTAGTGTAACATAACATTACTTATCATTAAGCGGTTAATGTCATGGTAATTTATTTCTATACTATAAATAAAACTGGAGCCATTATCATAGTATGGCGCCTCCGTTGCATTTGCAGAAATTTCTCAACAGCTATAATCGTATCGCTATTTCTTACTTAACTAAAATAACTTGCAATTAAACTATAAACGTCTTCTGTAATTACATCTGGTTTATAGAAATGGTTAGAAAGTTGATGATTTAAATTATCTTAATTGTATTCTAAGTTGCTTTAATCAGTTGCAATGTTTGCGGTTGAATCTGCGTTAAGTAAGTAATTAATTTACCATATTATTTGCGTGAAGAAATATATATATATATATATACAAATAAGGTTGTAATTTTTATGTCACTTGATTTTCACTTTTTAACAGACTTCAAAAAAGGAGAAGGTTCTCAATTCGTCGGATTTTTTTATTTTTGTTACCTCCAAACTTTCGACTGGGTGAACCGATTTTGATAATTTATTTTTTATTTAAAAGCTGGTGCTTCCCGTGTGGTCCCATTATACGTTTAGTGCATATTATATCTATTGTTTTGGTGTTATAATAATAGTGTTTTTGAATCCGTTTGTTTTTTTGTTAATAGTTTTTATTTTTTTATTTTTAGTGAATTTGAAGTCCACTAACTAACAGTTTGTCTAAATATGTGTATACTAAATTTTTCAATGCAGCAATGAACGTAAGCGCTTTGCAATTTGATTAGAGACAGAAAATCTGCCACAGATCCGAGAGTCCCATTGATCATCATATTCTACTACGATAATTACTTGACCATAACTATGTTATGGTAGATGACTTAAATATCCGGATAGCATAAAAAAGATTCGGCCGAGTATCGTTAATTTGCTCCTAAGAATTGAAGAGTTCCGTTGCTTTGTCATGGATTCCGTAATAAGAACCTAACCAAACTATCTTTGAAGTATATCCTTTCCAATAAAAAAAGAGTCATCTAAATCGGTTGGCGCGATAGTGAGTTATTCGTAAATTTATCATCCACTTTGCTATACGGACGTATACCAAATTTAAGAATTTTATGGTTTTCTCATGGATGCCATTGTCAGATCTGGACCAATTCACACCACACGGGAAGCACCAGCTTTCAAATAAAAAAAGAATTATCAAAATCGGTACACCCAGTCGAAAGTTTTGAGGTAACACACATAAAAAAATACCGACGAATTGAGAACCTCCTGCTTTTTTTAAGTCGGTTAAAATAATTGCGTATTTTTATACAATCTATTTAATTAATCCCAATCTTGTTACGATTATTGTGATTTTTGGAGTCGGTGTCATCCAAGATAGGTTTGTAACTACATACATAGTTATAGGTGAGATGTGCTTGAGTTGTGAGGAGGCGAGAGCGGGTCGCGGCGGAAGGACACCGATTCCAAAAATGACAATAATCGTAACTAGAATTAGATTAATTAATTAGATTGTATGAGAATACGCAATTATTTTTGTACTTTTTAGTGCATATTATATCTTTTGTTTTGAAATAGTGTTTTAAAAGTCGGTTGTTTTTTGTTAATTTTTTTTTATAGATGATAACTTCCATTTTATATTGCCGCATTATAATAAACTTCGCATACTAGGTATATTTCAAAAGAAAGGCCTTAAACGAAATTATGATGGGTATAATTCTGACAGTTTCACAGCCAAGGTGCCACATTTGTTTGATTTCATCTGCAAGTGATATATATTTTTGGATTTTTTCGGTGTGTTTCTGCTTAAGATTGCGGGTATTGGGTACGGCAACATCTATCTCAGGTAGGTTGTTTTTGACTGTTTTAAGGTTAGTGTGATGTCAGGCCTATTACTGAGAATATTATTATTATGAAACTGCTATTCACGATAGCTACCTATTTATTTCCTATAAGTAATCCTAAATAGGTTTGACTATGTCGTGGACTTCCAACGCATCCCTACATTCTGAAACTAATGTTGCATATGTTGTAGACATCAAAAGAATATAAATTTGCCTATTTATATTTAAATAAACTTATACCAGGTAGGTACAGTTTTAGATAAAGAAGACAACCCTAATGTTGCCAAAAGAAGTAAAAGTCACGCGATAGAAAAAGAGGCTACTTCGTGCGATCTGAATTAAACCTCATTGTAAGGCCGTAAGAGTCCCTATTTCTTTAATTGATTTTGCGCAGTGAGACTTCTGTACTTGTTCTATTACATATTATTTGCTCATGTAATTAAAGTAACAGCTAC
This sequence comes from Leptidea sinapis, assembly GCF_905404315.1. Lineage (NCBI taxonomy): Eukaryota > Metazoa > Arthropoda > Insecta > Lepidoptera > Pieridae > Leptidea > Leptidea sinapis. Next base: position 12,137,249 of record NC_066271.1, on the reverse strand, counting down.
TATTTTGTCATAGCCCATAGGTAGCCAGCTAGGTAGAGGTGGTCGTTACAATCAATAAACTGTTTTTATTAACAGTTTTATATTCGTTAACGAATTAACTGTTTTTCTTCGACGAAAAAACCTGTTGAACATAACAAGCTAATAAATTCAATCAACGTCTTCGCCCGTAACTCGCAATAAATGAAGAAATTGAGTGCCTTACTAAAACAGCTTAATTCAAAACAGTTGACGAATTTGCGAACGAAAACGTTGACTTGATATATTGACTTATATTGACGAAATAAAAACCTAAATTATTAATAAATGCATTAACAGATTTTTCAAAACCCGTTGACGATTTAACAGTTTTTTCAACCTGTTGACCATTGACAAAAAACAGTTAATAAATTAATTTAAAAACTTTCAATGACACACTTCTACAGCTAGGTATTCTTTACTTTTGAGTATAAACTCCCAGCTAGTGTTGAGTAGGACATACAAGAGGCGGTACATTTGTCCCGTACATTACGTCAAAATGTAAGAGCGGCTCGAAATTTAAAATTGTACTACTTCAAATTTTATGTCGCGGTAGTCGCGTGACGCGCTCTCACTACTCAACTACTCAGTAGTCAGTACTCACTCTGTAACACTATAGTGTGTAGTTGTGTACTGTGAGAGAGTGAGGGAACGAGTGGCATGCTACAAAACAATTAATGCACAATAAATAACGAAAAATTAAATTTTGTTAAATGGAATATCTTATTTTTTGTAACACATTAAAATCACAGTTCATTAAATAATTTTTTATTTTTATTATATATTTACCTATACTTAAAATTATATTTTTTTATTTACCTACATAATATATCGTTCGTTCCGACTGCTATAACATCAAATGTCATATTTGTACTCGTAACTTCAAAAGTGTCGCCTCGCTTCAGTACGCCTCGCCTCATTTGAAGTAGGACATTGTACTGCCTCAGTGCATAAAAGAGGATACTCTTACAAACTCATTTTCAAATCCTGTCCTATCCATCACTGTTGTTTTTTTATTAATATAAGTGATATAAACATATCACTGTCCAAAAATATGTATGTTCATTTTGTTTTCCTTAAATAATTTTACTTTCATGAAAAATAATATAACTTCTATTATAATCGTAATAAATATAATCAGCGCGGTTAAAACTATATGTAGCGCCATCTATGTTCCTCATTCAATATGTTTATTGCGTGATTCGTGAAGATAAACTCTACCATTGAACTCATGACGTGTGTAAGCAGCTAAGCGATAACATATTTAAAGAGGAACATAGATGGCGCTAGCTTACGATTACAATAGTAGTAGGTACTTTGTTTTTACTTCTCTAGATTAATATCGCATACCTAATCAAGTAAATTGTATTGTCGTTCGTTTGTATAGTGACATGTTAATATTACTTAACAATGATAACGGTTGGTCGTCGACGTCGACATACTTCAACTAGATTATTGATCATTCGTTTTATTACGTTATGTCAATTGTAGACTAGTAGAGATGTGAGATTAATGGAAAAGAATCGATTAAATAAAAATCTATTTTAATTACAATAAATAATCGATTTAGTTGTATTACTTAAAATTGCTTACTTTTCATATTCCAATAATAATCCTAAGAGATTCATATAAATAATTTAGCAGATTAAAAATAAAATTATATGAATAAAAAAATAAACAATTCAAAACTAAAAATCAAAGGCAATGTTCCCCTAATATTTCAAGGTAAGGAATTAGGAAACCACATTGCATTATTGAATACAAATTTTAGTACTTAAAAATCGATTATAAGAAAATAATCGATTTAAATACAAGTCGATTATTTTTTACATCCCTATCGAGTATCGACTAGTCGATGCCCGATGGACTGTAGTTAACTTATGTCGTGGACTTGTGACGCTACACAAGAGAGTCTATTATCTATTATTATTATTTATTACAAGTTTCACTGGTATGAAACGATACCTCTGACGATGAAGGAGTGCCTTCATCGATACTAGATTAAAGTATGGATAGTGGATATTTGTGAGTACTCAACACTCATTTAATTTTTAACAACATTATTAAATTAGTCTTCTTTCAGTAGAATACCCTATATAAGATATTTAAGGTACTTTCCCTTCATGTCCCATAAGTTTGGGACGCCCTGTATATCTAACTTATAGGCATTCACAGCGTTAATGCTATTCAAATCGAAAAGAGCAACTGTTATCAAAGGTTGCGAGAGATCAACAAGGAAAGAAAAACTTACGATGCAATCGACGTAATATTTTTGAGACTAAGAACTATATTATATATATATATACTAACTAAAATCTTCTCGTCCCAAATACCATAGTAAGAAAATTATTCCTTTTGGCTTTCTGCTCTTCTCATAATATTCCTGCTCTTCTATAAAACTTTCACTATACCAAACCAAACACTACCCCATAACCGACAACATTCGACTACAAGGTTAGCCCATAATCTATATATTATATAAAAATGCTGTTTGTTAGTTTCGCTAAAACTCGAGAACGGCTGGACCGATTTGGCTTTGATTTTGGTGTTGAATTATTTGTGGGAGTCCAGGGAAGGTTTAAAAGGTTTAAAAGGTGAATAAATATAAAAATTCTCGGAAAAAATTTAATAAAAAAATTTTTGTTTTTCCTTTGATGTGTCCCCGTCGTTTAGAAATCAAATTGAAAGAGTAATCTAAAATAAATGACTTATTGTATTTTATATATCTTTCTTTCTAAATAATACGAAGCACTTCTTGGCCAACTTTCAGAAATATAATAGCTACAAATACAAATACAAATATTTTATTTTGTCTCAAAAAAAAAACGTATTATACAAAAAAGCCATGTACATACTACTACATACTCATAATACCTACTACACAACATTATACATCACAACCTTTAGATACGAACATTAAGAAGCCTATATACTTATGTTTGGTAAGTGCATCTAGACAAGTAGATACGAAGTTTTTATTGCTAGGACTTCTTAAAGAACCTAGGCACATACAGACAGTAGGTTTTATGTGAAGCAGACATAAAAGCTGGTGCCTTCCCAGAAAATTGATATTTTGCTGGAGTGGTAGGTATGTAGTCTACATTAACTACGGCTGAGCTCTAACTCCTAACTAAGTTTCCCTGTGTTTAGGATATTAGTACTCCCCGTGTATCGGTCTGTTATTCCATAGTTCAAGAATGTGTATGTCTGACTATTATAATGCACAAAATGAGTAGTAGTTTAATAATTTTGAAAGGAAAAATAAATAAGTAATATATTATATTATATTTCATACATATATTTTCTAAAAGATAGAATAGCTGTTTCCCGATGACATCTATTTTGCACACCTAGATAATTATAAAATAACTATATAACCTAAATATTAGTCTGAGAATCGGTCGGCATCTATTTTTTATACCTCAAACATTTTAATTATTAATTTTCTTATTACTTTATATGGCAATACAACGTTTGTTGGGTCAACTAGTTATTTATATAAAATTTTATATATATTGGTTTATAAGTACCCATTTGACAATTAAATGCTGGCACACAAGGATTTGGACAGAAATACAGTCTCATTAACGTTATTTAATATGTATATAAAATCTCGTGTCCCAGTGTTTGTTACCAAACTAAACCAAAGTCTGAGAATCGGCCAATATCTATTTTTCATATTTCTAAATGATAAGGGTGACTCACCCCTTAATATATGTTTTTGACAATTTTTTTATTTTCATTTTATTATGATTGAGCGATTTGATTTTGCGATTAAGAACTATTTTTGTATTGCGATTTTAATATTATTCTGTTCCATCCACAAATCCGCTATAGGGCTGCAAGATGGCAATCGTATACAATAACTGTAGACTGTACTACGATATATTTGGTAGGTCTGAGAATCGGCTGGATCTATTTTTTATACCCCTAAATTATTTTTAAATTACATAATATGGCAATATATAATTATAATAATTGTATGAATAATGTTCTAATTCGCAATAGGCGCCATCTAGTGTTGGCTATGTTAGATGTTAACAATGTACGATACAATTCCAGAACGGTCTGCTGTCGTCGCTGCCCTACCTGGGGAAGTACCTGTGTGCGCTCGCGTCGTCCGTACTGGCGGACTCACTGCGCCGCACAGGCCGGCTCTCCACCACCGCTGCCAGGAAACTCTTCACTGGCTTCGCTGTCGGACTTCCTGGTACGACGAAATTGACACATCCCACTGTCTTAGGACTATATTTAATTGCGCCACCGTGGTGTCCGTAAGCTACCAAACTAGACACCATACAGACACTAGAGTCATGACGCGTCCGAGTTGCTCGCGCCACCATATTGATTGCGCCACCAAACAGACACCAGGAGAGTAACTCTCTATAGAGCTCTGAGATGTATATATTTTGTTGGTAACGGCAACGGCAACTGGTTACGCCACCGTGGTGGCCGTAACTACAAAACTAGACACCATACAGACATCAGAGTTATGATGCGGCCGAGGTGGTCGCGCCACCATATTGGTTGTGCAAGCAAACGGACACCAGGTACTCACCTGTAATCTCTCTGTAGAGCTCTGAGGTGTATATATTTTGTTGGTAGCGACTGGTTGGGCCACCGTGGTGTCCCGGTGAAATACTATCCTATATACTGCGTCAAGTATAAATTGGCGCTTAAATGAGTGGTCTCTTAGTTAATAATAAGTTAAAAGATTAATAATCTAAGTTAATAATAAGTTAAAATATTAAATATGTTTGAAGAAAAACACAAGGTAAAGCTTAACTGTGTAAAAATAGTACATTGTTAACAGAGGGTCGAAAAAATCATTTCCCGAGGTATTAAAACGCCCGAGCGCAGCGAGGGTGTCTATAGTCCGAGTAGGAATTGATTCTTTTACCCGGGTTAAACACTAATTTTCATTTCAAATATGAGGAAAATAAAACTAGTTGTTTTTTTAACCTAATATATAATAATATTAGTAGTACCAATTTAAAATTAATTGTCAAATTAGGACGATTCGTGAAATTAAAAGTTAAAGTTTTGTTCAGAATGTTTATGCTCTTTGATATATTATGACATGTAAATATCATCAGACGATAGATTCCATGGCGGATACTCTGTCAATTAATTTAATTCCGCCACAGATACATAACTGAAAGTATATCAGTATCCCGCCAAGTAATGTCGACTTTTTAAATTTTAAATTACGTCTTATTCCGCTCAAAGAAGTTTGCGCTAAGTTCACACTGGCTGTTTAGAAAGTTATTACGTTTTTTCTTTACTTCAAACTGTTCATAGCTGACAGCAATTCTATTTTTAAAGTGCATTCCGGCCCTTAGGTGGGAAGTAATTCGTATGAATTTTTCCCTCCCTATGGAGGGAAGCAGCATTTTCCACCCAATAATCAGATCAAAACCACATTACTTTCCGACTATGAGAAATAAAAAAAAAATTACCTACTAAGGTATAAACCAAAATCAGCAACAAAAAATGGACATTTATAATTTGTATGTATGTATGTATAGGCAGAAGAAGTGCAGAAAGTATAAAACAAATAACATCCATGCACTAAAAACACTTTAAAAATAACTAATTGTTTAGATTTGAAAGAGCGACATCTCAAGTCAATTTCCTAATATTAAGAACAATTATTGGAGTTGAGCAAGTTATCAACAGTAAAGTAGATCCTGTAGATGGAGCCACAACGTGAGAGTTGAACAAGACATACCAAGATTTATCAACCATATGTCACTCGAACGGTTGGCTCAGGAGAGCGCTCGGATGGAACTCGAGAGATCGCGGGTTCGAGTCCCACATTGTTCATAAATTTGGTTAGTTAAATTAAGTTGAATAATTAACTAATTGTTAACGTTTTTTACTGCATCAAACAAGAATCACAATATCATTCAGGCAGGTGACTTTTTGCATTAAACGGTTAAGTAACATTAAAAAAAAAATAAAGAATAATGGTCGAATGACGATCTATAAGCGACCTCTCTAAGTATTCATTGAGACGTATTATGGTTACAGGTTTAATGATGATAGCGCAGGCGTTCTTCGGTCACGACCGCGTGTGGTCCATCGCTATCTTCACCATGGCGCTCACCATCAACGGCGCCGTCACTGCCGGCTACCTCGGCAACGGACTAGACATCGCACCCAGATTCAGCGGTAACTAGACATCTGCTCTAGCCACTAGAGATCGAGTCGCAAAACTTAGAGAGAATTTGACGAAGCCAGGGTTTAATATTAAGGCTGCATTACATCAACTAACAATAGCAACCGTAACCTGTATAAATATCACTTGACAGGCTGTTCCATATGTTTGACAGCAATTTTTTTGTGCCTATTTGAAGCGCCACTCTCGAGCGTCCAGAGAACTAATTTTGACGTATAATACAAATGGCTGCGAGAGAAACGTACAATACTCTTGAAGCATTTTTGTATTTTGAATTAATTTTGGTCGTTTTCCGTGTTATTTATACTTCAAGAATCAACTTAATAAAGTACACATTTGTTTTTGCAAATAGTTTTCCAACCGATGTTTGTTTAGCTGATGTTTTAGTATCGCAGACTCTCGCTACATGGCCAACAGCGTCAAAATGGCGAATATCAAACAGGCACAAAAGCACTTTGACAGCCGCCAGTCCAGTGGTATATAGGTCAGTGACAGTAACCGTCCAATGTTCGCCGGTTAGACCTGTCAAAAGTATCATATAAATATCCGATATTGATTTATTAATATTAAATTAGTTTTATAAAAAAAAAACACATACCTGCAGAATCGAGCATCACATTCCGCAGTCAATGTTAAAGTCAGTGTTACTGTTAACATTAAATTTGACTTATCCGAAGTACACATACCAAGTATTATTAATAATCTATTTTTTAAATTCTTTATACAATAATTAATGATTTTTATAATAGAGATTTGTAAAAATTAACTATATAATAATATATATATATAAATAATTAATGTCAAACATATTTATCGTTTGATAATCTGTGGAAAGTGCCTCATATATTTACCCGTGTGTGTGTATTGTACGGCTGTGTTTGTCGCAGGCACTATATTTGGGATCGCCAACACTCTGTCGTCTCTGGGCGGCTGGCTGTCCACCTTGATGGTGGGGGAGCTCACCAAGGAACACGTGAGTCCAGTTCATGTTATTATATTTATTTATCTACACCCATACTTTAAATCCTCTATTAAAGATTCTAAAACAGTTAGCTTATTACATCAAAACACCCAATGTCCTAATAACTATTACAGCATCCAAACGAGTGTTGTAATGTTGTACTGAATTTCATTATGGGTACTGAATCATATTATGGGTGTAGATACAGTCTTGTATGCAACTATTGACAGTTAGGTATTAAAACATGAATGTGATAATAGTATCACATGAGACTCCATATTATACAACAGTTGCATAAATAACTATTATTTAATAGGTACACCCAACAGAATTACAACAAATACACAATTAACAAAAAACTATCAGCTAAATACAAGGTAGAGCTACAAGTTATCGAAGGTGTGTAAACAGCATGTTTAGCATAAATGAATTCAAATTCAAAAACACTTTATTCATGTAGGTCACAAAAATGACACTTATGAATGTCAAAAAAAAATATATAAATATTGTTTCTTATTGAATTTACCGCTACTTCGTAAAGGGTAGAGCTAATGAGAAGAAGTAGCAAGTAAAGAATAACTATTAAAATACAATAATAGTAGCGATTTTAAAACTAGCTTTAGGCAATGTAGAGTACTTTTTGATGCGATGCTAATATTCCTGTGCCCGGTAATGATTATTAACCGGAGCGAATATCACAGTTAGCATTAGATCAGCCAATCAAATACTGACGCCTCTGTTGTCTCTCTGTTTCCTTTAGGAAACTAAAGTATGCCATAACAAAAATTTACAACAAAGACTAGACAATTGCGGCGCAAACAAAATTAATATAGTCTTCATAAACATTTGGGCTATCGTAAGTAGCCTTATTCATGAAAATGAATTTTCATTGACTGTGCTATAATGCTACAAGATATTGCCTTATTTTAATGCAGTGTAATGTAATGCAATATATAACACGAAATAAGATCTGGATGTTATTTCGGCTTTCGATGGCTGTATTTACAATGTCCTGCAGATGAAGCCGTAACCTCAGAGTTGAACAAAGCATACAACATTTTATGACGATATGTCACTCGAACGGTTAGCTCAGTTCCAACTGAGCACTCGCACGGAACGCGAGAGTCGTGGGTTCATAAAATTTTGTTTTCAAATTTTATTTGTGTATTTGCAAAGATTGTTATGCTCAATTAATAATTTCCAGAATACTTACGAGCAATGGCAGATCGTATTCTTCATCCTCGCCGGCACCTACATCAGTGGCGCCCTCTGCTTCACGCTGCTCGGCTCCGGAGAACTGCAGCCGTGGAGCTCGCCGCACACCGCCAAAGACAACGAGACGGACAAACAGACACCCGAACATCAGCCGCTCAAGGGGCAGGAAGACGCGTGAATATATGTAACGACTAGGGCAGCACAAGTTATCAGGTCCTATTGACTTGTTGAATCACAATGTACACACGAACATATTAATTCTATACACGTGCCATATGAAACATACTGCTATCAAATTATTTTGTCCCTTTCTAGCAAATGTGAAATAAGTTCTGACAGAAAGGGACAAAACAATTTGCGATGGCTAAAATGGCTGAATCAGCTCATGACATTATCATAAATAAAATAATTAATGTTTAGATCTTAATAATTATCATCTCAACCTTAATAGCCATATTTTTTTATGTGATCCCCTAATTTTAAACGTTCATATAAATATATAAGCTATATTTCTACTATGTTCCCAAAACTCGACAAAGAAAGATTAGATCGGACTATGGGAATTTGCGTTGCGGCTGAGTTGCACCTTTAATTACTAATTTTCAAAAAAAAGTGAGAATTGATTGGCTTATTAATTAATTGAGCTGCTATTGAATGTCAAAAATAGAAAGTTGGTGAATAAAAAAAAAAGATTCCATCCAACATCTTAATACTCTACTCTCGAAAGCAGATATATTTTCATATACCCCTGCTTACAAATTGTGAACCCCCATTTTTTTATGCTACGTAGGTACCTACCCTTCTGATCGGGGGACCACCTTAGAAACTAATGGCTTTTATTATGTTTTATTGTTAGTATTATTAATTCCTCATACATTGTCCTATATAACCTCGGCGAGTTTTTTAAGAAGGTAGTAATTTAGCGATTCAAGTCAGTAGGATCGACAGTAGACTAGTATGTTCACAAGTACTCAGTCAGTGCTAATATTTCAGTTGCAAAGTGCATAAAGTTGTTCTTTAGTTATTAAGAAACAAGATGCAAGACCAATATTCACACAATATTTAAATTAGTGCAAATTAAAACAGTAAGAGGCGTTAGGCATTAGGCGTTACTTTGCGGAAATCCATAATTATACAAATAATTTAAGTTTTCTTTAGTGTTAATTCCACCAATATATGTTTTTAAAACAATTCGACACGTAACAGTCTCTGTTTGCTTTATAGCCATTGATCTAGCACGAAGTGATACATGCTGCAGCTGTATATTAGTATACATCTCAATAAATGTTGATGAATCAAGGCCAGGTGGGACTCCACCTAAAGCATACTTAGTAAATATTGTGAATCTGGTTTCAATATACTGTTTCTGGTAATGAGTATATTGTTTGACAACTTTAGAAATCATCGAGTCTCTGATATTTTTATCAGTAACTCGCTTTGTTGAAGTTATCATACACACTATGGCACATGCTATATCAGATTTAGGCAAATATTGTCCTCCTGATGCAGCACTTTCATTTATTATCTGAAGGCACTCACTTTCCTCTACACCTAATTCCCTAGACATGTCATTAATCGAATCTCTTGAGAAAATAGCCCCACATAATGGAGTTTACAATTTTGACTGATTCTTATTATAACAAAATGTTATTGCCTTTGAAAACGTTACCATTGATAATAAAGCAGCTTGACGAAATGTTAAGATTAACTTGCCATCTATCTGCTTGCTAAAACTCATGTCTTTAAATGTTGTTATTATGACAACTTTAATTGTTAATATTTTCTTTCCACCTTCATCCTTTGCATAAGGAAACCTTACCCTAATTGCCTTATCTCCCTTTGTCTTACGCTCAGATCTGATAAAAGGGCCATATTCAAATAATATTTTTGCAGCAAATTCTAAAGCTTTATTTGGCTTTCTATCCATTAATTCATCATTGAAATCTTTACAGTAACCAAGAAAAGTTGCCTTCAGTCCTTCAAAATCAAACTCTGTAGTTGAGTAATTGTTAATAAAATCTGGTGTTATACCTAGGACAGTTAAGGTTTTCTTTATGTCTGTTGTGGTTACGGTAGATGGTACTGCACCGGATAACTGGAATTCTTGCACATTGCGATCACTCTGCTCCAATCCTAAAGTGTTCAAAATCTGGTCTGATGTGATAATTTCTGCCATATTTATAGTTCAGAACTATCTTACTATGTTCTATAATATGGTCGATAATCTCAATAGATATATTATGTCTAGATGACAGGTATTCAGGCAATAACAACAAATTTGGATCAAATTCGTGGGAAAACACTGTAACTGCTTCAGTTGCTAACAACGAGCCCTCAATACTAATAGTGATGTTATTTACGTGTTTCGCTTCTACACGAGGCCTCCTCAGGACGTGTTGTCTCGCCAAAATCTGGCACGAGACTAACAAATATTGGCGGTATTAACACTAAAGAAAACTTAAATCATTTGTCGAGCAAATCTAATTTAATCTTATTCGTTTGTTGTTCTTTTAACGTGGTACGTGTGAAAACGCGTTTATAGCAATTATTATCGTTTTTTAACAACTATATAATTTATGCTTGAGCTCAACCCTCAAGGGCTGAACAACATGAAAAATTCGGTAAACATATTATAATAAGTACATAAACATTTTTTTATCGGTTTTGTTCCACCTGCGTATAATATTGCGTTTTTTATTTATTTTAATTCATAATAAAGGTTTTGTTAAACAAACCGATTGAGAATGGTCTTTCCAAATTCGCCGCCGACAGTGGACAGTACAGTTAAAGTTGAAAGCTTATCTCAATTCCAATCACAATGTTTCTCTGTGCTGCTTACCTACTCTTTCTTTAGTCATCTTGTGCTGTCTGTTTGGGTTATTAATCCAAAGATTTCCCTGGTACAGCGTCTTGTAGCACTTATTTGTACCTTGCAATTGACATATTATTTCTGAGGGTAGTTACAAAATCACATTTTCTGTCTTGGTTCATTCATATGTTTCATATATTTACGAAACTGAGATAATATTTAATAATTTATTATTTAACTGATATTGAATTGTACAATTTTCGAAAAATGTAAATGTATACTGTATACCATAATATTAATTACAAGGTTTATCATTGTACACATGTTTCAGAACACTTTGGTGAATATTGAGACTGAATTAGGAAACCAATATTTTGATATAGATACTGTTTAGCTCCACGTGTACTGAGACGCTTATTGTGTTAAAATAACATCCAAATATCGACACGAAGACATAGTTCAGAAATTGTGTATATCAAGGATAGATTGTCTAGGGATATGCATTTTATATTTGGACGTTATTCCTGAAAAAGGTTCCAAACCACAATAATGTCGAAATTGAGTTAAGAACATAAAACTGGTCACTTGATTCATATTAACAGACTGACAAAAAATTGCAGCCCTACTTCTTTAAATGACATCATGACTTAGCAGCCTAACCCACATTTATAGAATACACTAATATTTATTAAACTTTAAACATAAATTCCTTAAAATGTGATGTTTGTGGCTTGGTCGTTTTTCAGGAACTACGTCCATTAAAACCAGCAAAAATAACCCCGAAAATATAGTTTTAAATAATAAAATGGAACGTCTGATCATATTTAGATAGAATACAACAATAACGGGGTGATAAGGGAAATATGCAAGGACAAGATTCCTTAGAAGGCTGTACATAAGTGTATGTGATTTATTTATTAACGTCGACCCGACCGTGCAATGGACCACGATATCGAGACGGTTGGAAACCCGACTCATGCTAGATAGAATAAGTGGTGAGGATTCTCGACGAGCCATGCTGTAATCTTCAAATGTATCATTAAGTCTAAAGATTTATTTTGCCTCTTCTATATGATCAGTGCCTTTTTTGTGACGACCCATATAGCCCAGTGGTTAGTGTTCCTGCCTCCTGGGCATATGTGGCACATATAGGTTCGGTTTTGAATCCCGGTAGGTGCAATCATTTATATGATTAGTTTGGATGTTTGCATCCGAGTCAGGGATGTAAATAGGAATAATAGTACAAGCTAAGTTTGGGGCAAGATAATTTTAGCACTTTTAGCTTGGTTGACCATATTGGAGATACAAAAAAAACACATTTTTCGTTGAAAGGATATGGGGCTGATCGCTACCAAAAATCCCCGTCATCAAGATTGTTACAGCCGGTTTATATCTCGAAACATAAATCGAGACTGTTAAATATTGTTGCATTGAAGATTATTTGCAGGAACAGTTGAGACTCCTTATTATTATCGCTTACTTAGTTAATTATTATAAGTATTAAGTACCTATCAATTATTTATTGTTCTATCTCAAATATATTTAGGAAAATTCATAGCGTTTTGTGTTTCATCAGTGGGGTAAGGCGCGGATAACATGTAGTGCAACGCACATAATTAATCAAATATTTATTGCAGATTGCTCTTTATCTTATTGCTTACAATATTATAAAATTTAGCGTTAATTCCGATAAGTTTCATACTTTGAGACGTGTTTTTTTTTTGCCTGCACACAAGGCATCTTCAGGAGCTATCGATTAGCCCGAGACGAGAGTCCAGTCGTAAAATAACGCATTCTAATATTTTAATTATTATAAATAAACTATATTTTTTTTTGTTTTATAATAATGAAAATATAAGAATTTATTTTATTTGATTAAACATAGAAAAAGAGCACTGTTACAATATTATTCAAAACTTAGTCATTTAGAATCATTATTTTCTTTATATTATTATTAATAAACATTCATTAATAACTATAATAACCTACATTCATTAATAAACATATTTAGTGCGTTCACATTAGTTGCTAGAAATAATCATAATTATTCAAGTATTATTTTTCAGTGTTGGTTGTATTTGAATTAAGTTTCGCACTTATACAGATCCGCGCCTGAAGTTGTAGACAGATTGGAACTGACAATAAACAAGCCTCAATTCGTATTGTAACACATAGATTTAAGAATAACTCAACTTAGATCATTGTGTACACCATACGCTGTAATGAAGAATATTTTTCCTTATGAATGAATAAAAACTCCTTACCCCCACAAACTCCATAGTCGTTGTCAACAAGGAATAGAATATGCATTGTTGTATTGTGCATTTCAAGATCTGTGATATAGAGGCTTGTCTATGGCATATCGTTTTGTATCTGTGGTGGAACATTTGAATTTCGAATTATTTGGTGGCTATTTGTAGTTCCTAAATTACGATCAGTATTTTTTTTCTCAATATGTCAAAACCACAGATAATAAACAAGTTATGAAGAATCTGTGAAGACACAAACCAATAGTAATGGGTAGCTGATTCCTGAATGTATAATAGATTTAGTTGCAATACCATTTGTCGAGCAAACATAATAATAATAACGTGTATGTATGAATGAATGTGTAGCAATATTTGGAATTAAAATGATATTTGTTTGTATAGATAGAGCGTCTTTGAGTTTAATGTAAAACTTAAATATTTTTTTCGAGAACACACCGAAATTTAATCGGCATTTATTTATCATATTATTTTTTTTAAATATTGTTTAAGTTTATTATGTGACAGCCAACTTAATTAAATTAATTCTGCTGTCATTACAGTAAATTGGAAATAATAGAATCTACATATTTATTGCAACCCTATGTTTCTTCCCAATTGAAGATGCAAGGTTACTAGGAATACTTATAAATATTTTGTAAAAAGGGAGAAAAATACACTCATTTACTTTTAATACTAATCTTCATTCAACACTCATTATTTGTTCCATCTATAAAATAATATATTCTTGTTCGCGTGTTTTAATTCACAGACAATTATACTAATTCCACAGTAGGCTCTGTCTATACATGCTTTAAGTCAAAGACAAATATTAATTATAAAATTACTGAATGTTTAGCATTGAATGCTACGGTGTGTGAGAGTTACTGTATCAAATAAGATATAATGGCAGAAATAAGACAATGTGTTGATTATAATATATTATAGTAGGTATGTAACAATTGTAATTTGTAAATCGTTTTTCTTTTCAATAAAGTTTTCACAAAATTATATTCGTTTTTTTTTCAAATAGATTTAGTATGTTCTCATAATTTTTTTAAATTATTGATAACAGATAACTCAAATTTGGTTGTAAGGCTGAAAAGATTCCGGGTCCCAGTCCCTGCTATCTGTTTGCGTCGGACGAACAAAAATGATTGTCTTTCTGTGTGTAGTGCATGAGAGTAACAAGAACTCTTGCAACATTAGATGAAATGGGTTAAATGCTTAGATGACAGAATAATAGAGAGTTTTAACAAACAATAAAACTTACCTATTCTTTTTTCTGAGATATCCGGAAACCATATTGAGTCAAAGCCTTGCCTTTCAAGAGTTTTCGATGCTAGCGACATCTCCCTTCCGGTTTGTGCGTGCAGTGCCACCTAGTGTTTCTTTTACGCACTAAAGTTGGAATGACGCACAAAATCTTTCCCTCGTTATAAGACTCAATGTACCAGGTAGACATTACCTGGATTCCAGATATCTCAGAAAAAATAACAGGTAAGTATTATTGTTTGTTAAAACTCTCTATTATTTGTTTCGTCTTCGAAATCCGGAATCCATATTGAGTGATATGTTTATTATCTTCTGGTACTCTTTACAATGATGCTATAATGTGTTGATTACGTAAATAAAATTAAATAAGAATTAATTCAAGTCGATATATTAATTGGTATAAAATAAAGATCAAAATGTCATTTATTTGACAGCATGAAAATAATTAGATAAGGAAAGGGACTCGTGATTATTAACATTAGAAATGATTTGTTTCTGATAGTACTTCGGAAATGTGTGTTCTGATTTTCAATTTCCCGTGGACAGAATGTGATCGATGCTAAAATTTTCTAACCAGTTTAAGGATCCAACTGCCGAACGAACTGAACCAGGTCGCGCATTAGTTCCTGCATCTTTAAGTGCTGATTTTACCCAGCCCCCTATTATTGTCCTCGTAGCTGGTCGTGGACTACCCCTGGTTGTAATATATAAATGACTGAGTTGCCTTTCTCACGGCGTTCCTGTGATACCTGTATCAGACGTCTTATCTAGTACACACAGCAGATCTTTTGGTTGGTATTTTAAAGCATTTTCCACCCGGACTGTCTGTGATCAGCCTTATCAATTTTCGAGCCGAATACTGGCCAAAGCAAGACTGAATCACCTTCATCTATAAAGTTTCCTGAGCCTATATGCAGCACGGTGAGATCATGGACTCTTCTGCCGGACGTCAAAAATAACAAGATTGCAGTTCGTTTAGAAACTTCAAACATATTATTTTCATTAGGATTGACTTTAGATAAATGACTTATAAGAATTTTAGGATCCCAAATAGGGTGTTTTAAAGCTTTTACTCGTGATGCCGAAATTGCTTTTAGTATATGCTTAATAAGGAAATTTGAAGATAAATCAACGTTATTGGTGATATTGGTAAAAGTTGAAATCACGGATTTATGAACTATACTTATAGTTCTATAGGCAAGTCCTTCTACATTGTGGGGGTATGCTAAGTATCGTGCCACCTCTGTAGCAGAAGGAAATTTAAAATTTGTTGAACCCTTAGCACACCACTCTTTCCATTTTCTCCATGCTGGCGCATAAGTGTTAAAGAGAGTTGATTTTCGCCAAATGGATAGCAATAAGGCTTTATCTTCTTCTGACCAATCCTCGATTACCTCTGACCACCCAAAATCAGCCACGCTTCCAACTGGATTTCTTGTATTCGAGCATCCACGTCCTTGTGTCAACCAGTACTCTGTGAAGATTTGCAATGCGAAACGGGGCTTGTATTGCTCTGCGCTGGATGTCGGCTATCCAGAAGGCTCTCGTCCATTGTGGGGCTATCAATATGTAAAGACCCTAAGCTTCGTTTAAGTGCTGCAATACCAGAGGAATCAAGTCTGGCGGGGGGAACAATCATGCCAGCCGAAAGTTCCAATGTTGACAAAACGCATTGTGAAAACTCGACTGTCTAGAGTGTCTCTCGTTACGTAACAGTCCACCACATGAGCCGTATTTGATGCAAACAGGTCCACAACTGGAGTTCCCCACATCTGAAATATAATTTGAGTGGCTTCGTTCGTCAGATGCCATTCGGGTAAGAGGTCCCTTCGGCGTGACAAGGCATCTACTTTGACATTGTACCGCCCCGGGAAGTACTGAGCTGTTATGCATGTGTCCAACTCGTCTAGGAGAACCAGTAGCTTCTTTGTCAATTTGAGTAATTTCTTTGACTTGGTCCCACCTTCCTTGTTGATATCAGCTACCACTGTGCTGTTGTCGGTTTGGATCAGTATGTGACATTGGGGCAATGGATCCTTCTTTTCCGATATTGCTGCAAAAACTGCATATAGCTATTTGACATTTACATGCCAGCGTTTCTGTGTCTCTGTCCACTGAACTTTGATCATGGATTGTCCAACCTGAGCACCCCATCCCATATCGGAGGCGTCCGTTGTTAGGAGATGGGAGAACGGGGGACTGTGAATCGGTGTCGTACCCGAGGCTGCGTTGTACCACCATTTCATTTCTATCACGACAGGTTCTACCAACTGAAACGATTGATAAGGGTGTAGTTTTGGGAGTTGTCGACTGTAATATTGTAACGTTCGGCAAAGTTGAGTCTCCCCAGTAGGGACTAGGCCTGTTTGAGGAACCAACTGCCTTTCGACATCTGTTTCTGAAGTGCTTTGCGGAGCGTAGTGCACTTCGGTCCTGACAAGGATCTCGTGTTGTGTTCGATGTCCCATAGAATTCCTAAAAACTTATTGACGAGTCGGAGCCAGAACAGATTTGTCGAAATTTTTCGTATCTATGCGTGTGTCTACAGGTCCCATAGTGGTAACGCAGAAACCATAAGCAGAGATCATATCATGGGCTGCGTTCAAGCGGCAATTGACGACGTGCTTGCACAGATCCCCTCCGCTGAAATCGTAGTCTTGGGCGATTTCAACGGGCACAATGCCTAATGGCTTGGATCACGTACCACAGACTGCGCAGGGCGATCTGTGCATAATTTTGCATTGGCGTATGGTCTGTCCTAATTGGTTGAGTCGCCAACGCGGCTCCCGGATGTGGATAGCCACATGCCGTCCTTATTAGATCTTCTGCTGACTACACATCCCGATGGTTACCAGGTCTTTGTCGACGCCCCTCTCGGAACGTCCGACCATTGCATGGTCAGGAGTGTAGTGCCTATCCGACGCCAACGTCGCAGACCACCAGCGACCCGCCGCGTTTGGCACTACAAGTCAGCAGATTGGGAGAGGATAAGTTCCTTTTTTGCATCTTTCCCTTGGGGCAAGGTTTGTTTCCCTTCGGATGATCCTAGTACCTGCGCCATTGCAGTAGCCGATATGATACTGCAGGGCATGGATATTTCTATACCAAGCTCTGTAGTACCGATCGGTGGCAGATCACAGCCCTGGTTCGATGCGTCAGTTAAAGCAGCATCTGACTGCAAAAAACAGGCGTATCGAACTTGGGTTGCGGCGCTGGGCGCAAAGGATCCAAACTGCAAAGTTCTTAAAAGGAAATATAACCGTGCCTCCAGATTTTTTAAGCGGCAAATCGCCCGTGCGAAGTCTAAGCACATCGTCAAAATCGGCGAGCAGCTTTCCAGTTACCCGACCGGAACACGCAAGTTCTGGTCGTTGTCGAAAGCTGCTCTTGGTAACTTCAGCCAGCCGTCCATGCCGCCGTTGCACATGAGGAATGACACCCTGGCTCATACGGCAAAAGAGAAAGCCGACCTCCTGTGCGCTCTTTTCGCCTCCAACTCGACTCTTGACGACAACGGAAAAACACCGTCGACCATCCCGCGGTGTCAGAGCTCTATGCCTGAAGTACAGTTCAGACAGAAAACTGTTAGGCGAGCTCTGTTTTCGTAGGACGTCAGGAAGTCGAGCGGGCCGGATGGCATTTCTCCAATCGTGCTTAGAACGTGTGCCCCTGAGTTGACGCCGGTGCTAACGCCTTTATTCCGGCACTCTTATTCCAAAGGCGTAGTCCCTGACTCATGGAAGTCAGCCCTTGTCCATCCGATCCAAAAAAAGGTGACAGTTCGGATCCGGCGAACTACAGGCCTATTGCTATCACCTCCCTGCTCTCCAAAATCATGGAGAGTATAATTAGTCGCCAGCTTTTAGTATACCTAGAGGGTCACCAGTTGATCAACGACTGACAGTACGGCTTTCGCCATGGACGGTCGGCAGGTGATCTTCTGGTATACCTAACACATAGATGGGCGGCGGCTATTGAAAGCAAGGGGGAAGGCCTGGCAGTTAGCCTGGATATAGCGAAGGCCTTTGATCGTGTATGGCACAAGGCGCTCCTCCCAAAACTTCCATCATTTGGGCTTCCCGAGAGCTTGTGCAAGTGGACCTCCAGCTTCCTCACTGGGCGTAGCATACAGGTCGTTGTCGACGGATATTGCTCGAACCCGAAGCCCGTGAATGCTCGAGTGCCCCAAGGCTGTGTGCTATCTCCTACGCTGTTTCTTCTGCATATCAATGATATGTTGGACACCTCCAACATGCATTGCTATGCAGATGATAGCACTGGTGATGCCGTATACACGGGCCATGCAGGTCTCTCTCGGGAAATCGTCGACCAGTGCCGCAAGAAACTTGTGTCTTCTATCGAGTCCTCTCTCGAGAAGGTCGCGGAATGGGGTTAATTGAACCTTGTCCAATTTAACCCCCAGAAGACTCAAGTTTGCGCGTTTACCACTAAAAAAACCCCATTTGTCGTATCACCGCTCTTCGACAACACTTTTCTTAAAGCCGCGCCTAGTATCGGAATACTGGGTCTCGAAATCTCGAGCGATTGCCAATTCCGTGGCCATCTGGAGGGCAAAGCCAAATTGGCTTCGAAGAAGCTGGGCGTCAACAATAGAGCACGGCAATACTTCAAGCCGGCCCACATTCTAGCGCTCTACAAAGCGCAGGTCCGGCCACACATGGAGTATTGCTGTCATCTCTGGTCTGGTGCACCCCAGTATCTGCTCGATCCATTTGGCGTGCAACGTAGAGCAGCTCGAATTGTCGGGGACTCAGTGCTCTGTGAACGGCTGGATCACTTGGCGTTGCGTAGAGACGTCGCTTCATTGTGTGTCTTCTACCGCATTTATCACGGGGAGTGTTCCGAAGAGCTGTTTAACCTGATTTCTGCCGCCAAATTCCACCTTCGCACGACACGCCACAAATTAGGATATCATCCCCACCATCTGGATGTGTGGCGGTCTTCCACAGTGCGGTTTTCAAGAAGCTTTCTCCCTCGTACTACAAAGCTGTGGAATGCGCTTCCTTGTCGCCATCCCAGTGTCTGCATGTTATGTGACCTTAGATGTTCTGCGATCCAGTTTGTCACTGTGGCCAAAGTCCTTGGTACTGAGGACAGGCCGAAGGGTAAGCAGGTCATCTGGAGCAGTTTCCCTTAGCAGTTTTCCTTTCAGTCTCAGGAATCTGCGATGTTCTCTGGCAATCGGCACGTGGAAATAAGCCTGGCTCATATCAAATTTTGCCATCCAATCTCGATTCTGTAAAAATTGTGGAATGACATGACTGATGGCAGATGGAATTCCTTCGTTTTTACAAATTCTTTTAACTTTCTGAGATTAAATATCGGTCGAAGCGATCCGTCCGACTTCGGGACATGAAAAAAGGTTGAAAGGTAACTGGGAGAAGTTTCGGCTTCCTCTAGAATTTGAGACTTGAGCATCACTTTTATTTGTTGGGTCATTAGAACACTCTTTGGTTTTGAAATATTCCAGTACTACAAGACTTGGGGTGGTATCAACATAAAAGTGATGCGCATACCTTTTAAGATTTGACAGACATGCGGTGGTGCTCCAATTTCATTCCAGATATGATATTGCTTTAGACACCCACCCCGAAATGGTCGCGAGTCATGCACGGCGGTTGAAATGTTTAGTCGGGGAGTCAGAATATTTCTAGACCAATCAATTATTTCTTGTAATATTTTACCCAACTCATCTTTTTGTGTCAAAAGAGCATTCGTCATGGCAGAGAAAGAACATTCTAAAAGATATTGAGGATATTCTTCAGTGGATTGAGAACCAAAACGTTTTAACTCGTCAATAATTTCTAGTTCTACAAATCCAGGTGTCGTAACGTATTTCTTTTGTACTTCAGCAAACCGTACCGAATTCCTTACAATTAAATCTTTGCAATTCTTATTTTAGTGAGGTACTTTTCATTTGATTTAGGACTGAATATGGATTCCGGATATCGAAGACGAAACAAATAATATGATTACTGATACTATAGCGGAAAACAAAATATCTTTAGTTTTTTTATGCAAAACATTTATCATCATCAGCCGGAAGACGTCCACTGCCAGAGAAAGGCCTCCCCCAAAGATCTCCACGACGATCGGTCCTGGGCTGCCCTCATCCAACGGTTTTAATTAACTCGTCAACTTTCAAGACATTATCTGCTGCTAAATATTTCAAAATTTGATGGTTAAAATATCGAGCTGTTCTCTGTTACATTTTTTTATGAAAGTAAGGGGCGAGATGTGCAGGACGTTCAGTTGATGGTAATTTATACGCCCTATCCATTACACTGCAGTACCGCTCAGGATTCTTGTAAAACACAAAACTTGAAAAACTCGCCACCTCGATACATAAGATGTCAAGTCTCATTTGACCAGTAATTTCACTAGCGACGGCACCATTCAGACCGAAACAATAATGTTCACTCATTACTGCGGCACAAATAGGCACCGTTGTGGTACCCATAAAGCTTCCCACTGGTAATAAAATCACACATGAGTATGAAAAATAAAACACTGAGTTGTAACTTACAATATTTTATTGAAGAAATACAGCACAGCCTAGCTGTCCCTTCAAAGATAAACAGTTCCTACGGTATAGTTATGGTTCCGGCGATCTACGTCACAAATGAACTATTTACCTACTCCGTGAGTTAATCTTAAGTTGGTAAATGTAGTTTGGGTCCGACACGAATATATTATATATGTTGATTGATTTTATGCAATTGTGCAGAATGGGTTAGGAAAACAACAAAGGGAACTTAATTGGTTTTGCGGTAAGTATTTAAGGGTATTTCAGATAGAAGACAGTAAATATAGTTATTGTGTCAGTTATATACATCTGTAGTGATCTAAATCGCCAAAACCATACATCACTTGGGCAAGATGGCCGCTCCAACACAAACATTAGAGGCACCATCGTTTCAAGCGATCCATCTCATAGTTACTGATCAAATTCACAGGACATCAGACATTCTCGCATAAGACAAATATTTATGAACAATTAATGAATTAAAACTGATATTTTAAGCTTTTAAACTTTACAAAATACTTTAAAAACCCATAATTTTATTACCGATGCTTCAAAAATAAAAAAAATACAAATTACATATTTTTTTAATAAACGCATTAAAATAGCAAACGCCATATCTAAGATCATTACGGTATCCCAAAATATTTTTAAGAAATTTTGTTGGTTATTCTTAAAAATATAATTACCAAGGTACTTCATTAATTGTTCATCAATATTTTATAAGTACTCGTAATGACTCAAGAATTACACAGATTTTTCATTGTGCGATTTTTTTGGATGATATTATAGCAAGAACGCGTTTAAAATACTTAATAATATATAGAACTACACTCTCGGGAATTACCGCTGTCTATTAATGTGTGTGTGTGTTTGTTTCAAACTTGCGTAAATATCACATAATGAGTGCATACAGCTATAATTTTATAAATATAACACAGATTATAGAAAAAATGGAAATGAGATCATGAAAATCAGTGATACATTGTTTATTAATTTTGTAATTTCCTTTGCCTGACAAATATATGCATCGGTAATAGGTAAAGGGCTGAAGGCGTTGTAAAATTATCTGTTTAAGTATTTAACAAAAATATAAAGTCAATTTTAATGAATTTTATTTATTTCGCGAACAAACATGAGGCGCGTCACCTCCATTATTTCTATGATCTGTGGGAGCACGGAATGCCAAGCATTATCCTTACACTACCTGACATCTAGCGGTCACAAGCACCAAAGTTATATAATGTGTGGATGTAAACTTAACTGTAAAAATATATTATTGTACTTATATTTTACTATATGAGGAAATAATTTCACTTTAATTATGATGAATAAAATAACTTTATGTAGTCAGTATAATTTTTTACCACAATTTTTACCAAATAGTCCAAACCTGCGTAATTTTATTAATTCAATAGTTAGCTTTAGAAAGCTCTAGAATTTGCATATAGCTAAACGTCGCATAGCCATTTAGATAAATATAGATTAATTTGTGATTTTTGGTTGAGTATTTCAGTTAAAACATAAAAGAAAATATTTGCTGTTTTATCCGCATTAATTTGTTTTGTTGACTACTAGCGCTTGCATGGAAAATAAAATGTAATCTCCAATAGCCAGCTTCCAATAAGCCGCATGGTGGAAAGTTTAAATTTTAATGAGATTCGTTCGGTCATAGATCAACCCTGCCGTCCTTAAAAATAAACTTGAATGGCTGATTCAACCAAGTAGCTACGAAATATGTGTATTAATATTATATTAACTTAAGATTTGTATCACTATTTAGGGAGAAAATTGGTATGGTTAGAGGGAGAAACAATATCGACAGTACTCCTCCCACTCTTGTTAATAACTGTCAAGTATTTATAACAAGTACTAAAGTTCAATGATTACATCTTAATTAAAACATACATGATTTTTTTCTAAATAAGCAATTACTTTAAATCTTATAACATTATAATTAATAGCAATCAATAAAGATAAATAGTTAGATGGGATTACGAAATATTTTTAATATATTTATATTTAAAACAACAATTTGGTCGTTTCTTTACAATTACACAACAACCACGGGTCAAATATAGCTTACATCCTGATATCATAACAAACGAACGGTTCAGACGCCGCGGTTTATAGCATCCAACGCAACGACTGTGTTTGTATTACCCAAAAGTGAGTGTTCATTCATATTTGGAATGATAAGAATCATAATTGGACGTAATTCCAGAAAAACGTTCCAAACCACGATCATATCGAAATTGAGTTAAGAACACAAAACTGGTCATGTGATTCACATTTTTATATGATATCATGACTTAGTAGCCCAACCCTTATGTATGGAATACACTAATATTTATTAAACTTTAAGCACGAATTCCTTAAAATGTGATGTTTATGGCTTGGAACGTTTTTCAGGAACTACGTCCAATTATTCCTTAGAGATTATTGCCTCTTAGTTATCTGTTCACTTTTATAAATCTGAGTTATGAAAAAAACAAAAGCTTGGTTTTATAAGACACCACAAGTATATATATAAATAAGTACAACAATCTACAGATTGGTAGAACTTCGCTTAGCCGAGAATTTAGTGAAAATTGCCCTACTGGTGGTTTGTCATTATAAAACCGCGGCGGTTGAATCGCTCGTTTAGTCGCACAACTACAAATTACTGATAAATGACCCTAATTTAATTTAATACACATAATTGACATATCTAAACCCGAGCTACGAAAACAATAAACTGTTAAGAAACAGACTAATAAATTGCAGTTAGATCGAGACAGTTTACTGTCTGGTACGAGTGCAAGAAAGACGGGTGCGTCAGATGCCGTATCTAATAATACTTACTTTACGTGCTCTTGTGAATTCGTGGAATTGTATTTAATATTCTTATTTTTTGCAAAATCTTTTTTGTTTAAACCTTTTAAATTTACGATAACTAAAACCAAGATTCATAGACTTTAGTTGGGTTAAAAAAAGTATGTACTTTATAAGTTTTCTAAGCAAAATACTTATTTAATAACGTGTGATTCACGATTTTTTAAGCGTCTTACTAATAATTAACATTTAGGCACCTCCATTTGTTCCATATAACCATACCTTAATATCCAACAACAAATTTCATTCTCTGGGAACAACTTCATTACGTAAAAGCATATTCTATAAATAGCTTAACTCTATGAAGGCAATATTTCAGGCTAAGGCTAGGGCAGAGATTATTTATTTAAGCTTTTGAGTGACTTAAAGCCATTGCCATCAGTGATCACTTGAAAGTGTTCACTTCTCGCATGTAAAATTAGTTAAATAACGAAGAAAACGATAACTAAATATATAAGCCCATATTATGTAAAGATTGTCAACATCCCGTAAGCAAGAAATGCTTGCATAACAGTTGACGCTTTACAAAATATGTTTACGCTCGAGATTTTTACAAATTTTATTTGGTTTAAATATTTTTCAAACGATGTGTTTACAAATGTAACGTATCTCTTCTCAGAACACATATTTTACTACACTAGGTTTCGGATTTATCATGTACTATGTATTAACCCTCACAAATTGGTAAAACATTAAAAATTCTGGGATTTTCAATCTACCGTCATTAATTTTTCAACACACATTTGCTAATAAGGTAAATATTAATGCATTTTTACGCTCATAATCCAATATCATAAAAACGCGTGCTGTTAACTTTACATTACCGCACTAGAGCAGTAATAGTATATTATGATACAAGTGAGATAATTTGCTCATTACATACGAGGGTGTGAGTTGCGTAAATAAGCCGAGTGTAGTGAGCAAATTCCTCACGAGTTTCATACGCACTTTTTCAACACACTTGCAAGTAAAAAACAAACATGTATTGCATTGCGATACAAACAAAATATGAAAATTATGGGAAATGGCGCGCAAGTGTTTTTTTTTGCACACGCCAAATGTAAGGTGATTACATATAGCCTACTTCAAAATTATAATTTTAGTGATAAAATGCATATATTTTACAACAAATTATTGTGAATTATAAGAAGGATATATTTTAATAAAAATTAATGTTTTTTCGTCTTAATTAGGGACAAATTGTTTATTTCAAAAATGGCTTTTCCTCTTTGTTGTTACAAAAAAACTGTATTACACGGTTGAATTGAAAATGCTCTATTTACTTTCATATAATTTGCAGTTAGGTACTAACTTTACTTTATAGGGATAATTTTACTATGCACGTGTGTGTTATAGTTCGGTTTATGGCCCCAAAACGATGTAATAAAGCTCAATTTACGAACAAGTGTGTCGAAAATTTATTTGTTACTATAAATTAGCTGGGTCTTTGATAGCTGTATTTTTCCACACAACTTTATTGAAGATTGTCGTAGGCATTAAACACGTGTGTATGAGATTCTCAGCTTCCTTATCGCGGAGGCCTGTGGCTCGCGGGTATATGATCAATATAGCACACTAGATTTATAAGACCAGTTCAGAACACTAGCTGCGATTATTTGGATTACATCCAAAAACAATTTACTATATAGGTATATTTTTTTTAACATATAATAAGATTTACATGTATTTACATTTACATGTACAGCAAAACAATCACAGCACCAAATTAAAACATACAAACTAAGTTACATCTTTGCAACCCTAACACGCAGTCACACAAAACATAATTAGACTATCACACTACTAAAGATACTTTTAAAGCTCGTTAAAATACAATTAATAACAATCGAACAATGTATACAAACGGCGTTAAAAAATACGTCACTTAAATGTAAGCTCGGATACTTACAACAGCTGTCAGATCGTATACAAGCTGTGTGCGTGTGGTTATGTTAAGCACTTATTACACTACACTGAATTTAGTCGTCTGAATTCAGTGGTTACTGAATTTAGACAAGTATAATCGCATTCAGCATGCTTGCATCCTGAATTTAGAAATGTATGGTTTCTGTCTGACTGAATCATTTGGAAGCCTAATTAGAAACGCATTTAGAAATGTGTAATCGCATTAAGTTACTGATTTCAGTAGCTCGTAGCTCTTTGTGCGTGGAGGACGTATCTAAGTTTTGATTTATGTTTCCGAATAATAGTAATAGCCCAACAAGTTTCAGGGATAATTTTTGTCAGCAGGGGTTGGGATATTACAGAATTTAATTTTAAATATTGATATGAATTTCCTGTATCAATAAATATTACTGTTCTTTCACTCATGTTCTTATTTTTTAATTGAGCCAACTAAAAGCCAAATTAAATGGCCAATTTTTTCATGTCTGGAGTCATCCTAATATACGAAATGTCCGATTTCGTGCTTTAAATGGTAAGTGATTCAGTAATTTAATTTAGAACAGTGTGATCAGAAGCTTCCTATTAATAAGTTGCTTCTGAATTTAGACAACTAAATTCAGTGAAGTGTAATAAGCGCTTTAGCGCCGTAAGTAAATAAATTCGATGTAAAACTAAACACTAATTAAATACGATTGAGAGGGTTCCAACTAATTGACATGAAATGCATTTTGAGGTAGAGTGCAGGGACCAAGATCGAATAATATCTTCACACATTTAATTAATGTTTTATAAATATATTAAATAGAAATAAACTGGAATGGTTACACAATGAAAACACAGAAAGTGCAATGTTGTCAAACCAGACGTCTTGTTACCGATTGTTTCCGTTTCCGTTCCCTTTCTGTCTTTAGCCCCCGAGCCGTATATACATAATATACGAGTGATTAAAGTGATAAGTTAATGAGCATTTTTTCTTATGTCAAAATTAAGTATTTAATATTTCGCTAGATGGCGCTGTCATACTTTAGCAATAACTCTCGTGAGTTACGAGTCTATTACATTTTTTGTTGTTTTCTCTGAATCTAATATCGTGTTTTTTTAAATTGAGGTTAATTTTAAGTTAAATTGAATTGGATTATTGAAATTGATGACTAAGGACTGCTATTTGGATACCGATTTCTGCTTTATATAACGAGTCGCCTACATCTATGGGATTTTTGTTTCTGCTATACGACTAATTGTTTCCAGTATACTACTTAGATCCTAGTAATATGTAGGTAACTAGAATCAAGATATAAAACAAAACAAGCAAAGCGGAAATCGGAATAAATTAATGAAATAACTCAATACGTGGCAGAATAATATTATGGCCGATGTTTGAAGCTTATTACTATGAATCAGGAACTCATATGGGCCGTTAGAGCACCGCCATCTAGCGGACCTTTCGGAAAATAAAATTGAAAAACGCTCATTGTTTAAAGTATTTCATTAAATAACATAAAATACAGAAAGACGTAACGGAACGAAAATGAAAGAGACATACAGACGTCAAAGTTGGGCGTTGAGAAGACCTGCCAAAAGGATGAGGAAGTTTTGCAAGAAAGATGAGTGAAATAAACTTATTATAGGTGAGACCTGTTGTGAAGACCACTGTTGGCTGGGCAATACAGCCGCAGTTCAGCGGACTTCTTGCGGAATGGGCTGTATGTAGGACTAGGAATCTAAGCTGATGAAGGTGCACCTCTGGCGACACTTACTCCGGGCCTTCTTTGTAGTCCAACTGGTTCAAGCGGTTTTTCTCCAATTCACGATTCGATTCATCATCATCATCGGCGAACAACTGCCGTCCTTGCAAATGACGCGATGCAGCGGAGTGGGGAAAGAGAGTGTGACAAGAGAAGCAAAAGGAAAGATAAATAGCGGCGTTAACACCTATGTTTATGGACATACGAACCTTATAAATAGCTGATAGTAAAAAAAATATTAAAGCAAAAAAATACAAAAAATTTAAATCTCAAAGTATTTAGTTTAACATTATGTAAATAACTGGTCAGCTTTTATTACTATTACATTATATAAAGAAGATAAAATATTAATTTCAAATGTGTGATATTAGAAAAACGATCTTGGCCAAACTGAATAATTAATAAAAATAAATACAATCAAGATGTACAGGGTTTTAAACATGATTTAAACCAAATTTTATGGTCAGCCACAAAATTTAAAACTAATTAACAATAAATACCACATAATTTTAAGATAAATAACTAAAGAACAGATTATACAGAAATTTACACAAACTATTCATACTGTTTAAAACACATTGTGATAATATAATAATGTGGAGGAAAAGCATGTAGTTCATTCTATTAGGTAAGGCGGTTGTTTAAGTACAGCTCACGAATAATTCTGATGTAAATGACTCTGCTTACGGGATACGAATTGACTGAAGCACTTTGCTAGCCTGAAAGAAAATAAAAGAAGAAATTATTTTAACTTTTTGATATGTTTTTTTTTATGGAATAGGAGGACAAACGAGCGTATGGGTCACCTGGTGTTAAGTGATCACCGTCGCCCACATTCTCTTGAAACACCAGAGGAATCACAATAGCGTTGCCGGCCTTTAAGGAAGGTCGTATCGTCCCGGAAACACCGCAAAAGGGAGCTCATTCCACAGCTTTGTAGTACGTGGAAGAAAGCTTCTTGAAAACCGCACTGTGGAGGACCGCCGCAAATCCAAATGGTGGGGATGATATCCTAACTAGTGCCGTGTCGTGCGAAGGTGAAATGGGGTGACCCGTTATTATCCAGATAAAAGTACTAAGCTGACAATTGAAGGCAGGCACATGCAAACCGATTTGTGATAAAAGCGAAGGACAGTCCATATCATAGCTTAAAAGTTTATGTAACCTGGTGCAATGATTTGTAGACTGTAGGTTGCGTAGTTAAGGGGTGACAAGAGGATTGATAAAAGAAACAATTAATGCATTAACCTGCAATATCACAGGGGTTGCTGATGATATACTCATATGGAACCAGGGGCGTGCATTAGTTTTCTAGGAAGGTAGGCACCCAAGATTTAACAAGTCGCAGTTGCGTTTTAGTCCGACAGTACTCGTACTATGCTTTGAGGTCTAAATATTGAAGTTGTATATCGAATATATAACATTGAAGTGGAAGTATCGAATATATAGCAATGGGCTGGCCACATTGAACGCTTCACAGACAGAAGGTGGACAATAGAGACCACCAAATGGAAAGGACCACCAGGTAAAAGATGCACTGGTAGATCAAATCAGCGATGGGCAGATGACATCGTGCAGGTGGTGGGGAGAAACTGGATCGATCAGGGCAAGGGTAGGGAAAAATGGAAAAAGTTGAGGGAGGCCTATAACCAAAACGGAGTCCATAACCAAAATTATAAATTGGTCACTTTAAATAAAACTAACACTAGATTTTAAGAACTTTAAATTACTAATATTTGATTGTAAAATATGGGTTATGTACCTCATAGTGCGCGTCATCAGAGATCAGTCCGGTGACACACAGCAGCTGGTATTGTCGTGCGCGGAGGGCACTGGACCCGCGACGGAGGAGTCGCAGGGCCCCGCCACTGCCGGCACCTCCCCCACACACCACGCTCCGTACCTGCCACCAGATATTAATAGTACAGTCTGTATAAAAAGCGTCTACCTATCTCTAATATGTAGCAATAGTGAGGAATGGGAAGGATGGTGGTATCTTGTTACACTAGTGCCGATGTTTTGATACCTCACAAAAGTATGGCCCAGTCACTCCTTCATAGCTAATACAACCATCCCTTAACCAACAACCGTTTCGATTTTACCACCCTATTATTTTTTAGATTATCAGTTAACAAATTACCTGTACGTCTCTTATAGGCTACAAGTCCTAAGTCATCTTTTAAAATACGCGACATCTCCCGAGATAAATCTTTTGCTTTCGGACAGATTTTCTTCGAATTCTTTCCCTTACTGCTACCCGAAAAAGGTGGTCAACTTTTTTCGTACGAACACTACGTGGACATTATAATACTAAATATTTTTTTAACTTTGTGAAAAATAATAAACATTTCATTTATTCTGATACTCTATATGCATCACAATCTTTCGTAGCCTTCACCTGATTAAAAATTTCTCATTGAAAAGTATTCAAAATGATGAAATTTGAATTGTTTTGAATTCTTTTTTTATGTATTTATAAATATACAGTTTATGCGACAGCTTATTTTTACAATATTCTTTTCAGAAGTTTCACTTCTACCGTGTGTGACTTACATAGACACACATAATTTTTATTCTTGCTTACTCCGTGTGTAGGCAAAATAAAATCAGTGTTCTCTATCTATTGTTTAGGACAAGCTCACGATTTAGGACCCATTATCGTCTAGCAAGGGATGTCTCTGTGCGTGTATAGCAAAATCGAGACTGATGACGTTTGCACTAACTTGACGTTCAAATTGATATTACGAAATAAACCTTTTTTTCCCGATTTCAAATTCGATCCCGCAGGAAAGCTTTCTTATAAGGCCCATAGTAAGCGACCACGTATTCGTTCCGTCCATCACTGGCACCACACACTGGTTAAAAACATTAGAAAACAGCTTATATACATGTATCAGATATGATATATATATATATATATATCTAACGGCGGAAGAGGGTCACCGTCCTTAGCAGAGTCCATAGTCCTAGACTTCTAGCAGTGGGTGGCGATGGGTAATGTCAGTGCAACGAAACAAACTTATTCACACAATCAAATTATAATATAGAATCAATTTACATAAACACAACTATAGGATATACGGAACGCGCGATGGTTCAAGTTCACCCGCTCTGGTCGACCGCTGCACAAGAAGTGAAGTGTGCTCCTCTCGGCCGGGGGCACGTTGACTCCATCGAACGCCAACAGATGGCGCTGGCGTTCTGTGTTACGACATATCTAAATTTCTTCAAAAGCGTTATGACTCCCTTTGTGAAGAACATCACCACTATACTTCTGTGCCATGCTTGCGGCGTTGCCCTCGAGGATGACGGAATTGAATTGCTCCTGGAGTATCTTAAGCACAGGAGTACCATCAGCTCTCAGAAGCTCAGCTGTAATTTTATCACAACCCCGCGCCTTGCTGTTTTTAAGCTGTTTTAGGGTCATACTAATCTCGTACACGGCACCTCTTATCAACAAGGCTGAAGATCCAAGAGCCAAATTAACCCGATACTATATAACCGACACCGAGGATATCCCAGAACTCAGTCAGCCTGTATGAGATTACGAAAGTAAACTCTGAAAAAAGTGTACTTATGCACGCAAGAAGTTATAATTCTTTGGCCTAACAAAGCAAAAATCCTTAAAATTATTTATTTCACGTGCTATTCTACGTTTGTAGAAAGAACAATTTTGTAAAAATCTTGCAACGATGGCTTTGACAATAAATTATTAAATGACGAATACGGCTGTACGGGTTTGAACCCTTTGCCTATCCTAATAATGAACGAAGAAACAAAAAAAAAACGAACGTCGCAAACGTCAGAAAATTTTAGAAACCAACTTCACCCTGTTACTTTTGTGTACATACTTACTTTTGTGTGTACAGTGATGCGCGTGCATCTTCAAATTTTACTCTCATAATTTTCACATAACGCGTCTAAAGAAGTATAACTTCAATATTTTTTTTTATGAAAATAAGGGACGAGACCATCTGGATGTTCAGCTGATGGTAATTAATACGCCCTGCCCATAACACTGTAGTGCCGCTCAGGATTCTTGAAAAACCCCAAAAATTCTGAACGGCATTACAACTGCGCTCGTCACCTTGAGACATAAGATGCCCAGTAATTTCAATTCTCATTTGCCCAGTAATTTCACTAGCTACGGCGCCCTTCGGACCGAAACAAAGTAACAGTGCTTACACATTACTGCTTCACGGCAGAAATAGGAGCCGTTATGGTACCCATAATCTAGCCGGCATCCTGTGCAAAGGAGACTCCTAAATCGTGTGGCTCGTAAATATATGATAAGTGTACCTGTGCGGGAGAATGTGACGGATCCAACACTAGTAGCGTAGCCTTGCCATCCCTGTGCTTCTCGTATCCTATTATTGTGCGTGAGTGACCTGCACACAAAAAAATAATATGAATTAGATTGTTAGTCATTGCATAACATATTATAACTAGCTGACCCAGCAAACGTTGTATTGCCGATATTAAAATCGCGATACAAAAGTAACTGTTGATCGTAGATGGGTGAAAATTTGAAGTTTTTTTTTTTTTTTTTTTAATGAAAATAAGGCACAAGGCGAGCAGGACGTTCAGCTGATGGTAATTGATACGCCCTGCCCATTACAATGCAGTGCCGCTCAGGATTCTTGAAACCCTCAAAAATTCTGAGCGGCACTACAACTGCCCTCGTCACCTTGAGACAAGATGTTAAGTCTCATTTGCCCAGTAATTTCACTAGCTACGGCGCCCTTCAGACCGAAACACAGTAGTGCTTACACATTACTGCTTCACGGCAGAAATAGGCGCCGTTGTGGTACCCATAATCTAGCCGGCATCCTGTGTAACGGAGCCTCCCACTGGTAGTTGTACGTACTTTTTAATGCTGATTCATAATCAAACAGATTTAAAAATAAATATCAAAAAAATTAAAAAAAATGTCAAAAAATTAAAAAAAAAAATCGTGTGGACCACCCTTAACATTTAGGGGGATGAAAAATAGATGTTGTCTGATTCTCAGACCTACCCAATATGCACTCAAAATTTCATGAGAATCGGTCAAGCCGTTTCGGAGGAGTTCAAAGTTTAACACCATGACACGAGAATTTTATATATTAGATATAGGTATAGCCTGGCCGCGTGTTTCCTTTGGCAGCTTCAAGGTCAAGTCAAGTCAAGTCAAATCAAGTCAAGTCAAAATATCTTTATTCGTTGAAATCATATTTGACTATTTTGAATCGTAAATTTTTGGTTTCTTATAATATTAATAAGAGCTACATAACGTAGATTGTAAAAATAATATATTACTTAAAAAAATTATAATGTTTTGTTTTATTAAAACACAGTCAGAGCAAGTTCATTCTCAAGCATTTTTATCATCTAAGTAGTCCGTTATTTTATGGTAGGCTTTTTTATAAAGTTTTCGACTATTTGAATTTTTTTTAAATAATTGCCGCGTAAGCCCATGTTCGACCCGAGTTGACAATAATTTGCCGCGCGTGCCAATATGTTGATATAAATTTAGTAGAACACGACAGCCGATCCAGTTAATTTCATACAGTTCATTCATATAAACCGAATTAGTAATAACTTTTATCTACACCCATGCTTTAAATCCTCTATTAAATATTCTGAAACAGTTAGCTTATTGCAAAAATTAAATCACCCAATGTTCTAATAACCATTACATCATCCAAAAAAAGAACATTTTTGTTTACGCGCGTTCCACACCACCATGACTTCGCGCGCCGTAATAAAAAGTAGGTTATTCGAATCCCCGCCATTTTTCTTAGATATTTTTATTGTTTTGTTTACAAAAAAAATGTGAGCCGTCATGGGACGCCTGGCAGATGTGAAACATCGACATTATTTTGTAAAAGTAATATGCAGAAAAGAACATATTGTGATAGGAACTAAATATGTCATAATGATAAAATAAAATATTACGATTTTTTCCAGATAACGATGACTATTTATTGAATAAACATTTATTTTCATTAAATACAAAAATTTACGAATTTATTTCAAATCGTGACTACTTAATTCGTTTAATCAGTGACTTCGGTAATAGTTATATTCGATGTTGCCTCTGAGGACGGTATTACTGTGACAATGCGACGCGTCGCCACGGCATGCGTCGCCACGCCAGAAATCGGTTTTACGTGCGGCTATAAATGTTTCACATTAAAATGAGCGATTAATTTCCAAATGAACATAATATTACTACTAAAATAAATAATTATTTCACTAATACTTAGTTTATTTGTATATAATCAGTAATGGATGATATTTGGTTACTACTAGGACTGGCTGTTTTAATGTTAGCAGTAAGCTAACTGTTTCAGAATCTTTTAGAGTATTCATATTTTGGGTGTAGATAAAGTCTTGTATGCAACTGTTGATAATTAGGTATTAAAACACTCATGTGATACTATTATCCACATTCGTGTTTTAATACCCGTTATTACACAACAGTTGCATAAATAAATATAAAATTTCTGGCACCTGGAGACTCCTCTACTAGCCTGCAATAGTATTTTCGAGTATTAAAACAGTCAATTTTATTGTCAATTGTCTATTTTTAGACAAATCACGTCGTATAAAATCTAATCGGAAATATGGAACATGCCACAACTTATACCATAATAATCTTCGACTGCTATGTTTATACATTGCCGCATTTACTCCAGTTGTTTAAATATATTTCTTCAATAACCAGCAATGTAAAAGATTTATTCAGTTCAGGTTTGATTCGGACAGTGACAGTTGACAGACGACTAAGGAGAAAAGTGTGCCTTTTCCGACTTTGTCCGTTTAGATTTCGTATACAATCAAAGTACAATGACAATCACCGCAAAAAACCATAATGATCTCATTTTATCTACAATTGTGATGATAAATGTATAAATGAATGGGCTTGCCGCTATACGTCAGTATAAATTGCATTCAAACCGTTTTAGCCGTTTCAGATATTGGCGTGCATCAACTCAAAACAATAAAAAATATAGAATTAGGACCAGAGTATTGAAATATTTTGGAGACAATTTACCTTGATGCTGCAAGTAAAGTGGTGGTTTGAAGTTCTGTATGCTAGAATGAGCGCTGCTACTTATATCTGTTTGGGCATTCTGTGTACTGCTTTGCGTGTTCTGTGTATTACTGTGTATATTCTGAGCGCTGCCGTGCGAGTTCTGGGTGTTATTATGCGAGTTGTGTGCACTACTGTGGGAGTTCTGAGCGTTACTGTGCGTGTTCTGGGTGCTGTTGTGTAAGTTCTGTGTGTTGAAGTAGTCGTGAACCCAGTCGAACAGAGCTGGATGACCGCCGTCTGCCGCAGTCGGCTTGTGGAAGTCTATTAAGGAACACCTGGAATATAAAGATATTATTGAAACATTAGAGATATTCCGAACCTTATAAGCTCTGTCTTGTTTAAAATAATGCCATTATGTCAAATTACGAATCTTCATGTAAGAATAACGCCATTACGTCATTCCACAACGACGCGTTTCTCTACAAACTTTTTGCCTCGCAAACCCAAATTCAAATAAACTTTATTCAATTAGGCTTAATCTAAGCACTTTTGGTACGTCACTATAAATACTTTTTCTTTAATACTGAATATACCTAAAGTACAGCTCGTGAGAAGAACATACAAGAAATTCAACGGAATTATTTTCAATCAAATAGAGTATTTTACAATGGCTGTAATATGCATACCAAATTTGTTTATAAGCGTATTGAATATCAAATATTTCATAAAAAGTAATATACAATAAACTGTATAAATAAATAGATATAAATAATCGTATATTGGATGCATCAACCTTTAGAGCTTGGATTCATTGAACACAACTCTGTGGAATCATGAATTTTTCTGTATCTGATATCGATATGAATTAGGAATCTTGAAGTCTAGACCATACTTCCATCACAACGGCCGGTAACATGTCCGTTCACCTGTGGTTTTGCTAATGTCTATGGGCGGCTGATTTTTTGAAGTGATATCTTCTCATGGGATGGTTAACCGCTTCTTAGCGTAACGGGTCACGGTGCCAGTCTGTCTGGCTTCTCTTTCTCTCATGGCCGTATGGCAGCGGTAGACATGCTCCTCCTCTCTCACTCTAACATACTGTTACTTGTATAGAATTATATAATGATACTAATAATAGCATTATCATCACTTCAGCCGGTAGAGGTCGACTGTTGCACAAAGTCCTCCCCCAAAATCGCCATGACGATCGGTCCTGCGTTTCCTTCATCCAAAGTGTTCCGGCGATCTTGACCAGATCGTCGGTCCATCTTGTACCAACACTATGTCTACCGGTAAGTGGTCGCTATTCGAGGACTATACTGCCCCAATGGCCATCTGTCCGTCGAGCAATGTGCCCTGCCGTTTCGCAACCATTACACGTACACAAAATTTTAAAGTACATCTTCAGGAATTGTAACTAAGAATAAGATATATTTTATAATCAATAAAAGATTTTATTAATAAATAACCTTTCCTTAGAATATCATATTAATGCATAATATTTAAGCTTTTCTCAAGTTAAACAATTTCAATATTAAATATTTCAACTTAGATTAGTTAAAGTTACTTCTGTCGGGCGTCCCGTTACGCAAAAGTTTTTTATTTCTTTTTACTTTCCTACAGAAGAGCCAATCACCCATTTGCCTACTCCGGCTGTCAACAACAAATAAAGCTTGCAGAAGGGATAAAAGCATATTGTCTTACTTAATCCTTAGCGACGAAAGGACGGTGACTACTTCACAGGCGCCAATCCATTTCCTGGTGTTGTGAAGCTTTGAGCCGAGTTGCTCGGAACCCTGGAATTAACAAACAAGTGGCGGCTATCGAAAGTAAGGGATAAGGTCAAAAAAGAAGCGCAGGTCAGGCCACATAATATGGAGTATTGCTGTCATCTCTGATCTGGCGCACCCCAGTACATGCTTGAACCACTTGACTGCGTGCAACGCAAGAGCAGCTCGAATTGTCGGGGACCCAGTGCTGTGTGAACGGCTGGATCACTTGGCGTTGCGTAGGGACGTCGCTTCAAAATATGTCTTTATCACGGGGAGTGTTGCGAAGAGTTGTTTGACTTGATTCGCACGACACGCCACAAATTAGGATATCATCCCCACCATCTATCTGGATGTGTGGCGTTCCTCCACAGTGCAATTTTCTAGGAAATTTCTTCAATGTACGACCAAGCTGTTTAATGAGTTTCCTTGTGCGGTGTTTCCAGGACGATACGACATGGGTATCTTCAAAAAAGCGCATACAATTTTTTAAAGGGCCAGCAACGCTCTTGTGATTCCTCTGGTATTGCAGGAGAATGTGGGCGGCGGTGATCACTTAACATCAGGTGACCCGTACGCTTGTTTGTCTTCTCTTCTATAAAAAAGGGAGATACAGCGAAGGCTTCTGATCGTGTATGCCACAAGACACTTCTCTCGAAACTTCCATCATTTAGGCTTCATAACCGCTCAGTGATATTTTTAGAACTCGAAGCCCATAAACACTAAAGTTGAGGCCATGCAGGGGCCTTCTCGGGAAACCATCGACCAGTGCCGGAAGTAACTTGTATCTTCTATTGAGTCCTCTCTTGTGAAGCCCGCGGAATGAAGTAAAATAAAACTTGTTCAATTTAACCCCAGAAGACTCAAGTTTGTGCGTTAACCACAAAAATAACTATTTGTCGTATCAGCGCTCTACAACAATTCTCTTCTTAATGCCTCGTCTAACATCAGAATACTAGGCCTATAAATCTCGGGCGATTAAGCTACAGGTGAACAGTTTCAACTAGATCACTTGGTTTTGCGTAGAGACGTCGCTTCATCTTTTGTCTTCTACCACATTTATCACAGTATTCTGAAGAGCTGTTCGACCTGATAATTTCACTCCACACCGTGACCATTTAAAACCAGTGGGAGGCTAGATTATGGGTACAACAATGGCGCCTTTTTCTGCCGTGAAGCAGTAATGTGTAAACATTATTGTGTTTCGGTCTGAAGGGCGCCGTAGCTAGTGAAATTACTGGGCAAATGAGACTTAACATCTTATGTCTAAAGGAGACGAGCGCTATTGTAGTGCCGCTCAGAATTTTTGGGTTTTTCAATAATCCTGAGCGGCACTGCATTCTAACGTCCCTTATTTTCATAAAAATAAAAATACTATGGAATGAGCTTCCGTGTGCGGTGTTAAAGGAAGATACGACTTCGGTACCTTAAAAAAAAACCGCGTCCCCTGGTGTTGCAAGAGAATTTTGTCGGCGGTGTTCACTTAACATAAAGTGACCCGTACGCTCATTTGTCTTCCTCCAAAGAGTGTGTGAGTACTTATGTACTCACGCAAGAAGTAATTATTCTTTAGAGTAATAAAACAAAAATCCTTAATAAAAATTATTCCTCGTGCTATTTACGTTTGCAGATAAATCAATAATGTAATAAAGAAGAAATTAAATACAACCAATGAATTTTTTTTTATTAGAAAACTTGTTTTTTTTAAATTTATTGAATTCCCGTCCATAGGTTGTAGTTCAGTAGACATATTATATGAGTTACAAGAGGCTTGGTAGCTGAAGTATCATACAAATGGTCTAGTTGACCAGCTAACGTCAGGGTGTCGGAATTATCGAGCGGAGTGAGCGCACATCGTAAAATTCACTCTTATTACTTTTCCCTAAGGCGCCAAAAGAAATGTAACTTGAAAAATATTCCATTATGTTCTTTTTGGAGGAAAACGAAGTCAATGTTGACGATTTTCACGGGAAATCATTCCGTCAGGCCGGTTGCCAGTCGTGATATCTAATAAGCCATTACCTGTGTGTCGAAACCTAGTTCCCAAGCTCGTTCCACCAGACGCTGCAAGGCTGGTATGGACGGGACGCAGTCACAATCTCGCTCTGTGACGCCTCCTTCTATCAGCCGCGCCGCGTATGCCGGGTGACGTAACAACGACGATAGCAGCATTTGCATGTTACTGAATATTCATAATGTTTTGTGTCAATACTACTACAAGGTTTGCAATTCCGATTTTTTTTTAATAAAAATAAGGGACGAGGCGACCAGGCCGTTCAGCTGATGGTAATTGATACACCCTGCCCATTACAATGCAGTGCCGCTCAGGATTCTTGAAAAACTCAAAAATTCTGAGCGACACTACAATTGCGCTCGTCACCTTGAGACATAAGTTGTCAAGTCTCATTGGCCCAGTAATTTCACTAGCTACGGCGCCCTTCAGTCCGAAACACAGTAATACTTACACATTACTGCTTCACGGTATAAAAAGGCACCGTTGTGGTAACCATAATCCAGCCAGCATCCTGTGCAAAGGAGCCTCCCACTGGTAAAATATAGCACTCAATGTTCAATTTGATCGCTCTGTTACGAATGAATCTTACGCGCTACTATATTTAACCTTAAGGATTACTCTTAAATGATACCGAACAGTGTTGTAAATAATTAACAATTTACAGAAAATAATTAACAAATAAACAAGTTGTTTACAAACGGAACAGTTAGTAAATATAACGATAACTATACTCGATATAAGTGTGTAAGACATATGACTGATTTTCCCTTACATTGGTAGGTGTTTGAGAATCTCAGTCTTATCTCAACTATCCTAAAACTCACAAAAATTCAGGGTAATTAGTAGTTTATGACTCGTAAAAAAGGTTTTACCAGTGGGAGGCTAATTTTCACAGGAAGCCGGCTAGATTATGGGTACCACAACGGCGCCTATTTCTGCCGTGAAGCAGTAATGTGTAAACATTACTGCTTCTGGTCTGAAGGTCGCCGTAGCTAGTGAAATTACTGGGCAAATGAGACTTAACATCTTATGTCTCAAGGTGACGAGCGCATTTGTAGCGCCGCTCAGAATTTTTGGGTTTATCAAGAATCCTGAGCGGCACTGCATTGTAATGGGTAGGGCGTATCAATTACCATCAGCTGAACGTCCTGCTCGTCTCGTCCCTTATTTTCATTAAAAAAAACCAAGTACCGACGGCATAATATTATTCTGCCGTCACGCAATTGAAAGCAAGTTAAAGTAATTTAATGCCCATTATAAGTCTCACTAGACTTATCATATTGTGTCCATAAAACCATCAAAATATGGTATATTATGAAATAAAATGGCATAAGGATAACCAAACTATACCCCGCACATATGTGTCTCTCGTGGGCGTTGCATTCATATAACGGGATATATACAGTATGGATTGCATATATATGAAATAAATGAGAATACAAGTCATACTGGTCCACAGTATAGTAAAATTAATTATTAAATTAAAAGCCCTAAATTATAAAAGTCAATTTAACAAAGAAAATAAATATCAAAATTGAACTAGAAAAAAGAAAATAGTTTGTTTAGACAACATACTTTCCGAGGAGCGACAACGAAGCACACAAGCGCCGAATCGGATGTTACTTCTCTTCTCGTAAACAAGCCCTTAACAATTAGCGAAGTAATGAAAATTGATTTAAACATTTCACTTGAACTTTAAGATAGTTAAATGAATAGATACAGTCAATCACTTAAAACAATCGCGCCCTGCGTAAGGCACCCACACGGCGAAAAAATAAAGGCGTAAATAGGGCACAATTCTAGTTTATCGATACTTTATTTACAATTACTAACTAACAACCTAAACAAGGCATTAATAACTAGTATTTTGGTGTTATTCGAATAATATTTTTAACAATTATAAATTAATTAATGGATAAGCTTTGTAAAAAAATAGTTTATTTTTGTAAGTTCAATACTTACGAAATCACTGTTTTCTGAGTGTTTTCCTGAGAAGCGAACAAGTAAGTTGGTACCATTTTTATAAGGTTGCTTTCAAATTACAAACAAGTAATAAATTGTTATTGTTTAGTTCTTCCTTATTCACAATCATTATCTTTAAACTACTTCACAATTTACGAAGCTGTTTAGTTTTAAATACCTAGGGTGTAGTATTTTTACAAAATCATTACAGAACAATTTCAAAATAAACTTAAACATCTTATTGTTTATCGACTACAACTCCCTTTAAATAAAGCTAACTATCGATAGAGGATGTCCTTACCCTACGCCGTACGAAGTTCGACCTTGCCTTTGAATAGCGCCGCCGTCAAAGAGATACCACCGGCACGTGAAATTTAAAGCCAAATCACATGGTCGGATTTGGTAAGGGGCGACACGCTCACCCGACCATAGGACGGTCCGGTGAGCGTGGGTGGATATCTCGTACCAATTGGTCCGCCAGTACGGTCCGGAGGGTAATAATAATAATTTTACACAAATAAAATTTGAAAAACAAAATTTTATGAACGATGCGGGGCTCGAACCCACGACCTCTGGCGTTCCGTGACAGTGCTCTAACCAACTGAGCCAACAGTTCGAGTGACGTATCGTCATAAAATCTTGTATGCTTTGTTCAACTCTCAGGTTGTGGCTTCATCTACAGGATCTACTTTACAGTTGATAACCTGCTCAACCCCAATATTTCCATATTAGGAAATTGACTTGAGATGTCGCTCTTGTAAATCTAAACAATTATGTTTTTAAAGTGATAACTCTCACTTCTAGGATTATTACATAAATACAATTTGAAAAACAAAATTTTATGAACGATACGGGACTCGAACCCACGACCTCTGGCGTTCCGTGCCCGTGCTCTAACCAACTAAGCCAACCGTTCGAGTGACGTAATAATAATTTAGTACGATGGACAATGGGACATACCATCGAATATGGTCCGGTACCAGACCGCGTCCGATTGTTCGGAGGGACCAAATCCGACCATGTGTTTAGGCTATAAATTACACGTGCCGGCGGTATCTCTTTGACAGCGTTGCCCGGAACGCCGCCTTATGATATTGAAATATTCAAGTTTAAGACTTATTGACCCAGTTACCTATTGTACAGTACGTTTAAATTAGCTCAAAATGAAAAGTTTGACAAAACCAATGCATTTCTTTTTTCTAGTTCAATTTTGATATTTATTTTCGTTGATAATTTCACTTTTATAATTTAGGGATTTTAATTTAATAATTAATTTTACTATACTGTGGACCAGTATGACTTGTATTCTCATTTATTTCATATATATGCAATCCATACTGTATATATCCCGTTATATGAATGCAACGCCCACGAGAGACACATATGTGCGGGGTCTAGTTTGTTTATCCTTATGCCATTTCATTTCATAATATGCCATAATTTGATGGTTTTTTGGACACAAAATGATTTTGTTAAATTTTGGTATATCGTCAGCAAATATGCTAACAAGTATGTACCTACATTTATTTCATATAAGCTAGTTCCATATTGTATAGTGCCACAGGTGTGCGACCTGACTTATTATGGAAGATTATTCTCACCGGTAGCCGCAGCCCCAGCCCCTGTCTCCATACGTGCTGGCGTAGTGGTCGACGGCGCTGCAGAGGTACCACCGCACTACCGCGGGATTCGAAGCGTTCAGCTGACCTATCCTCTCCAGTATACCTACAACAAATTTTTAATTCAAAACCGTTTATCAATATAAGTACTGAATGATTTCAAGTTCCCGTGCAATACCAATTAACAGTGGGCTCCTTTGCACAGCATGCCGGCTAAATTATGGGTACCACAACGGCGCCTATTCCTGCCGTGAAGCAGTAATGTGTAAACATTACTGTGTTTCAGTCTGAAGGGCGCCGTAGCTAGTGAAATTACTGGGCAAATGAAACTTAACATCTTATGTCTCAAGGTGACGAGCTCAGTTGTAGTGCCGCTCAGAATTTTTGAAATACCCAAAGTATTTCAAGAATCTTGAGTGACACCGCATTGTAATGGACAGGGCGTATCAATTACCATCAGCTGAACGTCTTGCTCGTCTCGACCCTTATTTTCATTAAAAATAATATGTATTACTCACCTCAGCTGTGTCAACATGTATTACTAACAAAAATTAAAATGCCTCTTTCGTAAGTCCAAGCTACAATGAACCTGCTGTCACGTGATGTTATCATTTATTTATAATGTTTTACTAGGGTCGATTTAGTCACAATTTTTGTTCAGAAATGAATGATTTCCTATAATCTATTAAACGTGAATTGAATAATAGTTATTTATGCATCTGTTGTGTAATAAGGGGTATTAAAACACGAATGTGGATTTAT
This sequence comes from Leptidea sinapis, assembly GCF_905404315.1. Lineage (NCBI taxonomy): Eukaryota > Metazoa > Arthropoda > Insecta > Lepidoptera > Pieridae > Leptidea > Leptidea sinapis. Next base: position 12,094,332 of record NC_066271.1, on the reverse strand, counting down.
CTCACGAGGCGAAGCCGAGTGTGATAATAGTATCAGATGAGTGTTTTAATACCTAATTATCAACAGTTGCATACAAGACTTTATCTACACCCAGAATATGAATCCTCTAAAAGATTCTGAAACAGTTAGCTTACTGCTATATAACATTAAAACAGCCAGCCCTAGTAGTAACCTAATATCATCCCTTACTGATAATATACAAATAAACTAAGTATTAATGAAAGAATTATTAATTTTAGTAGTAATTTACATTTTATATAATGCATTTATTAAAATTCACTAGAATATTATGTTATTTTGCAGTGTTTAAAATATCCGGCGCTGTGCTGTCAAAACTTGAATCGCTCATTTTTTCAAGAAAAATGGCGGGGTTTCGAAAAACCTACTTTTTTTTTACGGCGCGCCATGTTCTGGTAGTGTGGAACGCGCGTAAACGAAAATGTTCTTTTTTTGAAATTCATACAGATACCACGCATCGAGCAATGTGGCTGTTTGTTGAAACTCTTTGTGCATGAAGGGATCGAAAAAAAAACAACGAGTGTTGTTATGAAATTCAGTACAACATTACAACACTCGTTTGGATGATGTAATGGTTATTACGACATTGGGTGTTTTAATGTTGGCAATAAGCTAACTGTTTCAGAATCTTTAAAAGAGAATTTAAAGCATGGGTGTAGATAAAAACTATTTAACGTGATGTTTTCCATTACTCAAGGATAATTTTTTTATGAGTTTCCTCGTTATTTCCGAAAAATACCTTGCGAAATACTCTTAATAGTGTTCAAAAGAAAGGATCAAGTGAAAAACAGACTCTCACAAGGGTACCACAAATAATATGATATTACACTGAGTGCCTATTTTTAAATACTATAGTAAAATAATTTTCCTTTATATTTTCACGGCGGCTCTTTTAGAATCGGCCATATATACATTATATGTGGGTCTCGCACTTGCGATTGCGCAATTTCATTAGCAATGAGTGTCCTTCATACCTGAAACACATATACTGCTTACATGACAGCAAAATAATGCAGTGCTGTGGTACAATATAGCCAGCATCTTGTATAAAGAAGCGAACACTTGTTCAATTTTGTTTATCCATTTGCACGAGACCCAATAAACTATACTATATATACGATATACTCAGTCAAATTGCTTAGATACCGAAAACGATCAATAAAGGAGTTTATAATAAAATGTCACCGCTAGTTTTGGAGCAGCCCGTGTCAAGTCCTGAGGCGGAAGCTCGTCTTAAGCCCACGCTTCTCTCGTAGTAGCCAGCCACGGACAGGGCGCCGCTGTACACCGCCCGTTTCAGACTACTGGCGGCTCGGCTACTGTAGCCCTCCTCGTCTTCCTCCATTCCATACTGAGCCTGGAAGTTATATTAAATACTGCTTAGAACTTTACTATACTTGGTGTCTCTTGTAGTGAGAAGAAATGGCTTTGAAATAAATAAAATTTATTGAATTAGGCGTTACTTTGCGGAAATCCATAATTATACAAACGACTTAGGCTTTCTTTAGTGTTAATTCCGCCATTAATACTCGAGAGTTGACTTGAGTCTCGTGCCAGATTTTGGCGAGACAACACGTCCTGAGGATGCCTCGTGTAGAGGCGAAACACGTGCCGAATTGTTTTAAAAACAAATATTGGTGGAATTAACACTAAAGAAAGCCTAAGTCGTTTGTATTTGAAATAAATGTAAGTTTTAGTTCAGGATTAGATAGGTCTATTATGTAGAAACACGGTTACATATTTTTTTCACGATAGAAATAAAATTGTTGACTCCACATCATAAATAACCAGTGGGAGGCTCCTTTGTACAGGCGCCTATTTACAACATTACATTGTTTCAGTCTGAAGGGCATCGAGCTAGTGAAATTACTGGGTAAATGAGGCCTAACATCTTATGTCTTAAGGAGACGAACGCAATTGTAGTGCCGCTTTTTGGTTTTTTCAAGAATCCTGAGCGGCATTGCATTGTAATGGGCAGGACGTATCAATTACCATCAGTTGAATGTCCTGTTCGTCTTGTCCCTTATTGTCATAAAAAAAAAAATTCTTTAAGCCATCAGCATTAAAATACTTGAATATACATATGACTGAAATTTTGCACAGAACGTAAACTAAATATAAAGCAGGCGTGATATAATTCAGATTTTTAAAGTTAGTCGGTCAGTTTCAAATGACGATCGTCAGCAAAGTTCACCTCACCTGCGAAGACAATGTACTCGTAGAGTAGTGCCATGTTTGGATGTTTCCGGTTTCAAACACTCATAAGTGATGGTGATTGGATCAACAGAATCGGATAGAATATGCTTAGGTCTCTCTCTATTTTAATGCAGTAACAAAATTTCAGTTGTTTATTGACTAAAAATCGTTTGATTCATATCCTTTCCTTCATATTTACCATTAAATGAGAAAACAATGGCTGTTAGGTTAATAAAAAATAATGATAACCCTCACTCTCAATAACTGAAACTCTTGTTCCTCCCTGGTCCGCTGAGCCTCCCTCTCGGCATCGGACAACAATGGCGCTCCACCATCTTCCCCTCGCTCAAAGTGGTCTTCTATATGCTGTATCTAAATAATAAATATTTTCAATTAATATTTTAAAGTAAGATTAGGGAACTGATTCAACAAGATGAATTTAAATCAAAATGTCAATCAGCACATATGTTTCCATGTCTAAGTGTATATTCATGTATATGCTCGGTGGTAGGAACGAAAATCAACAAAGTCCAAAGAAATACAAACGGCCAGTTATAAAATCAAGAAGTGCATCTGCACATGCTGGTTTCGGTGATATGCGCTTACTCCTCTAGCGATTAAATTGAGACGAGTCCGCCCATGTATCATGGGGGAAATTCCTTGAGATGAAGACTATCACATCATCATATCACAAAACTATGATGACGTAGCGACACGTAACTGACGATATGTTGATGTTTTGCTTGAGTTTAACTCACATAATATGTAATATCTAGAGCAGGAACTCATGAGTAAAATAAATACTGAAGTAGCTGTGGCTGTTCCTTATTTACCTGATATGTATGACCCATCCTGTATAATGATGAATTTTTTTAAAATAGTTACCTCATCCAGAGGAAGCTTAGGTCCTCTTAAGGTGCACAAATATTTCTCAAAAGATCTTAATCCCAAATCTCAGATTTGAATTTTTCAACAGAATATTTTATTTTAAATCACTTATTGAATGTCTATTTTCACTATTTTTGATGATACCAAAGACATATCAACCGAAAATAACTAAACAAATAAGATCTTTCATAATTTGATATTTTGCAAGGGATAAAGTGGAAGAATGTCACACCCGGACCTCCCAATCCATGAAATTAGTAAACTGTAATCTAGTAGTAGCTTAGTAAACTTAGCACATTTTGGGATAATGATTATATTATTTCTTGTAATAGCATTAAAAGTTGTTCACAATCTGAAAATTTCAGCTCTAACTATAGTGTACTTATTAACCACTATAGTCTATTCTATTCTTCCTACTGTGGCTTCTGTGGAAGACACACCACAGTGGTTAATGAGATACCGCCCACTGACTGCCAGATGGATGGTTATTTCTTATTCTTCAGCTTTTAAATGAATAAAAATGGTAAAAGTACACACCAGTTCATGTTGTGAGAGTGGGAGAGGTTGACAACAGATTGGACAGTTGCTGACTGGACTCTCTTCCATCATTACCACATCTTCATATGATGCATTGTCCACTTGATCCTGAAATAATTAATTACTTTTACAAAGTCCGTCAGAGGTACATGAGTGCTCTTTCTGTGATATCACTTGCTTGTTTCATTTAAACATTAATTGGTTAATGTTGTTTTGTATATTAAATTGTGTATGTGCATAATAAAACTACTTGAATAATAGGTAGTTTATCAAAATACTAATTTGATTCAGTGCCGGATTAAGTAAGTGTAATTTCCCGTAGTAAATTCTTACATATTATGAGGCCTTGATCTATATTGGAAATAGTTAGTTACCATGGATTGTCTTAGAAGGAAATGTTGTAAAATTTTGTGAGATCAAGTGGATTCAATGTACCACTTCATAATAAGTTAAATCAAAAATATACACTCAGGTAGAGATGAGTGGGTATAAATTTGTGTGGCTCCCTACCCGCAACCTGATGACTGGGACAAAATATGTAAAATAATAGGAGTTGTCACCAGTCACTGTCCCTTGAACAAGCATCTATCTAGGTAGATAGTAAATAATAGGTGTAACAGGCAGCTTTTTATGCAGAGGATGCATGCAACACATGCTTATGAAGTGCAGGAATGTGGCCGGATAAATTGCACAAATACTCCTTTCCTGGGCCCATAGCAGTTGCATCACTTGCTACGTAGTTAATCCGGCACTGATTTGTATCTTAAAACACAGTATGAAATTATACTGGAAGTACATATTTTATTTTCTATTATAAACAATATTTACTCACAGCTTTTTGTGGACTCAAAATATCTCTATGTTCAACATTTACATGCATTTCCACATCTGAACAGTTGTTGAACTCTTTCTCACAGATCGGGCACTGAAATGATGATCCGTGAGGTCCTGGTGACATCGCCATTGCACTGTAGCCCAGAGTGGGATTCTCGAGATTTATAGTAGGATTTACAAAGCCCAAAGTAGGATTTTCTAAGTTTTCATTGTAATTAGCATTTCCCATTACCGAAGGAGATGTTAGATCAAAGTGTGCACGATTTATATGTTCTTCTAACTTCTGAGGGCATGTAGATGTAAAATCGCATAGAAGGCACTAAAACATAAAAATCTACAGTTAATTTAACGATTGTTCGGCTATCGGCAGTTCAGTTTCGTTAATAATTATTCAATTTCATTTAAAAAAAATGTAAACAAAAACATGTCAACTGTCAAGCTCTGAAAAGAGGCATTTTTTTGACATTTGTTTATGATTAGAGTACTCACTACACAGTCTCTCCATCTTAGAAGTAGTAGTATTTGAATGAAAAAAAGGAAAACTGTTATTAAAGTTATTATTGATTCCACATAACTATAAAATCCAGTAAAAGTATTGCTTTGTTCGAGGAGGTTACAGACGGCAGTTAATGCTTCGTAGCTAAAGGCCAATGATATTATAGTATTAAAAGAGGTAGATAATATGTCATTAGCGCACCGAAAATGAATCACCTAAATGGAGGCAATTGGCCCCTTTGGTCGTAGTCGCTGTCTCGAAATGTAAACGGTACGCCGCGTTTGTTGTTGACAGAATTGCTTACAGTTTGACATAGGTACAACATTAAAATGCCGTCTTGTGTTATGGTAAGATGCACTAATTACGAAAGTAAAAAAATTCATACAATTACATACCACAGTTAAGAAATCATGAAATATAACATCTTATTTGATTTCATTATTTCTCTAACAAAATAAATATGACGCCATGACATCACCGCCAAGCCGAACGCCGCGGCCGCAATGAATACGAAGCAATTTAGATTTATCTCTTTTTCGCTTGCGATAATTGCATTTACTATCCTTCTTTGGCGTATAATCGTAATATAGTGTGCTATTGCAATGTTAAATTATTCATGTGTGCGTTAGTGTATCATTTACAAACACCGAATGTTTTCTAGGTAACCTATCTATACTTTTAAATATCATTGCTAAAGGTCATTCGACATTTCGATAGCGTTATTAAAAAACCGGTTCTGGCTGGCTAGTTGGTAAGGCGTTGAGAAATCGCAAATCTAATTTTAGAATTTCATTTAAGTACTTTTTTACCATAAGTGAAAAAAAATCATTTAATAACGTGTTTCATTTCACTAAGCTAGCTTGTTCACCAGCGACCATTGACCTTAATCCTCATAGATACAATCAATAAAATCAATAAGATTTTCCAAAATTATCAAACAAAAAATTCGGGCTGGGAATCAAATTATGTGCCCGCTATATTTACAAATGAGTGTATTAAACTAAAACTCATAAATTATTATAATATGAGAACAACTGTTTGTAAGTGCTTTCATTTATGTTTAAATAGATTTTTCACTACGTGCCTACAGTTATGCATTAACACCCTTTTTTAATATTTTCATATGATACCCATTAATTTTTTTATAAGTATAACGCATGCTGCAACATGCAGATTTTAAATTATTAAAATACAGTTATGGATAATTTTTAACGCAATTTTACATCATAGACGGTGTTTGAATACGTTCAGTATTGCCAGGTGCCAGCATAGATTCACGGCATTTAGCGTACGATTAAATTTAGGTAACCATTTGATTTTTTTTTGATCCAAATGCTGAAACAACATCAATCAAAACAAATCAGTTTGACCTGTTTCTTTATACGTTTAAATGTTTCCATTCCAAACCTGTTTAAAAACATCCCTACAATTCATACATAATAATATGCAGAAAAAAGATTATATATAATTAAAAAAATAGTACGCACCTGCACCATAGGGCTGGGCGTCGGAGCTAACTTTTTAGGTATATTAGCTTTTAATTTTAATGCTAACTGCGATCGTAGAGGCGAACCTTGTCCAGCACTGGCCATTGTTGTCTGCAATAAAACAGCAATTGTAATCCATGACTATGATTAAATAACATTTATGGCATTTAACTTTGAAACTACTAACTAAAAGCCTAATTGGTATCTAAAATGCTTGGTGCTCTTTGGAGTACTACACTCACTTCTAGGGCGTGCTACATGTAGCTGTAAAGCTTTCACTACTGGGCGGGTAATCCCTAATGCTTATCTATTTGATTGCATAGAATAGACCTTCATGCGTAGAGCATACTCCTACAATGAAAGCCGCCAACGCATCTCTTGACTTCTGGTTTGCAGACTTTTATTGACAGCTGGTTTTCACTTTTTATCAGGGTAGTAATTTGCCCGCTTACCCTTTCTAAAATATAAAAAAAACAACATAAATTGAAATTAAACTTCAACACATTACCTTGTTTTTGTTTGGAGATCCTTCATGGCTAACATTATTATGAGTGGGACTCGGGTTGACATCTGTAATTAAAATGTTTAATATATAAATAATACTATATTTTAATAAAAATAAACAGATTTCTTGACTTAATCGTTTTGAAGCGAAGCTTTTATACGGACGTTCGGGGAGATTTTAGCGTTACAGCCTTTTCTGCCGCGAAGCAGTAATGTGTAAGCATTATTGTGTTTCGGTCTGAATGGCGCCATAGCTAGTGAAATTACTGGGTAAATGAGACTTAACATCTTATGTCTCAACGTGACGAGTTCAGAATTACCCAGAAACTCAGTTGAGTTTTTTAGTTTTTTACATGACCGTTTTTAATTTTTAGTTTTATTATTTAACTCATTCAGAGTTTGACTTTTAGCCAGTTAAACTATTAGCGCCTTCACAGCATGGTCGTACTCCCAGCTTATGTTGTGTACTTATTTATACCGGGTAAATTGCATCGAAACGTTCAGGCTGCACAGCGTGCAATCATTTGAATTTGGCGCCAAAAATCACCATGTTATTTTTTATTTTATTTTGATATACCCAGTGTCACTCAAACAGTAAATAACAGTCTAACGACATTTCTCAAGTTAAAATGCATCGAGCTGTTCATGCTGCAGAGCGTGCCAAACGTTTGAATTTGGCACCAAAATCTGCCATTTTGTTTTTTATTTTGATATACCCAGTGTCAAGCTCACAGTAAATACGAATCTTACGACACCTCTCAAGTTTAAATCCATCTAGCCATTCAGGCTGCAGAGCGTGCTAAACATTTGAATTTGGCACCAAAAGTCCGCCATTCTGTTTTTTGTTTTATTATTATATACACAGTGTCACTCTCACAGTAAATATAAATCGCACGTTCAGGCTGCAGAGCGTGCCAAACAATCATACATACATACTTACTCTCGAAAAACATAATCATTCTGGGACAGTAACGGTCGAGTAAAAATTATCATTATTCAATACCTACTTGGTACCCGGTACGCACACAAAACCCGAAACTGTACAAAACGAAAAACAAGAGCATTGGGTGATTTTAGAAAAATAATTAGTTTTGTTAAAAATACCTAGTTTCGTACCGTGCTGTTATTATTAATGATATTTTTACAGTGTAGTCTGGACTCAACAGATAGCCGATATGAGTAGCTCATCTTACATTAGCTAAAATAAAAAGTTATATTAGATGCATACGGTACATTGCATAGCAAACACACACACCCAGCCATTTATGTCGGTTCAATAGAGAAAACAAGCTTGAAGTGGCGTCCCTTATCACTTTTCTCACTCACATCATACTGCTCACTCTATACTCACACACGTGGCAGTAATGCATGCTATAAAAATCAGTACTATATTAATGTTATACAATCTTTAGGTCAATCAAAGAGCGGAATTGCAAGCGGATGATTGTATACTCACGGACTAGTAAAAAATAAGGACTCCGTATCACCTTACATAACAGTGTAGCAGCAAAACAAGCCGATTAACGTGTAAATGGCGTGGCGGTCCTCCACAGTGCGGTTTTCAAGGAGCTTTCTTCCACGTACTACAAAGCTTTGGAATGAACTTCCTTGTGCGGTGTTTCCAGGACGATACGACATGGGTACCTTCAAAAAAAGCGTGTACACCTTCCTTAAAGGCCGGCAACGCTACTTTGATTCCTCTGGTGTTGCAAGAGATTGTGGGCGGCGGTCATCACTTAACAACAGGCGACCCGTACGCTCGTTTTTCCTCCTATTCCATTAAAAAAAATGCATAGCTCCACGCACACACACAAATACAAGCCGACAGGCGGCCATTATGAGAATTGTCATCATCTGTGACAGATCAGTTTGCGTCTCAATAAATTATTTTAAAAAAGCCGTCGCGCGTTGTGAAATCGTGTAAAAACAATTAACTACGGAACATAAAAAGCGTCAAGGAATTACATTTCACAGATAGAATAGTAGTAATCATACTTTTTTTTTTCTTTTCATAATACAAATTAATTCGATGTTTGAAACACAAAACCTCCACAACGCGTGATAGTAACATCCAGTGTGACCGGAAATAAACAGGGACATTACCCTACCAATTGGGTAATCCATATTTTAATGGTGTTCTAAGTAGATATTTTTTTATGAAAATAAGGGTCGAGACGAGCAGGACGTTCAGCTGATGATAATTGATACGCCCTGCCCATTAAAATGCAGTGCCGTTCAGGATTCTTCAAATACCCAAAAATTCTGAGCGGCACTACAACTGCACTCGTCACCTTGAGACATAAGTCTCTTTTGCCCAGTAATTTATTTTAGTCTTTACCAACAATTTTTGAAAGTAGTGTGGAACAGTACTTCAAACCGGCCCATATTTGTATGCTTTATAAGGTGCGGTTCTGGCCACATAACGAGTATTGTTCCCATCTTTGAGCAGAGCTGCTCGAATTGTCGGGGATCCAGTACTCAGTGAAAATTTCCATTCCTCGGCGTTGTGGAGAGACGTGGCGTCTTAGAAGACACAAAATGGCAGACCGCATTTGTCACGGACATAAAAGTATGAATTGTAATTTTGTCTTTCTAGGAAGATGACGCTGTACCGAGAACTGAACTTAAGACTCTTTACCCTTTATATAAGTGTTACTATCTTAGCAACCAAATCACTATAAAGAACATAGGTAGTTGTTTGTTCTCCAAAAATCTACTTATTTCATACGTCAGTGGCAAAAAAAACGAATTTAAGAATGAATTTCGTGTAGGTATTCTTAAAAATAAGATACGTTAGTACGTCATTTTTATATCAGTTAAAACAAAGATACTGTAAACAAGACACGGGCACAGGAATCAAACCAGCAATCCTCACTTTCAAGGTTTATGTGATTTATTTATTTACTCATAATATGACGATATTTACTTTTATTTCAGAAAAGAATCTGACTTACCGATTTTTTAGTACTTATCTGATACTAAAAAATCGGAGTTATAAGTAACGTGGCTGTATAATACTATGACTAATAACGGAAAAATATTTTTGTTATCTGGTATTCCCCGCAACTGCACACACACTAGCGTAATGTTGCTTCACTTCTTAATATTATGGCGCGGAGTCCTTCTTTTTTTATTCTTCTGTGAGTATACTATAGTTTTTTTTTCTAACTGCAGGTACTGCTGTATAGTCCCAAGTACAAGAAGTCATTTTAATTTTTTTTTTCTCTATTAACTAGGCTTATACAAATATTTTGGGTGCTTTGGATCAATAATTTAAAACTGTTTAAGTGTCAAAAAAGATATTATAAAAGGTAAAAAAGCTAAAACTTACTTTTCTTTTCGAAACCATTTACAACATCATTCTCATAAGAGTTTTCTTTGCGATTCTTCTTTGGTATCACCCCATTATTTATGTTAATATTTTTCACTCCATTACATAAATTGATGTTTTTGTGTGACCGGGAATATCTGTCTTCGTTCTTTTCCATTCTATTGCTGTCTTTGTCCTGACTAGTTCTGTTATGGTTTATTTTGTTTTTAGAAATGGCGCCATTTTGGAATGACGTTGACATTTCGATAGGACTATGCCAGCCGTTGACAGATCCCGGTGTAGTGTAACTACAACTGTCAGCGGTTGTCATTTTTGAATCTTCATCAAAACTGAAAATTAGTAACAATTAGTATAAATTCGATAAAATATAATTGATAATGGATTTACGTATGAGTTTGGATTAGCAGTAAGTTGTAGTCTTAGATAATTTATACGTCTAGATAGACTATGACAACTGTGAAAACGTCGAAAAAAATTGAGCTTAGAACTAACCTTTAACAAAATGTCATAATAATCGCGAGTTTAAGACGTAGCCTGTCACGCATACTAAACTTATATTTCTGGCCTGTTTTTATCTAACAGCAAGAAACTATCTAGACGTATATATTATGTAGGGTTGTAGTTTAGTTAGTAACAGTAGAACTAACAGTAGGTACTTATATGATGTATAAAGCTAGACTGTTATTTCTGTTGTTATACCCACTGTTGCTTTCCGGTTTAAAGGGTATTAGAGTATCTTGTAGCTGGTATTCAGGTAGGGATCTAAGTCAAGTCTCAGCATTATGGGTACAGAATGATCAGATGGGTTCGTATCATATTTCAAGAAAATAAGTGATATTAAAATGTTACATAAAAATTACAATACCTAGGACTCTGATCATCAATAAACGCCATCAACTCTCTCTCTGGTGTGAGATAATGCAGGTGTACTCTCTGCACGTGTGCCACAAGCTGGGCCTGCGGGACGGTACAGTCGCAGAAAGGGCAGTCTGGTCTGCCAGCTACGTGGGCTTCAAGTGTGTGGCTCCTCATACCCTCGTCTGTCAAGCCCTCCGCTCCGCAGAGCTCACAGGTGTACGGGAATGGGCTACCTGACATCTTAAATCACTGCAACGATGATTTAACATCAAATATTATAGAAGCCAAGAATGTTTAAAAATACTATTCATTTATTCACTATTTATCAAACACTAAACATTAAATAAACATTCATAACTTATAACTGTAATTCGAAGTGTTACACCTATTAATGTGTATACAGCAGTCTTTGGCGCCAACTGCACTATCCCTCGCTTGTGTAAAGTATATAATAAATTCAGTTCATTAATTGATATAAATATTGATTCCCCTAACACTATTCGTAAATTAGTTATCAGCAATCTAGCCAGCCAGTTATGAGTGTGATAGATTACTTTGCTCTGTTAGTTATAACATAGGTTATATATTTTAATTAAAGATTAGTGTATTTTATTTTATTGTATAATTTCTTAGCTTAGATTTAGATTTTTGTTATACTTAGTTGTATGTCATTAAAACGCTTATTATTTGTTTCTAACTATCCGTTAAACAATTCTCAATTGATTATTGCAGACTTTCAAATTTTTCATACTTTTTTTTCACCGGTTTTAGTTTTTAACTCACTTTTAGATTTGTAATAATGTATCGATAAGCGAAATTAGCATGTAGTGTTTACCTTTAAATGATTTTGCATACCCTGCACATGTAATTTAAATTGTTAATTGTTTAAGAAATATTTTTATGTAAAATCGCTGGCAGACCAATAAATAAATAAATACAGCATTCACAAAACAAACACAACAACATATTAGTAAAAACAAAAAATATTGAATTTTTTTTTAGTTCACTTTAAACAAGGACCCTTTATTATATCAGAAACATATCGATAGTGCTATTATTAGCTTGCAATTTCATAAACGATCGTTTCATTCTATTGAGCGGTGAATTTAAACCTATGTTCGTTAAATAATCTCCTCGCGCTTTTATGTGGTAAGATCCCCTCACCGCCGATTTTAAAGACGTCAGCTCCAGACAGACACTTCCAAAAATTCCCACCAAAAGAACTGTCAGCATACTATTTAAAGATTCATTCGTTGCTTACGATGAAAGTACGCCCTGGCAAACGGAATCTTAGCACAGTCGTCAAGCGTCCTTGGACTGTCCCTTGTATTCCGGGGAATACCAATAGGCTACCACAGCCAGCAAGGCTCTGGTGATTCCTCTAGTGTAGCATACCTACTACTACGCAGGCTAGGTAGCCACGTCAATCATAAATCAGGTCGACTTCCGATACATGCACAGATGGTTGCGTTGTAACGAATCATGTTAACAACAATTAAACCCGTGGGGAAAATCACTCCGTGGAGAATCCCGAAATTTATTTCAGCGTGGAAAAGAATTCAGAGCATCTAGAACGACATGGTTCTGGAGTTAGATGAGAAGAAATACGAGGTGCTGAGAATATTTAAAATTCGCGACGTATTCTATAAAATATTGAATTGCAAAATTAACAGCATAGACATACATAATGAAATATCTATTTCAATTGCATTCAAAATCCCTAAACAACCAATGAATAACATTTTTCATACCCCCTACTGTAGTGCTAATATTTAGCTAAGCTCTCTTCCCTCTTCACACTCTTGCATGCAAACAGTATAACGAATGTAGCTATAAATTACATCTGGACATTTTTTATGAATCAGAAAATAAGTTTAAAAACAAGATCTTGTCACCATACAGTTCCTGATTGTTTGTTTTAACTGTTGATTCTAATCTTCGGAGCAATAATAGCTCTAATCTTTACCATACACTTTTATTATTTTTTATTTCTTTTTTAAATTAAAATAATAACTGGTAATTTCTAGTCCACTTTCTTAATGCTATTAATATAATTATAAATATAAATTACTTCAATTAATCTCATAATCATTAACACTGTTATTAGATTTAATTTATTAATCAATCAAGCTGAGTGATGTGTGCATCCATATAGTCATGTGTATCAGTCTTTGTCCCTTTGTCAACTTATACTTATTGTTTGTTTAACATATAACGATGTTGTTTTATATAAAAAATAAATTTTTAATAAAAGGAAACTGTCTATATACTTCATCTATACTTCAGCTATATCATGTTGTAGGTACTAAGTGCCAGCTGCTGTAACTCATCATGTATGGAAAGATAACAGAGACCAGTGAAGGTGAACATCATGGCTGAGCAATCTGAGAGTGGCTTGGCTTGATTTCTAGATCGCTGTCCCGTGCCGGTGCATCCACATTTAAATATTCACTGATGTACTAAAATTGTCTTGAGATTTTTCCACGGTAAAAAGTCAGTTTAGCGGTTTGTTCTCTACCCTGGTATTCGGTAACCAACGACAAACATGCAAGCCTACTTAAAAAAATATATAAATAAAGTACACGCGACTTCATAACCTCCTTATAAATAATGAATAAAGCTTACCCGATAGACGTTGGTTTGTCCATAATTAAAACCCAAGAAAGTTAAGAGATGATCTCTTATTTGATAAAACGTATTTTGGTAGATTTTGATAGTTCTATATTTGTATAGGTACAAGTAGTCTACATAGTTTGGATTTATAAGTATTTTGTCCAAAATTTTACGCTGAAGCCAGTTAGTTCATAGATACCTACGCTCTACCAACAACCTACAAAATAGGTAATGTGCAAACCTAACAAGTTGCAGACAGTCGAAAAAAGCTTTTTAATTTCTCATAATCGGAAAGTAATGATGTTTTGATCTGATTATTGGGTGGAAAATGCTGCTTCCCTCCATTGGGAGGGAAAAACTCATACGAATTACTTCCCACCTAAAGGCCGGAATGAATTTTAAAAATAGAACTGCTGTCAGCTGTGAAGATTTTTATGTAAAAAAACTAATTTAAAAAATGCTGCGGTCATTTGACTTTCTAAACAGCCAGTGTGAACTTAGCGCAAACTTCTATGAGCGGAATAAGCCGCAACAATTACGCGGTGAGTTCCATATTTATTTAAAAAGTCGACTTAAATTGTCCTAATTTGACAATTAATTTTAAATAGGTACTACTAATATTATTATATATTACATTATTAAATATATAGTTTAGATAAACAACTAGTTTTATTTTCTTCATATTTTAAATGAAAAGTAGCGTGTGTAACACGGGCAAAAGAATAAATTCCTTCTCAGACTATAGCCGTCTATACCTCGTACATACTATATAACTATAGTCTAAATACCTCGGGAATTGATTCTTTCGACCCTAGGTTAACAATCTACTATATCTGCACTATCACCCAAACTGACACGTGGTCTCTTAAGCTAAAACAAGCGATATCTGCACTACCACAAAAACTGACACGTGGTCTCATAAGTTTAAAAAAGCGATATCTGCGCTATTTATTACCCAAACTGACACGTCATCTTTTTATTCTTATAAACATATTAAAAAAATCGATGATAAACGAACATGAGAAAGCCACATGTAATTATAAAATGGGGTCAAACTAACGTGCACAAATTGTGTAAAATACAATTCGCTCCAGGAAATCTGTTAACATACCAAGTAGGTTCTAAATTTCTGGGTGAAGCTAGGCTGGTTGGAGTTACGGGCACTCAATGTATACAAATGGATGTAATTATATACATAAAATACAAACAGGTGTCCGACAGTTAGTTGTCTATTGGGTACGGAACATAAATAAATTTTCCAATATTACAACGTTTCAATAGTTTCCTCGATAAGTATGCAGTAGGTACTACACTATATTATGTTTCATGTGATTTCGTTTGAGTCAAAGAGATAGTATAAATACAGACAGTATAAAAAGATACCGCATAGAAAATAGCAAAAAAGATTAAAATAATGACGGAACAGTGACGAGCCGCGACTCACGACGAGGTCTATACTCTATAGCGTCTCGCAACATGCAGTACTTTATAATATAATATTTTGGCAGACTGAACTCTTGACCTAAAAACCCAGTGTTGCAGATGCTTTATATGTCTATCATTTCGACGTATTTTACATTTATTGGAGATATAAATATTTAATTCGTATTGAAAATATTTTAGCAATTCATTTAAAATTAATCAAAACTTCGTACATGTAATACAAACAAAATATATATAAATAAAATTATTAGTTATTTAATAATGATGTTGATTATTGAAACTTACGTGAAATATTAAATAAATCGTTTGTTTTTAACGTTTAAGCAATATCATCGTACACAAATTTACAACACTCATGTCGAATCGATAAAATTACCGCAGTTATGTTTTCAAGGAAATTCAAACGCTGGGTAATAATTATTAACGCAGTGATACAATATTATTACTTAATTTCTTACAAAATTATTTGAATATAACATTAATATCTAAACAATTCTTATCACTGATACTTATTTTTTTTAACTATTAAATAATTAATAAATACTCACAATTTATTGTCAAATTTATCGGGAAAACCCAGTTTCTAATTCACAGCACTATCTAACTGGTGTTTTATTACCGTAAGTTATTTGTTCTGACATTTTATAGCATTAATATATATATAATTTCATCGCACTGTCGTTATGTGGCTGGTGAACGCCATTCATGAACTTCATGGAAATAAAAAAAGAAATAGTTTACGCATGCGTGAAGCGAAATACGTCAACCCAGTATGTACCTTGACTGCCATGCCCAATAAACTACTTGAGAAACCAAAGTGACAAAGAAAATCAAGAAAGAAAAATTACTTCATAAGTCAATTTAATTTTTATGATTTTTCGTTTTATATTTCGTTAATTTTTTTGAATTGTTTAGCATAGTCTTTTTCCATTGAAACCATGAATAATGAAATATTATTAAATTATTTGAGAATTATTAGTAGGTAGGTAGGTAAGCTTTCAAAGCTCAAACTATTTTCAATAATCATTTTATAAAAGTAATTTGTTATCGCTTTGTACCTCCTTCCTTATTTTATTACTGTTTTATGTATATACTATATAATATGCAGATAATAAAACCACTTTAAAACAATGTCTTTTTTTTGTTTCATAAAAAACTCAATGTTAATATCATCTAGGGACATTCGTTTTTTAGACGAAGTTTCCATCCCTACTCTGTGCTTATACTGACAGGTTCATATCTAAAACCCAAATAAAGATACCTTCAATGTACAGATGACGCTGTAGAAGATTTTAGGTTCATCCAAATAATTATATTGTGCGTTGTGTTATTATGTTTTTCCGACTTTTTGTGTCTTTGTAACTTAAAAAGTGTTTTTAATTTAATATTAATATTAACGCACAATATATTATTTGTTTTAATTATTATTGTTTTTACGGTGAATTTAACGTATATTCTAACTTTGACGTTTGGGTGTACGGTGAGTTTTTTGAACAAAATTAAATAATCTGTTTTGTTGTCTGCAAATTATCCAACAAATTTTCTACCATTTCCATCGGAACTCAACTTGCAGCCTTAGACAAGCTTGGCTTGTGGTTTATTGTTGTTGGCAAATTATCCAACAAAGTCTTAGAGACTTGGACCATTTCCATCGGAACCCAACTTGCAGCCTTAGACAAGCATCTGCGCGTGTGTTTTGTTGTTCCTGACAAATTTGGAACGAATCAAAGGTGAAGCCGACGATTTGCCGCCCTCATTGTGGCCGTTCCGTGGCCATCTGGAGGGCAAAGCCAAACTGGCTTCAAAGAAATTGGGCGTCATAAATAGAGCACGACAATACTTCAAGCCGGCCCACATTCTAGCGCTCTACAAAGCGCAGGTCCGGCCTCACATGGAGTATTGCTGTCATCTCTGGTCTGGCGCACCCCAGTATCAGCTCGATCCATTTGACCGCGTGCAACGCAGAGCAGCTCGAATTGTCGAGGACCCAGTACTTTGAACGGCTGGATCACTTGGCGTTGCGTAGAGACGTCGCTTCATTGTGTGTCTTCTACCGTATTTATCACGGGGAGTGTTCCGAAGAGCTGTTCAACCTGATTCCTGCCGCCGAATTTCACCTTCGCACGACACGCCACAAGTTACGATATCATCCCCACCCAGATGTGTGGCGGTCCTCCACAGTGCGGTTTTCAAGGAGCTTTCTTCCTCGTACTACGAAGCTGTGGAATGAGCTTCCTTGTGCGGTGTTTCCGGGACGATAGGACATGGGTACCTTCAAGAAAAGAGCGTACACCTTCCTTAAAGGCCGGCAACGCTCTTGTGATTCCTCTGCTGTTGCAGGAGAGTGTGGGCGGCGGTGATCACTTAACACCAGGTGACCCGTACGCTCGTTTGTCCTCCTATTCCAAAAAAAATTGTTACAGGGGTACTAGGTACATAGTCAAAAGAAACAAATTATTACAATTTATTAAAAAAATGTCATCTTGCACTAACGGAACGTTTTGCGCAATTGCCATCCACATTTTATTGACATGACAGTCATTTTTTATATGGATGACACCAACCAACAACCGACACCATCAAACTATCTATACTCAAATCAGTAATTCACAATAAGATTCAATAAGATTAGTATCGTTTCTTGGTACTAAAAGCAGTAGACTTTAAAAGATTTGATACCAGCTTGAAAAAAGAATGAATTGTGAATCATTAATTATGTATTAGCCATTGGCAAACTTTTCACCTATAATAATATTATATTATCTTTTAGCAGATAGTAATTAGGCATAGAAATAAATAAATTATTGATAGATATTGATTAATATTTTTATGTCATATTTAAGTTTTAGTTATATCTTTTTTCTCCAACTTTTTTACACTTAGGTACTTACGATTTGCTTTTTCTTAGTTTTTTTTACGTTCTACAATTATTAATAAGGTTCCATGATGTACGCCACTTCTTTCAGTGGGTCCCAAATTACATGCCTTCTCGCCATCCTCCTTTCACTTTTACAATTTAATGTTTTTAGTTAAGTAATAAATATTGCTATACTTCTGTGGACTACAGTCTGCAGTCTCCTTCAAAACCCACAAAATAATTACGCGTACTTTACGCGTGCCCAGATTTCACTTCAAAAAGTATTAATTTAATTTAGTTAAACAAAAAAGTTTAAGTTCGCTAAGCTCTTACCAACTGAGCCAACCGTTCATGGATCGAAAATCTTGGTATGTTTCTATCTACAGGATCTACTTTACAGTTGAGAACCTGTTCAATCTCAATAATTACATATTAGGAAAATGTAGCTCTTTCAAACCTATACAATTTGTTATTTTAAAGTGATATTCCTCACTTCTGGGATTAATTAAATCTTCAACCAAAACTTAGATAAAGTAAAAAGTACTATAATCTTATTATACTACCTTAAAGAAATACATCATCATCTAAGTATTTTATACTGACGATCCCTATAGCCTAGTGGTTAGTGAGCCTGCCTACTGAGCTAGAGGTCCCAGGTTCGAATCCCGGTTCGTGCAAATATTTATATAATGAATATGAATGTTTGTTCCGAGTCATGGATGTTTATAAGTATCTATATACACTGGCCTTCAAAAGTAAGTATCACACTTTTAAAATTGGGATAACGTTTTAAGTTCACAAGATATACTTTCGAAATAAAAAGGACTCCAAAGAGAATTTAATTTTGTACATAAAAACTTTATAGTCGGTAACCTTCTTTAAAGAATTGGCTGAAAAAAAACTTCAAAAACAAAACCATTCCTTTTTCAAAGTGGATGTTTCCGAATTACAATTTTACCATTCACATTTTTCTTTCTGTTTTAAATTTTTTTCAAGATCGATGGGTCTCGTTTTAAAAATTTATGCTATAACATTTATTTATCATGCCTCTTTCAGTTGAAGAATGTCCTTGGATCATGGCTTTTCTGGAACTAGGCATCAGTATGCGTCGCACTGCAAGAATGGTGGGTGTGACGGTACGAACGGTCCAGAAGGTAAAGCGAAGGTACGAAGAGACTGGACACCATCTGAGAAGACCTTGTAATGGCAGACCCAGGTGTACCAGTGCCCGAGAAGATCGTTATATTATTTCCACTGTGTTAAGAAATCGCCACCAAAATGCAGTTGAAGTCCAGCAACAGCTACTTCAGACCCGGAGGGACTACATTAGTGACAGTACAGTGAGAAGAAGACTTGCTGAAGCAAATTTAAAACCCCGTAGACCAGCGAGTGGCCCAAAACTCGAGAGACAGCATCGAGTAGCAAGACTGCGATACGCCCGTGAACACATGCAGTGGGATGAAGAAGAATGGTCAAGAATTTTGTTTGCAGATGAGTCTCGATTCTCCCTTTACACTTCTGATGGAAGGCGAAGTGTTTACAGGCGACCTGGTGAGCGATACCTTCAAGCCTGCATCTCAGAAAAAGTCCAATACGGTGGAGGCAGTGTACATGTATGGGCTGGCATATCTTCAGAAGGTCGCACAGAGCTAGTAGCCATAGAAATAGCACCCTCACTGGTAAAAGATATGCTCAAGAGATTCTCAATGAGGATGCAGGGCCGTATTTAGCAAATATGGGTGATGGATCGATGCTGATGCATGATAATGCCCGGCCACACACGGCTCATATCGTACAAGAGTATATTCAGGAGGTCGGTATCAGCGTGATGGCTTGGCCATCAAGAAGTCCTGATCTCAACCCGATTGAACACGCCTGATATGAGCTTGGGAGGCTAGTCAGAAATCTCAGACCACCACCTACTACCCTCAGGGCACTAAAGCAGGCCCTGGTAGAAGAATGGGAGAATATTCCCCAACATCGGCTCCGAAACCTAGTGTTCAGTATGCCAAACCGGCTCGAAGCTGTAATCAGAGCTCGAGGAGGCAATACCAGTTATTAAAAATTAAATACTAACATGTAATACATTTTAGTTGAATTTTTTTACACGAAACTAAAAATGTCTATTTTCATTGTTTTATCTTTTTTAAGTTAAAAATGTTACTAATGTATAATTTTAGTTTCTAAAAAATAAAGCCTATAAAATTTGCAACAAAACGTTTATAATCTTAAATCTCTACCTTCTACAGTTAAGAAAAAAAATTAATTTGAAAAGTGTGATACTTACTTTTGCAGGCCAGTTTATGTTTAAGTAAATATATTCTATTAAATATATCGTTGTCTTGTATCCATAGTATGTATATATGCACCCATTGTATGCCTAGTTAGGGGCGAGATAATTATTTTTAAAGTGTGTCAATATTTATATTTAATTAAATATATTAACTTAATTATTATCAAAACTATATATTCGTATATAGTATATAGTCATTCAAGGAATAAATGTACAAAGATTATTCATTTTTCAGTTAAAATCGCACCAACCTTTAAAAAAAACCCACAAAGCTGTTGAAAGCCTCTTTGTAGTTCCATTCGTCCGTAGAATTGAAGTGAAAATGTTTTGAGTTTTAGGTATTGGTTCCTACAAACGGAATATTTGACAACTTTGAAATAAAAACATTAATCGTTAAAAATCGACGGTGGGTGATTAATATGATTGGTTGGCATACGATGTAAGTTTGGCACGAAAAATATCAGAAAAGCAAAACAGAAAGATACAGACAATGATGAATTTATGTGAAAATCATTTTGATTGAAACATGGCCTCTATATTTTCCTCATTCCCAAAAAATCACCAAAATAGCGCATAATTGAAACCATTTCTTGACGGTCTATATAAAGCTTATATTTTTACAAAAAATAATTGTATATCTACAAAATATGAGAAGAGAATTCATTTTTTCTTTTCATTTCCATTTTTTATAGATAGTGCGAATTAAATTTAGCAAAATAACCTTAACTCATATAGTTGGAGGCATGTTAATCATTCAATCTAGATAGAAATACAAATTTTTTTAATTTTTCAGACATACTATGTAACATGGCATAGTTTTGTTAGTTTTGTAATGAAAGGGTTTTTAATAAATTAAAAATGCTTCTAATTCTGAATTAAAACTATAGCGATCTTGTGCGAGTGAGCTAACCTAGCTCTGCTCGATTCTTCAAGGCCGTTGGCTCGGTCCCCACTCTTAAGATGGTGTAGGTACACTTTTGTTTGCACTGCCTAATAACGATGTCTAAACTTGCCCAAATCTGTTGGTACTTACTACTTGGTAGTTTTTATCCTTCTTTTTCAGTTTTAATATAAGGTACTCTGTGTTCTTTATCATGCGCCAGATAGATAGTTATGTTATCGTCAGTTGCCGCCAGTTTACAGATATAAAATATGATTATCATAGAGTTTTAAATTCGAAATTTAAATTAATTTATCATTGGATTTGTTTCTAATCAGTCAGTTCTAAAAAACTATCAGTGTTAACTGTTAGGCATCCTTGCAATAAAGTGTCAGCATTCACTAATTCGAAATGTTATACACGTGTCATCATTATCAGTCGGAAGACGTCCATTGCTGGACAAAGGCCTCCCCCAAAGATTTCCATTAGCTTAGCTTAGCATTTAACGATCGGTCCTGTGCTGCCCTCATCCAACGTATTCCTGCGATCTGGACCAGATCGTCGGTCCATCTTGTGGGGGGCCTACCAACACTGCGTCTTCCGGTACGTGGTCGCTATTCGAGGATTTTACTGCCCCAACGGCCATCTCTCCGTCGAACTATGTGTCCGTGATCTATACACGTGCAACACGATAGTCACTACAGATATTTATCAAATTTTTAGATTTATATTTCTAGTCGGGGTTCTCGTCAAAATAAATGGTCGGTACATAATATTAATATATACTTCACAAAAAGATCAATTGTGCTGATGATTAATACTGTTATTTCAATTACAAACAACAGGCACTGCTGGTGTAGTGGTATCATGCAAGATTCCCATTCTTGCGACCCGGGTTCGATTCCCGGGCAGTGCATGCAATTTTTATTTAATTTATTTTACTAAATATTTTTTATTGCTTTTTAAATACCTATAAAAGTTTTGCACAATTTTTTAATAAATATTTAACAACTTGCGATTTTGCAATTTCTATAGTAGGGACCACTTATGGTATTAGGTTATGTTTAATATCTACTATTAAACGAAATAGTAGAAAATCCCCCTACTGTCATAAAAAAATAGGACAGTAAGGAACCAGATTTACAGGACGTTCAGCTGATGGTAATTGATACGCCCTGCCCATTACAATGCAGTAACACTCAGGATTCTCGAAAAATCCAAAAATTTTGACCGACACTACAACTGCGCTCGTCTCCTTGAGACATAAGATGTTAAGTCTCATTTGCCCAGTAATTTCACTAGCTACGGCGTCCTTCAGACCGTTACACAATAATGTTTATACATTACTGCTTCACGGTAGAAATAGGCGCCGTTGAGGTACCCATAATCTAGTCGGCACCTTGTGCAAAGGAGCCTCCCACTGGTATCACCTATAATTTATAAGGGAAAACAGCTCAATCCTTCTAATCCATGAAAGGGTACTATAATTCTTCACAGCCCCCAAAAGCGAAGTTAGAAACGTAAATAATGAGTATAATAACAGTTAATTTTACAGTGGGGCGAGCACGTATGATGCTATCAAATAAAATATCTTCCTACGGTATATTATAATACGACAAAGACAAATAGTCGAGTTGAACAAAATAATATTATGATTCTGTAGTAAGTAATATCGAACACAAAGCTGATGATGCTTTTTAACCGACTTTAAAAAGGAGGAGGTTTTAAATTCGATCGGTATTTTTTTTTTATGTATGTACACCGATTACACTGAGATTTATCATCCGATTTACGTAATTTTTGCAGAATTTTTACAGAAATTCGATGCAGAATAGATGCCACTTCGTCCCATAAAATTTTTACATAGTTTGGCCCAGTAGTTTTCATTTTATGAACATTTTTTTATGCAAATTTTTGTTTACCTCGATGATATAATTGTTTTTGTGTACGGATTTTTTTGCAGTTTTCATGAAGGTTTAAAAAATAAAAAAAACTACGTTTAGAAAAACCGACTTCAAAAACTGAAAAGTATCAAAAAACTTAAAATTTAATTTAATACATCTTTACCTTTAATATTAATAAAATACTATTATTTGTATGTGCTACATATTGATAGCTTTGAAGTCTGTGCCACGCCAAATGTAATAGTAAGTACCTACACTCGCCACGCGTGACTTTAAGCGGGATAGCTTCGTCTAGAACAAAATAACCCACGCGGACAGACACGCGTGGCCAGACAACCTTAATAATTATAGTAAGTAAGCTGTTTATAAAATTAAGTTTTATTTTGTTTAGGGCTTGGCAACAACTTAAAACCTATCAATAGGTAGCACAATATAAAATAATAGTATTTTATTAATATTAAAGGTAAAGGTGTATTAAATTAAATTTTTAGTTTTTTGATACTTTTCTGTTTTTGAAGTCGGCTTTTTTTAACGTAGTTTTTTTGTTATAAACAGGAGTTGGTTAAAAGCTAATATTATTTATACGTCTGATGAAAACAGGCCAGGTCCATTACTTTAGTGTGCGTGACAAAATAGAGGTTCACTGTCAACCTCAATTTTTTTCTATGTTTACGCAGCTGTTTATAGTTTATCTAGTTTCTAGACGTATAAATGGTCTACGGTTTAAAGTTACGCATGATTGAATTGGTTTTTTCGAATGGAATTCGAATGGGATTTTAAAGGTACATTACGAGGAGACCCAGAGCACTCAATGTTAAAGGAAGTCATTCTGCCCACAGCAGCTATGTAAAAATATGCTCCGAGATCCTAATTGTAACGTACCTATCACAAAACAATGATATTACATAGAATTTTATTTGATTAACGCGAGTGTTACACCCAAGACTTGTACGTGAAGCCATCGAAATTAAAAACACCCAAATTTCAATAGAGAAGATGGTCTAAAATTATCTAACACCTGGGATCCAATAATCTCTAAATTAAAACCCATAACTACACATACCAAAAAAGAAGAGGACACTGTCAGTAAATTGCCAAAAACCATCTGTGTACAGCAAATACCACCTCCGAGTAAATAAATGGCGCTAAACTTCATAATGACAACTTTGACAAATACTATCTTTGACTCACTTCATCTGCAAGCCCCCTGAAAACGAGATCTGGAAAGGTCTTGAAACGTCGGGTTAACTAAAATAAAAATGTAACTTTTACGCAAACATCTAATGTGAAACCGTTACAATTACACGCGTTTTAATCCTTTTAAAGTGTTTTATTTAAATGATATTATATGGAAAGATTAGGCCTGAATACGGGAAATTCACTCTAGTTAGAAAGACGCTTAGTTTTCTCTAAAATAATATAAGCAGCAGTTCTAAAAACAAATATATTTTAGTGTTCGATGTAATACTTATGTCGGATGTTTGTTGTAATTTAAATCACTTGATGTAACTAAAAAGATGATAAATTGACCTCTGAATTTGCAGATTAAACCTAAACATTAGAGTATTTTTTTTTTATTAAAATAAGGGACGAGATAAGCAGGACGTTCAGCTGATGACAATTGATACGCCGCGCCATGCCCATTACATTGAAGTGCCGCTCAGGATTCTTGAATAACACAAAAATTCTGAGTGGCACTACAATTGCGCTCGTCACCTTGAGACATAAGATATTAAATCTCATTTTCCCAGTAATTCCACTAGCTACGGCGCCCTTCAGACAGAAACACAGTAATGCTTACACATTACTGCTTCACGGCAGAAATAGGCGCGGATGTGGTATAATCTAATATATAAAATTCTCATTTCGCGGTGTTTGTAGTTTTTTGTTAAACTCCTTCGAAACGGCTTGACCGATTCTAATTTCGAAATTTTGAGTGCATATTGGGTAGGTCTGAAAATCGGACAACATCTATTTTTCATCCCCCTAAATGTGTAAGGTGATTCACGCCATTTTTTTTTAATTTGTTTGATTATGAGTCAGCATTAAAAATACATACAACTTCAAATTTTCACCCATCTACGATCAACAGTTACTTTTGTATCGCGATATTAATATCGGCAATACAACGTTTGCTGGGTCAGCTAGTCTACTATAATAATACCCATAATCTAACCGGCATCCTGTACATCATTAAACACCTATCTAGATTCATCCCATCTAAAATCTAATGTCATAATTACAGGAGATATAAACATAAATATTATTGAAGGGCACAGTGAGAAATACGCTAATTCATATTTAGATACATTGGCTTCACATAGGTTACTACCTGGTCATAAATTTGATACCAGAAAAAATAGTTGTTTAGACCATATAATAATTAACCTTGATCCTTCCCAATTTAATACTTTTATAGGAGTTCTAAACACTACAATTACGGACCATAAAATGACTGTTATTTATCTATATCGAAAAAAAAATAAAAGATTCTACCACATCTAAAACGAAATCTGTTATCAATAATGAAGAAGCACTTAAGACCCTGCAAGAAAAATATAATATATCTGATATTAAAAATAAAAGACCCTAATACATTAACACAAGAATTACACAAATACATACAATATGCACTTAACAAAAATACTAAATTGGTAAGAATTTCAAGTAACAAAAAAATAATAAAACCTTGGATAACACCAGGCATTTTAAAATGCATTAGAACCAGAAATAAATTACAGCAACAGCTAAGAAGTGATGAATCTAATGAAATACTCAGAATAACTTACCGACGATATCGAAACTTTTGCAATAATTTAGTGAAGCAACTAAGACGTAAATACGAAAGCGAAATACTTAATAAATCAAAATCTAACAAAAAGTCACTTTGGAATAGTATCAAAACTATAACTAATTTAAATAAACAAAAACAACAAAATAGAGAACTTATACAGTTAAAACCTACACCCACTGAATCAGCTTGCTTTTTAAACAATTATTTCGTTAACGTTGGAAAATCTTTAGCTATTGGAATCTCAACACCTCCTCATATTGTACAGCAATATTTTCATCGACTTCCATCACAAGCAAATACAATTGGAATACTAGAACCCGAGCCATCAGAAGTAGCAACAATTATATCAAACTTAAAATCAGAGACTGCCTCGGGCTATGACAATATCCCAACCAAGTTTATTAAAGTGGCGAAAAAAGAACTTACTCCTATAATCACACGACTTTGTTCACTATCACTCGCTCAAGGTATTTTTCCACAAGAACTCAAATGCTCCATTATACATCCTGTATATAAGGGTGGATCTAAAGAGGATGTTAATAACTATCGGCCTATTTCCGTCTTAACAGTTATCTCTAAAATATTAGAAAAGATTATAAATAGTAGAATAATCCAGTACTTAAATACGTATGGTTTGTTATCTAAATCCCAGTATGGCTTTCGTGAGGGAGTCAGCACTGAGGATGCTATTCAAGATCTTACTCAAGAGGTAACAAAATATGTGGATGGAAATAAAAAAACTCCATGTATTTTTCTTGACCTAAAAAAGGCCTTCGACACCGTTTCTATTCCTATACTTTTGCGTAAAATTGAAAAAATTGGTATAAGAGGTAACTTTTTAAATTTACTGACTGATTACCTTCATAATCGAGCACAACGTGTAAAAATTTATAAAGAAATTTATAGTTCTGTTAAATATTTTACATCATACGGAATTCCTCAGGGTAGTGTTCTCGGACCTACGCTATTTTTAATGTATATTAACGACCTAACAAATTTAAAAATACAAAATGGACAAGTTTTCTCTTATGCCGACGACACTGCCCTGCTATTTCATGGAGACAGTTGGGAGGAGGTCTTTTCTTTGTCAGAGAAAGGACTACTCTTAGTACAAAACTGGCTTAAAATTAACATTCTTACTTTAAATTTAACGAAAACAAATTAAATTACATTTTCAATAAAAGATTCTACTCAACCTAATAAAAATTTTACCTTATCTGCTCATACATGTGACATGGCTGATATAGAAAACTGTCTGTGCACTAAACTTAAAAGAGTAAACACCACCAAATACCTCGGAGTAATTATAGACAAAAATTTATCATGGTATCCTCAGTTAAATGTTGTTGCCAACAGAGCTAGAAAATTGATCTGGATATTCAAACGCCTACGTAACGTCTGTGATATCAAACTTATTAAGTATATATATACATGTCTGATACAATCTATCCTTCTATATTGTATAAGAATCTGGGGGGGTACTTTTAAAACTCAATTTTTAAGCATAGAACGAGCACAGAGAGCAATAATTAAATATATGCTAAGCAAAAATCGTCTGTATGATACCACAAAATTATATGAAGATGCGGACCTTTTATCCGTAAGAAAATTATATATATTGCAATGCATACTAAAAATACACAAAACTAAATCTATAGATCCTTTGATTTTAAATAAACGTAAAAAAATAC
This sequence comes from Leptidea sinapis, assembly GCF_905404315.1. Taxonomy (NCBI): domain Eukaryota; kingdom Metazoa; phylum Arthropoda; class Insecta; order Lepidoptera; family Pieridae; genus Leptidea; species Leptidea sinapis. Next base: position 12,066,708 of record NC_066271.1, on the reverse strand, counting down.
AGTAGTTAAATGTAAATTTACTACAACTAAATTTGCGTCTAAACAATTTAATGCACAGGCTACTAAATTATACAATACCGCAAAATCAAAAAAAATCTTTAATATATACACAAAGACATATAGGGAATGTAAAACTAGCGTTACTAAATGGCTGAAAACTCTTAATTATTTAGAAACTGAAAACTTGCTAAATTAAATATAATATGAGTAAAATAGTGTAAATGTGTGTTCTAAAAAAAAAAAACTATATTATATTAATTTTGTTGTAATTATAGTAGAGTATATTATATGAATAGATAATTAAATTTCGCTTGCTGTAATTTGCTTGTTATCTAAATATCGTACTTTAAACATTTTACTATTATATAAATATTCGTAAAACTATAAATTACCTTAGTTCATAGTTACAGTGGTCGCACATTCTTGAGACGATGACAAGTGTTTTTGTGTAGGTATATTATTTACAAGTTTAGTGTGAGCCAAAATATTAATCTACCTTAAATATTGAAACATTTGTTTTTAGTTTGTTTATTTTATACCTAAGATTGGTTTATTTAAGTATAATTTATGTTTTTGTTAAATGTGTAAGCATTCTTATCCGTTGGAAAGAGCGGTCTTCCCTAACACAGGTTCTGCGAACTTAAAAGGGAAGTCCTTCAAATACTATTTACTAAAATGCTAAATAAATAAATTTTTGATTTGATTTGATTTGATTTGTATTCACGTCAGCTAGACGAACTTCAATCGTTGTGTCAGTGGTATTCTGCTATCTTTTTACAATCGGTTACAAACGTTTTAATGTCAAATCGAACGTCTGAGAAGTCGCTGAACTGAAGTTAGTAATTTGCAGTTGTTGGCTGTTGAAAGTTTTTTCATAAACATGAATATCAGCTTGTCTTGACTACTTTTGGATCTTTCCGAAAGGGAAGACCGACGAAGAGAACGTCGACGCCGAAATAATATGAGAATCAACAAATATTTTGTTTTCGAAATAACAGATACGGAGTTCGTGAAAACATTTCGCTATCAAGGATTTAGTCCTTGGTCTTATTGAAGACCTCGTTCCTCTAATTCCATGAGCGTAATACTATACTTAGTTTCCTATTTAGGTTGGTAGTTACCAAGAAAGATCTTAGTAGGTACCTACCTACTTATCTGACTAGATATTTACTATATTTAAGACTTTTATTAAATAAATTATAAAATCATGTGCTTTTTTACATTATAGGTAGGAATAACACTAGCATTTTATGCTACAGGATCTTACCAAACCATTGTTGGTCAGAGTAATTTCAACTCAGTAGGTATCTCAACCTACAGTGTCTAGAGCAGTGCGACAGCTGGTGACTAAAGCACTCAATGATGTTGAGTTATTCAAAAAATATATTTATTTTCCTCTTACTCAGGATGGAAGAGATAGAATAAAGAGATGGTATTTATTTACCTTTACCTATGTTATTGGACTAATAAATTACCTACTTAATTATTTATTAAATATTTTAGGTACTTTTACAGCTTTTATGAAAAAACTAAAATAGCTCAGTAAGTAATTCAAGCTGACGCACGGTTCAATCTTGGAGCTCATTTTGTTTAATCGAACAAAACGAGACGAGAAAGAGTTAGGTACCTACACTTGTGTGAAAATCCAGTTTGACTTTGATGTACGGCGGTTTTTTTTTATTACAACCATTTGGGTACGACTTTTCATTTTCAGCCTATTAATTTCTGTATAAAACTAATTATACCTTACCTTTTTACTACTTTACGGCTTCAAATATTGTTAGGTTGAGTACTAGTAACTGAGCAAAATACTCTGATGTCATAATAAACATATTTAAAAGAATAAGGTAGAAAATAAAGGAATAGTAGAAATAGACTGGCAATGTCCTATCGCAAGTCGTTGATGAGTCGCTGAGTTTCAGTCCTATTGAGTTGTCGTCCTATCGAATCAGTACGTGAATACCAATTTTGGACCAAGTTTCAATAGGACGACTTATGAACTACAACGATTTTTGGATCGTTAGAATATACGTGAATCGGCCTGCTGAAGTTAGTAATTTACAGTTGTTGGCTGTTGTTGGCAGTTTTTTCAAAAACATGAATATCAGCTTGTCTTGGCTACTTTTGGATTTTTTCAAAAGGGAAGACGGGCGAAGAGAACGTCGACGCCGAAATAATATGAGGATCAACAAATATTTTGCTTTCGAAATGACAGATACGGAGTTCGTGAAAACATTTCGCTTTACCAAGGATTTAGTCCTTGGTCTTATTGAAGACCTCGTTCCTCTAATTCCATGAGCGTAATACTATACTTAGTTTCCTCTTTAGGTTGGTAGTTACCAAGAAAGATCTTAGTAGGTACCTACCTACTTATCTGACTAGATATTTACTATATTTAAGACTTTTATTAAATCTTAATATATATAAATCTCGTGTCACAATGTTTGTCCTCAATGGACTCCTAAACTAATGAACGGATTTAAATGGGAATTACTTCATGGAGTGCAGTTTGCTCCAACTTGAGAGATAGGATAGTTTTTATTTCGATTTGGGACTCATAATTATTTTTATTTTCAATATTTGTTTTGTATGGACATATTTTCTTTGAGAGAATTTATTGACGCACGGTTTGACAGTTCTGCTGTGAAACAATTTCATTATAACAACAGGCCGGAGCATATTTTACGAAATAATTCTTGATGTTTTGAAATATTATTGGCAAATTCCTAAATTTTTTTTTATCTACAGAACAACGTCTGTCGAGTTAGCTAGTAAATAATAAAATCATGTGCTTTTTTACATTATAGGTAGGAATAGCACTAGCATTTTATGCTACAATATCTTAGCAAACCATTGTTGGTCAGAGTAATTTCAACTCAGTAGGTATCTCAACCTACAGTGTCTAGAGCATTGCGACAGCTGGTGACTAAAGCACTCAATGATGTTGAGTTATTCAAAAAAACATATTTATTACTATACACTTAGGATGGAAGAGATAAAATAAAGAGAAGGTATTTATTTAGCTTTACCTATGTTATTGGACTAATTAAATACCTGCTTAATTATTTATTAAATATTGTAGGTACTTATTACAGCTTTTATGAAAAAACTAAAATAGCTCAGTAAGTATTCAAGCTGACGCACGGTTACAATCTTCTACGAGCTCACTTTGTTTAATTGAACAAAACGAGACGAGAAAGAGTTACCTACACTTGGGCGAAAATCCAGTTTGACTTTGATGTACCTACGGCGGTCTTTTTTTATTACAACCATTTGGGTACGACTTTTAATTTTCAGCCTATTAATTTCTGTATAAAAATAATTAAACCTTACCTTTTTACTACTCTACGGCTTCAAATATTGTTAGGTTGAGTACTAGTAACTGAGCAAAAGTCTTTGATATAATTATAAACATATTTTAAAGAATAAGGTAGAAAATAAAGAAATAGTAGAATTAGACTGGCAATGTCCTATCGCAAGTCGTCGGTAAGTCGCTGAGTTTCAGTTCTATTCGTCCTATCGAATCAGTACGTGAATACCAATTTTGGACAAAGTTTCAATAGGACGACTTCTGAACTACAACGATTTTTGGATCGTTAGAATATACGTGAATCGGCTTCCCTCACCCGCCCTCGCCCTATGAGCATGGTAACTAGCATGTATTAAAGCCTTAAATATCGATAGTTTCTTGTGCTTGTAAGTACCTATATGAAAGTATATACCTACCTAAATGAATTCAAATTCAATATATAATGTATGCAACGCAGTGCTTCTCGAATCGCTCGATCGCTTGGCGTTGCGTAGACATCGCATTGTTGTGTGCCTTCTACCGCAGTTATCACGGGGAGTGTGTGTTTCAAAGAACCTTTTGAACTAATCCCTGGCACCGAATGCGACAAACTGTTGAGCAACAACCAACGCTGTTGCGTTGGTTGTTGCTATTGGTATTTAGTGTTCTAAACAAACATTTATTTAAATTTTAATTTGATACATTATGACTATCCTATATATGTAGCGCGGACTGCCTAATAAGCCTGGACTCTGCGATTCCATCCAAGAGTCTATAAAATTTCTGTCACGGAGGTGACCGGCAGTGGAGGTTGAGTAAAAGGGTTCTCGTTTTTTATCTTTTGGACATGGAATCCAAACAAGTGGGCAGCTTCAATTAAAATTCAGTGTATTCAAGTATCATTCAATTTATTCTAAGGATCGTTTACACTCCTCGTATCTGGTCAGCCACCGTCGTCCATTGGCTGTTCTGTTGAGCGGCTTCTGGCAGCTGTAGCCACCGTTGCCGTTCACCATCATGAAGTCGAAGCAGTTGGTCACACCATCCTTGTTGCAGTCCTGGAAATTTGTAGAACTAGTGTGATTCCCAATTCATTTGCAATTCCATACAATAGTTTCACATCCTTTAGGCCTTCAGGCGTCTCTAAAGAGATGACCAAAACGCCTGAAGGTCTGTGGTACTTCCTCTCCAGTACATTGCAGAGTCGCTCAGGATTATTGACCCCAATAGAAACCCAAAATCTGAGTGGCAATCTGATTGCGGTCGTCATTTTGGAATATAAATTGTTAGTCCATTGTCACACTCAGCAAAGTTTAGAGACATTAGCTGTTAATTAATTGGCGTTATTCGCCCAGTAATTTCACTACCTACAGTGCCTTTTAAACCCATATACTTATGATATTCTAGCGTATGTCAACCGTGTCACGCCCTGCTTCTGTCGATCTTGCATGCGACTGATTCATCATACTCTCTCATGTATCGATCACCGAGCAAGTCTCCCCTTTTGACTTAATTCAGTCTCATTCCACTTAACCCACAAAATATTGTGCTCAGCGTGAAAAGTTATCATGAAAAAAAAAATTGTGGATTCGACCGAAATCAATAATCATAGTACCACACGCTGGACTAATGTCAAGATCGCCAGTGAAATTTAATCAAAGCTAAGAACGATACCAATGAGAGAAATTGATTTTCCAGAATGCTAGGACCATTACGGGAGGCAAGCGTTTCAGTTTGAAGGGCCGTAGCTAGAGAAAAGAGAGAGAGGTAGGGATAATAAGACTTATTACTAGCTTATATCTCTATTTCTGGTGCCGCATCTGCGGTTATGTTCACGAAGCTTGGTGCTATGACGCGATAACATATTGCGCAGCGTGGTCAATCTAGGAGCTAGCGCGTTGTTCATTTCGGCGCTTATTCTTGTTAGGCGTCTGACCCTGAGGGTGGCTAAGTATATGATACCGTTTAAATAGTAAAAAATGGACTGGAGCGATGAATTGGTCTTGAATTCTTCCACAACAATGAAGCTGAGCCTATCATATGGGATACAAGCTATGTACACGACAAAAAAAAGACATTTGGTCAAAAAAGACATCGGTTGGCCTTAGGAAATTATTTCGGCCATCTTGGATTATTGCGCGATAATTCAAGAAAGATATCGAAGCCGCTAATGTGACCACAGGCTTGAACGCGATAACTTTTTATTGTCAAAACGCACGAAGATTCCTGCTTCGCCACACATTACCTGGTCCCTAGGTAATGTGTGGCGGTAACGAGACGCTAGGCGCAGATGCGGGAAAGCACAAGGGGAGCCGCAAACTTAGATCATTTATACGTCTAGATAGATTATGACAGCTGTGAAAATGTAGAAAAATAATGAATTTAGAACTAAGGTTTATTTTGAGGAATGCACGACACAAAGTGTCATACAAATCGCGAGTGTAAGACGTAGCTGCACACTAAACTAATATTCCTGGCATGTTTTTATCGGTTGTCTAGCAGTAAGAGACTATCTAGTTCCCAGAACAGTTAATTCTACCTGTTCTGTGATCTAGACGTATAGATTATGTAAGGCCGCTAAAAATTTTGCGTTTTCCCCTAATCCTGAGGGGCACTTCGTTGTAACGGGTAGGGCGTATTATTATGATTAAGTCACATCTTTCTCGTCATGTCACATTTTCTCCCAAAAAATAGATTTAAACTTTTACCTGTCCGAACTGCGTTAAGTATCCTAGGACGATATTCTTAGAACAATGGTAATCCCGCGCACAGTCCTCCCAAGCTAAAAGAGAAATCATTAATGTGAATATTTTTCAGTAACGTGATTGACAGTAAATTAAACCAGCTGCAAGCAATCCTATAAAGGTTCCATTTTTCCCTTTTAAGGTCGGGAATCCTAAAAATAGCTATTATTACTTGGCGTTGCGTAGATACGTCGCTTCATTGTGGGTCTTCTACCGTATCTACCACGGGCAGTGTTCCGAAGAGCTGTTTCACCTGATTCCTGCCGCCGAATTCCACCTTCGCACGTCATGCCACAAGTTAGGATATCATCCTCACCATTTGGATGTGTGGCGGTCCTCCACAGTGCGGTTTTCAAGGAGCTTTCTTCCACGTACTACAAAGCTGTGGAATGAGGTTCTTTGTGCGGTGTTTTCGGGACGATACGAAATGGGTACCTTTAAAAAAAAGCGCGTACACCTTCCTTAAAAGCCGGCAACGCTTCTGTGATTCCTCTGATGTTGCAAGAGAATGTGGGCGGCGGTGATCACTGAACACCAGGTGACCCGTACGCTCGTTTGTCCTCCTTTTCCATAAAAAAAACTAGAGACTACAGGTAAATTTAGACTATTTACATACTTACTATATATAAAAGTCAGAGAGAGGTTTGACTTCTTTTACTCGTTGCCAGTAGGATCGCCGTCTTCCTAGGTTGGTCTACCCACCTATAGGGCTATCTCCCTCTACATAGATTTTGATATGACATGGCCTACAGGAGCTTAATATCGAACAGTCTTGATTTATTACAGTATGATATATATAGTCTTAAAATAAATGAACAATGAGGGATTCGAACCCGCGTTTCTGAACCTTAGATCAATTATACGTCTAGATTTACTGACAATTGTGGAAACATCGAAAAAAATTTAGGTTGACAGTTAACCTCTATTTCGAGTAATGCACGCACACTAACACAAAGTGACATGCAAATCGCGAGTGTAAGACGTAGCTAGTCACGCACACTAAAGTAATAAAGCTGGCCTGTTTTCATCGGTTGTCTAGCAGAAAAGGGCTCTATGTATTCCGCCTGCAACATACCAAGATTTAAAGATGGGTTTAAGCGTTGCGATTAACGATTCAACATACCATGGTTCCTCTCCTGATCATCATCAGGTAAGGTGACTCGCCCCGAGTCCACCCAGTAGACCTTGGATATGTTGAAGGGACCGCAGTAACCTTCAGTACACCCGTGGGAAGTGTTACATTTAGTGGAGACATGACAGAGGCATCTGAAGCAAGCCTCGCTCAAATTCGACAGATATATTCCTGGAAATGAATAGACTTCATTGTATTTTGCACAAAATTGTTTTAGGATTTTCTTTGATATTCTCTAAGAATAATTGGGAATCCCTTGAAGGGACGTTACCAATGACGTTACATAAACATATAAAGGCAAATCTTTCACAGTCTGACAGCGGAACAGCAAAAGTGTGCTTTATATAGTAGAGTCACTGACCTCTACTATATACCAGTGGACTGGTGGCTGTCAAAGTGCTTTTGTGCGTGTTTGATATTCGCCATTTTGGCGCTGTTGGCCATGTAGCGAGGGTCTGCGGTATTGAAGACAACCTCAGCAAACGATAGATGGTAGGAAACTACTAACCATAAATATTGTGTACTTTATAACGTTGATTCTTGAAGTATTAATTACACGGAAAACGAACGAAATTAATTCAAAATGAAAAAATACTTAAGAGTATTGCACGTTCCTTCGCAGCCATTTGTATTATACGTCAAAATTAGTTCGCTGGACGCTCGCGAGTGGCGGTTCAAATAGGCACAAAAATTTGCTGTCAAATATATGGAACAGCCTGTACAGTGGTATTTATGCAGGTCAGTGGTTTGAACACAATATAAGCACACTTTTCTCCTTAGTCGTGTGGTAACGGCCACTGTCCGAATCGGGTTCTAAATTCAATATACGTAACTTAAACTGAATAAATGTTTTACATTGCTGGTCATGGACTAAGAATATTTTAAACAACTGGAGTAAATGCGGCAATGTATATACATAGCAGTAGAAGCTTTTTATGGTGTAATTTATGGCATGTTACTTAGTTCGGCTTTCTTTATATACATGATTTGTATAGTATAGACGTATACGTCATTGGGCGTTATGATGCTTTTGACGTTTGTTTATAAACCAAAGAGTATGTAAATACTACGTAATAAGAGACGGGACTGCCTAAGTAAAAATTGAAATTTAGCTTAGTATGAAACGTGGAGTCATGTGACATAAGTTTGCAATAGTAGTAATTACATTATGGCGATTGGCGACAAAATATAATCCGGCTAAGTTAGAAAGCGAACAGTTGCTTAAAACGTAATGGATTTCGACTATCTCCATTTTTACAAGATTCTAGACATCGTCTGTCTATCTATTAATGACTCAACGATCATACAATCGAGTTAATCGCTTTTTTCTTAAATATTATGGATACTGTTAAGGCTTAGGGTACATATGTCTGCTGTGGCTTAGGTTAGATTTTCGGAGATGCACACAACCAATTTATGATCAATGAAACAATAATATTTATTCAGCAGTTAGGTATTTACATACTTGTTTAAGTATTATATTGAACTTGTAAAAAATTGTAAACTACAAAACTAAATTAAATTATAATAACATTGTGACAATATTTATTGCTCTGCCTGTTTCGTTAAGCAACCACGCGCTTTTATCGTTCAGATAATGTCTAATAGGAAAATCTAAAGCTAATAGCTGTCTTACGGTATATGCCGCAAAGCTTAACTTTCCACTTGGGAAATAAAATATATGCTTACCCCATTGAAGTTTCCGATCCAATGTGAGAGCGCTTTCGCACTACGTCCGATCCAAATCCGATCCGTACCCGTGAAAACACGGTCCGGTAGTCGTAGAACTATTTCTAACGGTTGCTGGAAAGACGGATAGTAGTGCGTAAACTACAATAGAAATAGTTCTACGATTACCTCGGACCGTGTTTTTACGGATACGGATCGGATTCGAATGGGATGTAGTGCGAAAGCGCCTAGAAACACTGTGGAATCAACAGTTTCTAAAATTTTTGACATCCAAGTATATTATTGATAAAATTAAGCTCATTGTGCCAATATTCTTTATACAAACACGAGCTATTATGACTCAGAACCGGTTGTCGGTTCTCAGAGCCTGCAAAGTGTAGGTACGGGGAAGGAATTGTCGATTACCTCATACCTCGCTTGCTAAATGAGCTGCCATTCATTGAGCGACAAAAATTAACAACTCTAAACATAAATTTCAGATTAAAGCCCATAAGGTTGGGTTGCACCAACAACATTAGCAATAAAAATCATGTTAAAGTAAACCGATAAAGCAAAAAATGATTTTTTAGATGACGTCATAACTTTACCTGTTAACCGTTACCGTCCAAACTTCACCGGTTAAATGTTAAATAGCTAAATAGCGACCTGTCAAAAGTTTCAAATAAATATTCGATATTGACCTTTATAGCTTGAATTCATTGTTTGTGTAAGGATACTTGTTGAACATGATGGCCGTGATTACGTCTAGTTTAAGTCCTAACACTTATTATCTTCAAATTACTTCAATGAACAGTTCACTTTCCGACCCGAAGTCCAAATTTTTATTTAAATTTTATATATTATTAAACACCTTTGCATTATTAACATTTTCAAATCGAGTAAAATGTTTTATATCAGTACATCTAATAATATTGTATAAAAATATTGTGGTAATTGTTGTATTAAAAGTTTTAATATAATAAAATATAATGGACACTAAGGCTGCGAGCGAGATCTAACGAGCGTCCTTACACTTTGCTCAGACTTTTCTTACGTAATAATTAGCTGAGTGTAAAGCATGTCATTTGATTTTTATAGTCATTTGACAGCTGAAAATATACTGAGGAAAAAATTTTTTGATACAATATTTACAGGAAGAATGAGTCTATGTCCGTACGTTTTCCTTTTTTCTTAAAAACCTTTCAAAATTGTTACGTATTCGTGTGAACTGGGCGATATAAAAATGGCATTTTCTACGATGTTTGAAGAGTCATATTTTCTTATGTCATTAGTTGATTGAAGAAAACAAGACGTACAGACATAGCTTTAGCATATCTAGATTTTTTGACCAAAAAATCTCCTCTCTAGAAGCATTATCCAAGGAGAAAAAAGGGGAATACGTTTTTATGGAACAACGCTCCTAGCGTCCCCTCTTAAGCTAGTCTTAGCCGACGCGCACACCGACATCCAAATTCAACACCCTGACGTTGATAGCTAGACCACGCTGGTCAACTAGACCCTTTTGTATGATACTTCAGCTACCAAGCCTCTTGTAACTCAGGTGTCTACTGAAGCACAAAAACTGGACGAGAATTAAATAAATTTCAATATTTAATTTCAATTTTCAACAATAAAAAAACAATTTGTCTCTCATTGTAGCAAAATAATTTATTGATATTTAATTACACGTCATTGTTTATCTTCTTATATATAAAATTCTCGTGTCACAATGTTCGTTCCCGTACTCCTCCGAAACGGCTTCTCATGAAATTTTGTGAGCATATTAAGTAGGTCTGAGAATCGGCCAACATCTATTTTTCATACCCCCAAATGTTAAGGGTGGTCACACGAATTTTTTTTTTTTTTTTTTGCCATTTATTTTTAAAAATTTGTTTGATTATGAGTCAGCATTAAAAAATACATACAACTTCAAATTTTCACCCATCTACGATCAACAGTTACTATTGTATCGCGATTTTAATATCGGCAATACAACGTTTGCTGGGTCAGCTAGTATATTATAATACATTATTTATTACAAAACTGTCTAGCCCAATGCCAAAGTCAAGTTCGCGGAATCACACTCAGCTTAGTTTTACGTAAGTAATGTCTGAGTAGATGCTAAGTACGCTCTAAAACGTATAAAAATAAAGACTTATTCAACCTTACCTGAGGAACCGGTCCAAATTGTGAGCAAAATGAAAAAACTGACACAAATCGTGATTTTCCTTAATTCAACCATTTTCTTCAAGATCTAAAACAAATTAAAGAACTTACAAATAATGGCATCCTCAGTATAGGTGCTAACGAGAGAGCAAAATTTAAATACCACTCACATGCACATTGAGTTTTAGATTTTCGTATTGAAAAGACAAAATTTAATAAAATTACATTATTTTCACGTTACGATCGTCGAAATAATTCAACGACGCAAGTAGCTTTAAATAGATCACAAAAGAACTTCCTTCAAACTCTAGTAACAAAAAATATCACTGACAATCAATTAATTATAATTTAGGAAATCCATGTCACTTTCAACTCCAAAACGCACAACTAAAATATATCTGAAATCTTTTGTTTGTGTACAGAAATGCTTAAAACTTGTTTGCCTTTTGAGGATATATTGAACACTGTATCTGTACGTAATTATTGTGTATAGTAGTGACTGTATGTAGATATTATAGTAATATATTTAATCAGGTTTGAAACTGGATCCATGCAACATTAAGATATCTTGTCTTGATATGGGTAGGTATTCTTACTATAGCAGAGATATTCTATATCCTATTTTATATAGATATCTTTTTATGGTCGTGAGTTATAAGATTTTTGTACCATTTGTTTGTAAGTAAATTTTATTATTGAAGTAAGAATAACTTATTCCGAAAAACTACTAACTACGATGTTGCGGATGTCCATGAGCGGTTGCCTCACCTCTCCCCATCGCGTGAGCCTCTTGCTCGTCTAAGAGGGGGCTCTTATATAAAAAAAACTAACACTATTTCAATTTAACACATGATTTAATATAAGAACGCTAGGCATTTACTGACTTGTGAACGAAATAGTTTGGACTGATGATAAGGTAAAGAAAAGATGAATTAACCACTGAAATTTTTTACCCCCGACTTCGTCCCAGTACTCACATGACTGCGCACGTAGTTCTTATAAAAAACGTTGATGCTTAGAACTTTAATAACTTTATATTAAATGAAGATATCGCAATATTTTTTTGTTTAGATGAGGGCCAAGTGTTTAAGGAATAAAACTTAGAAGACTGAATTGAAATCTATCCATTAGCTTTTCCGTGATTCGCGCACAACTGCAATCCTCTATCATTTTATTTATATAGATTATGAAGAGTGCTCCTCATTTCAAGCTATAGAACTAGAATTTCGAACAGGTACTTATGTACGAGAATTTTTAGTTTAGTTTAAATATTAATAGAAAAATAAAACAAAATAGCATCTCTTAACAAGAATTTTATGCTTGTGTATGAGTGCGTATAATGTGTGAGTTTTTTTCTGGAAAGATAAGACGTTGGTCGTTTGAGCGTATGGGTCACCTGACATTAAGTGATGACCTCCTCCCACATTCTCCTGCAATAAGAGGTGTACATGTGCTTTTCAGCAAGGTACATAACTTAATGAGTGGGTGTTCAATAGAACTTTGGTTAAAGAATAAAAGAACTAAGTTTAATAAAAATAAATCAATTTTAGCTATAGTTATTTAGGTTAATAGTGCCATAGTTATTAAGGTTCTTAACGAGGTAGGCAATGCATAATTGCCTACATACCACACCCCTACCTGCAATGCAACACGGAACGTTTCTGGCCTTTTAGGAAAGTGTACTAGCTTTTTTGTATCGTCGAAACACGATGCAAGGGAGCCTATTCCATAGGATGCTTTGGTTTCATTCTGCGGTGAAAAATAAACTTCTATAATCGATAATCCAAATCATATAAATAACAAATACCAGATAAAAAGACACCCAATCGCCGTACTCTTTAGTTCTAATAGAATCTCCGCCAGACATTGCTACACGGGGAATCTTGGCTTCGCTATCTCCAACTGTACCTCTACCGGAGCTCTTCTCGTCCGGCTGCACTGTCTTTCAATTTACGATTGTTGCATCCCAGGCCACTTCAGAACTTACTACATTATAGGGTCCTTTGGTAACTAAAGCATTTTCATTGGGCATTCATGGGAGTCCTCCAGCTTTAATCTATGGAGTTAACAATGGTAAGTTATATATATATTTAGATCCTCCGGTTATGATTGTAATTAAGCTGCCGATGTTTGCGACAAACACAGTACCAATCTTGGTGTATGACGGTAGGTTTAACGTCCTTCCCTTGAGGTGCTATAGCGTTCCTGCCGTTGCAAAGTCTTCGGGTTTTCCTAAGACTTTAAATATGATTTGACAGTCCGATATGCCTGACCAATTTTGATTTGTCAATGTGTCCATTAGCTAGTTTTCAAAATACTATGGAGCTTAAATCTAAAATCAGTCAATTGTGACTGCGAAAAAAGCGAATCTATTGAGATTCGCTGTCCTTTTTTTTTTTTTTTATGGAATAGGAGGACAAACGAGCGTACGGGTCACCTGGTGTTAAGTGATCACCGCCGCCCACACTCTCCTGCAACACCAGAGGAATCACAAGAGCGTTGCCGGCCTTTAAGGAAGGTGTACGCGCTTTTCTTGAAGGTACCCATGTCGTATCGTCCCGGAAACACCGCACAAGGAAGCTCATTCCACAGCTTCGTGGTACGAGGAAGAAAGCTCCTTGAAAACCGCACTGTGGAGGACCGCCACACATCCAGATGGTGGGGATGATATCGTAACTTGTGGCGTGTCGTGCGAAGGTGAAATTCGGCGGCAGGAATCAGGTTGAACAGCTCTTCGGAACACTCCCCGTGATAAATGCGGTAGAAGACACACAAGTAAGCGACGTCTCTACGCAACGCCAAGTGACAGCCGTTCACAGAATACTGGGTCCCCGACAATTCGAGCTGCTCTGCGTTGCACGCGGTCAAATGGATCGAGCTGATACTGGGGTGCGCCAGATCAGAGATGACAGCAATACTCCATGTGAGGCCGGACCTGCGCTTTGTAGAGCGCTAGAATGTGGGCCGGCTTGAAGTATTGCCGTGCTCTATTTATGACGCCCAGTTTCTTTGAAGCCAGTTTGGCTTTGCCCTCCAGATGGCCACGGAATTGGCAATTGCTCGAGATTTCGAGACCCAGTATTCCGATACTAGGCGAGGCTTTAAGGGAAGTGTTCTCGAAGAGCGGTGATACGGCAAATGGGGTTTTTTTAGTGGTAAACGCGCAAACTTGAGTCTTCTGGGGGTTAAATTGGACAAGGTTCAACTTACCCCATTCCGCGACCTTCTCGAGAGAGGACTCGATAGAAGACACAAGTTTCACCCGGCACTGGTCGACGTTTTCCCGAGAGAGACCTGCATGGCCCGTGTATACGGCATCACCAGTGCTGTCGCCTGCATAGCAACGCATGTTGGCGGTGTCCAACATATCATTGATATGCAGAAGAAACAGCGTGGGAGATAGCACACAGCCTTGGGGCACTCCAGCGTTCACGGGCTTGGGATTCGAGCAATAACCGTCGATAACGACCTGTATGCTGCGCCCAGTGAGGAAGCTGGAGGTCCACTTGCATAAGCTCTCGGGAAGCCCAAATGATGGAAGTTTTGCGAGGAGCGCCTTGTGCCATACACGATCAAAGGCCTTCGCTATATCCAGACCAACTGCCAGGCCTTCCCCCTTGCTTTCAATAGCCGCCGCCCATCTGTGTGTTAGGTATACCAGAAGATCGCCAGTCGACCGACCATGGCGAAAGCCGTACTGCCGGTCGTTGATCAACTGGTGACCCTCAAGGTATACCAAGAGCTGGCGGTTAATTATGCTCTCCATAATTTTGGAGAGTAGGGAGGTAATAGCAATAGGCCTGTAGTTTGCCGGATCCGAACTGTCTCCTTTTTTTGGGATCGGATGGACGAGGGCTGACTTCCATGAATCAGGGACTACGCCTTTTGAATAAGAGTGCCGGAATAAACGCGTTAGCACCGGCGTCAACTCAGGGGCACACGTTCTAAGCACGATTGGAGAAATGCCATCCGGCCCGCTCGACTTCCTGGCGTCCAACGAAAACAGAGCTCGCCTAACAGTTTTCTGTCGGAACTGTACTTCAGGCATGGAGCTCTGACACCGCGGGATGGTCGGCGGTGTTTTTCCGTTGTCGTCAAGAGTCGAGTTGGAGGAAAAAAGAGTGCACAGGAGATCGGCTTTCTCTTTTGCCGTATGGGCCAGGGTGTCATTCCTCATGTGCAACGGCGGCATGGACGGTTGGTTGAAGTTACCAAGAGCAGCTTTCGACAACGACCAGAACTTGCGTGTTCCGGTCGGGTAACTGGAAAGCTGCTCGCCAATTTTGACGACGTGCTTCGATTTCGCACGGGCGATTTGCCGCTTAAAAAATCTGGAGGCACGGTTATATTTCCTCTTCAGAACTTTGCAGTTCGGATCCTTTGAGCCCAGCGCCGCAACCCAAGTTCGATACGCTTGTTTTTTGCAGTCAGATGCTGCTTTAACTGACGCATCGAACCAGGGCTGTGATCTGCCACCGATCGGTACTACAGAGCTTGGTATAAAAATATCCATGCCCTGCAGTATCACATCGGCTACTGCAACGGCGCAGCCACTAGGATCATCTGAAAGGAAACAAACCCTGCCCCAAGGGTAGGACGCAAAAAAGGAACGCATCCTATCCCAATCTGCTGACTTGTAGTGCCAAACGCGGCGGGTCGCTGGTGGTCTGCGACGTTGGCGTCGGATAGGCACTACACTCCTGACCAGGCAATGGTCGGACGTTCCGAGAGGGGCGTCGACAGAGACCTGGTAACCATCGGGATGTGTAGTCAGCAGAAGATCTAATAAGGACGGCATGTGGCTATCCACATCCGGGAGCCGCGTCGGCGACTCAACCAATTGGGACAGACCATACGCCAATGCAAAGTTATGCACAGATCGCCCTGCGTAGTCTGTGGTACGTGATCCAAGCCATTCGGCATTGTGCCCGTTGAAATCATCCAAGACTACGATTTCAGCGGAGGGGATCTGAGCAAGCACGTCATCAAATGCCGCTTGAACGCAGCCCATGAGGTGATCCGTTTCTGCGTTACCACTATGGGACCTGTAGACACACGCATAGATGCGGACGCGGTCCTCTAAATCTACGCGGAGCCAGAGAGTAGACAGGCCCCTACCCTCAAAATTGCCGAGACGGCGACAGCAGATATCCTCCCTAACGTACACACATACCCCGGCATGAGGCATGAAATTATGCTCAATTTTGTACCCGGGGTACGTTAAATATGACGTATCGCTAGGTCGAGATATCTGCGTCTCCGTAAGGAAACACAAGGCCGGCTGCGCCGTCTCAAGGTGGTGGACGGCGTTTAAGTTGGAGTGAATTCCCCGGATGTTACAAAAGTCCACATTAAGCGTGGAGCGGGGTGCCGTGGTGTTGCTGCCCTGTTTGTCCTGTGACATACGCGGTACTGTGCCCTCCCCAGAATACGAGGGGCAGCCCGAGCGCGAATGCTCGGGGAGGGATTCTCCGGCTCTACAAGAGCCGGTACCCTCCTGGGGTAATTTATTTTTTAGGACCGCTCTCATATTTTGTTGGGGGGGGGGGAAGGACGGGGGGGAATGGCCTCCGGTCCTCGACACTAACCTATGCGAAACATAGCGGCACTAGGCCGCTACTTCACGCCGGTATTCTGTGCGAGTGTGGTAAGTAACCCGGACGAGTCTGGCCCGATTGTGCTGACGTCATAAGGCAGCAGCGTGACTCTCCCACTTTCAAATAAAATCTTCCTGGCATATTTAGTGTCTAATTTCCTGTGATTTCTATCACATAGCTCTTCGTTCTTCGGCAAGTATGTCTATGTATTATATTTGAATTTAATAGTCTTCCAACGTCTCCATAACAAGTTGAAACAAACGAAAAATATATCACGTCTTCATTGCCTCAACGACACCTGGGCACTCTAGAGACACATCGCGTTTGTACTGATAATTGATATAGATACGTTCTTTGTTCAGCATTCATGTCCAAAGAAGATTTGCGAGATATGATAGTTTATATCGCCATAATCGTGACTTATTCAATCATTCATTTTTGGACCTCCGCCAGTCTTTTTGTTTGGGACTCTCACAGCGTTTGCTATCGCTCGATACTATTTATCTGATTCTTTTTGGATTGGTAACTTTTCAGTATAACTCGTGTCAATAAAGAATCAATAAAGAAATGAAAGGTGAATCTAAAATCGCAGCCATTAATGATCACCTAACCGCTATCCCTGTTTCGCTGTCGGACCGACCTGGAGGTCCATTACCAAAATCGAAAGCCGGAGTTTCGGTCCGAAACGAAAGAATGACTAACTTCGACTTAAATCCTATTACCAAAATACTTCGGATTCGAATACTGCGGACGGATTTCATTTCGAAACCATAGACATAAAACCATAAAAAGTGAAGTTGTAGTAACGATCATAATAATGTCAAACAAAGAAAAAGTTAATGTCTATAATGAATTTTGGAATAAGGTAAACAAAAGACAAAATGTCTATTCGCGAACTTCGTATCGATCTTCGGATCCGAACACTTTCGGAATAGGAAAATGTACGATCCGTCAACCAAAACTTCGTATTTCGATTTTGGTAATAGGGTTCCTGTATCGCTGCGATTCTAGATAAATTTCATTATTGGCACGATTTATACCAACAAATTATTTGGAGTTTTTATCCATACAGTGATAATCAGCATTACCAGTTCAGTATTTTTTAATTTGGAAATAAAAAAACGGCTCGTTTAATGGCAAAATATTACGTGTTTCGTGAGCATCTTGACTGACTTGGCCCGATAGCAATAAATATTAACAGGAAAAATAATTCATTTTATTAGCAATCTGTAGGTTTGTTTTTACAATGTATAATTAAAAGGTTACATAATATAATAATTATGTAAAGATTGCTTGCTTGATTATTTACTTGATCAAAATTGATCATTGTGTTTGTTGGATACGATTGCTAATTATGGCAGTAATCACGACCATTACGTTCACGAAAGATCCTTACACAAACAATCAATTTAAGCTGTAAAGGTTGATGTATCCAATATACGATAATTTATATTTATACAGCATATTCTTTATTACTTTTTATGAAATATTTGCCTTTTGAGGATTTAAAACGCTTTTACATTTGAACACGATTCGTACATTTGATGCAGCACTTCACAAACTAATTTGTTATGTATGATATAACATCTTCTCCTTCGTCGGATTACTCTTGACTGCTCAGTCGTGGTCACGTCGAACGACGAACGATTCTACGCCAGTTATCCCTGGCTGTTGCTTCTCTGGCACATGTGTTGAGGGAGTATTGGTTAGGGCTTTGATCTGGTCTGTCCAGCGCATAGGGGAGCGTCCTCTTGACCTACTGCCGTTGACCCTTCCCTGAACAATAAGTCTCTCTATGGCATGCTCTCCACGTCGCGTGATATGTCCGAAGTATCTGAGGATACGGGCTCTGACTATAGATGAAATTCTTTCTTTCACCTTCATTTCTTCAAGTATCGTTGTGTCTAAGATAAGTACGTAGCATTCGTCTCCAACACCACATATCTGGTGCGTCCATCCTTTGTCTCTCTCGTTCTTTGACTGTCCATGTTTCGGCACCATATAGTAGTATAATATAATAGCCATTGTAAAATACTCAATAAGAAGAATGTTTGAATATGTGTAGAAGAATTAGAAATATGAAAAAGAATGGCATTAAAGTTTCTTGAATGTTCGAACTTAATCTAGTAGTTGGCATTATAATTTATAATGCCTACTACTAGATTAAGTCGAGTCAATAAGTCTTTTGTGGGGCGATGTATATGCTTTTACAACAAGATCCCAGAAAATGTTCAAAACAAAAGTATTACGTTATTCAAAAGAATTGCTAAAACACGTTTGTGTGGTTACTATAACATAAATGACTTTCTCAATGATACCACAGATGGAGCGACCAGGCTATTAAATAATAAGTTTAATTGTACGATATTACTTTACAAAGTACCATTTTTTTTTATTTTAAAAAAAGCTCGCTGAGTTTCTCGCGCCCATTCTTCTCAGGTCTGAGGCATTCTTTTTCGAATGGGTGGTAGTTTTTGAATTTCAATAAGTGATGTCACATCCTATTTTGAATAAAAATATTTGATTTGTATATAATAAAAATACCTATACCTATTTTAAGACAAAACATTAATTAAAATATAAAAAAATCTCTACAACCTACATGAGACGAATACATTTCATAAACAGACATTGCATTAGGTATATGATATTAAGAATCGCATTTCGCAATTTTTATGTTTAAATGTACAACCACAAAATGTAGAGAAAATTATTTCTAATTTAAACCTCGTTTACGCGTTTATGCATGTTTGAAGTAGATTGTTTTGAAAAAAAAATCATTTTGATTTTGCTCTAAGTAAAATGTTCTTAATGTCAAAATAAATTGAATGACCAACAAAATAAAGTCCAAAATGTAATACAGAAAGTAATCATCGTAAATGTGCCCTGTCAGCAATAAGAACACACTCCACAGCCGATTACGGCCTGTGCAATACTGTCTCTAATAACTCTTGTAATTTCCCTGAAGGCCAAAATATCCACGAAATTCACGGCGGCTTACTGTGTCATTTGAAAAAGTAATGAGAGCTTTGAGAATGGCTCTTAATATTTTGTTCAGTGCGCGATATACAAAATTATGATTAGTGGACTATATTTACAGTGGCTGGTTAAATTAATTTATGAGGACAGATCAGTAGATTTATCAATGAAAATTACACATAAACATTATCACTGAACTATCACTTTTAGGTTATATGTTATATTCTGTGAACCGCATTAACATTTTCACACAAAAATAGAGAAAAAAAAAAACAATAAATTTTGGGAGTTTCCCATACTTTCTATGGATATTTAAAAAAAATATATTATACATATTACTAATATAGTTTTTTTTCTAAACTGAATAGTTTGCGCGAATGAAACTTCCAAAGTGGTAAAACGTGACCCCTCCCCCTGTAATTTCTAAAATAAGAGAATGATGGTTTCAACGAGATCTAGTTAGTAGTTTTTTTAAATACGTATAAATGATGAGAGCTCATTCGCACTGTACGATTTTGAGCAAAGATTTTTTACTTTTTCCATTTAAATAATTTGATATCGTTTTCATTTCTATATAACCTTTATATTATGTTACTTGCTGCTAAGTGCGACGGAACCCTTCATGGGCGAGTCCGACTCGCACTTGGCCGCTACTACAAAGATGCTCATGAAATGGCAAAGACCATAAATGAAGACGTCTTTTACTGCCCCCGTATCACTGCGAACACTGCTGTGAACGAAATCTCATCGAACTGATTGAAAGGTTAACGGCCGTTTTCAATATAGTATCTCTAGTTACGGATACATTGCTGTCACCATTTACGGCCGTTCCCAATATCCAGTCTGTCTCTTACTTGAGATAAAAATCGTAACTGTCGTTGACTTTTCTGTCCCAATAAACTTATCAACGGTAACTCACCTATTCCGTACACGCTGTCTGTGAATGGAACGACGTATAGCTTACCAGCGATAGAAGGAAATTGCAATTCACGCGTCCCAATATAAGGCGAAAAGAATTACTTATCGGGTATATTGGGACAGCTTCAGATTATTGACAGCTAATTACTGACAGTAGAAGGTAGTAATTTATCTCTATCTGTAGATAGTGTATTGGGAACGGCCGTTAATGACAAGAGCTTATCCATCCATTGATATGTCTACTATAGTTATAGTCCAATGCTTTATTTGGATAGGTTATTGAAATGTAAGTAAGCGTAAAAGGATAGATTTGCCTACGTCTAGTAACTTAAACTAAGGATACATAGGTTATTGAAAATGGCCGTTAGTCGCTTACGCCATGACGTTCTGTACATATAGAACGCATTGCGCTAGCCAAAATAAAACTTATAAGAGACAGTAGGAGGCTCCTTTGCACAAGATGCCGGCTAGATTATGGCGACGGAAACGGCGCCTCTTTCTGCCATGAAGTAGTAATTTGTAAACATTCAAAGTGGAAGTCAAATTAACTTAATTCAATGAGGCTTAAGCTAAACACTTTTGAATCGCCACTATTAAAATTTCTTTTAAAGTAATACTATATGTTCGGAATAAGAGTAGTGCTTATAAGAAGAACAACTTTTAACTTAGTATCGAAATATGGCGATTGATCAGAGAAAATTTTGATTTGATTTCGAATTGATATGACAGCTGTGAAAACGTCGAAAAAATAGAATTTAGTACTAATCTCAATTGTAAGCAATCCACGTACTCTTACACTAATATTCCAGGCCTGTTTTTATCGGATGTCTAGCAGCAAGAGACTATCTAGGCGTATAAGTTATCTAAGGATATAAGTTACAAATTTAATTATAAGTTACAAAATAAGTCAGAATTAAATTACAAATTGCGTAAAAGTATAATATTATAGTATTAAGTGACACGTGTTAGATATTAGGGAGAATTTCGGTTTAGGTTCCGTAGATTTATTTTAAATTTAATTACAGATTTATGTATAGTTTTAATATTTTTCCCTATACTTGTAATATGACTAATTTCATAGTTCTAGTCAACGGAAAATACCCTTTAGAGAATACTAAAGCTTTAAACATACCTGTCATTACAATTAAAATTTTGTGATCATTTAACACATTTGATTTCTACATACAATTTGTAAAGCAGACATGACTTATGTAAAATTAAAATCAAATCAAGTCAAAATCACTTTATTTATGTAGATCAAGGATGACCCTTTTGAGTGTCAAAAGTTTTCTCTTCTTTTTACACTAACCACTTTTATTACTATACCTCTTTGCGTCCGTCTCTTTTTTTAACGTTAACTTAGAATTTTTAACACAATTTTTTTTAACAGCTTCCAATAGACTGAGATATCGTTCTTCAACTCGATACCTCCACGCATTCCCGAGATAAAGGGTCTTGACAGATAGACAGACGGCCAGACGGACAACAGTTATTGTAGTACTTCCTGTTGAGGTAAGGAACCCTAAAAATCGTACAGCTTGTAAAGACCGCACGAGTAAGGCTTATTTTAACTCAATTTACGTTAAGTATGATGTAAACTATTCTGAGGGTATTTCATCATTAAATCGTTCAATGAACTCTACATTTGAGCTTATTGGATCCTTTGTGATCTAAATTCACAACAATTTAAGAATTTCACTTTAAAGCTACGAACTTTCTAGCTTAGGTCAACTTTATTTTTTATTCAGTAGAATTTCGACTGTGACGTGTAATTTGAGATTTCGTATTTAACTCTGGACAGAGCGGTCGTGGTCATCACAAAGTGAAATCTTTTGGGGCAGATATGATGCGCCCCACGAGTTTCGCCACTTTTCCCTGCTGGCCGACAGTCTGGTGCACTCATTCAATGGAGCGCCCACAGCGGACTTGATTTGGTCGGTCCATCGCATAGGCGACCGTCCCCGCCCTCTGGTGCCCTCCACTTTGCCCTGAACGACAAGGCGCTCGTCGGCGTTCGTTCGGCGACGTGTCCGAAGATGTTAAGAATACGACTCTGTATTAACACCGAAAGGCGTTGTTTGTTGTGATGCAAATAGTTTCTAAAAAAGACCCACACACATTTGACGTCACTCATCATATAAGAATCAGCGACGATTGCATCTTGGTATTTATCTATTTATCCCAAGTTGTGGTAAATGTAAAAATTATAGAAAACTTTTGACATTCAAAAATGTCATATACTTGATCTACATGAATAAAGTGATTTTGATTTGATTTGATTTAGTCTGCTTTACAAATTGAATGTAGACACCAAATGTGTTAAATGATCACAAATTTTAACTGTAATGACAGGTATGTCTGAAGACTAACCCACTAATACATAATGGTCCGCTAACTTAAAGTAATGTATGTACACAAATAGTTAGTTACACTATTGTTATGTATTGACAACTATTACTAAATGTACTCATATAAATACTTCACACTGTACTGTTAGTGACGGATTTTTTTTATGGAATAGGAGATAATAGATAATAGAAGCTCATTCCACTGCTTTGTAATACGTGGAAGAAAGCTCCTTAAAAACCGCACATCCAGATGTTGAGGATGATATCCTAACTTATGGTGTGTCGTGCGAAGGTGGAATTCGGCGGCAGAAATCAGGTTATACAGCTCTTCGGAACACTCCCCGTAATAAATGCGGTAGAAGACACACAATGAAGCGACGTCTCTACGCAACGCCAAGTGATCCAGCCGTTCACAGAGCACTGGGTCCCAGACAATTCGAGCTGCTCTGCGTTGCACGCGGTCAAATGGATCGAGCTGATACTGCGGTGCGCCAGACCAGAGATGACAGCAATACTCCATGTGAGGCCGGACCTGCGCTTTGTAGAGCGCTAGTATGTGGGCCGGCTTGAAGTATTACCGTGCTCTATTATTATTATTATTATTTATTATTGTTTATGATTAACGGCCGTTCCCAATATACTATCTATAGATAGTGATAAATTACTAACTTTTACTGTCAGTAATTAGCTGCCAATAATCTGAAGCTGTCCCAATATACCCGATAAATCATTCTGTCAGCCTTATATTTGGACACGTGAATTGCAATTTCCATATAAACTTCTATCGCTGGTAAGCTATACGTCGTCCCACTGAAAGACAGCGTGTACGAATAAGGTGAATTACCGTTCATAAGTTTATTGGGACAGAAAAGTAAACGATAGTTACGATTTTTATTGAGATAAACTGAATATAGGGAACGGCCGTAAGACTACTTGATGCCCTAAGCAATCCATCCCTCTATCCGTATGTCAACTAGAATCGGTTGTTTAAACCTTTACCGCCAAACAACATTAGTTTTTTGTAAAATAAGATGATGAGATGTAACGTATTTTAGAAGTGGTATTGTAATGCGCCTTGCGGCTTTTCCGAGCATTGAATTCACGCAAGATAGTATTACGTCCAACGTTTTTAACATATCGGACTCTATGTACAATATCGATAAATTATCGAGCCTTTCTTGTGTCATCGTTGTCCTTTTTTAATAATTTGTAATTATAAGCGATAAAAACATTAGGGTCCACATTATTTTTTGGTTTGGTTTTTAGTGACGTGAGAGTGAGACGTGATGCCCTAAGGACGGATTTTTTTTGTGCTTCTTCTGGTGCCCCCTGAGACGTGATGCCCTAGGCAATTGCTTGACCCAACATTGATGCCAGCATGGAAAATCGCCTTATTAAGCTCAATAGAATCCAAGAAAGTGTTGGTACCCCAAACACACTCCCAGAAGTCTTTAGGAAGGAGAAGAGTCGAGTTGCGGAAATTGGCCCGATTATACCATACCACCAATTCCACCTTTGCACGACACGCCACAAGTTAGGATATCATCCTCACCATCTGGATGTATGGCGGTCCTCCACAGTGTGGTTATCAAGGACTCTGCTCCTATTGAGCAAAGTAATTATTTGATTAACACTGCTTCTATTGAGCAGTCTTATAGTTTAGTTTCTGGTTTGGAATATGTTCCAAATTATTTAAATTAGTCAATAAGACAATAGGGGACTCCTCTAACATGAAGGGAACATAATAATTGTAAAGTTATAAAAATTATAAATGTTAAGGAATGTAAACAAAATTTCAAATTCAGTTTTGTTAGCTCAGCAGAAATAATTAAAACTTTCAGATCCTTAGAAATGAAAAAAACTGCTGATATATGGGGCATATCTGTAAAAATAATAAGTTCTGTTATTGATGTCATAGCACCATATCTAGCACTAGTTTTTAATAGCTGTATTGAACATGGCGTGTTTCCTGACCTTCTGAAGTATAGTAAAATTACACCAATATTTAAATCGGGACTCACTTCTGACCCGAATAACTATCGCCCTGTTTCGGTGTTGCCGACCCTTAGTAAAATTTTTGAAAAAATTATTTTAAGCTAAATGTTTACTCACTTTAACACTTATAAGTTACTTCATATAAAACAATTCGGCTTTACTAGGGGACGCTCGACTACGGATGCAGGTGTTGAACTCATCAGGAATATTTTTAAGGCCTGGGAGGAATCACAGAATGTTTGCGGATGACACTTCACTTATATTCAAAGTGAAACGAAGCCAAGTTTTATATGACGAAGTAAACAATGCTCTATCTGACATTGTGTACTGGTTTAGCGCCAATAACTTATTGTTAAATAATCATAAAACCAAATATATTAAATTCACCGCGCCAAATGTCAAAAATGTAGATGCGAATATTATATTAACTGGAGAGGTGGTAAAACCAGTGGTATCTGCTATATTTCTTGGCATTACTCTTGATTCCAAATTGCAGTGGGGCCCCCATGTCGAAGGATTGGCGAATAGGCTTAGTTCTGCAGCAAATGCGGTTAAGAAAATCAGACGGTTAACTGACATAGATACGGCGAGATTAGTATACTTTAGTTATTTTCATAGTATTATGTCAAGTTATATATTGTTATGGGGCATTGCGGCCGATATTAATACTATCTTTGTGCTGCAGAAGAGGGCTATTCGCGCGATTTATAACCTAGGTCGTAAAGAATCATTAAGAGAAAAATTTAAAGAAATAACTGTGACATTCATAATGTTAACACGAGGAACAAACATAAACTTGTTATGCCTACTACTCGGTTGGGTCGAGTTAGTAAGTCTTTTGTTGGGCGATGTATATGCTTCTACATTAATTGTTAAAAAACGTTTGTGTGGGAAAGGTTATTATAGCATAAACGATTTTCTTAGTGACACCACGGACTGGAATTAAAGCGAACACCCTCAGGCTCTTTAATTATAAATGTTTATTGTACGATATTACATTGTAATCCATATTTTATATACAAAAAAAAGCCCGCTGAGTTTCTTGCGCCCATTCTTCTCAGGTCTGAGGCAGTCTCTTTTGAATGGGTGGTAGATTTTGACGTTAAATAAGTGATTATAAATCGTATTTTGAATAAAAATATTTGAATTTGAATTTGAAGGAGCTTTCTTCCACGTACTACAAAGCTGTGGAATGAGCTTCTTTGTGCGGTGTTGTCGGGACGATACGACATGGGTACCTTCAAAAAAAGCGCGTAAAGTTCCTTAAAGGCCGGCAACGCTCCTGTGATTCCTCTGGTTTTGCAAGAGATTGTGGGCGGCGGTAATCACTTAACAACAGGTGACCCGTACGCTCGTTTGTCCTCCTATTCCATAAAAAAAAATACCATACCATGCGCAATTGCTTAATTTGATTAAGGGTTAATCTGTCACTCTGTACTATAGAGAGTGATTAATTGCCTTTTCTTCCTTAAACTTCCTCCCAAAGCGCCATAAGAAGTATGAAAGTCAAAAATATAAAGCTAGAAAATAATTTATTCATATCGAAGTTCAGTTTCACATAAAATCAGCTAAGTAGGCTTTTAAAAAAGCTATAAGTGATATTTGCTGGCACCGTGCCAATGGCATACAATTTGAGAGTTAGACTTGCCAACTTTTGATACGTTTTTCAACATGTTTAATGGCAACTGCATTTCGACTGCAACTCTTGTTGGAGCATTAATGTTGGATGACCCAAAAAACTATATTCTCACCTGAAATAAATAAGGCAATAAATAGTCATGTACAGTCATTTATTTGTTCAAAATACCAGTTGGAGGCTCCTATGCACAGGATGCCGGCTAGATTATGGTAACAAGGGAGCCTATTTCTGCCGTGAAGCAATAATGTGTAAGCATTATTGTGTTTCGATCTGAAGGGCGCCGTAGCTAGTGAAATTACTGCAAATGAGACTTAAGATCTTATGTCTCAAGGTGACGAGCGCAATTGTATTGCCGCTCAGAAATTTTAGGTTTATCAAGAATCCTGAACGGCACTCCATTGTCATGGGCAGGGCGCCAGTGTCAATTACCACCAACTGAACTTCTTGTTCGTCTTTTCTCTTTTTTTCATTAAAAAGAAGATTCCTTGAGGATACTCTTTGAAGTCGCTACGGCAGCAAATAGTGAATTCAAAAAGAGAAGATAACGATGCAAGAAACTCTCCCAGTTTCTTTTATATTATATTAGGGTCCTTCCAAAATGGATGCCATACTAATTAAATCATGCTTCTTTTACAAAAAGCGCATAGTGTTATATCTTGTATGATGGTGCGATACCCTTTGTGTACGAGTCTGACGCGCACTTGATCGGTTTTTTGTTTCAAATGCTTTTATACCTTGAATAAGTTTGCGTTGTGTATGGCAAGATAGGGGCTTTGGGGGAGGCCCTTGCCAGTGGACGTCTTCCGGCTAGAATAGAAGGAATATGAAAAGACCAAAAAGGAGCAAACTTTGATGGATATTCTAATTAAATGAAATAGTAAAAATTGCGGAGGCTTTTGCATATGAGCGACTGCACATCGCTGAACCTTACACGTCAACTTGTAAATAATTAAACCTACAGATGTTTTTTTACGAAGAAAAGTGGAGCAGTGCTGCTTAGGGTTCTTGATTGAATCTTAGTTAATCATTAGTTATTTATTGTTTTTCGAAATAATCTCCGTTCCGAGTTCTAAAATTGAAATTCGGAAAAAATTTTCATAAGCAATGTTTCTATCTGGCCAGTTCTAAATATTTTCAGTGTTACCCACGTAGTAACACAAACGCTGGCAGCTGTTTCGGTCAACGGATCAGTAGCTATGCAACGCGGAAATGCTGCCAGTATTCCTTGTACACCTCCCCGTAATGTGTCTGTAAACAGTGTCTGTTGAGGAAGGTTTTCAACCAGTGTGTGTTGCTAGTAATGACTTACGGTACACAGACGTTGTTGCTAATTATGGGCCTGACAAAAAATCTCATGGCCGCTCAGAGGGCAATGGAGAGGGCTATGCTCTGAGTTTCCCTGCGAGAACCAAAGTCACAAATCTAGCCCAAATGATTGCGAAACTGAAGTGGCAGTGGGGGTGCACATAGCTCTGCGGACAGACGATGGGGCAGTAAAGTCCTAGAATGGCGACCACGTAACGGAAGACGCAGTGTTGGTAGGTTGGAGACAAGATGGACCGACGATCTGATCAAGATCGCCGGAATACGTTGGATGTGGGCAGCGAAGTGAACGATCGTCGTGAAAATGCTTGGGGGAGGCAAAGGCCTCCCCGGAAGATGTTCACTGCTGGACAAAGGTCCAGCAGTGAACATCTTCCGGTTGATGTACAGTTATTGTTAATATAGTATAAGCATTGCTTAGTTTGAATAAATATCTATACATATAAAAAAATATATGTTTAGTATGTCTTAACTTATTATAAACAAGCAAACCCGTCCTGCAAAAGTTGTCTAGTTAAATGATATTAATAACTCCACAAGGTCAGAGGCCTCTTTTTATTATTCGCAAATATTAAAAGCAATCTTGAAGTTCGGTCACGTAAAACTGACCCCGAGGGTTTCACGCCTCGTTTACATTTTAACCGTGTTTTAAGAAGAATTCTGTATAATAATGTGGTTAGCTATAAAATATTTGCCTATTTGAATATGGAACGTTAGATGGAATTTTCTTGGCGTTTTTATACTTGTCTTGAACTCTTGACTTGACGATAATTGCACACAGCATCAACTAGTCCTCCAATTTTAGACCGGTTTAGTACTTTTTTAGCACTGCAGGCAGGAGTCACTCAGGAGTCGAATTGGGGTGTGGTTCAAATTCAAAGCTCGCTTCATCGCTTTTTCGTTGTAATTTCTTCTAGTGGCCTCTTGAACACATATAACGTCAGTAGGAGCACACAATCTTTCTTTTTTCTCAATTATTGTAGCTTGAACCGAATTATATTTTTTATATTATACAAGTATTTATTATAATATTAAAATTCAATACTTATGTGAGAATTAAACTCGTCAACTCGTCTTTTAATTCAAGATATTGGCTATTAAAGAGAATTTAAACACTTTGGCTATCATTAAATTATTAACCCCGTATGTGTCACGTGTCAATCGTTTTTGTTCATCAATTGTGACATAATATGTCAATCTGGACCTATTGTAACAAGTATTTGGGTTCCCACTCCCTTGCAGGTGTGGAAATTGAAGTTCGTCGTTAAGAGTCGTAGAATCCTTAAGAGATACAAGTGCGACATGTCTTCTTGCTTGAGAACAAGGGCATTAAGGTTTTGTTCACGTAGTCGCGCGTAGGTCTGTCGTCAGTCAACGTGCATTACATGCTTTTAGATTGGTATGTTCAGAAGTAGAGCGAACCGCGCGCTCAGTCTAGTCAGTTATGGTTTATTATTTACAATTGATTTACAAAAATAATTGTAAAATTGCAACCGATCATTTCGGGTCCGCTCTGATACAAAAATTGATTCTTTACAAGTTTACTTGCAAAATATCTTCGGATTCACTCGCTTTTCGAAGCTAGAAAAGTAAAACAAGTCTAATAGCACCAGTATGAGTAAGTATTTCTAAACGGGCGACACAGCAAGTTATCTAGTGAACGAAGGGGGACTGCAAAAAAAAGTGCGTGGTAAGTAGAAAATGCGAGTCAGATTATAAATGTCATCTGAACGCAGCCTTAGGCCACAATCTCACGCTAGCCATGGATGTCTTCACAATGTTTAGAATTTTCAATGGCACAGACTTAACTGGTGGTTTCCCAGAAGTAGTTTCGCTTGCTGATGACTCGGTAACGAGCTCAAATGAGCAAGTTTTCAAGTTTTTCCTGATTGTTGTCTGCCACATGCCCGTCTGACACTTTAGAAATATTCGTTAACTGATAATTTCAACCAGCGTTCATTTGTGGGATTTTAAAATTAAACATTCTCATACATTTAATATGAGAATAGCAGAAATGTTTTAGTTTCCTTATTTTAAAAGGTTATTTAAGCTTAGTACTGATATTGAAGGAAACTGTTTACTAACCCACCAAAGTAATAAAGCTATCTTTTATTTGATTATAAGTTCAAAATTTTGTATTCGAAGTGACGACGTTGTTGTGCGATGCAATGGCATTTATATCTACTAATCTCATACTAAATGTATGAAAGTGTTTAATATCAAAATGTCGGATACTTCTCGATGGATTTAAGAAAAGTCATTGATGTCATTTTACAGTTTGGTTAATGTACTTTTGATATCAGTTTAAAGTTTTTTGATATCTGTAAAGCCGCGTCCGCTGCGCCGCTTTTTCATGTTTGTTAACACAAAAACATGTTTTATAAACAAATTAGGGGCATGGCGTAACAGTTTTGTTAAATAAAATATCTTAACGTGTTTACTGCGAGAAATGGATTACATTACCCGCGTTCTTCTGCGGGGAGGGAAATTAACGCATAATTAGTTAGTGTTCACTGAATGAAGACGTACTTATTATTAGTAGCTAGCGATAATTCTATTTGGTTTGTTTGTGATGTGAAGTGGAATAAAGAAAAATACTTTGTTTTTTTTTATACAACTGATAACATTAGTAGATCATAAATTAAATACAAAAAGCTGGATGCACACAAAAACAAAAACAGGTGCAGCGAACGGACTGTTTTGATAACTTGTTTTTTTTTAACATGTTTTGTTAAAAAAGTTGGAGCAACAAACCCGGCTTAATAGTTACAGATTAATCGCCCGGTATTATTAACGATTCCTGTATATAATGGGCTCATGGTACAACAATTGTGAGTGGTATGTTTACCACTCAAGATCACAAGAACTATAGCAGTCATTTAGATTAACAAACCAAGAAGCTTAAACCACAGTGCGTTGAAACCGCATTGTAAAATAACGCCACACAGTTGTTAAGGATGCATTTAGCTTTGTGGCGAGCTCTCGACTCTCAAGTTAGGCGTTTACTCATTCGTATGGCGAAGGAAGACAAAAAAATGAAACGAATATTAAAAAAAACATCGATTTCTATATTTAAAAACAACATCAAGAAGTGACTCACAACTGTAGGTATATTTTATAATACACAAAACATGCTACGAATGGAAATGACAAAATATACTACACGTTTGATTACAAACATGGATATAATAATGTCTAGATATGGCAGATTTCATAATGACCGAGCTAAATGGAAAGTTAATGTAATTAATTCACCGATAATTAGTACACCACATAGGGAAGAATCGATTAAAAAACGCGTCGATACATAAAAAAATCAGAGAAAAGTAAGTATTTCAACATTAATGTGTTATGTCAATCTAGGCTCAGTAATATTGCTAAATCTTTTAAAATGGATTGTGTTATATTTTATAACAAACTCCCAAATGATATAAAAATAATACCAATTAAAAAATTTTAATGTATCGTAAAAAATTAATTAAAATCTAAGGCCTATTGTAATGTGAAAGATTATTTGAATGATAAATATAGTTGGAATTAATGTTTATAAATCATTTTTATGAAATTTGTTACATTTTTTTGAATTTGAATTTGGATTAATAATTTCAAAGAGTAATATTATGTAACATATAATATACATATATATCTTAAAGTATATTAATTTCGATGTTAATATTAATCGACTTTGTTTATATTTTCCACTATATTTGTGTACTAAATAGCATTATATATCAATTAATACAACGAACAATGTCATAATGCCGCCATATTTAAGACTGGAAACATTTTCAAGAAGACTGTTTAATGTGATATGTTCAATCTAAAAATAAAAAAGTATTACTAAATAAATTACATCTTACTTTTACCCAAATGAAATTTAACATTTTCGTAAATATAACAATATGTAATTTAATTAAAGCTAACTTTGAATTTAAAGCTTAATATGCTTATTTAAATAATAAAAAACTATAGCCAATTTCTGTAAATATATTCATAATTACAAATAAGTAGTTTTAAGTTCATTTCATAAACTCAAGCCTACAATATACAATGTATGTATATTAATATAACATTTATTTAAACCATAGTTATTTAATGATATCTAGTTAAATAAGTCTTTGTTTTAGTGCCTGTGAAATACGATTCCATTAGTAAAATGCACTGTATAGTTATTTAAAATCGTTTAGATTTGATATTAAGATGTTTTCATTTTTAAAATTCTGATATATCTATAAACTAAGATCAAATTAACCATACAATGTGTTGCAGTCTTAATTATTTTAGTTCTAGTAAACAAATTTTCGATTTTGAATTGAATCATTTACCAGCTTCATCAAGACTACATATTAAGAGCACAAAAAGCGCTCTATTTTATCGACAACAATATTTTCCAGATTAATAAAACACTACTTTTGAATTACGCTTATATTATAAACATTTA
Source organism: Leptidea sinapis (assembly GCF_905404315.1). Lineage (NCBI taxonomy): Eukaryota > Metazoa > Arthropoda > Insecta > Lepidoptera > Pieridae > Leptidea > Leptidea sinapis. Next base: position 12,034,469 of record NC_066271.1, on the reverse strand, counting down.
TATATTTTAGTTTTAAACTAACAAACAGATATACAGAGACGATGGATCTACCACGAATAACGAAGTTGTATCTTTACAACAAGATTGAAAATAAAACGCACATCGTTGACTGGTCGTACTAAAAAATCATTTTGCTAAACACCCACAACCCAGCTTTAAATTAATAAAACAGACAAAAATGTGTCATAGATAATTTCATGGCACATTAGATTTTTATCTTCATGAAACAATTCATCACAGGTACTTCATCATCATCATCATCAGCCGGAAGACGTCCACTGCTGGACAAAGGCCTCCCCCAAAGATTTCCACGACGATCGGTCCTGCCCTGCCCTCATCCAACCTATTCCGGCGATCTTGACCAGATCGTTGGTCCATCTTGTGGGGGCCTACCAACACTTCGTCTTCCGGTACGAGGTCGCCATTCGAGAACTTTACTACCCCAACGGCTATCTGTCCGTCGAACTATGTGCCCTGCCCACTGCCACTTCAGTTTCGCAATCGTTCGGACTATATCGGTTACTTTGGTTCTCCTCTCTCCTCATTTCTGATTCGAGGTACTTAATATAATCAAATACGTTTAAAGCGGAATGTTCCAAGGTGCTGCGATAGGCCCTCAATTGTACAACATATATAACACTGATGCATAAAATTTTTTGTTGGAGAGCCAATTGTTTTCGAGGCGGTAGTAATGTTTTAATTGATACGAAAAAGAATTATGGTATAATATTGAAGAATAAATACCTTTTATACATTTATTGTGATTGCCTATGCAATACCCACTCTCTAGGTATGTTCTACAGATTTAAAAATTGATACTGATTTACGGACAGCAGTTACTTTGCCTTTTTCTTAAAAGTCGTCAACTTTGTGCGGTTATTGTTGTCTATAAGTGTTTCAGTACGAAATTTCAAATAACAAAAACATCCTATCATCTAAGAGAAAAGACTAAACTCTCGTTTTTCGAAGTAGGCCCGCAAATATATTACAGTGTACATGAATCTAACACCGATATTACAAGCAACATGGATGTACAAAATCTAAACTAATGCAGTAGTGGACGTCATATCAAACATTTAATGGACCTCCGTACTTAATATTGTCCAGCATTGTGCAAATTACTTAATTTATCACAAATCATGCTCAAAAATTTGGAATACTCTAAAATACCATTAGGATTGACTGAAGATGACTACAGAAAGACAGTTAAACTTACGACAACATGATAGAGAATGTGACAACATTATTGAACCTCCTTAATAACAGAAAAAATTTAAGGCATGGCAATACAAGCATACGCCTTTCTCCAGTAAACATCAACAAAGGAAGTTAGATCTAATTTGAAGGACGCTGGATGAAAAATGAAATGCTGATCAATCCATGTATGATTAATTGCATTTGCGTTTGCGCTGTAAGAATTTAAACCATAATATTTGAAAGGCAATTGTTTTATAGCCCATTACCGGCAATCCTCAAATTTAACAAGATTTGTTAATCATCGAAAGTCTAACTTTTCAAAATGGTTTTGAAGAATAGTTCCTAATGAGCATGATCGATAACTTAGTCAATATGAAAATTGTCTTACGACGTAATAAAACATGAATAATATTTTAAAACATTATTTCAATGTTTTACATTTCATAGTAATATAAAATTTAACATTAATTTGTATGACGGTCTAGAGCGCCTAACATCATCTAGCCATTGATAAATTATACCAAATATTTCTTTGCAAAACAATTTACTACAAACAGAATTAAGTAAGGCCTTTAAGAAGGTTTTTCTTTCTGTCTGTAGCTCTTAAATAATATTTGGTGTAATTTATAACACCATTAACAATTCCATGCCAAAACATTAATTTTACATATCACAGGGTCGCGCTCTCATTAATTCTTAATATTAATTAATTTACATATTTAATTTCAATACTATCAATTTTAAAATTTGTTTCTAAAGAACTCTGTTCTCTTAGTTTAGTATTTTGTATACTTGTATTACATAATCGTAGACACCTTATATAGTTTAATACCTTCGTAGAACAATTCTTCACCGTTTCTTAATATGTATAATCAAATACGTATGAAGAGGGATGTCCCAAGGTGCTGCCATAGGCCCGCAATTGTAGAAAATGTATAACACTGATACATTCAATATTATGTCACTATATTACGATGGGAAGTGGTCGTCTAACAGTCATGCGGCCACCTTGATGGGTGGCCGGCTACGGATCACATAACACAACAACTCTTCGCTCGTCCCTTTAGCTCTGCTTTCAAATCACGTTTGCTCTTGCTGCGTCCAACTTGTTTCTGTGGGAAAAACGTGTATATATAAATATTGGACAAATGAGAAAATTTCAAGAACCATTAATGTTTAAATAATACACGAAGAATCAATGAAAAATTTAAGAAATGGTACTTAGAAATTAACAATATTTTATTATGAATGTAGATTAATTAACTGATTAAATAGGAAAGCAGATATTAAAAGGAAATTATCAATATAAAAATAATATGGTATATAGTATTTATTGTAACCAGTTTTAGTGTTACGCACTTTCCCATAAAATTTTTACTATTAAGGTACAATTTTTACATAATTTCGGTAAAATATTATTACTTTTTGATTTAAGTACATATATTTTATCAATACTTAATTTCATTTTTGGAAGGTTATTTTTAAGTTCAAAATCATTATAGGTATTTTAATTTACTCCAATGAATAAAAGAAAGATATTAGATACGTAATTTTCTATTTATTTATTATTCGCATTTTCTGTGTGTGTATTGCGTAAAGAATAACTTTATTTATTTCTTCAAATCGTTTTCTCAATATCTTTTCTCTTTTATCAGTTCTTTATTTACCTGTTGCTTCATTTGCTGTTTATTTAGTTTTCCCAACGCTGCAAGTGCTGCAACTTCGAAAGCATCTTTCACACCTTTGCTTGAAGCACGGGCAGATGTTTCAACGTAAGTTGTGGCTCCGAGTTGTCTCGCTACTGATAGTGCCTGTAAACATTACCAGAAGTTATAGGGCATGCTTATTGTCATGGTAATCTTCATCATCATCAAAATATCTGGAAATATTTCAAGATCTGTTTAAACTGATTCCTACTTGGTCCAACGGCCTAACGTCCAGGTATTTTTCGGTTATGTTGTCTTGTACACACACACACAAACATACACTCACACACATACAACATACCTACATCCTTTATGATATATAAAATAGATATTGTTGTCAAAATTACATTGACATTTTATATTGTACAACTGACCCATGTCATGGGCTATCATAGTTTAGGGGTCGAGGGTAATTTTATGCAAAATTGTATTTTCTTTTTGCAACAAATAAAGATTTATTTTTATTATTTCTTGTGTCGAGCCATGGTCGACCATCTCATGCTCTCGTTTACCACCAGGAAACTCGAAAGATCGTTTAAATAAGTAATCGTGAAAAATAAAAGAGAGAAGATAAGTAAAATAAGATAACACACAAAAAAATCTAGAAGATACTGAGCTCTTCTTATGTTACAAAATCTTTGTCTTATAATACTAAAGTCCACTTTCATCTGGTTTTTCCAGGGCCTGTTTATATCAATTAAATTTCACAATTAAAAATCCTAAAAACTCAGATATGTGGAATTCGTTTGTATGTATAACACTCTGAAGAGGTAATGTTTAAAAATTGATATGTAGACGGAATCTGATGTGAAACAATCTTATGGTGATCCAGTGGGTTGCCCTAGAGGTCTTATACACCATCTTGTTCTGGAAGGTCTCTAAAAACCAGATATGGTTCCAGCACTATACCTAACAGGTGATGCAATACGAATTGGTCTTTAAGGTGTCAAGTATTAAAACTATCTCCAATCACCGAGAAAGGAAACTTTTCTCAAAGTTTGGCTATTCAAGGACGTAAGTAGATAATAGTCGTAGTAGTAAACATCAGACATCCATTTCGGCAGTAGGAAAACATGAAGTCACAGTGAAAGTATCAAAAATATATCTTTTCACTACCAATCTTTATAAAACCTACATAAATAACTCCAGTCCATTTATCTGATTAGAACTTCCGATACTTAAAAGGTGGTTGAACCTTGTATTATGTTCTATAATTGTATCGTAGTTGAGGTATGTCTGGTTTTGAACTTCATTTATAGATTCATTTATAGAAAAATTCATGTTTATGGCTTCTCCCATACCACGTGTATCAAAACTTTATAACTCCATCTGTGGTGAGGTAGATATTTTTAAAGATTCATTATCTGCGTTTAAAGAAATGTTACGAGATTGTTAGGCACCATATGACTTATATTCTTCTTCTTTTTTTTCTTTTCAAAATCGCAATTTGTGGTCTTGGTGTCACGAAAGTAAAGATTGTGCATATTGTGACACCTTTAATCTGTTGTACATTCAACTCATATTTTGTTAATATTCAATATATTTTAAGCGTATTAGAATGTAACAACTACTGGTTGTGCTATAAATAAATAAATGTCTCTACATTTTTTTTTATAAGGCGGTGCAATTATAATAACTGCTTTTTCTTTTTTCTAATAAGGCGAAAGAATTTGCACACATCTGACAAGGTTTGAAATCCCATACATAGTCTTGACCTCCAATGCCCTAAGGGCGTTTTCACATTGGCGATTACGGTAAGACAATATCGTGGGCCTAATACTTTCATAAATTTCCTACAAACGGTGTCACACTCGCAACCGACAGCAATGATATCGGCGGACGGCATAATACGGGGTTCATTCGCGTATTGTAATAGATATATAAATATGCATGTTTGTATGTAAATAAGGTACGAGACGAACAGGACGTTCAGGTGATGGTTATTGATACGCTTGATACGCTGCGCATTACAATGCAGTGCCGCTCAGCATCGTTGGAAAACACAAAAATACACCTTGAGACATAAGATGTTAAGTCTCATATGCCCAGTAATTTCAGAAACACAATAATGCTTACACTTACTAATGATTACTCACAGCAATAATAGCCGTCCTTGTGGTACCCATAATCTAGTCGGCATCCTGTGCAAAGGAGCCTTCCACTGGTAAAGAACTTTTAAACATTGAAAAATTATAAACTAAATGCAAAATAATCGCCGACACCTTAAAATATCCCAACGGCATTTGAATTAAATAATAACTTACAAAAACAACTCTACCAAACTTACAAGTAGTTTGAATGTTATTTAAGTTACTGTTGTTTACAGAATAAACACGTTCGAAATAAAGTTTTAAAACTTTAAGAAAAATAACACCGATACACTATTTTGCTTTTGGTTGCCAAACTCAGGTTTTTACTACGTTCGTAATCAAACTCCACTATTATCGCATTAAACAACAGACAACGAACAAGGTCTTCTAGACAATAACTACGTTTAAAAAACCGACTTTAAAAACTTAAAAGTAAAAAATAACTTAATAGAGATTTGATTTAATTCACATCTTATCCATTTTGTTATTCCTGTATTTTTTTTTTTTTTATGGAATAGGAGGACGTACGGGTCACCTGGTGTTAAGTGATCACCGCCGCTCACACTCTCCTGCAACACCAGAGGAATCACAAGAGCGTTGCCGGCCTTTAAGGAAGGTGTACGCGCTTTTCTTGAAGGTACCCATGTCGTATCGTCCCGGAAACACCGCACAAGGAAGCTCATTCCACAGCTTCGTGGTACGAGGAAGAAAGCTCCTTGAAAACCGCACTGTGGAGGACCGCCACACATCCAGATGGTGGGGATGATATCGTAACTTGTGGCGTGTCGTGCGAAGGTGAAATTCGGCGGCAGGAATCAGGTTGAACAGCTCTTCGGAACACTCCCCGTGATAAATGCGGTAGAAGACACACAATGAAGCGACGTCTCTACGCAACGCCAAGTGATCCAGCCGTTCACAGAGTACTGGGTCCCCGACAATTCGAGCTGCTCTCTCTCTTCTCTTCTCTCTGTATAATTATAGTATTCCTGTAATTTTAATAAAATTACAGGATTACTATAATTATTTGTAATTATGTGCTACCTATTTAAGTTTTAAGTCGGTGCTTGGCCGCTTGGGTAGTTTCTAGACAAAGCTATCCCGCTCGAAGTCACGAGTGGCGAGTGTAGGCGCCTGCTATTTCATTTGGCTTGGCACCGACTTCAAGCCTACAAAACCGACTTCAAATCGGATCATAAATCTCAGCGTTATCGGTGTACATACATAAAAAAAAACTCCGATCGAATTGAGAATCTCCTCCTTTTCGAAGTCGGTTAAAAATGACATAAAATAAGTACAAAAAAAGGACTGTTGAAAAAATAAACAAATAAAAGTATTATTAAAAAGAATTGTTAAAAGACTTTTGTGTGGTAAAGGTAATTATAACATAAATGACTTTCTTAATGATACCACAGATTGGAAATAGAGCGACCGCCGTCAGGCTATTTAATAATAAGTTTAATTGTACGATACGTTCTTATCAGGTCTGAGGCAATCTTTTTGGAATGGGTGGTAGTTTTTGACTTTCAATAAGTGATGTCACATCCTTTTTTAAATTTGAATAATAATAAAATATTTAAATAAACCGACGCGGAAAGATTACGTACCGGAGATGCGCTAGGAAGCTTTGCTATAAAAATAATTGTAGGCGCTACATGGACAGCTTCAAGTAAATTTGTATGATGATGACAGACTTAATAAATCTGGTATGAAAATTGGATCGACGAAATACATCGCAGCTGTTTATAGTTTCAAAATTTTAGGTAAACATTTACACTAGGTATCCGTACATTCGTCATGATTCCGATTCGCATTGTACTAACATGACGGTGTCCAATAGATAGTGTATTCCACAGATTTGGCAGTAAACAGTGATTTCCGAGTAGCTCGTCCCAATAACTATGTTATGTGCTAGGGTTGTCAATCCAGTAAACATATAAGTAGAGTTTTTAATTCCAGTTTTTAAGCGGTTTTGACTTGATAAATTCATCGGGTCAGAATGAGACTGTTAATGAATATTTAAACTATGATTACCGCCTCTTCCTCTTGTCGGAAAAAGTGACAAAAGAGGTATAGATCTATGCACGCAAATGCATCTATGACGATATATTTATTTAAAATTAAACACACAAGTATCGCCCTGGAAACACCGCGCAGTAAAGTTGATTTCATAGTTTGATTTTATGCAGAAATTTCCTTGCAATCCCCACTGTGGAAATCGTGAATGACGTATCCAAGTATAGGAGGAGATATTGTTTTTATGATAATAAGGGACGAGACGAGCAGGATATTCAGTTGGTGGTAATTGATACGCCCTTCCCATTACAATGCAGTGACGCTCAGGATTCTTGATGAACCCAAAAATTCAGAGCGGCAATACAATTCTGCTCGTCACCATTTTGAAAAGGTTTTGGTCTCTTAGAGAAGTAATGAAGAATAAAGAAATGCCAATGAAAGGAAAAGGAAAGTATATGAAATGTGCATTATGCCATGCTTACTATATGGATGCCAAACATGGGTACTAACAGAATTACAAGAAACTAAATTAAAAGTTTGCCAAAATGGAATGGAGAGGAGTATTTTAGGTGTAAAAAGAATTGATAAAATTGAAAAAAAAAATAAAAACGAACACGAAAACAAAATTCAAAAATGCACACACTGCATACAGACTGCTTAAATAGCGTTGGACGGGACATATGTTACGAGACAGTAAAGAAAAATGGACTAAGTTAATAACAGAATACCCAATAGGAATAGGTACTCAAGAGATGGCAAAAGAAATAGAGGGAGACAAAGCAAAAGATGGGAAGATGACCTCAAGAAAGTGGCTGGTCCGATATGGACCCTTTAGCGAGAGATAGGAATAAATGGCTGACAATAATATAGCCGGCATCCTGTGCAAAGAAGCCTCCCACTGGTAATATAGCTCTCCTTTCCGAAATAAATGCTGTAGTAACAACATTCATTGTGCATCACATAACATCACATATATTTTTTTTCTGTCAAGTCACAGCCTATGTCATTACCGCTAGCAACCCTGTACAGGCCTTGCGTCGGATTGGTTGTCGTTTCAGACAATTAACATTGTGGAGTTTTTAATTAAAACGTTGGTGTCTCGGGTTTCAATTAACATGTGAACATTTCGTGTTAAGATGAGCTTGGGGAGTTTGAATAATCTTGAAAGTTGGAACTTATTTTATTGCTAAATAGTTTTCATGCTATTTCGCCTACTTCAAAGACTTCTTTTGGGGGTTGTTTTATACATTTTAAGGAAGAATATTTTAAATTCAAATTTGGAAAAGCTAATATTTGTAATTTTAAAATACACATACCGCTCAACAGTTCATCGGTGCAACCGTGTTTGTTAATTAAGTGTAGGAAGCCCGCGATACAGGTTTGCCTAGTGCGGAGACCATTGTGAACCTTTTTATAATCTTTTCCTTTTTAAAGTTCCATAGCCAAATAGCAAAAAAACCGAACCCTTAGGGATTCGTCGTGTCTGTCTGTCCGTCCGTATGTCACAGCCCCTTTTTTTCCGAAACTATAAGAATTATACTGTTGAAAGTTGATGTATTCTGTGAACCGCATTAAGACTTTCACATAAAAATGGAAAAAAATGGGGTAAAATAGTAAACTTAGAACTGTAATTTAAAAATATTTTTTTCATCAAACTGGTATCTATGGATATGTCTTCAAAAATGATATTGAGGTTTCTCATATAACTTTTTTCTAAACTTAAGCTTAATCTAAGCTTGCGCTAGGGAAACTTCATAAGTGGTAACATGTGTCTCCCCTCCCCTGTAACTTCTTCATTACCATGAAAACTTCCTCCGGAAATTGGTGTAAACGAGATCTAGTAAGTAGTTTTTTAATACGTCATAAATCGTAAACCGCAATTTACCTTTCATTCAATCAACTAATAATCAACTCCACTATAAAATAATTTTCCCATTTCGACTTTAAGATGTCGATAGGGATTTAATGTAAATATGTGTTACCTCCTCACTGGTGACAGGATGTGCTTTGAGTTTGGACAGCATAGTGAGGGTCTCTTTATCATGCCGGAGGTCTGCCTTACACCCGCACAGTAACACCGGCGCTGACCCACCATGGGTTCTAACTTCTGTGTACCACTGAAACAGTCATTATTAAAAATGTATTAATACATATTATTGTAATGACAGTCTTCTTAAAGACACAAGACTGCACAAAAAGAAATTATTGTAGAATAAAATATTCGTTCATAAAATTTGGTTTTCAGTTTTATAAGTCTTATTAATCCCAGAAGTGAGGGTTATATATACTTTAAAAACATAAAAAATTGTTTACAAATTGTAACTTGAAAGTGCAGGTAAAACAAAAGACCATCGGGTTACAGGATGGTCACCACAACAAACTCCAACACCATGGAAATCACTGGAGGGTGGAAGCAAACGTTTGCCTTATAATTAATGTTGAGTCGTTTTTAATACTAAGTGGCTGACCTGGCAAACGTTGTTTTGCCATATAAATTATATATGTAAACCTTCCTTGAGCTTTTTGTTTTGGCCAGGACTTCTCTGGCCAAAACGTTCGAAAGAGCCTCCGGATCACCAAAAGGTATGCTATCACCGCCACACTATAGGAATTTGAGGAACTTAGGTAGTGGAACTAAATACTTTCATCGCGTAAATAAAACAATAGGCGCATTCGTTAGAACCATTCCGGTCTCGAAAGCGGATTCAGCGCTGAGATTATCAAATTTAAATTCTGTAATGTCGCCTATACCTACTAGTGGCGCCACACTTAAGTGATGGAGGAAATGATATGAACTGCTCTCTGTGATGAAACAAACAAAAATTTTAATATATAATGGGAAATTATAGCATTAACTGAATCATAATCATAGAACATAGGCTGCCGCGCGCTATGTAGACGGGGCTGCCGCGCGCTATGTAGACGGGGTTGCCGCGCGCTATGTAGACGGGGTTGCCGCGCGCTATGTAGACGGGGCTGCCGCGCGCTATGTAGACGGGGTTGCCGCGCGCTATGTAGACGGGGCTGCCGCGCGCTATGTAGACGGGGTTGCCGCGCGCTATGAAGACGGGGTTGCCGCGCGCTATGTAGTAAATAGCGAGCGTTTTTATTTGGCTGACATAATAACATAATAGAGAAAGGAAATGGTCACCTTAGCAGAAGCGTTGTCCAGTGATTCGGGTTCAGCGATGTTGAAGCACAGCATGAAGATCTTAGCGTCCTGGTACGCCAGTGGCCGCACTGTGTCGTAAGCTGTGGTTCCTGGGTAGCAATAGAAATAGAAATATATTTGCTAACGATAGCGAGTGACAATTACATATTGCAAGAACACTTGGTAAGCTTCATGAAGCTACATCACTTCGTTAAGGGGCTTTGACATGGGGAGAAGAACTGATAAGAAACTCACAGCCCATCTTTTCTATCAATAACTACTCAGCCCACTTAATATAATATTATACAATTTTTGAGTGATTTCCTAAGTTTTTTATTATAACAAAAGTACAGTAAGTTTAGACTTAACAGGCATAGAAACAAACTTGCTTTTCAACTTCAGGGTCCTGGCAGCCTTAAATTCACCAGGCTGAAGCGCCACTGTATTCAGGGACTAGCAGCAAGATTTGTGGACAAGAATTGAGAGACTTCTCACCGGAAAAGCCTCTCCTAAACACAACGCCAAAATACAATCATTTTCAGACAGGATCATTGTTGAAAGACAGATTGCGAAGACGCAGGATACAAAAAGAAAAAAAAAATATTACAATACATTAAATTATTTTTTAATTAAAACAGCTAGTTAGTAAAAAATAGCTACTAATGACATGTAATAATTTTATTGTGGTTGAGGAAGAGATTCCGCAATCAGATATTTATTTAGTTCCAAGTCCGCCGACCAGATTGATACTTAATCACTACCTGCGAAGCGAAGCCAGCAATCTACTTATATTTTTTTATGACTCTGAGGGACGAGGCGAGCAGTACGTTCAGCTGATGGTAATTGATACGCCCTGCCTATTAAAATGCAGTGCCGCTCAGACACTACAATTGCGCTCGTCACTTTGAGACATAAGCTGCGGCGCCCTTCAGACAGAAAGACAATAATGCTTACACATTACTGCTTCACGGCAGAAAAAGGCGCCGTTGTGGTATCCATAATCAAGCCGGCATCCTGTGCACAGGAGCCCATTGGTATGTAATGTTTAACTCGGCTATGTATATGTGATATTTAAATATCTGGTCACACTTCGATATACAGATAATCGATTTCCGCTATCTTGCCACAAAACATTGTCATATAGATCCTACGATTTGTATCATAATACCGTTGGCCGATCTCCAAATGGATACGGCGCGATGCATTCACTTGAAATATCGTTAAACTTTGTCCAATACAGACAGATATTGCTATCGATTTTAACATTTGGATTATTAACTTACTATCTGTACTATCAAAACAAACAAAATTGAATGGTGACCCACCCTAACGTCATTTTCCTACAGTCATAATAAAAAACCGACTTCAAAAACTCAAAAGTATAAAATAACTCAATAGAGATTTAATTTAATACACCTCTTATGACAATCTTATATCTTTAATTTTAATAAAATACTTTTATTTGTATGTGCTACCTATTGATAGAGTTTAAGTCGGTGCTTGCCCGCTTGGGATGTTTGGTTCTAGACGCAGTATCCCGCTGAAAGTCATGCGTGGCGAGTGTAGGTACCTGCTATTACATTTGGCTTGTATGTACACTGATTACGCTTTCAATTATGATTCTAATCATAAATCTCAAAAAAAAAAATCTATTATCTGTGTACATACATAAAAAAAAATCCGATCGAATTCAGAACCTCCATCTATTCGAAGTCGGTTAACAAGTAGGTCGAAATTCGCTTGAACATACATTACCTAAGTAACTGTTATCATTTTATTAGACACTGACAGTCCACCAATTATCGTACAACCTTTCTCGTGCAAATATAAAGCTAATTGTTTTTATGATTTAAAAAAAAATATCAGCGAAATGGGCAATGAATCAATTTTGACGATGGTAGATAACATTTGTATATCATATACTTAGACTAGCCATAAATACTGTTACAATTAAAAATAAAGAAAATATTACATTTGAATTTGGAATCTATCATTTTTATATGATTGTTCATTGAGTCTTCTCATTTTGGCGCCTGTACATTGTACAATATTTTGACATATTAAATGGAGTGGGTTGTTAAAGAGAACCGAATCGCTGTGATTGCATCACACAAAATAGGTATGGAACCAAATGCAAATTTTAAAACTCTCTATACGCTTGGTATTAGTGAAATGTTGGTGTACCGGGCTACTACTGGGTACCGGCTAAAAATACCGATCGAATTGATAACCTCCTCCTTTTTGAAGTCGGTTAAAAATGGGTGTCTTGTGATTTAACTGATCTGCAGAAAGAAATGCGTGATGAAATTTGTATTGCCTTGTTGAATCGTTGTTTACTAAACCTGGTGCTTTTATCCCAGGACATTGAAACCGTATTTTAATATAGATTGATATAGTACAAAGGAAATATTTAGTAGTTTTTATATCAACATATAAAAAAATGTATCTATAGCCATAATCGATGTCCTTTGACAAGTCATATGCTTGAAAACAATCTTAAATAGCTGGTTGGACCCGAGAGCCACAGGTTACTGGTCTTCAAACTGATTTCATAGTTATTACTATAAACATAGTAGGGATGGATACTTATGTAGTAAATATAGCGTAAACAATAATACAATTGACAAAATATTCAGCAGTATTCAAAGCAAACGTACAAAGGGATGAAACATCATACTATAATATTGAACGTTTGTTTGTTATAAAGATTGCCGCACACTCAACATAAAAAAAATAGAGAGCAATATTGAAATCTTAATGAAGAAAAATAATTTTGATGTTATAGCTAAATTAGAATAATCACTCAGAATGTAGAGCTATTATTATTAAAAAAGGTAAGTTTATTTATCGCATCGTAACAGTAATTTGACCAGCTATGGCGCCTTTAAACCGCCTCTGTGCGAAAGTGCGCCTCTGACGTACCCACGTAGTCAGCATCACATGTGCAAAAGAAGCAAATATTTAAAAAGAATATATATTTACAAACATTTTGCTGGGAATATGTATGGACATAATAATAAAACTAAATAAAAAATCTGAAGTCAATTCGAATTTTAAAATAAATATACTTATTGTATGATGCGCATGTTCTTCTCAAGCTAAATCGTTAATAAACATTATAAAGACATTGTAATCAGTATTCTCTTTAAAATGTTTTTATACAAAAATTAAAATAAAATAAAATTTACATCTGTTGTACTGGATCCATTTAGTCCTTCGTCGTTTCTTTTAAACTTTTTTGCGAGTCTAAACATAGAAGAACCAGAAAATTACATACAGATATAGTTATTTTAAATGATGAAAAATAATGTATTTACGACATAAAAGCATTTTCTCTTTTCTCAAAATTCAATCCTTTCGAATACTTTTCAATGCCAATTAATGAACTATGAGATATAAATTAATTTTTTGACAAAATTAAATTTTATGATTCTAATAATTAATTAACTATTTCTACATCTGACACTTATAACTGAAAACAACCAAATTAAAAAAGCCGATATACTTTTGATTACGTGTTACTTGACACAAAATCATCGTTTAAAGTTTAAACGCTGTTCAATGAAACATTTAGTAAACTCAACTATACAACTATGTATGAGTGTACGCTTATCCTAAGTGAAATAAGTGACCTGATTATGATAGAGTATTAATTATTATAAGCCGTAACCACTCTATCGAAAAACAAATATATTAAGCATTGTTTATGTTCATAATATAAATAATAGCTTTAAGGGTAAATGTATACACTTATAATAAAGTCCCAGCCAGACTGTTCAGGCATTATCTATAAATAAATTTAAATGTTTTTTAAAAAATGGCTCTGTCGTAAATCCTATTACTCCACAGCTGAATATCTAAGTGATCGGACAGCCTGGGACTAGAATATGATTATTTTATAGCGATAGAAATGACTGTACAATATTGTATAATTTTATTGAAAAGAGCGCAAAAAAAGAATGCCGGGAGAGTTACTTGCGCCGCTTCTTCTCTCTCACAGCGCCATTTGTTTCCGAAGCGGTAGTAGTATCTAGTATATTAGTAATGACATCAAAAATAACTCTAAAGGAATCAATTTTGAGAAAAATAAATGCCTTTTAACCTAGCATGGTTTACCCGGGTACATTATTATATTATACATATATTGTAAAATGTCCGCTCTGAAACTTTCTAAATTCTAAATATCGGTAAAATAATTTTCTAAATCGGTTGAAAACTTTCAAATTGACTACCTATAAACTTAACATACCCACCTTAACTTACCTTACTTACCACACTTAATTTACCTTTTTATAATATTAGTACAGACGGGCCGAAATCACCCGTTATTGTTAGTTTCAAACTTTTTGAATATTTTTAAAAAGGAGTTTGATACTTTGGTACTATTGACAAATTTTAATGGCGACCCACCTTAGCGTCATTTTCCTGACACCTGCCGCCTTACAGTCATAATGAACAAGTATGTCGAAATTCGACATTTTCTAAGTAATTGTTATTATTTTATTACACACTGACAGTCCTCCAATTTTCATACATTCCTCGTGCAAATATAAGCCTAACTGTTTTTAATTAAGATTTTAAATGAATCAGCAAAGCGGTTTAATGAATCAATTTTGTCGATGATCCTTAAGTATAAACAGACAGAAGGCTCGCATGAAAATCCTTACGAGACACGACTTTTTAGGGTTATAGTGTGCCGTGGCTGTGTAAATAACAATTGTGGCTTAGAATATTTTTACGTTTCACTGGTATGAGCATTATAGGGTTCGGAATACGTAAATATAATTACGGAAATAATTTGTAACATTTCGCCGCAGAAATTACTGGGCTAATTAATGAGACTAAACATCTTATGATCTTATCTTGTAGTGACGAGAGCAATTACACTCAGATTTTCGGGATTTTCAAGAATCTTAAGCGGCACCGCATTGTAGCGGGCAGGGCGTATCAATTACTATCTGCTGAACGTCTTACTCGCCTCGTCTTTGTCTAATAAAATATTTAAAAAAGGCAGTAATAGACTTTTTAGAAGGTCCAAAAAACTCTATGCTATATCGCACTTGATCGTTCACTTTCTCATGAATCAATTGTGCCTCTAATTCTAATTCGCTGAAAATTCCAGCCATGCGTAATATCTATGGGTGTTAAGGAAAAATGTAATAAGGGTGCGAGGCAGAGTAAAATATAGCGACAGGTATCCGAAAGGTGACCGAAAGGGATTATTGGTCGCGTAGAAAGGATGAATAACAATAGATGTAATGCACAAATTTATAGAGCTAATTTAGAAGTAACTTCTAAGCCTAACATGGTTTTTTAACAGTATATGTGTTCCAGGCACGCCGCATTGCTTTTCTAGTAAGGTAGGCACTGTAGGTACAAGTACCTACCTTACCACCAAGAGGTGGATGTTGTGATTAACTCTACATCGACATGTCAATTTAATGGTCTTAAAAGTAATCCAAAACTTACTGAGTGGGTGTTCAATAGAAATTGGTCATAGAACAATTGTACTAAATTAATTAACACTAGTGGGTTATATTAATTTAGGTTCTTATTATGGTAGGCATTGTCTAAATGCCGATATACATATAATGCACGCCCCGAGGTGTACTAAATTGCTTATATAGTGCGCATTAGCATAAAGTTTATACGAATATTTACAAAAAATAATCATATTTCTACAGAATATGTGAAGTAGAGAAGTTTTTTAAATTATATTATTAACAGACATGGCGAAAAAGAATCACCAAAAACCCCGAACAAATTGAAGCCATGTTAAATCATTCAATTTAGACAAAAATTGTACTTAAATTTATATTATAATAATAATAAATTAAAAATGCTTAGGATTCTAAATTGAATCAATGGCGATCTTGAGCCGGCAGTTGGCGTCGTTCTTTACTTCAAATAAACGTAATATTTTGAAACGTAATTAAATGGTAGAGTATGTATTTTTGTAGGTAGGCTCTCATTATTATATAATGAATACCAGAACAAAGAAGAATCCCCCAACAGAGAAATCCACTCTATAATCAGCGACTATAAAGTGTGCACGTGTCCCAAACAGAGAAATTGACTCTATAATCAGCGACTATGAAGTGTGCACGTGTCCCAAACAGAGAAATTGACTCTATAATCAGCGACTATGAAGTGTGCACGTGTCCCAAACAGAGAAATTGACTCTATAATCAGCGACTATGAAATGTGCACGTGTCCCAAACAGAGAAATTGACTCTATAATCAGCGACTATGAAGTGTGCACGTGTCACAAACAGAGAAATTGACTCTATAATCAGCGACTATGAAGTGTGCACGTGTCCCAAACAGAGATATTGACTCTATAATCAGCGACTATGAAGTGTGCACGTGTCCCAAACAGAGAAATTGACTCTATAATCAGCGACTATGAAGTGTGCACGTGTCACAAACAGAGAAATTGACTCTATAATCGGTGACTATGAAGTGTGCACGTGTCCCAAACAGAGAAATTGACTCTATAATCAGCGACTATGAAGTGTGCACGTGTCCCAAACAGAGAAATTGACTCTATAATCAGCGACTATGAAGTGTGCACGTGTTCCAAACAGAGAAATTGACTCTATAATCAGCGACTATGAAGTGTGCACGTGTTCCAAACAGAGATATTGACTCTATAATCAGCGACTATGAAGTGTGCACGTGTCCCAAACAGAGATATTGACTCTATAATCAGCGACTATGAAGTGTGCACGTGTCCCAAACAGAGATATTGACTCTATAATCAGCGACTATGAAGTGTGCACGTGTCCCAAACAGAGAAATTGACTCTATAATCAGCGACTATGAAGTGTGCACGTGTCCCAAACAGAGAAATTGACTCTATAATCAGCGACTATGAAGTGTGCACGTGTCCCAAACAGAGAAATTGACTCTATAATCAGCGACTATGAAATGTGCACGTGTCCCAAACAGAGAAATTGACTCTATAATCAGCGACTATGAAGTGTGCACGTGTCACAAACAGAGAAATTGACTCTATAATCAGCGACTATGAAGTGTGCACGTGTCCCAAACAGAGATATTGACTCTATAATCAGCGACTATGAAGTGTGCACGTGTCCCAAACAGAGAAATTGACTCTATAATCAGCGACTATGAAGTGTGCACGTGTCCCAAACAGAGAAATTGACTCTATAATCAGCGACTATGAAGTGTGCACGTGTCCCAAACAGAGACATTGACTCTATAATCAGCGACTATGAAGTTTGCACGTGTCCCAAACAGAGAAATTGACTCTATAATCAGCGACTATGAAGTGTGCACGTGTCCCAAAGAGAGAAATTGACTCTATAATCAGCGACTATGAAGTTTGCACGTGTCTCAAACAGAGAAATTGACTCTATAATCAGCGACTATACGACTCTGTAACGATCCCTCAAGGTCATTGGGTTGGCCCCTTAACTTGAAATATTGCGTTATTGCATAAGTAATTAAATGGTAACAACGTCGAGCAAAAATCTACTTTCCTTTTTTCTACCAACTTTTTTATGTGATTCTGCACTTGCAACAGACACATAAACACACATACACTCGGATGCACTTGTGCACGCACTCACACAAGCAAAGTGCACTCTTTTATCTTTCACTACTTATTGGTAACCATGGAATGTAAATTGGATGCCTGTAGGATAGGCTATTCCTATTGTAGGAAACAAAATTAATGCTCTGTAATATTATAAGATAGTGTTTGCATATAGTAAATAAATATTAAATACCAGTGGGAGGCTTCTATGCACAGGATGCCGGCTAGATTATGGGTACCACAACGGCGCCTAATATAAGCATTAATGTGTAAACATTATAGTGTTTCGGTTTGAAGGGCACCGTAACTAGTGAAATTACTGGGCAAACGAAACTTAACATCATATTATGTCTAAACGTGACAAGCGCAATTATTTAAGTGCCGCTCAGAATTTTTGGGTTTTTCAAGAATCCTGAGCGGCACTACATTGTTATGGGCAGGGCGTATCAATTACCATCAGTTGAACATTCAGGATAGACCTATTGTAGGGAACAAAATTAATGCTCTGTAATATTTTAATATTTATTAAGGAATAAAATGGTTTGTATATAGTATATAAATGAATACTAAAATATTTTAAATAATAATTAACAATAACCTGTCAGCAGACCCCATAACGTGAAGTGGAGAAAAGTTAAAGGCATGTCGTTATAAATACCTGAGGTATCCCAAACAGAGAAGTTGACTCTATAATCAGCGACTGTGCACGTGTAGCCATACTTCTCGAATCCGGTCGGTGTGTACGCCTGAAACAAACAAAGTAATATTATTATTCATATTAAAACGTAAAATATTACTTCAAATCGTTGCAGATCCTAATGGTCATTAAAGTTAAAATATCATAATTATTTTAAGATAACTGTTCTTGAATTTGGTTTGAATTACTATCATATTTAATTGAAGTAAGAACTATCAAAATGTGTCGAGATATATAGTAATCAATTTCCTGCTTTACGGATTTGAATAACAGATCTGTGGGAGTCTTGGTGATCTCTATTTCAAACCATCTATGGAATAAAGTTACATACTTTGAGGACCTGTATAGCCGAGTGGTTAGCGATCCTTCCTACGAAGCTAGAGGTCCCGGGTTCGAATCCCGGTAGGTGCAAGCATTTATATGATGAATATGGATGTTTGTTTCCGAGTCATGGATGTTTGAATGTATTTATGTATGTTTATATGTGCCTATTTATGTATGGTTAAGTAAGTATGTTGTATTAAATATATCTTTATCTTGTAACCCATAACACAGGCTATATATGCTTAACTTGGGGCAAGATAATTTGTGTGAAAAGTGTGTCAATATTATTATTATTATACTTTATATTTTTAGTTTGGTATTTGTATGTATGTGACATATAAGCGTTTACTTGAAATGTAGTTTCAGAATTGACAAATGAAATAAATCTGCAATTTAACTAATCTTAAGCGAAAGACGGTGAAACAAATCTGACCAAAGCAAAAAAAAATCTGTGTATGAGTGATATTGCATAATATTTCATTGAGTATGCTAAGTTGTTATATGATTTAAAGGATGAGCTGTGAGTTTCTTATCAGTTCTTCTCCCCATGTCATAGCCCCTTTACGAACTGATGTACCTTCATGACGTTACCAAGAGTAGTTGCAATATGATATGTTGTTGTCACTCCCTATGGTAAATAAATATTATTCTATTCTCATCGTTCAACATTGATTTTTACATAATCACTTTGATATGTGTTTCGCGTTTACTCTAGGCATCTTCAGGAGCTGTTGACTCAAAAAGCGCTTGAATAACAGTAAACTTAGATAGTAATAGATTCCACAATATGGATTCTAATAATTTTCTAATGGGCATGGTCACTTTTATATGGTTTACTTTTCAACTTGGCAATGTTACACATTATTGTAAGATTATCTTTGTCATCAAGGTCAATAAAGTTCTTCGCAACACTTTCTTCAAATAAATTTTAAATTAATGCGTAAATAAAATTGATTAAGATAACGCGGGTTATAAATAAATACGACTGTAATTGTTATCTTTACGATAAAGCTTCAATGATAGGTGATAGTTGAATTGAAATTTCGCGACATTCAACAACTCCCGTATGGTCTAGTGGCTAGGATACCTGGCTTTCACCCAGGAGGCTCGGGTTCGATTCCCGGTACGGGAAATAATTTTTTGTTTTTTTATTTTCTGTAACGCAATTTTATCTTCAATTTAAATAAATATTTAAAATTTCTGTGTTGAAATAATATAATGATTCGATTAAAAAAAAATAAAGACTTATTATTGAGAACCTTCCACAATTTTAATATAGATAAGAAACTATCAAATTCCTTATTTATACTAACCGTTCCCACGATAATTATTTTAGAAAGTTAAACTCCGAGCAGGTACCAAATTTTTCTGTATAAAAAATCACCAGCGG
Organism: Leptidea sinapis; assembly: GCF_905404315.1. Lineage (NCBI taxonomy): Eukaryota > Metazoa > Arthropoda > Insecta > Lepidoptera > Pieridae > Leptidea > Leptidea sinapis. The sequence goes on along the minus strand of NC_066271.1, from coordinate 12,014,340 downwards.
ATGTTAACACTTCAATAACATTTGACGGCTCATTTTAAATATTTTAAGGGTTTAGTTTTTAGAAGTTTGATGTTAATTATAATATGAGGGTGCTTTCAAATGTTGCTGTGTAGGTTTCGGCCTACTGAACTATTTTGTTTATGAAACAATTGGAATGAAAAAGCACTAAATGTAAAAAAAATTGGCGGTTAGAACTATTAGTATTAAAATTTGAAATTTCATAATGTTTCAAAACAATGAAATTATTGATTTCAATATATTTATAAAACATATTTTCAATAATATCAAACAAAAAACACTATTTCATCAATGCACAGTATATAGACATTGAACTTTTCACTAAATTAATTCAAATTTCACTCATAAGATATACACAGCACTAATGTTGCACAATACGTCAGTTGTATAGCTACAGATATACTGCTATTAACATTTCAGTGACCCGAACTCACGAGATTTCCTCCACCCAAAAATTGTCTAACTATATATATTTATATTATTAATTAATTATTTATCGCGTGCGCCAGTCTCATAGCATGTCGGTGAAGCGAACCCATATGATTCTCCCCTACCAAAAAGTGCCCAACGCGGCTAAAGAATTTTTCACTTTAAAAATACAAAACCAAATTAATAGACGAATAAAACAAACTGGTCGCTACCGCTTCTATGACAAAAATTAATAATCTGTGTTATCTAGGTAGAAAGTGACATTAGGAACGTCAAGAATGAATAAATTATTACTTCAGTTAAAGCACAGAGTAGGGATGGACACTAAAGGCATAAAAAAGGCATTTATTTTCTCAAAATTGATTCCTTTAGAATTCTTTTTGATGTCATTTCTAATAAACTAGATACTACTACCGCTTCGGAAACAAATGGCGCTCTGAGAGAGAAGAAACGGCGGAAGTAACTCTCCCAGCATTCTTTTTTGCGCTCTTTCCAATAAAAATATACAATATTATACAGTAATTTCTATCGCTATAAAATAATCACAATCTAGTCGCAGGCTGTCCGATCATTTAGATATTCAGCTGTGGAGTTATAGGATTTACGACAGAACAATTTTTTTTTATAAAATATTTAAATTTATTTACAGATAAGGCCTGAAACTGTTGTAATACTTACGTATTACGTAAGTTATAGTATAATAATTATGATTTTAAACTATTAATCTATTGCTCTTCTTCTTCATACAAACTTCAACTACGCCAAATCTCAGTTTAGTTTAAAAATACATAGTCTATCATTCATAAATATATTTCTGTTTATTATAAGAGGGTTTTACCTTTGTTTGTTAAGCTATAATTTATTTTATTCCTAAAATACTCGATTTCAACTCATAAGCCGTTTATGATATATCGTGATTTTTATTATTATCCTAATGATCTTGCTAAGGTAAAAATAAGACAGTTGGATGCATTTACTAATTATGACAGTAATCACGACCATCATGTTCACGAAGCATCATTACACAAACAAGGAATTCAAGCTGTAAAGGTTAATACATGTAATATACGATCATTTATATTTATACAGTTTATTCTTTATAATTTTTCATGAAATAATTTATATTATTAAAACACGATTCATATATTGGATGTAGGACTTTTAAAACTAATTTATTTTGTATATTACAGCCACTGTAAAAATACTACATTTGATTGAAAAGAGTGGCCGTTGAGTTTCTTGTATGTTCTTCTCACGATCTCTCCTTTTTCCGAACATAATATGGTAAATTAAGTAATGTAAAAGAAATATTTATATCGACGTTTCAAAAGCGCTTAGTTTACTCCTAATTGAATTAAGTTTCTTTGACTTTGACTTTTTTTTATGAAAATAAGGGACGAGACGAGCAGGTTGTTCAGCTGATGGTAATTGATACGCCGTACCCATTACAATGCAGTGCCGCTCAGGATTCTTGAAACACCCAAAAATTCTAAGTGGCACAACAATTGCGCTCGTCACCTTGAGACATGGGATGTTAAGTCTCATTTGCCCAATAATTTCACTAGCCACGGTGCCCTTCAGACCGAAACACAGTAATGTTTAAACATTTCTGCTTCACGGCAGAAATAGGCGCCGTTGTAGTACCCATAATATAGCCGGCTTCCTGTGCAGAGGAGCCTCACACAAACATACGATATACTAGTGTATAAAGTATCAAAGCGTGCGAGAGACAAGAAAAGTTTATTATTTTTTTCGATGGGATTATAAAAGATGGGTAAAGAGTTTCTTATCAGTTCTTCTCTCCATGTCAAAGCACCTTTACGAACTGATGTAGCTTCATGATGCTTACCAAGTGTTGTTGCAATATCTTACCGTTGCTTAACCTTAAGATACTTTATAATAATAACTAAATTCTGGTATACTTAAGTGCCATGTAAATATTTTAAGTTATCTACTTAGATTAAGGATTGGTCTCCGCTGCCCTCCAACTAGATACCGCAGGCGTAGTCATCCAAAGTCCGGCAACTAATACTTCGCCCAAGTGGGCGTATTCGAGCCAATCTCAAACAATGTTTGACGCTGACGTACCACATGTTCTGTTAAACTTTGCTAATAATTGAAACTAAAATGCCGGGTTGCGTAGTACAACTTTGTAAAAATCTTAGATCATTTATTCGTCAAGGTAGACTATGACAGCTGTGAAAACGTCGAAAAAAATTTAGAACTAACCTCAATTTGAGCAATTCACGCACACTAACACAAAGTGTCATACAAATCGCGAGTGTAAGACGTAGCTTGTCACGCACACTAAAGTATTATTCCTGGCCTGTTTTTTTCCGATGTCTAACAGCAAGTGACTATCTATATCGACGTATAAATTATCTAAGGTAAAAATAATACTACAAGAACTAAGACAGACACTGGGATCACAATATATCATCAGTACGTGTCTTGTATTTTATTAAGTTCAATGTAAAATAACACGAAGCGTATGTTACAAAATTTAAAAAGATGCCATTGAGTGTAAAGATACGTAGTACACAAGCATCTAATAGTTCCCGTAATAAAAAGCTATTGTTCTTAGATAGGGTATATAGTTGGAGCGCAGCGGAGACCAATCCTTAATCTAAAGGTATCTAGTAAAAAGTTGTTGTTTTAATATACAAACAGACGAATCAATCGTGATTCGCATTAATATACATTTTCACAAATATATCCTTGAAGATGTTTCATAAATGTCAATTAATTTACTTTATTACAAATTTTTTGTTAAACAAGATTAACCCACATCTCTGTAACACTCACGAAACATTATGAATGTTCCAGACAAGTTTTTGTCGACTGTAATATCGTAACTCGTGTGTCTAACGCAAATTCTAGAACTTTCCAAAGTATTTACATATTAATAAACAATATAAGTTGTATGAATATTCCGATCTAGTTAAGCAGAAGGGCCTTTTAGACAACTAAGTTACTAATCACTTGAGCTTTTTGAATATGTATTATGTTTAGTTATAATATTACTAGTAATTATTAGCATAAATCATAATTGACAATTTTAAATCATTAAATACGTCTAGAACTAGATAGACTATGATAGCTGTGAAAACGTCGAACAAAATTGAGTTTAAAGTTTACCTCTATTTTCAGTAATGCAAGCGCACTAACACAAAGTCAAATAAACATTATTAAATAAAGTTAATTAGGCTTAAATTAAGCGCTTTTAAACCATAAATATAAATATATCTTTTAAATTACTGAATTTACCATAATATGTTCGGAAAAAGTTGAGCTCTTGAGAAGAACTTACATCGCGAGTGTAAGTCGTAGCTGGTCACGCACACTAAAGTATTAAACCTGGCCTGTTTTTATCAGTTGTTGGATAGCAAGAGACTCTATCTAGACTATTGAGGGTTGAGGCAAGGAGAATCATCTGTGTATATGATAAAGTGTCCGTCAAAATACGATACGACATGGGTATCTTCAAAAAAAGCGCGTACACCTTCCTTAAAGGCCGGCAACGCTCCTGTGATTCCTCTGGTGTTGCAAGAGATTGTGGGCGGCGGTGATCACTTAACAACAGGTACGCTCGTTTGTCCAGATTTTCCATAAAAAAAAATGCATTAAATTAGGGTGGCGCTACAGTAGCATCAGCGTAAAACTTAAAAGAAGCGCCAAATTTAAAATAATATTAATAAATAAATAAAACATACATAAATACTTATAAACATCCATGACTCGGAAACAAACATTCATATTCATCATAAAAAATGTTTGCACCTACCGGGATTCGAACCCGGGACCTCTAGCTCAGTGGGCAGGGTCACTACTATAGGGTTCGTTATAATAATCACTAATCACTCTAGCTACACATTTTCTCATAATAACTCTCTAAGGTTATATTTAATACATCATTTTGTACAACGTATACTGTTGAAATTTTAATTATTTAACTACTTTAGTCGACAATAATTTTAAATATTTCAACTCGCCATACTTCAGTTCGTTTACAATTGCTACATTCACCATACTTCTTACCATACCCTGTGCCTACACCAGCGCCATTGCGGATGCTTTATGAACTTTTATTTACTACATAAGCTGGACACTTTTTCAACTTTTCTCCCTTTGTAGATGATACTCCTTGCCTCTATCCTCCATAATCTAGACGTATAAATTATATAAGTTGACACTTGACATGAAGATGTTTCAAATGCGGCCACTGAGTATACAACTGCTAAACTAGAATAATAACTCATTGTTCAGAACGAAAACTGTAGTAACTTAATTTTATTATTTCCTATGTAATTTCTTTTATTTAGTTATTTATTTCACTTTATTAGTTTAAGCATACGTTAAAGCACACTTTAATAAGGTAAAATCGACGACGTCACCAAATAGAACAAAAGAGAACATAATCCTTTTTATGTCAATTAACGAAAATATTTGAATTTGGCGCCATAATCCGCCATTTTGTTTTTTTTTATCATTTTGATATACCCAGTGTCACTCTCACAGTAAATACGAATCTAACGACACTTCTCAAGCTAAAATCTGTTGAGACTGCAGAGCGTGCGAAACAATTATACATCTTACTAAATGACCCAGCAAACGTTGTATTGCCATATAAAGTAATAAAAAAAGTTCAATAATTATAGTTTTTTGGGGTATAAAAAATAGATGACGACCGATTCTCCGACCTATCAAAAATATCGTACAAAATTTATCGTACTATAATAATCATTATATTCGATTGCCATCTTGCAACTCTATTACGTATCTGTGGGTGGAATAGAATAATATTAAAAACGCGATACGAATAGGTGTTGAAGTATTTTTTAATGCTGAATCATATTAAAATAAGTATAAGTAGATACCCCTGAATGATAGGGGTGGGTAACCCTTATCATTCAGGCGTATGTAAAGTAGATGTTGGCCGATTCTCAGACCTACCTGGATACCACACAAATTTTCACTCAAATTGGTTTAGCCCTTTTGGAGGTGACAAATACCGGGACAAAATAACCTTACTTCTGGCCCAGTCGGGTCTGGGCATAATACAGATAATTCTAAACTGCTTAGAGTACATGCTTAAATGAGACCCTCAACATAAATGTTATTTATTGTGATACACTAATTAAAATTAAAAAAAAAAAATCACACTGGAATTTCTAATAGAATATACAATTTCAAAATCTTCCGGTTGCTCCAGATAAAAACGCCAGTTGGTTAGCGAAGCCTGATCAACCAGAACTAATGACCTCTGATTCTTGTCGCAGCTAAGCTACTCGGGGTCTAATTATGTTGGAATTATTATTCATTGAATTTCCTACGTTAAGTCTCGTGGGAAGTTTGCGTGAAATCAATATTTTGTGCCTTTGAGGTTATTACATGAAACGTATTGGAATTGACAACATAATATTATTGGTAATAGATATTAAGAATATATTTGTTACATTTCTACTAACTTATAGGCCTTTTGACGCCTTTTTATCATGGTAGTAGTTACTATAATAACACCTGCTATTAAAGTCAAAGTCAAAAGTAGGGCAAACGTTAATGTAGCCGGTTTAAATCTGTTAAGGTTAGTAAATCGTCTTATGGGAAAGCTCATGGTCGCCCAGAGGGCAATAGAGAGGGCTATGCCCGAAGTTTCCATGCGAGATCGAGTGAAATGAAGACATCAGTACGAGAAACAGTCACATAGCCTGGACGATTGCGAAACTGAAGAGGCAATGAACGTAGCTCGAAGGACAGATAGCCGATGGGGCAGTAAAGTTTATTTTTTAAGAAAATACCGGACGAGACGAGCAGGACGTTCGGCTGATGGTAATTGATACGCCCTGCCCATTACAATGCAGCGCCGCTCAAGATTATTGAAAATCCCAAAAATAATGAACCGCACTACAAGTTCGCTCGTCACCTTGAGACATAAGATGTCAAGTCTCATTTGCCCAGTAATTTCACTAGCTACGGCACCCTTCAGACCGTAAACACAGAAATGCTCACATATTAATGCATCACGGCAGAAATAGGCGCCGTTGTTGTACCCATTATCTAGCCGGCATCCGGTGCAAAGGAGCCTCCCACTGATAAAGTCCTCGAATTGCGACCAAGCACTAGAAGACGCCGTATTGTTCGACAACATGGACCGATGATCTGGTCAAGATCACCATAATATTTTGGATGAGGGCAGCGCAGGACCGATCGTCGTGGAAATTATTTTTTTTCATGAAAATAAGAGACGAGACGAGCAGGACGGTCAGCTGATGGTAATTGATGCGCCCTGCTCATTACAATGCAGTGCCGCTCAGGATTCTTGAAAAACCCCAAAAATTCTGAGCAGCACTACAACTGCGCTCGTCACCTTGAGACATAAGATGTTAAGTCTCATTTGCCCAGTAATTTCACTAGCTACGGCGCCCTTCAGACTGAAACACAGTAATGCTTACACATTTCTGCTTCACGGCAGAAATAGGCGCCGTTGTGGTACCCATAATCTAGACGGCATCCTGTGCAAAGGAGCCTCCCACTGGAGATGTTTGGGTGAGGACATTGTCCAGCAGTAGACGTCTTTCGGCTGTTAAGTAGTCGTCTTAAGGATAATACTTTACACTTTCTATAAATTATAAAAAATTCGTTAAGCATGAACCATGAATGCCCTATGTATGAACGGTGTTTCAAAGTCGATACGAAATGAGTTCATAAAAAAATCCGTACAGCTAAATAAAAGGTTGGCAACACTCCTGTGACTCGGGTAAAATTTAAATAAAACAAATTTTAAGTATTAAAACGCGTGTAATTGTAAATGTGTTTTACATTAGATTTTTGCGTAAAAGTTACATTTTTATTTTCATTTTAGTTAACCCGACGACGTCTCAAGAACTTTCCAGATCTCGTTTTCAGGGGGACAATTACACGCGTTTTAATCCTTTACAAGTGTTTTATTTAAACGTGTAACACTAATCAAAGAAAATACTCAGGTAACATCATTCATAAAATGTGTCTCATTTAAGGGACACAGACACATAACTCCAGTTAACACACTCCAAAAACTATCAACATAAGTTTTCAAAATAGCCGAATTGCCAAAGGAAATGCCACATGCTAAGTTACTATCGTAACCTCGTTTCAATTTTACAGAGATGGTTATTTTCGTTTTACCTACGCGACGTTTCTGCAATTATAAATAATTTCATGTTAATACTTTTTTAATTTCTTAATAAATTATTGATCATAAACCAAAGGTTCCTTAGCAAAGAAAACCGCAGAGGTTTTCGCTATTAAAAGGCATAAAAATAGCATTTATTTTCTCAAAATTGATTCCTTTAGAATTCTTTTTGATGTCATTTGTAATATACTAGATACTACTACCGCTTCGGAAACAAATAGCGCTCTGAGAGAGAAGAAGCGGCGCAAGAACATCTCACAGCATTCTTTTTTCTGCGTTCTTTTCAATAAAAATATACAATATTGTACAGTCATTTCTATCGCTTTAAAACAATCATAATCTCATCCCAGGCTGTCCGATCTCTTAGATATTTAGCTGTGGAGTAATAGGATTTACGACAGAGCCATTTTTTAATAAAACATTTAAATTTATTTATAGATAATGCCTGAACAGTGACTGGGACTTTATTATAGAAGTGTATACATTTACCCTCAAAGCTATTATGTACCTTATGAAGCCTACTAGAATTAGTTACTTCTTTTATTGGCAATCCCTTATTTCTAGCGTTATAACTGCTATATGTAATATATTATAATCTGCAAAAATTTAAAGGTGCTAATGCATGAAAAATAAAAAAAATACTAAATATAATAATAACATACTTATAATAAAATCGTAAGCTTGACATTAAATATTTTATAGAAATTTTTTCAGAATTTGTTCCTCATACAACTCCATTTTAAATAGATGTTAATTTAGATCTCTTCAACGAGAATTTAGCGGCTCTCAAACGAAAAGTACTTGCCATTACTTAATGTTGTAATAAGATTTTCTTGCGAACATCTTTTATGTTAATATCAATCATATTTTTATAACAGAAAATGTGTTCGTTTGTAATATATTCCTCTATTCTTTGTCCATCCTTTAATTAATAGATATATGTACTTACTCTGCTCATAAATACTGGTACAATTTAAAATAAACAAAATATTACATTTGAATTTGGAATCTGTCATTTTTATATGATTGTTCATTGAGTTTTCTCGTTTTGGCGCCAATATATTGTACAATATTTTGCGATATAAAAATGTAGTGGGGATAATATAGAGAACCGAATCGCTGTTATTGCATTACACAAAGTAGGTATGCAGCCTAATGGCATTTTTAAAACTCTCCATACGCTTGGTATTAGTAAAATATTTGTGTACTGAGCTGTTAATAGGTACAATGAGACCTCATCTGTTTGTGACAGCAAAAGGTCTGTCCGTCCACGCAGTGTTCGTACAAAAAAGGTGTTCAAAGCAGTAAGGGAAAGAATTCGTAGAAATCCTGTCCGAAAGCATAAGATTTTATCTCGGGAGATGAAATTAGCACCTAAAATCATGTCGTGTATTTAAAAAGATGACTTAGGACTTGCAGCCTATAAGAGATGTAATTAAATGACCAGCTTAATTGATAATTTTAAGAAGAATAGGGTGGTAAAATCGAAACAACTACTGAAGCGGTACGCAAAGGGAGGTCACAGAAAAATATTTTTTACGGGTGAGATTGTTTTCACAATTGAGCAAGATTTTAATAAACAAAATGACGGTATTTATGCTGAAAGCTCTAAGAAAGCTTCCCAATTAGTCGACATAGTGCAGCGTTGCACTATCCGAATTCAGGGATGGTTTGGTGGGATATTATTAGCTATGAAGGAGTGACTACTTTTGTGAAAAAGGTATCAAAACATCGGCACAAGTGTATCAAGATACCATTCTTGAGAAAGTAGTGAAGCTCCTTAACAACACCATGTTCAAAAACCAAGAATAGTCCGATCTAAGCAGTCTTAGTTGGAAACGAACGTTTCGGACTTCAGAGCTGAAGACTGGCCATCGTATAGTCCCGATCTTAATCCGCTGTAATATAATATATGGTCAGTTTTAGAGAGTACGACATGCTTAAGAGCAATGCAATGAAATGCCCAAACGCCATAAAAATTTGTAGTCCCTAAAACAATCCATACGATTGGCAGTGAAGAATTTTGCCCATGGAAAGAGTGCGTGCTTCTATCGATAACTGGGCTCAACTCTCGAGTTTAAAGGACTGTATTGCAGCCATGGCGATAATTCGAATAAGCTTTTTATATTTTAAATTGTTTTATATTTATGTATTAAACTAACACACAGTGAAAGTAATAAATGTTATTTGCAATAGAAATATATTTTTTAGTTTTAGTGTTTATCGCAATACAAGATATATGTAAATAAGAGATACAAAGGTATAAAAGTATAATTCCGGCAGTGAAAGATGCATAAGAATACTGTAGGGCTAAATTATATTTTCTCCTGAAATGTTCTAAAAATCCAAACGATAACTAGTTCACATTAAGCACAATGAACACGCATTTCTGTGCCCTAGTTTGGAGGCACTTCAGCAGCAAATTACACGGATACTGCGATTTACCATCGCATTTCCCTTGTGACAATTTCCTTCAAAAATACTTAGTGCTCGGCTTTGTCACAGCACTCTCGTATTTAGCACGATCGGTATATAATAACTGAATCTTGTTACATCCTCTGTCACTCAGATGAAAAAATAATACTAATTATTACGAAATGTAAAATTGTAGAAAAGTTTAACTTTCATCAGAAGAAGTGGCGAGAAACTCATTGCCAATCTTTCAAATCAATATTTAAAGTTTACAATATTTTTACATTATATTTATACAATACTAGCTGATATTATATACCGATATTAAAATCGCAATACAAAAGTAACTGTTGATAGTAGATGAGTGAAAACTTGAAGTTGTATGTATTTTTTAATGCTGACTCATAATCAAACAAATTAAAAAAAAATGTCAAAAAATTAAAAAAAAATTCGTGTGGACCACCCTTAACATTTAGGGGGATGAAAAATAGATGATGTCCGATTCTCAGACCTACCTAATACTCACTCAAAATTTCATGAGAATCGGTCAAGCCGTTTTGGAGGAGTTCAATGTTTAACACAATGACACGAGAATTTTATATATTAGATATATACTTTCACAAATTGATCCCAGAAAATTTACAAACGAGTGTGTTACCAAATTCAAAAGAATTGTTAAAACACGTAGATGTGTTAAAGATTTGTAAAGTGGCTATACAGCCCTGTTTCACTGCAACCAATGCGATCTATTGTGATAGTTAACTGCTATGATTGATTCTTTTTATGAATCTTATTATATCTTTTGGAGTGAGCTGACGTATCTCATGCGGTTGAAGAATTGGACTTCTCAAAAAGAGGACGTTTACGCATTAAAGGACCACATTCAGAGAGGATGTGTAGCGGGGTTTCATCTGCTATTACTGAATCTACACCCCCTGCAATCTCTGCGTCTGAGGATTGAGAGGTGTTTATTTAATCTGCAGTGCCCCATTAGGCCCGGCGCCGTGTTGCCTCGGCGCCGGCGGCGTGCCGAAGGATGCCGAAGCATCCCGAAGGATTCTCAAGGCTGCCGATACAGCAGCCTCAAGCATACCGAAGCGGTATTTTTGTTATTACGACCACATATCACGGAAATTTCTACTTTATTGCCATTATGTTATAGTATATTACTATTTGCCACCTAAAATCCTCAGTCGTACCGATGCCGATAATGGGCGCCGGGCCTTAGTGTCCTGGTTAGAATGCGTAAGTTATCATGTGATTAAGGTTACTATAACTTATTAATGATACCACCAGACTGGGAATGGAGCGAACGCCCTCAGGCTATTTAATTATAAAATTGTACGATACTACATATATTGTAAACAAATTAAGAAAAAAAATCCGGATGAGTTTCTTGCGCCAAAAGTTTCCTTATACTAGTACAACCGAGCTCAAAAAATAATTTTAAAATTTTGCCCGCGTGTTTCCTCATCTCAGAAACGGCTAATGCGATTTGAATGTAGTAATCAATGGCAAACTATTGTGGCAAGCTCCCCGTAAATATTTCCGTCTTTCTTAGAGTATACTAGAGGATAGACGACTTGACAGCAGCATAGTGCGTGGACCAATTCTAATTTGTTAATGTGTGCGTTAACTAATGGTTTCATATTCAAAATATGAATGAGCTAATTCTATGCGTGGTTGACTGGTTACGACTTGTCAATCAAAATCGGATACAGTAACAAGAGATTCTCTTTCTTGTCTATCTTACTGTATCTTCGTTAGAGATGTTCTTCTTGACCAGATGTATGAGGCAGCGCAGGACCGATCGTCGTGGAAGTTTTTGGGGGAGGCCTTTGCCCAGCAGTGGACGTTTTCCGGCTGATCATGATGATGATACTTCTAAGGGAGTGCCACTTGCGCCTCTCTCTCCCCAAGAGAAGGTCGCCTTCGATGAAGGCTTAGAGGGAACTTGCCCAAAGTCAACCTCAGGTGATATTTATTGGATAGGCACTTAGGTTTTCACGTGAGTCCCACATAACCGACGCATCCGGCTGTGTTGGGATGCATGACCATTCATTACCTCCCTCCCATCGTCATCCCGGAGGATAGCCCCTTCTCCTCTGTCTGGGCTCAAAAAAAAAAATAAACATTACTTTAATATAATACGCCAAAATGCGCGGACAATTTCGCAGCCCACTAGTGACTTTAAATAACTTCATTTTACTTCAGTAAACAAAAGTTTAGATAAACAAAATAGCATGCCAATACTAGTCGGCTCATAAATACACAGTGATTCAGTATTACGACCTCTAGAAGCCTCACTTAATTACTGTATAACGTCACTGAAATACGGCAAACAATAACTTTATTGTGTTATATAGAATAGTTTTTGTTACTTAAGCTCCTTGGGAAAAGAAAGTTGGCCTGTATATGTTACATAACATTATCAGATTCTTAAAAGTTATTACAAAATATATATTTTTTATGTAATCCCTTATAAAATGCTCACAGAGTACCTTTATTTATTTACGGTATGTGTGGATGATGCAGCTACTGTACTCTATAACTTTTCTATTAATTTACATTTACTTTTTTTGTTTACTCGTGTAAGGCATTGACTATTTGTTGCATCAATTTACAGATTATATTATAAATGAAATGATTTTTAAATCGAAGAAAATATAAATCATAATATAAAAGAGTGGCAATGAGTCTCTTGCTAATTCTTCTCGTTAGCTCAACCCTTTACGAAGTAGCGGTAGATTCAATAAGAAAAAATATTTTTTGACATTCATAAGTGTCATTTCCGTGTACTGTGCACATTATGGATAGCATAACTCTTCATCTTGCATATGGCTAGAAGGGATATACAAAAACTCTTCAGAATTAGAGGTATTATCCTTAGAAAAGGATTGGACTCCAACTAAATACCGCACTACCTAATAACAATAGCTGTTTTTATAACGGCTACTATTAGATGCTTGTGTGCGTGGCATCTTGACGCTCAATAACGTCTTTCAAATTTAATAACATACGCTTCGTGTTATTTTACATTGAAACTAGTGGACCCAACAGACGTTGTCCTGTACACATGTTTTAAATTTGAAAAATCGGTCCAGCCGTTAGGAGCAGTTTACTAACATACACATGAGCAGGAGAATTATATTATATGGGCGGAATTGAGAATCTAAACCAATCTCAAATTCACTGAAACAAACAAAAAAGTCATCAAAATCAGTCTAGCCGTTTAGGAGGTAGTTTAATTGTGAATCTAAACCATTTTCGAATCCACCTGAAGACACACACCAATCTCAAATTCACACAAAAATATCATCAAAATCGGTCCAGCCGTTTAGGAGGTAGTTCAATTGTGAATGTAAACCATTCTAGAATCTACCTGAATACACACAGAAAGTTTCATTAGAATCGGTCCAGCTGTCTAGGAGGAGTTCAGTGACATACACACGCACACAAGAAAGTATTTTGTATTTTATAAAGATTAATAAAATACAAAATACAGATGCTATGTTATCCCAGTGTCTTTCATATTTCTCGTAGTATAATCTTTAAACAAAGTTTTACTACGCAACCCGGCATTTTAGTTTCAATTATTAGTTAAGTTTAACAGTACATGTGGCATGTCACCGTCATACATTGTTCGAGACTGGCTCGAGTACGCCCACTAGTGGGTGTTGGGTGTAGTATTAGATGCCGCACTTTGCGACTACGCCTGCGGTATCTAGTTGGAGCGCAGCGGACAATAAACCTTAATCTAACGTTTTATCCTTTACTCAATATAACGTGTAATAATAAAGTTACTTTAGGAAACTACTTTTATATTTTGAATTTCTCCTACATTATAAGACACGTTTTAAAAGTCATTTTTTATTTTTATAGTTATTCATTCAGCAGGTACCAAATAGGTATTATGGACGCGTGGATAACGGTTTAAGCTTAACCACGTGTCCGCATAATATAAATATATAGGTATAATATTGACACACTTTTTACACAAATTATCTTGCCCCAAGTTAAGCATATATAGCCTGTGTTATGGGTTACAAGACAATGATATATTTAATACAATATACTTACTTAAACATACATAAATTCATATAAACATACATAAATACATTTAAACATCCATGACTCGGAAACAAACATCATATAAATGCTTGTACCTACCGGTATTCGAATCCGGGACCTCTAGCTTAGTAGGTAGGATCGCTAACCACTCGGCTATACAGGTCGTCAGGTATATACATTACATAAACTTATATATAAATCTTGATAAAATATACATAAACAGATTTAACAGAAACAATTATGAATTAATACCAGGGCCATCAAACATTGTAATCCTCCATTACGGAATCATCAACTATTTCAGTTAAATTTGTGAAGTAGTTTACAAGCATCGTTTGCAAACCGTCAGACAAAGGAAACGTGCAGTTATTTACTGGCTGATAGATGTAACATTGTTAGCGAGAACCGAACCGCACTGCTCCACCGAGTACCGAGAACTCGACACCGAGAGTTATCTATAACCCGTATATAGGGTGGATCTTTATTATCTTCATATATATAAAAATGAATTGCTGTTCGTTAGTCTCGCTAAAACTCGAGAATGGCTGGTCCGAAGCCTGTGCGTGTGAAAAAATATGAAAATGTTCGGAATTAAATAAAAACAACAAATTTGGTTTTCCTCTGATATGTATAACTATAACTAATTAGAATCTTTGTATCTTTCCAACTTTCTCAGGAGGTAAAAAGCAATATTTTAGCTACCTATAATTGGTAGATTAACTACAGTTGTTAACTACGTGATGGCAATACAACGTTTGCTGGGTCAGCTCGTACTTTACAATTATACCATAATGAAAACAGACTCTTCCAAAGTATACAAGATTTGAATTTGCTTCAACATTAAACATAGGCCCCAGGCGCTGATGCGTTTTACAACTACGTATTTTAATATTAGTACACCCGTAAAAGTACCTAGGAGTTATTAATTGAAGTTTATTTGACAGCAAACAATTTTTTTTTCATTAGTTTATTTGTTATAATTTTTGAATGAAAATATAAGTGATGTTTCTTCTTGTAATGATAGATTTCTGTTAGTGAAGGTAGTTTTAAGAAAAACCAAGACTATCAAGCGGAATTAATAATTAATTACAAATAAGCATTAAAAATTGCTAAGATAGTTATATTAGTTGTGTGGTTTCATTTCACAATTCTATGCAAAATATTGCAATTTTTTTTACAATCAAGGCATAAAAAGGCATAAAAGGCATTTATTTTCTCAAAACTGATTCCTGTAGACATTTTTTGATGTCATTTCTAATATACTAGACACTATTACCGCTTCGGAAACAAATGGCGCTCTGAGAGAGATGAAGCGGCGCAAGAAAATCTCCCAGCATTTTTTTTGCTCATTTTATGAGATATAGCGCAATAGAAGGTCACCTGATGGCAAGTGATTACTGTTTGAATAAAAAATGGGTGACAGTTTTCGTATTCACGCACAATGGCACCCAAAAATAGGATATCCAATGTCTAGTCTGGATTATGGATTGACACATTGAATTCATAATATATTCAATAATAATTATTAAACTAAGCGATTCACAGACGGTTATGTCTGTTACATAAGTTCGCAAAAACTTCGATGTGGGAATACGGAGTATATATGAAGCGAATGTGAACATAATTTAACTTTCCAACTTGTTAGAAGTTGAGTATTTCAGTAGCGAGATCGTTTCTGAGTTAAATAGGCTTATGCTAGTCCTAGTTCATTATTATAAGACGGGAAATATAGTTACATTAAATAGGCAATATAAATTCATTCGATCAATTTACTTTTTTTTGTAATAACAAAGTGGCTCGGAGGTTCCCTGATAGATCGAATCAGAAATGAGGCGATCCGTAGGAGAATCAAAGTTACCGACATAGTCCAAATGATTGCGAAACTGAAGTGGCAGAGAGCAGGGACGGACAGATATCCGTTCGGACAGTAAATTACTCGAATGGCGACCAAGTATGGGAAGACGATCGGAAGTTGGACCAACGATCTGGTCAAGATCGCCAGAATACTTTGGATGAGATCAGGGCAAGACCTATCGTCGTGGAAATCTTTGGGGGAGGCCTTTGTCCAGCAGTGGACATCTTCCGGCTGATGATGATAGGAACAAAGCTATTATGGCGCCTCTTCACAATCGGCGATTACACGCGAGCACGAACATATGGCGGGCTCATTCGCTTCTAGTCGCCGATCATCGTCTATAAACGTCATAGTGATCGCGGCGATCTGTAAATTGTCGGTTTTTCGGGCCCGCATCAAAGGGAATTTGCCTTTAGTTGCGTGCGCGTGCCCACACGATCGCCGGTCATTCATTCACTGGAGGACACTGGACAGTGAGCCAAGCTAGTAACTACGATTACATAATAAGTTAAATTTACTTGGACATGTATATTTACTTTGATCTAATAAGTTGAATGCTTAAACACCACCACCTTCTCTTCTTCCATTTTTTTTACAACTTTTCGTTCAACTAAATTGACAAAATGATTGTATACTGAAATAAATGAAAGCTGCTGCTAGCTCTTTAGAGTCTTTACTCTACCTCCGTCCTGAAAGACTACCGCTCAATAAATGATCACTGACGATCGTATGGATGCTTACACGATGATCAACGACTAACTAGCCGATGATAGACGATCATACAAGTAACGGTCATCGCCGATAGTGGAGAGGAGGCTTTAGGTTAGGCATGTTACATAGTCATTTTCGAATAACGTGCAAGCATTCTTGTATTTTGGTTTGAATGGCATCGTTTACTTAGATAGTGAGACTTAACATCTTTTATCCTATTGTGACGAACGCAATTGTGATGCAGTTCAAAATATTGGGTTCTTGATAAACCTGAGAGGCACTGTAAGTATTGTATTAGTTAGGGCGTATTACTTATTATCAGGTGGACGTCTTGTTTGCCTGGTCTCTATTTGACATAAAAAATACAATCTGGCCAGTCGCCAGTCCTCCAGAAAGGCAAATAGACATTAAAAACTTCCTGGCTTTTTGAGTTTTGGGTAATAACTTTTAATAATAATAAATATTCTTTCTTTCATCCTCTGTTAACAGAAAAACTCACAACAGCGAGACCTTTATACATTATTTTAACATACAATAACTAGGCTGATTTTAGTTGTAATAAATTTAAAAATGTAAAAAAATATTTATATACACATATTTTATTATATTTATATCATTATGATCCAAACATCTTATAAATAATAACACATTATTAGTATTATAAAAAATGAAATATACCCAAAAGCAACACCCTGTATATCGTTAAATCATTTCACACGCACAATGGCGCGACGCTCATTGCCTTTGAAGAGCCTCTTAGAACCGTTTGCGGCGCTGCGTGTGGGAATTGAGATTTTTTTTTATTTAACAATCACTTTGTACTGGAGCCGTATAATAGACAAAGATATCATAATTTAATTTTATGATTCGCAATAACCATGGGAACAATAACTGGAATTGTTTTGCACGGACGGACGAAATGTATTCAACATTGTTATTTATTAAAATGATTTAAACTTAGATTCGCTTCGTACCTCCGGAAGCAACTCCTAGATGGATAATGGCAGACAAAAAATCTACAGTATAAAAGACGTTATATATTTTTTTAAACTTATACTTTAATTAGGGTTCCGTAGTCAAATGGCAAAAAACGGAACCTATGAACAGGTATTCAAAATGACATTGAGGTTTCTAATATCATTGTTTTCTGTAATTTCTAAAACGTGTCCCCCTGTAATTTCTAAAATAAAAAATATTTTAACAAAAAAACAACCGACTTCAAAAACACTAATCCAAAACAATAGATATAATATGCACTAAAAAGTATAAAAATAATTTCGTATTTTTATACAATCTAATTAATTAATCTAATTCTAGTTACGATTTTTTTTATTTTTGGAATCGGTGTCCTTCCGCCGCGACCCGCTCTCGCCTCCTCACGACTCAAGCACGTCTCACCTATAACTACATAGTTATATGGGACCACACTATTAACTATTACCTATTACTATTAACTATTACCACACTATTACTAATTATCAAAATCGGTTCACCCAGTCGAAAGTTTTGAGGTAACAAACCGAGAAACAAATTGAGAACCTCCTCCTTTTTTGAAGTCGGTTAGTAAGAGAATGATAAAACTAAAAAAAATATGATGTACATTATCATGCAAATCCACCGAAAATTGGTTTGAACGAGATCTAGCATGTAATATTTTTAATACGTCATAAATCGTAAACCGCAATTTACCTTTCATTCAATCAACTCAAATATACGTTACGGAACCCTTCATCAGCGAGTCCGACTCGCACTTGGCCGCTTTTTTTTATTGTTTAGCGACCATTTTCAATAACCTACGTATCTTTAGTTTAACTTACTAGAGGTAATAACAAATCTAGCCTTTTACACTTACTTACATTTAAATAAACCATCGACATAAAGCATTGTAGTATAACTATATTGGACATAACTGTGGATAGATAAGATCTTGTCATTAAACGGTGATAGCAAAGTATCCGTAACAAGAGATACGTTACTGAAAACGGCCATTAATGCAGACTTAGCAAGTGAGTAGTTTTTCGCTCTAAGACAATTAATATGGTTTATTTATTTGATTATTATATGTAATACCTACTGGTGTGACTTCGTCCGCGAGAAATAGTTACTTTAGGCAGCATTTTTTTTACAATACTTTGCTGCGGTGAACTTAAAATTGCTTTTTTTAATACATTTTAAACAACTTAGCTTTGTTTTTCCATCGTTTGCTAATTCATAAAGACTTTGCGGGTTTGATGCTCGTGAGCACGCCACATATAGTTTCCCATGAAAACACAATTTTTTCTGAAAATACTCCTGTAACTTTTAACTTAAATATTCATATTCATCATATAAATTATTGCACCTACCGGGAATCGAACCCGGGATTAAATAAGTGCATTAAATAAGCCAAATTTCAGTAAACAAAAGACTTTTAGTCCGATTTCTACCGAAAATACGTTCCGTCGATGCTGTACAAACTAAAAACAGTGCAAACAAGCCATTTTAAAAATGTTTATTTAATGTTGCATAGGTATCGCTGCTACAAAAACCTGTCCAATCGAAGCTCCTTCCTTCCTTCTCAAAGGTTTCTAGAAGTGTATTGTAGGACTGCCAATTAACCTGGTGTGGACCAGGCTTTCGTATTGGTTTCACCCGAAAACAAACATCTTGTACAGAGAGGACCGAAATTTTTTGTATGACAATGTATTTAAGACCACACAACAAAAGTGAAAACTTTATCGATTCGATTCTCCCTCGAGCCGACTTTACCCGAACCGAACAAGCGATAAATAGATTAGCATGATGGCGTAATCTCATTAAATATCCACATATCCACATCTATACCAGTGGGAGGCTCCTTTGCACTGGATGCCGGCTAGATTATGGATACCACAACGGCGCCTATTTCTGCCGTAAAGCAGTAACGTGTAAGCATTACTGTATTTCGGTCTGAGGGGGGCCGTAGCTAGTTAAATTACTGGGCAAATGAGACTCGACATCTTATGTCTCAAGGTGACGAGCGCAGTTGTAGAGCCGCTAAGAATTTTTGGGTTTTTCAATAATCCTGAGCGGCACTGCATTGTAATGGGCAGGGCGTATCAATTACCATCAGCTGAACGTCCTGCTCGTCTCGTCCTGCGCGTCTAAACAAGTTTTCAACAACAGAGCATTTAACATTTGTTTTAAACAAGGAAGTAATTTTCAAAATTCGGCTGAACGTTTTCGATTATCGCAAGATGAAAAGCAATTAATTTTCTTGCGATTGACACTTTATTAAAACAAGTCCCGGACCACAAAATACCTTTCGATGTTTACATCGTTGATAAATTAATGAAATTCGATACTCGTTGACGCTTTTAACTTGTACTATTGTTTCTCGATCTTAGGTTTAATTTATGAAATTAAGGGAGCAGACGAGCAGGACGTTCAGCTGATGGTAATTTATACGCCTTGCCCATTACAATGCAGTGCCGCTCAGATAATTGAAAAACCCAAAAATTCTAAGCGGCACAACAGTAATTGCTCTCGTCACCTTGAGATATAAGATGTTAAGCCTCGTTTGCCCAGTAATTTCACTAGCTACGGCGCCCTTCAGACCGAAACACAGATTTGTTTACACATTACTGCTTCACTGCAGAAATAGGCGCGGCTGGCTAAAATCTAGCCGGCATCCTATGCAAAAGAGCCTGCCACTGGTAAAGCTGGAGACACCACGGAGTAACACGGGGTTCTAACTTCTAACCTAATCATTAAAACACTCATGTTTAGACTCAAGACAGCAAAAGTAATTAATTATCATTGATAAAAATAAGAAATGTGTTTTATACAACTAGATTGTGCTCTAGTTAAAAAAAACAATGATAAAACATTTTTAAATAATATGCAAATTACAAACAATACAAGTAGTCGCCCATCGAGATTCAACTGTAACTTCATTTAAATTTTAAGTTTGGAACTTTTTAGGGTTAATCAAACACCACTATAATGCACGTGTGTGTAGGTTGTGTGTCATGAAGGACGTCAGTAGAGTGTGTAATATTTATTTAAATTAATTTTAATGTATTTATAAGGCTTTTTATAAAAATAATAGCCTTACGCACTTTCTCTTTTTAAAAACTTTAACTGTGCTAAATTTCACGTTCAATTATAAACGCATTTTTTTAAAAAGGAGTAGGTACATTAATATAATATTATACATAGCTCTCAGTGGCTCTCTGGGGCTATGCTCGGAGTCTTCCTGCGAGATCGAATCAGAAATAAGGAGACCCGTAGGAGAACCAAAATCACCGGTATAACCCAAATAATTGCGAAACTGATATGGCAGTAGGCAGGGCACAACACAACAGGGCAGAGAATGACTTGAAACTGTGACACTCAAAATAAATTTTTCCCAAAAAGACCTAGCAGTGCTTGTTTATTCGCACTGAACAGAAACACAGGTAACTTTTTACTATTATATTTACTTATCACATACCTGATGTACTCACGAAGATACATTCCAGATTTCATTGTATTAAGTTTTGAAATCGAAAAGGCAGTCTCGAAGATATCTTAAGCCCAAACACACAAACTTCAACTATGTATAATGGTGGGTAGATTGAAATATTTCTCTTTATCTCAAAAATTTCTAAAGTCGAGAACACAAAGTAATTTAAAAGAGATTGTTTTCAAAATCGAAGTAAACAACCCCGTAAATTGGACAGATGCCGTAACCTCTAAACTAAATTAAGAACTCCTGGGGACAAATGGGATTAGACCCTTTCTTTATCCTTCAGGTAATTCGAGATACACGTCTTAATCTGACTTAATTTACTTTATTAGGTACTAGAGACTATTTAGTGCTTTTAAGATATAGGAGGGTACAGTGAAAAGTTGTTCTACAAAAAGTAGGCATTAATATTCTCAAAATTGAGCGGAATTATTTTTGATGCCAATTTAGGCACCATTACTGCTTGTGAAATTTTTCTTTCTATATTCTCTTTTAAAACATAGTAGATTTTCGAAGGATATAAAGGACTGTTTTAAATCAAGAGCGTCATATATGAAGCGAGCAATTCAAATTCGAAACATGACCCATTCCAAAAAGTAGCAGGACGTTCAGCTGATGGTAATTGATACGCCCTACCCATTACAATGCAGTGCCGCTCAAGATTCTTGAAAAACCCAAAAATTCTGAGCGGCACTACAATTATTGCGCTCGTCACCTTGAGACCTAAGATGTTAAATCTCATTTGCCCAGTAAATTTCACTAGCAACGGCGCCCTAAAGAGCAAAACACAGTAATGTTTACACATTTCTGCTTAACTTAATCTAGCCGGCATCCTGTGCAAAGGAGCCTCCCACTGGTGAATTCCAATTGTTGCTTATTGACCAAGAATATGTTAAGCAACTGTAGTAAATGTGGCAATATATATACATATAGCAGTTGAGGCTTATTATTATATACTAGCTGACCCGGCAAACGTTGTTTTGCCATATAAAGTATAATTCACACGATAGTTTTATAAATAATAGCCTATGTGTTATTCTGGTGTGTGAGCTATACTATTGTAAAGTTTCATCAAAATCCAATCGGTAGTTTTTGCGTTAAAGAAGTTCAAACATACATCCAGACATACAAACTTTCACATTTATAATATTAATAGGATGTGACATATTCCATATATCGGCTTTATTTTAATATGACGTGATTTGTCTATAATATGTATAGAATGTCGTTGTTTTCCCAGTTTATGACTTTCAATAAGTGACATCATATCCTATCTATATGTATAAAAATGAATTGCTGTTCGTTAGTCTCGCTAAAACTCGAGAACGGCTGGACCGATTTGGCAAGTTTAGGTCTTGAATTATTTGTGGAAGTCCAGAGAAGGTTTAAAAGGTGAATAAATAGGAAAATGCTCGGAATTAAATAAAAACAACAGATTTGTTTTTCCTTTGATGTGTCCATAGATAATTTCTATGAGAGAATTTATTGCATATTTTACGAAGTAATTCTTGATGTTATGACATATTATTGACAAATTCATAAAAAAACATTATTTTATTTATTATATGCAGAACAACGTCTGTCGGGTCAACTAGTTTTAAATAAAAATATTTGAATTTGAATTGCTCGCTTCACGTAGGCTCCTAATTTTCATAAAAAAAATGTTAAACATTCAGTTCAGGTTGAGTACTAGATGTTGAATTTAGAACACGATGACATAGTGACATGACACACGACTAAGGAGAAAAGTGTGCTTACATTGTCTTTAAGCACACTTTTGCCGTTCCGCAGAATGCGAATGATATGTCTATATGTGTATCGAACGTCGTTGGATTCGAGGCATTTGCTACGCTCAGAAGTTATGTCCTGAGGAAAGCGAGGGATTCAAGAATCACATACTAAGACAGGCTTTATTCCACAGGTGAATGAAAATTTACCAGACAAATGTCTGACATTTACATAACATTTACTCTTAAAAGAGGCAACAAACTTTAATATGAACTGATTTGGTTATTGTGTTTGATGCGTATGCAGATATGAGCATTGAATAAATGCATCATAATTGATTTGATGATGAATAATTGGTTGAATAGATGGCTGCTCGGTTTGTCATAAACTTTTAGGCATTTATCTTATCATTTACTAGATTATTAATTATCTCTAAAGCATCTGATTAATAAACTCCGGATTCATTCAAAAATCACACTCGCTTGACAACATTCTGGTATCAACTCAACGTGAAAATATTTGGTGGTAAATTAATCGAATTGTTTTCAATAATTGTGCCCCTTTATTCCTTTTTTTTGTTCTACTTATGGTGGCCAGTTCGATATTGATATTTACATCGATGCCAGGCAACAAAAGTAAATAAAATCGCTTTACAATAACTGTATCCTAACTCCCTTATTCATAATGGTCCGCTAACTTTAAACAGCCGCTAAGGAGTGTTTTTTCTCATTCTGACTTAGGTCAATAGAAGAAGATAGAGTGAGAATTAGCAATGCTTTAAGTTAGCAGACTATTATATGAATAAGGGGGTAAGTGTTTTCATAAAGATTCAACATTCTACATTCAGATTGACATTTGTTTGACATAATTGGACAATGTCGAGGTGTGGAAATGATTTTCATTCGTCTTGCTAAATATTATATCAACATTTTTTTTATTGAATTATGGGTTTATTTTTTCTGTTTATATATGTTCTCATTTACAAAAGAAGTATAAAACCTTCGTGTCTCCTCCAAACAATACCGCATTGATGAAGTCCATAGTCCATTACTAAAGGGCAAACACTAAAAAAGACGAGATTGATTTTCCCTGAGTGAGCGAAAAATATTTACGCTATATGATTTTATGCAGCACAGGTACTATTTTTGAGCTAGAGAGATGTAAAAACAATTAGACACTGACGATATATTACAACGAAAAGATTTTAAATGTTACTGGGCAAATGAGACTTAACATCTTATGTCTCAAGGTGACGAGCGCAGTTGTAGTGCCGCTCAGAATTATTGGGTTTTTCAATAATCCTGAGCGGCACTGCATTGTAATGGCCAGGGCATATCGATTACCATCAGCTGAACGTCCTGCTCGTATCGTCCCTTATTTTCATTAAAAAAAAACAATTGCACGACTGAGTTACGGAAAGCTTACTATTCATTTAGTTTAGTACAGCATGTTTACGTCGAAGTCGGGAAAACTTTTGAAATGTACATTTGTTCTGTCACAGTTTGATTGTTGTTTATCTAACTACTTATATCGTTTATAACAATTCAATTTTCCTTTATTTTAACCCAGTATTTGGTATCCAGTGAAGATTAATTCATTTGAAAAAGAAATTCTTATAAGTGAGAGAAAGAATGAATTAATATTATATAAGATCGTCTCTGAAGGAACAAAAGTAACAAGGTTTGAGTCGGCGTGTCTCAACCAACACAATATTCTACAAGCAGAGAAGTTTAATATTGTTCTACAAATAAAGACTCCTTCGCAGCTCTACAATTTAAAAACTTTCTTCCAACAGTCAACGTAAGTTTTGAAGGAAACAATGAAACGACAACACCCTTTTACTACAAATACTGTATCAGCGAGTTAGTAATCCACTCGGATTTCCTCCTGAACTATTCTGAACCCGGAAATCTGAAGGTTTTTACACTTAGACATGTGCACATGTTACACCACATGAAAATAAACATAAAGAAAAAATAAATTCTTTATTGCCATACAGAACGTTACACAAATGAAATGCATAAGTAAATGATGAAACAAAAGGCAAAAGGAGAGGACTCGGCTTCACCTGATATGGGAACATGGATTAATCATGGATTAATGTTTCCATTCAGCACTGTTTTTCAGTCATTCCCTCCTACGGCACTACCATTGCGTTCGTCGCCTTGAGACATAAGATGTTAAGTCTCATTTGCCCAGTAATTTCACTAACTACGGCGCCCTTGACCGAAACAGTAATGCTAGCACTGTTTTTCAGTCATTCCCTCCTACGGCACTACCATTGCGTTCGTCGCCTTGAGACATAAGATGTTAAGTCTCATTTGCCCAGTAATTTCACTAACTACGGCGCCCTTGACCGAAACAGTAATGCTAGCACTGTTTTTCAGTCATTCCCTCCTACGGCACTACCATTGCGTTCGTCGCCTTGAGACATAAGATGTTAAGTCTCATTTGCCCAGTAATTTCACTAACTACGGCGCCCTTGACCGAAACAGTAATGCTAGCACTGTTTTTCAGTCATTCCCTCCTACGGCACTACCATTGCGTTCGTCGCCTTGAGACATAAGATGTTAAGTCTCATTTGCCCAGTAATTTCACTAACTACGGCGCCCTTGACCGAAACACAGTAATGCTATCACATTGCTGCTTCACGGAAGAAATAGGCGCGGTTGTGGTTCTCATAAACTAGCCGGCATCCTGTGCAAAAGAGCCTCCCACTGGTTTATGGGGAACTGTTTCGTAGGAGTGGATGTAAATAGTCAAATGATGACACAAAATAGTTTAAACGAGCACACGGGTAATTGGACAGCCCATCTCTCTTGTGAGGAGAGGAGGAATCCTCCAGAGGAATCACAAGAGCGTAAGCCGATCATATAAAGCGTTGAGTAAACGTAAATATGAATTTGAAAACCGAAATAATATTGGTACGTGGCGGGCGAGGATCGAACCGGAGGCTCCGTGCTGAGAGTCAACAATTCAACCTATAACGCCATCGACGCTTCAATATACACTGGCCTTCAAAAGTAAGTATCACACTTTTAAAATTGAGATAACGTTTTAAGTTCACAAGATATACTTTCGAAATAAAAAGGACTCCAAAGAGAATTTAATTTTGTACATAAAAATTTTATAGTCGGTAACTTTCTTTTAAGAATTGGCTGAAAAAAAAACATCAAAAACAAAACCATTCCGTTTTCAAAGTGGACGTTTCCGACGATTATTATAGTGGCCAGACTGACATACATTATATGAATATGGACTTGCGTCCCATTAAGTGTGACCTAAAATATAACCAGCAAATTGTGGGTGTGAACAGGCGTGGTTACATAAATAAAATAAATAAATACTGAATTATAAATGTAGTTTACAATTCGATCAAAAGAACCAATCACGTCATTGGAAATTTAAAGTACCGTCCGCATCTCAAATAAAAGTCGTATTTTTCGTTCCGAATTCCAATCCAATTTATTAGATTGCATTGAGCGATGCTACACTTAAATACTCCGTGTCAGTCGTTGTGTGCATCAAACGTGAAATTCCGCCGCTCGCAAAATTTTAAATGAGGAAAGAATGTTTACTAACTATTGATAACGGAAGTAACTATTTTATTTTGATGTAGTAATGTTATTCAGTGTACTGAATAGTTTATGAAGCCGAAAGGACCTTAATCATAACCGTAATAGACCATTTTGTCGTTTTTTTTTGTAAGATGTAATTTGAGTCTATAATATCTCTTCGTTTTTATTTAATAATTTCAACGGAATTTTATAGTAGTCACGTATGAAATAAAAAATGTTTATTTGAAACGTATAGTACACACAAATTTACAAATAACTCAAAAAAAACTTATAAAGGAGACAAACAATAAATAAACAAAATCTCAAACATTAATACTAGTACCTATACGTTAGAAAAATGGTATAATTTGGTAACATTGATGATTTAAGGCCATTCCCAATATTCAGTCGATCTCCGGTTGTGGCCTACTTGAGATAAAAATCGTAACTATAGTTGCCTTTTCTGTCCCAATAAACTTATCGATGGTAACTCATCCGTACAACGTATAGCTTACCAGGGAAAGAAGTTTGTATGGAAATTTCAACAGTGAACTGGCGATAATGACTTATAGGCTGACTGTAGAAGGTAGTAATTTATCTCTATCTGTAGATAGTATATTGGGAACGGCCGTTAATGAATAAGTTCATTGCGTTACAACAAGTTACTCGTTTTGCCCACCACACAGGATCGCAAGGGATGTTTTTTGGAGAAACTTAACCCGATGTATAAATGTTTGCCAACCCTGCGTTATGCGAGTACTGTCGGGATAAAAATGTTTTTTGATTGGCAAAGCTTTGTGCTTGAAATACAATAAAATGATATAAAAAATACAAAGTGTGAATAGTTTTTTAATGTTATTCCTACAAGTTACAATTCAATTTTTAAAATATTTATTCAGAATTTAAAAACGTTAGGATGAATGATATCTTTAGATAGGCAGAGGCTTACTTTAACAGTTGTTGTATAAATAGTACGATTTTCTCCAACATTTTTAAGTAGGGTTCGGTTTTCTTACAATTTTTAACTGCTTATTATTTTTCAAGATTTGAATTTTGCAAATGTTTTGTCTTGACTTTTGCCTCATCTAGTATTTGCCCCGGCCAACTTAAAAATAAGTTTAACTAAGGGGTATTTTGGGTGATTTATTTTCGCACTGACTATAAAAAATAGAAATGTAATAAAAAAAAAAAATTTCATCTCATACTCGATAGATATCTAATTATTTTATGTAAAAATATAAGCTGTATGTAAACCGTCAAGATTTCTTGAGATAGCAACGAAAATTCGAAGCTTTAGAAGTTCGCCACCGCTCTTGTGATTCCTCTGGTGTTACTAGAGTAGAGGCCGCGGTGATCACCTATCATCAGGTGACCCATATATTATCCTCCTCCTCTATAAAAATTATCACAAAAAAAAATTGGCTGTTGTGAAGACTAGGGACCCATAGAAGTGAAAACTTAGATATTTGCTTTAAACATTTGAATTCTCATAATGTTTAAAAAACATTTATTAATTTCTATATATTTTTAAAACTTAGTTTCAATAATATATTAACCAAACAAAAACACTATTTTAACAATGCACAGTATATACACACTGAAATTTTCACGAAATCCATTAAATTTCACTCATAAGATACAGCACTAATGTTGCACAATACGTCAGTTGTATAGCTACAGATATACTGCTATTAGCATTTCAGTGACACGAACTCTCGAGATTACACATATCAAAAAGATGTCTAACTATATATTATATATTTATTGTTTTAATTATTTATTTATCGCGAGCGCCAATCACCGGTGACCCAATCATCCATAAGATTTATGCACTACAAAAAACTGCCCAACCCAGCAAAAGAAGTTTTCACTTTAAAATTGCTTAAAATGTACTAAACAATATCCTGTTGATATCGACTAGCATACTTTAGATTAGAACCCAGACCTAAGGATCCATTTGGCAAAAATATAATAATTAAAATCTTTGTAAATAAAGGCAATAATTATTCACAATTATTATAGTAATGACAATGCTAATATAAATAATTTTCGAACAGTCCTTCAGTTATTCTCATTCTCAATAGTATTGTGGATAAAATCAGGTTTCAAATACCAGCTATCGTTCTAAACATTTTAATCCTTCACATAATAACGTGACACCTGTCTGTAAATCTGAATGAGACACGTCGCAGACGGTGTGCGGTCTAAGCAAAGAGACGGAGAGTCTAATGAGGGTAGGTGAAGGGTTATAGTACAGGAGCTCGTGGATTTTATTATTAATACAAGATATTCTTAATGCAAAAAGATGTTAAAATGTACATTATAGCCTTTTCTGGGATTTAATTAGCCTGGCCTTATTATCCATCAATAACTCTCAATACTCCAAAATAACTGATCCATAACATTGGTATAAATTTTTAATTATATTAGTTATATCTGTTGGTTGGCTCAGTTGGTAAGAGCACTCGGATGGAACCCGAGAGGTCGTGGGTTCTTGTCTCGCATCGTTCATTAATTTTGGTTACAAATTTAATTTGTATAATAAATTCCAGAAGTGAGGGATATCACTAGAAAAAATAAATTGTTGAAATAATATGTTATGTTTTTAAAGTGATAACATACACTTCAAGGATTAATACACAAAAAAATTTTAAAAAACACAATTTTATGAACGATGCGGGACTCGAACCCCCGACTTCCAGCGTTCCGTGCCGGTGCTTATCACTTTAAAAACATAACATATTGTTTAGATTTACAAGAGCGACATCTCAAGTCAATTTCCTAATATGCAAATTTGGAGATGAGCAGGTTATCAACTGTAAAGTAGATCCTGTAGATGAAGCCACAACCCGAGAGTTGAACAAAGCAAACAAGATTTTATAACGCGCGTTGCTCGAACGGTTACATCAGTTGTTTAGAGCACCGGCACGGAACGCCGGAGGTCGTAGGTTCGAGTCCCGCATCGTTCATAAAATTTTGTTTTTCATATTTATTTGTGTTGAAATAATATCTGTTTCAAGAGAATGATGACAGTAAGTGATAGGCCAGCCCTCAACTCTGCCCATTACAATGCAGTGGCGCTCAGGATTCTAGAAAGTACCTATTTTTTGAAGGGCATGGCAATCGCGCTCTTCATATTGAGACAAAATAATGTTACGCAATTATGTTAACAATGCA
The DNA here is from genome assembly GCF_905404315.1 of Leptidea sinapis. NCBI lineage: Eukaryota > Metazoa > Arthropoda > Insecta > Lepidoptera > Pieridae > Leptidea > Leptidea sinapis. The sequence goes on along the minus strand of NC_066271.1, from coordinate 11,984,743 downwards.
AATTCGGTTAAAATTTGTCAGTTGTAGTCTATAAGATACAGCCTGCTAAAAGGTAAACTGAAGGATAGCAAAGTTTTGTAATAAGGTTCCCGTTACTTACCCATTTCCTTCTCTCTCACAGGAGCCAATTTTATTATTTTTTTATTATTGAAATACCACAGAAGTGTAAATCTCTATTAATACGAAATACGACTATTTTTCGTTGTTCTATGATCATAAATAAATAACATTTATAATATTTATATAAGTATAATAATTGTGTATATAGTTATATAGCTCTGGTAAATTTTATTTCACTGATTGAGAACTCAGTCAACTCAAGTCGACTTCACCCAACCGAACGTCACACAAAAAGGTTGTGGATCAAAATTTCAAAGCCTTCCCATAAAAAAATTCACTACAATATGTTCATGATTATTTTAAAAATAAATGAACATTGTTAAAGATGTTTCTGTCTCCTGGTCTATGTCTCCAAGTGAAATCCTTGTTGAAGGGATGTCGTGAAAACAATTTTCAAAATTTAACCCTGCAATCTCACCTGCTGAATACTGAATGAAAGTCTACACGCCTTTGTCAGAGTTTATCGTCAGTTGAACTTATACAGCTTAATACTTTAAGCTGACTGGCTCAGTGGTTGGATAACTTCAGCTTAAATAGCAGGTATGAAGACTATTTAAGAAAATGATTAATGAAATTTATAACAAATTGTTATGTTTTAAAGTGATAACTCTCACGTCTGGTATTAAATACACAAATAAAACTGAAAATAAAATTTTATGCGGGACTCGAACACACAACCTGAGAGTTGAACAAAGCATACAAGATTTTATCAACGATACGTCACTCGAACGGTTGGCTCAGTTGGAAAGAGCGCTCTCACGGAACGCAAGAGGTGTTTTCAGTTTTATTTATGTAAATTTGTAACAGATCACTCAAGGTCTGATTTCAAACATTAAACATCGTGGAAAATTAAATATTATTATTATTATGGCAGCGGAACTTGGACCCTAATCAAACCATTGAGAGAGAAACTTGCCGTGACACAGAGATCAATGGAGAGGAGTATGGCCGGTTATAAACTGCAGGATAAGATAAGAAACACCGATCTAAGGAAAATTACGATACTTACCGATATACACAATCGAATCGACCAACAAAAGTGGAGATGGGCAGGGCACATGATGCGAGAAGACAAGACTTACAGACCCAAGAGGTAGCAAAAGAAATCGAGGAATACAGCACACAAGGTGGGAAGATGAAATAAAATTAACAGCAGGATCTAACTGAAGAAGAGTTGCTCAAAACAGAAAAGAGTGGAAATCGTTGGAGGAGGCCTTTGCCAATCGGCACGCCGAACTTAGAGACATTTTATAGCTTATACTTTAAGATTTTTGGTTTTAACAATGTTCATTGTTTTTTTGTTCGGAATAAAGGCTATTATCTTATTATTATTATTGTTGCAGGTTCCCACCATAATATGTTATTGATGCCGATTTCAATCCAATAGGGTATTTCATACATTTTATAAATGTGTCTCAATTCGATACTGAAGTGATATATCACAAGAAATAACAGTAATTTCTTCTTCAATCGACAAGTGATATAAAAATTTAAACATTTGAAATATGTGTAATTTAGTATTCCCTTTGATTAACGCGAGTGTTACACATTTAAACGCGTGTAGTTGTAACTGTGTTTTTACATTAGATTTCTTCATAAAAGTTACATATTATTATTTTAGTTAATCCGACGTTTCAAGACCTTTCCAGATCTCGTTTTCAGGGGGCTTGCAGATGAAATGAGTCGAAGATAGTATTTGTCATAGTTGTCATTATGAAGTTAAATTCTAATTGATTATTTCAATACAACGATTGTAATCTCCTTTTCTTGTTAATTCAATATAAATCTACAAGTTATACATTTCGCATATTTTCATAAAAATAATATTTTGTTACGTCCTCATTATGACCTTAGTATATCCAGAACTGAAAACAACAAATATAATTATGAATTTTAGTTTTAAATAGTATTTTCTAATAAAAGTGGTTTAGAGGACAGTACTCAAAAAATATTTAAATATGTCGAAACACGGCAGGAAAACAATCAATGAATGTACAAAATGAAAAGCCATTTTTCCGACCATTGAAAAGTTTACTCTTGGCAAAATTGTGATTTTCCCATTACAATCCGTCTTTCATGATATTATTTCAATGCAAATTAGATTAGAAATGTGAATATTGAAATAAAGCACAAAATCAACAGAAGTAAATATGATAACAGATCTATGATTTCAACTTTGATCATTAAATATACGTCTATGGAAATGTCGAAAAAAAAGAGGTTGACTGTTAACACTAAAACAAAGTGACATAAATTGAGCGTGTAAGGCGTAGCTTGTCTTGCACATTAGAGTAATAAATCTGGGCTGTTTTCATCGGTTAGCTAGCAGCAAGAGGCTCTATCTTCTTCTTCTTATCAATCGATCACTCTTATCAGAGTGGTCGTGGTTGCCAAGATGACGCAACATTAGTCGCCGTTGGTCTCCCCAGTTATGGGTCGCACTGCCTTCCTCACGATGTTCCTCCAATTTGACGGTTTGCAGCATTGCGGGAGCACTCCACCACAGGTATCTGGGTCACTGTTTTGATAAGATCCATCCATAGCGTGGGTCAGCGTCCTCTCGCTTCAGAATTAGTACTTGCAGTCAACGATAGCCTTTCTTTTATCTTCAGTTCTTTTAAGATGGAATTGTTGGTTCGGGAATCCGTCCAAGGGATTTTCCTGGCTCTAACTTCGATTATTCGGCTCTATCTAGAGAGTATACATTATAGAAGGTTTACAATTTACATGTTATGTTACCTATTTAATATAATGGTCGTTACCATTTTGCCGAGTAAATAAAAAAGTGAATCCATTGAAATAAATTATTCCATTTATCATAGTGCTTTATGACTTGAAACTACTACCATTAAAAACATTTTCCGGTTGGGTATTGCCTTTGCAGTCTCAATTTAATGAATGAATACGTGAATCATGATCACGACAGAACTGAAGAAGATTCAGCCAATGTCAAGGTGGAGAGATTTTTATTTTTATTTAGCTGATTGAAGTACATATAGAACTAATTAAAAGGAAGTGATCGGTGGATAGAGCTGTGGTAAACATATTTAAAATACATAAAGTATTGTTATACATTATTGACACAGAACAAATAAGAAAATTTATTGAAGTAGGCGTTACATTGCGGAAATCCATAATTATATAAATGATTTGAGTTTTCTTTAGTGTTAATTACAAAGTCCTGAGGATGCCTCGTGTAGAGGCGAAACACGTGTCGAATTGTTTAAAGACTAATGTTGGCGGAATTAACACTAAAGAAAACTCAAATCATTTATACAGAACCAATAAAATGTGAATGTTAGGGAGTAACTATTTATTTATGGCAACACATAATAAAAAAGATTGGAAAAGAACATGTCACTAAATAAACACCCACTATGAATATTGAAATGAAAGCGTCGGGAGATGAAAATTGATAAATTTTATATTAAAATAAATGTAAGGAGGATACTAATTTTAGAGGACTTTAATTGAAGATTTTAAGATGTTTTGACAAATAATCTATATTCACAAAATATGCAGGCACGTGAAGCTCTAGTTGTAGGTCTTTAATAAAAACAAAATAAAAGGTACGAACTTTTTGGAATGAAACTTGGCAGAATGCCCAAAGCGTGTTTACTTTTTCAAAATGGCGGATCTCAAAATCTTCATGGACTGTTAGGCGACCTCGGAAAACAACATATATAGGTCAATTATGTAATATTCTAACAGAGTTTATTTATGATTTTTTTATAAAATGGTCACGTCACTAGATAAGAGTGATCACAATAGGCCGCGTTCTTATACTTCACCGTTTTAAACGTCGGTTGAAGGTTTAACCCTTGCGCGAGCGGATTGGTTTGGTAAATGGAGGTACGCAATCTCTGCTTACTATTATTATGATAGGCAGTCATGATGCTAAAATATTTTATAAGATTTTTATTTTATTTTTTGTTTTCAGCCCTAGATAAGCTATAACGATTGTATATGCTTCGGGTTCCCGACCGCATATAATACAATATTGATTTAAAATAGTAATCACTTTTTCTAGTATTATGTTTTTTTTATTTCTTTTATTTTTCAAAATTTTTTTTAAACCAAAGTTATTATATTTTTTTTATATAATAACTAATAAAATTCTCGCACGAATCCTTTATTTTATTTACGGTATTTATAGATTCAGCCATCTACTGTAGGTCTACTTTAAGTATGTACTCAATAACTATAACAATGTTTTTACTTATTAATTTACATTTTTTTTTACTTACTCGTGTAAGGCATTTAGTAATTGACGTATGTTTATTTTGTAGCATTAGTTTGCATATATTGTAATTGTAATGATTTGTAAAATCAATTTGAAATTAAGAATCTGTAATATCATTCCGTTTTGAAAAGAGCAACCTTAGAGTTTCTTGCTCGTTCTTCTCTAAGGAAATCTGCATATTCTGTTCTATTCTTCCTACTATGGCTCCTGTGGAAGGTATACCACAAGTTTGCCAATGTCACGTTAAGGTAGACCACCAAGCTTAGAGTATTCTTTTACTAATTTTAATGGTATTGATCGGTGCTTAAGATTGAAACAAGTTTTATTTTCTTATACCTGAAACAAATATACATGCTGTTAGGACTATAGACACACACAAATATAATTACTTAAATTATTTGATATAAGTACTTAGTGCTATTTACAACTTAATCTTATTTATTTTAATATATTTACACAAAATATATACAAAAGGAGTGAAAACTAGGGAGAGGAGACATTTAAAGGAAGTTGGGCGGGGAATTTCAGGAGGTATAAAATTGTATAAAGAAGGTTGTGTTAAAGGGCAATTGAAGAATAAATGATCCACGTTTCCCTCATCTAGACCACATTCACACAAGGAATTGTCCCTAATTCTTATTTTAGCCAAAAATACTGGGGTACAAGCATGATGGGGGACGAGCTGTAAGAAAACAATGACATATGTCAAGTGTAATGTAACTTACGAAATGAAAATATTTTTGTTTGTTTCTTTAATGCTTTTTTTATTTGGCTTAATGTTTATTATTACTTACAATTACCTGGCGATCCTTAGTACATATATAATGACGACCTGTATAGCCGAGTGGTTAGCGATCCTACCTACTAAGCTAGAGGTCCCGGGTTCGAATCCCGGTAGGTGCAAGCAATTTATATGATGAATATGGATGTCTGTTTCCGAGTCACGGATGTTTATATGTATTTATGTATGTTCAAGTAAGTATATTGTATTAAATATATCGTTGTCTTGCAACCCATAACACAGGCTATATATGCCTAATTTGGGGCATGATAATTTCTGTAAAAATTGTCTCTATATGATTGTTATTAAATTCAGTAGTTCCTTATAAAGTACATATAATAAAGTCCAGAATACCACGCCTATCTCATGTACAGAAGCGACCATCTGTATGTGTGGCATTCCTTCCCAGTGCGGTTTTCAAGGATTTTTTTCCACGTATAACCGGGAACTACAAAAGTTACAGAGCTAATAATATATAACTGGAAAGGTATGGTATGATTGAAAGGTGGGTTTGAGAGATTGTCATGGGTTCAAACATTTCCCATAGAGTTATACTAAAAAGGAAGATTGTTCTAGAACATGCCAACAATAGCCATTTTGATCAAATTGTTTTGTTGACATTTTAAGGCTTTTTTGGGCGCATGAGTGTAATTTTTTTTCGAATGAAACGCGATAGAGCGTCACGGAAAATTGAGACGTTTTTGTTCAAGAAGAGGAGGAGGTTTTTGTTCAATGGAGAGAGCGACTGACACCGAAGAGTATTTCTTACTCTCGGGCTACCTTACTAGCCTTGTATCGTGCAGGTTTAGCAGGCGGCCGCTGGTAAGTAGAACATCTTCCCTACTAGTCTTGCATCGTGCAGGTATTATTTCTAAGTTTTAACTACCATTGCAAATGCTTAACCAGGAATGCATACACGTGTAGGAGACACTGGGTCGTTTCTTGTCACTAGTATTAACTAGTGACAACCCGCTCGCATTATATTATTTTAATTTTATTATACTAAATCAGCTCGATCTTATTATACCAACACTTTACATCCAGCGCCTGCGAGAAAAATAGAGCCACGAAAAACAGAATTATCGTAAATTGCTTAGGAACAAGCCACGGCGTGTAAAGTCCCAATAAATCCCAAACACTCGCGCGATAACATTAAACATGTGAACAAAAAATGTTGTGTGTTAAGACCGCACGGCCTAAAACAACATCCGGCTCCCGGAGTTGTTTCGACTACCTCTGTAAACATTGTCAAACGTTGTAAATAATTATGACTATCTTTTGGATAAAAACTTTTTAACAAAAAAACAACCGACTTCAAAAACACTATTTCAAAACAATAGATATAATATGCACTAAAAAGTACAAAAATAATTGCGTATTCTCATACAATCTAATTAATTAATCTAATTCTAGTTACGATCATTGTTATTTTTGGAATCGGTGTCCTTCCGCCGCGACCCGCTCTCGCCTCCTCACAACTCAAGCACATGTCACCTAAACTATATATGTAGTTACAAACCTATCTTGGATGACACCGACTCCAAAAAAATATTTTTGAAATGAATGAACATAAAAGATAAATGTTGAAACGAGATTTGTGAGTGAAAAAAAAAATTTTTTTTTTCTTAATTTTAATGATAAAAAATTTAAGTTAAAAAATGCAATTGTTTATAATTTAAAAATAATCTCTAGTAATGTCAATCATGAAAAATAGAAAAGATTTAAAAAAAACATTAAAAATTTTTTAATTTTTTATGAATTTTTAAAATATAGGGTCCTTTATCAGTAGCAGCAGGCTCAATTGCAATTTTTAGATGTAAATATCTCTTTTTCTATTGCATTTACGAGGAAAGTGATAATAGACAAATTTGTAGATTTTTTTTATTATCTATCGATTTTGTTTGAATGTTTTTTTGCCAAAAAATATATTATCGAAGAAAATCGCCAAATAGCTGTTTCGGGGGTAGTTTTTATTGTTTTTACAACCCCTGCAAGTTAATTTTCGATTTTTTGACTCTGTATCCTTATTTTACATAAAAAACTGGAAATATGATCGAGAATTTAAACTTCCGAAAAAAATGTCGATTTAAAACTTTTCTTTACTGGACTATATTGCGAATCTGTGATTGGAACAGAATAATATGAAAATCGCGATACAAATAAAAGGTGTTGATCGTAGACGGGTGAAAATTGAAGTTGTATGTATTTTTTAATATTTAATCATAATAAAATAAAAATAAATATCAAAAAAATATTTGTAACCCTTATCATTTAGGGGGTATGAAAAATAGATGTTGGCCGATTCTCAGACCTACCCGATAGTCGATAAATACACAAAAATTTTAAAACAAAATAGTTTAGCCGTTTCGGAGGAGTTTGGTAACAAACACCGGGACACGAGAATCTATACTAATATCTAAAGCTGCAGTGTTTGTTTGTTTGTTTGTTTGTTTGAACGCGCTAATCTCTGGTACTACTGGTCCGATTTGAATGATTCTTTCAGTGTTGGGTAGTCCATTTATCGAGGAAGGCTATAGGCTATGTTTTTTTTTCAAAATAGGGATCCGCAATAAAATTGTTATTTTGTAACACAAGGTGTAAAATCGAAAACCTATTTTTGCGTGCGCTGCAAAAACTATTGACAATAGAACAAAATGATGTACAGGCTATAATATAGGCAATATTTTATTACTAATAAAACTATCGCGTTATACTTTATATGGCAAAACAACGTTTGCCGGGTCAGCTAGTTTTATATATAAGATTTGTATGTTTGTGTTTATGTGTATTTATATAATAATGATTGTATAACTAATATATATATTTTTTATTTATTTCTGTGAGAATTTTATAATCGCTTATAAAATGCTCACAGAATACCTTTATTTATTTATGGTGTATGTGGATGATGCAGCTTACAGTAGCTGCATGAATAACTTTTGTATAAATTTACATTTACTTTTTTGACTTACTCCTGTAAGACATTTGACGTTTGAGTGTGTCTGTTGCATCATTTTACATTTTACATATTATATTGTAATTTGAAATTATTTGTAAATCGATGTACTTAAATTTAAATCTTGATATAAAAGAGTGGCAATGAGTTTCTTGCTACTTCTTCTCATTAGCTCAACTCTTTCCGAAGTAGCGGTAGATTCAATAAGAAAAATATTTCCTTTTGACATTCATAAGTGTCATTTCCGTGACCTACATGAATAAAGTGATTTTGATTTGATTTAAATCTCATACGAAATGTACGGGGGTGTTTAATATCAAAATTTTGGATACTTTTCGTTTGATTTAAAAAAAAATATGATGTAGGTAAGTTTACTGGGTTAATTAGGTAACGCACTTTCGGTATCAGTTTAATTTTTTTAGATATCTGTAATACGGAACAATCGCTTGGTCACACTTCACGATGAAACCCTTATATACACATTATAAAATAAGTATTATAAAATAATTATAACTATGAAATTACTCTGAATAAATTTACTCTGTACCCACAAAATTCTGAGCGGCACTACAATTGCGCTCGTCACCTTGAGACATAAGATGTTAAGTCTCATTTGCCCAGTAATTACACTAGCTACGGCGCCCTTCAGACCGAAACACAGTAATGTTTACACATAAATGCTTCACGGCAGAAATAGACGCCGTTGTGGTACCCATAATCTAGCCGGCTTCCTGTGCAAAGGAGCCTCCCACTGGTAAAAGATAAATAATTTAAGCATCTACACAGACTTAAAAGCTGTGAAAGCAAAAAAAATGCGGCGACTTGTCAGCATCTATTCTCAGCAACACAAATAATAAAAGAAAGTGACTAACACCACTGGACAGGCTGTTCCATATGTTTGAAAGCAACTTTTTGTGCCTATTTGAAGCGCCACTCGCGAGCGTCCAGAGAACTAATTTTGACGTATAATACAAATGGCTGCGAAGGAATGTTTTGCATTTTGAATTAATTTCGTTCGTTTTCCGTGTTATTTATACTAATAATAACTAATTCTAGTAGGCTTCATAAGATACATAATACGGATAAGATACATATTAAGGGTAAATGTATACACTTCTACAATAAAGTCCCAGCCAATGTTCAGGCATTATTTATAAATAAATTTAAATGTTTTATAAAAAATGGCTCTGTCGTAAATCCTATTACTCCAGTGCTGTATATCTAAATGATCGGACAGCCTGGGACTAGATTATGACTTTTTTATAGGGACAGAAATGACTGTACAATATTGTATATTTTTATTGAAAAGAGCGCAAAAAAAGAATGCTGGGAGAGTTTCTTGCGCCGCTTCTTCTCTCTCAGAGCGCAATTTGTTTCCGAAGCGGTAGTAGTATCTAGTAGTTATTAGAAATGACATCAAAAATAATTCTAAAGGAATCAATTTTGAGAAAATAAATGCCTTTTAATAAACGTTATAAAGTACACATTTTATTTTGTAAATAGTTTCCGAACATCTATCGATATTCGCTGAGGTTGTCATCACTAGTTTTAGTACCGCAGACTCTCGCTACATGGCCAACAGCGCCAAAATGGCGAATATCAAACAGGCACGAAATCACTTTGACAGCCGCCAGTGGTATATAGTAGAGGTCAGTGTGTCATGCACACTACAGTAATAAATCAAGCCTGTTGTCATATTGTCTGATAGCATTTGGCTCTATCTAGATGTGTACATTATCTAAGCTTCGGTACGCATCCAGCCGGTATCCTGTTTATGATATGGAGTATTTCTTACCTCAACGTAGCTATCAGAGACGAATCTCTGCACGAGCGAAGTCTTTCCACACTGGGTGTCACCAACCAACACCACTTTGATCTCCTCCTCCCCTGCACTTGGAGTGCCGGACACTCCCTCCGACTTCTTACCGGACCACATGGTTAACTGTTGACAAGAAGCCTTTTAGAACTGAATACTTGGTTGCACATGTTAACTCGTTAAGTTATAGAAAATAACGTTTTTAAACACAATATACACAGTTTTTTTTTTAATATTTACAATTTTATGATATTTCGTACAATTAATGAGCGATGTGACATACACCTTATAAGGATTTTATGTATTTTTTAATAATAATATTAACACACTTTTACACAAATTATCTAGCCCTGGGCATAGCCTGTATTACGGCTGCAAGATCACTACATATATACGATTTTTATCAGAATCACCATCAGTCGGAAGACGTCCACTGCTGGACAAAAGCCTCCCCCAAAGATCTCCACGACGACCGATCCTGCGCCTGCATCCAACGTATTCCAGTGATCTTGACCAGATCGTCGGTCCATATTGGGGGGGCCCAGCAACACTGCGTCTTCCTTCCACTTCTACGTGGTCGCCATTTGAGATCCTATAAATCTTTGCACCCACCGGAATTCGAACCTGGGTCATCTAGCTTAGTGGACAGGATCACTAACCACTGTTCTATATGGGTTGTTATTATAAAACTGCTTATATGATTGTAAACAAGTACAAAACAAATACGCTTCCCGCTTTCTGTCCCTATGAATGCTTAGATATTTTAAACGAATGGATTTTGATGCGATTTTTTTTAATAAAGGCATAAAAGGCATTTATTTTCTCAAAATTGATTCCTTTAGAATTCTTTTTGATGTCATTTCTTAAACTACTAGATACTACCACCGCTTCGGAAACAAATGGCGCTCTGAGAGAGAAGAAGCGGCGAATAGATAGAGTGATTTGAGAGCAAAGTGTAAACTTTGTAAATGTATAATATAGTAGAAACACTAAAAATTTTAGAGGTGTACAGAAATATGATGTCGTAAACACATTTACATTTTACGCTTACATTGCAAACGCTGGCTGAACCCTATGAGATAGAACAAAATGTACTGAAGTATTGTACAAATTAATAAGGTGTACAAAAAAGTACACGATGGTATATATCTATCTCGTAGGGATAACCAACAATAACCATTTTTATCTTTTACGAGAAATAATGGCTTATTTACTAAGAGATTTTAAGCAATTCAGCATTAATCGTTCTACAATTAAGTACATCAAATACATTGTGCATTTAATATAGATGAATGGCCCTTTATAGCATGTATTTTAAATGAAAGATTTAAAATGCAGGGACATAGGGGTTGCGGTGATAGCGGCTGTGAAAACATTTGAATGAGTATCATCAAGTTTATAAAGTATTGCAGTCTACGAAACTTATTTTTGTACGCTATCGCCGTTTATTGTTGAGATATAAATAACGGCATTACTCGGAAATTACATTATATTTATTTATTTTTAAAAATAACTTTTGACAGAACGTAGTCTGTACTGGCAGCTAGTATCATTTAATTACACCGATGCTAAGTTGTAATTGGTGTTTGTCTGTAAGAGGAGCTCGCCAGAACGGCTTAACGGTTGGACACGAAAGTGAAGTAGACATATTAAGCCCTGGGGTAACATCACAAGTATTGCATGACTCCTCGCAGATCCGAACACCGATACATTCATCCGAGTGTCGTTAACTTTGAAATATGGAATTGTGTAAGTTTAGGGTTAGTTCTGTGAGAGTTCTGCTTATTATATTAAGTTTTAGTCGGTAACAATTTAATTATTTATTGGAATAGAAAGTTTAGCAGAGTGTGTGTAATAAAAAAAATTTAATCAACATTATACCGTGATAACTTGTCAAAATATGTATAAGCATTTGAACCGCAAGATATTCACACTAAGAATTTGGTAGGCATAACTTGTCTCAACTAGACGCTGGAACACATCGCCATAATTTAGATATTTTTTTTATATTTAAAGTGGAACAATGTCAAACTTTTTATTTCGTCTCTTTCGGTATCCCTCATGAATTATTTGTTTATCTATCTACATATCTAAACTAATATTATAAAGAGGAAACATTTGTGTTTTTGTATGTATGTTTGTAATGTTTTCACACGAAAACTACGCGACCAATTTAAAAAAGTCTTTCACCATTTGAAAGCTGCATCTTCACTGAGTTACTTATGCATATTACACTATAAAAATTGAATTATATAACCCAAGGTGTGAAATATTTTGTCGTAAAAAAACTGTCATCGCGTGCGCTGCGGTAACTATTGATGAAGAACAAAAAATGTTCTACAGTGTTATAGAACGCATCAATCTACAAAAAAAACGACAGCAATGCCAATAAAAAAAAATCTTATATTTTGTACGATGGGTATGGAAGTATTAACTAACGTACCGGTTCGTTTAGCTTCTGTAGATATACCTCGAAAATACTTCAAATTTCAATTAAGTATAAATTGTTAATAATAATTTATCATTAATCCGGGTGTTTCATTAAGCGAAATTTATTGCTCTCTCACAGCTAAATAATCCGCTTAACTTAAACAATACTCACAAACCCTTCCGAACGATTGCCAAGAAGGATTTTAATCGAAAAACTTTGTAAGACGAAACAAATTGCCGTCAAATTTTGTTCTATAATGCCGCCTTGCAAAATGAGAATTATAAGCTATAAGTATTAAATGGAGTAAGAATAAGACAATTTTGTTATGGTATTTGTTTAGTAGTGTGCCAAGAAATCTTCTTTCCTAAGGCAAGACATACCATGCTTGAATTCTCTGAGGACCCAGTGTCTCCTAAGATTAGATGTCCATCAGGTACGTTTACTTTATCATCATCATCATTAAGCCCGAAGATGTCTGCTGCTGGACAAATGCCTCCAAGATCGCGATGACGATCGGTCCTACGCTGCCCTAATCTAACCAATTTCGGCGATCTTGACCAGATCGTCGGTCCATCTTGAGGGGGGGCCTACCAACACTACGTTGCAGAACGTTTACTTAAACGTCAAAATCTCTCAAAAACCTACAGACTTTATGTTTCAAAGATTTGGTAAAAATACGGCAGTCATTTTTATTATCGTGAGTTTGCGCAAACTGCATTGCAAACTTAGTTGAACTGTGATACATTAATGATATTTTGTAGAAGGTTGTTACAGAGGTTCTCCTCTGTAACTACCTAAGACTAGTCATGATGGCAATTTGATGACTTTTCTGGCACACAGTAAAATTATGTTCAAAAGTTTTTTGCGACGATCTGCTTTTTTCTCTTTTGTTTGATCTGGATCATCTTTTTCTCCGGCATTTAATCATTTATCTTTACAAAAAGCATCAGCTACTAAATTCAGTTCTGTTCTGCCATGTTCAGAATGATTCTAAACGTTGGATATAATTTAACGTTTCTTATAACGTAAAACAACAAATTTTAACGAGGAGCTGCCTGCGAAACTCGCAAACATTATCGTTACATTTTACGAAGCTTAGGCTGGCCTAAAACAACAACATTTTATCGAGAATTTCCTTGAGTCTTATTGAATGTGTATTTTCCCTTTTTTATGACGACGATAGCGCTCATAGTTCAATTGTTAATTCACATCAATGTTGAAAAGCTTAAAATACACAGAGAGATAGCTCAAATGATTCCGAAACTAAAGTGGCAGTGGGCAGGGCACTTAGTTCAACGGACAGAGGGCCGATGGGGCAGTAAAGTCCTCGAATGGCGACCACGTCCCGGAAGACACTGTGTTGGTAGACCGATGGATGAATGGATAAAAACAAGATGGACCGACGATCTGGTCAAGATCGCCGGAATACGTTGGAAGAGAGCAGCGCAAGACCGACCGTGGTGAATACCTTGGGGGAGAAGTTCTTTCGAGCAGTGGAAGTCTTCCGGCTGATGATGATGATCCAGAGACATTTAAAGATATCAAAGAGAGAAATATTGTATAAGAAATTTAAATAAAGCATTCAGATTACGATTATGCTGATTAAAATTACTGTCACCAAAAACACAGTGATTATCTGCGTCAAGTTTTATTTTAAACACGTTCCTTTGGAAATCGCAAAATTAGCACAACGTGGACATACACATATTATACTCTTTAAGTGGTGATATGTCTATTATCAAGTAAACCACGTGTATCTTGCATGGCAGATATAAAAAAGAAAAAAAAAAGATTTTCAGGACATAGCCCTAGTGGAACCGAGTCCACGAAACGTTCGTCGCAAAAAGCTGCCTTAACGATCGACAAGCAAGATTAGAAGCACTCGTGGAATATTGGCACTGTTATCGCGTCGAATTTGCTTTAATCTGTGCATAATTTGACAATAACAATAAACGGTTATGTTTATTCCTTAGGTGTGGAGTATACGAAAAATAGGAAAAGTTATTTCCTAGAGTGGTCGATGTATAGACACAGGTAAAGTGATGCTGAATAATATGGCGAACGAATCTCAGCAATCTGTTTGCTAAAGGAACAGCCGAAACTTCGATACCACCGCCTTAAATTTCTACTTTGCTGCATGCCTTCCAAGCTTCTCATTAATAATTTCTTCTTGTTTGATAAGCATTCTATTCTTCTACAAGTTGCGCAGCCATGCCTTTCATAACTGCTATATACTTTCCATTTTTACCACGAACAATCAAATGTTTCATTTTGATGTTACATTCATTGCATGTTTACGTTCTTGGAGTTGTAAAAATGGGTGTCTATTATGTAATGGGATTCTTACAGACTAGAGACTATAGATGCTCACAAGAACACGTAAAACGAACGAAATTAATTCAAAATGCAAACATACTTCAGATTATTGTACGTTCCTTCGCAGCCAGATTTGTATTATACGTGAAAATTAGTTCTCTGGACGCTCGCAAGTGGCTCATCAAATAGGCACAAAAAATTTGCTGTCAAACATAATATGGAACAACCTGTCCAGTGGTATTTGTACAGGTCAGTGTGACAATGTGTGATTACACGTCGAAAAACACAGCACGCACACTACAACAAAGTGACTGACATTTCGCGAGTGTAAAACGTAGCTATCATGCACACTAAAATAATAAACTTGGCCTGTTGTCATACGGCAAGAGGCTCCATCCAGACGTAAAAATGATCTAAGGGTTTTCAAAGAAAAAATCTTGCATATCTTCTTTTCTATGGAAATATATGATATATTTAGTGACAATATCACCCTAAAAAAAAATTAGTTATATACTCAAACAAAGTGACTACCATTATATAATATTGTACTGTTAATTTATATTTATAATTTAATTAAGAGTTGATTGCAAATTGCAATTCCATCCTAACAATTTAGCATTTCCCCACCTGCCCACTGTCACCTTCTTCTACAATCTCGAAATTAATTTTCATAATACCCTCATCTTACTTAATGATTAATGGCTTATTTCCGACGATTTCATTCAAATAAACGTTTTAACACAGATATTTACTTTTGAAGAGTCTAGTGGACTCTTGTTTACGGACTACAGACCTAGATATTCTTTTATAAAATAGTAACAAGGAATTTAATGTATCGCTGAACTAAATAGCTTCGCTGATTTTTTGTGTGTATGTTAACTTTCAATGGTCTGAATCGTTCAGTTTAACTACGGGACCCGGTATTAATAACAATCTAGGAATTTTTAATGTTGTTAGTACTTAAATATTTTTATTTTTCTTGCATTATTCGTAATAGCACACACAACACTTAAATCACAGCCCCTATCATTACTATATTTTTTGTATAATAGCAACGTTTGACCACAATTATACGTTCAGATGGAAATCCACCGGGAGACTATATTATAGTAAGAACTTAGGTAATTATAATACGTCTTGATAGAGTATCTTGCCGTTAGAGAATCGATAAAATAGGCAGGAATATTATTTTAGTGTGCGTGACAAGCAACGTCTTACACTCGCGATTTGTGTGACACTTTGTGTTAGTGTGCGTGAATTTTTCAAAATAGAGGGTAATTCTAAAGTCTTTTTTCGACATTTTCACAGCTGTCATAGTCTATCTAGACGTATATATGATCTAAGTTTGCTAGTTTAATATTCTATATACTAAGGAGGTAATACCAGGCGTGGCTGACTGTGTACGACTTGTCCATCAAAATCAGTTACAGTAGCAATAGATTCTCTTCCTTTGTTTCCTACGCTTTGTTGTTTTATACGTTAGTATGTTGATAGTCTATGGTAAAAACATCATATTGAAAGCAATATATTTTAATTAAAATTGTCTAAATATTAACAGGAATTTCAGCACAATGTATTTTAATTAAAATTGTCCAACAATGAACTATTTATCTGCTCATATTATGATTTGATGGTCGAAATATTAAAAGGACGACGTTATGCGAAATTTCCCAACAAATAGTAATAAATTTAATACTTCCTATACCACCTCCATCTTTTAAAACTTACCTATTCTATCGCTGGCCATAAATGTCATCACGCAATCAAAAATATACATTCACGTCAATGACGTTAAATCAGTGTTATAGATATAAATTATTAAATAAATATAAAAACAAAACTAGAAATGGACATAAACGAGTCTAACCTTAAGGAAGACTTGAGCAAGTGGATAACCAGTCTACAAAACTTACTGCCAAAAAAGAAAGACATAATTATTATACAACCGCAGAAAGCTGTTTTGACAAGGTTGGGTAATATTCACTTTGAAGCTAAGAGCGTCTTTCCAAAGTGTTTCACTGGCACAAAACTAGTTATCCTGAGAGAATTGTTCGATAAGGTGAAACTGGTACAACAGTATAATTTCGGAAGACCTAAAGATTCATACAAATGCTTCTCACACTTCATCCATAAGGAAATGGAGACGCAAAATAACAGCGATGGACTTGTTATTGATTCAACCGGTTCTGCCACAGCGTCCTACAAAGAAGTGCTAGAAGACGGTATTGAAATTAAACTAACATCTAAAATCAAAGATCTTATTTCATCAGAAACAGAAATGGTACTTGAAAAAGAAACCGACAAATTAATAGGTTCGTTTTCCTGCACAATGAAGGATGTTGATCCAAAAACATTAAGGGTTGTTACACAATTTATTTACAAAGTGTTGCCAGAGTTCAGTGTTGGAATCGAAAGTGGTATGAGACCTCTTTATCCTTTATTGCCAGATATATCGATAAGTTCTAGATATGAGAAGGGCTCACTTACACTATCATCGACAGTAAGCCAGCTAGGTTTTCAAGTGTGTCTGTACAAACAGTTAGCACCAGATCTCAGGATAGCTACAATAGTGAATGAAAATAAGAACGGACCTAATATGGGTTTTGCATTACACAAGATGTATGGGAATGGATCTGAATTTAAAGTTTTCATCGACTCGCAGCGGTGTGGAGGATTCACGTTTGAAAAAGACGTTCATTTCGTTGAGCATAATGACACTAGAGTTGTTAGACTTGTAGCTAGCACACTAATAGACAGACAAAGGAGAGTGCGATTTGGTTTTGGATTCCACTTAGATTTCTGAAGACTGTCATCGTATATATAAAAATTTGTATGTTTTTCTAGCTATTATTTGTTTGTATATAAGTATACATAGGTTTTAGTAAATGTTTTGTTTCGCTACAATTGTTTTCTAATGTGCGGTACAAATTTTGATTAAAATAAATGTATTTTTAATTGTTGCTTTTATAATATATTGTGTAAATGAAGTTTAAAAGCAAATTCTTTTATTTTTTCCCACATTTCTTTCGGAGAATATATTTTAATCTTTTTGTGAATTTGAACTTAAAATGAAAAATATATGATTTTTTATAGGATGAAATAACTTCCATAAATAACAAGATCAAGTATCATTGTAATCAGCTGACCTATTATTTATTAGCAGCTGAATAAATGAAACCGAAAATTAATTGTATTAAGCTATTTGTATACCTAGTACCTACTATAAATAATTAGACTCCCAATCGCCTAATTAAAGGCGCCAAAGATGCCTGAGCTGCGTTCCGTATACATTAACTTATACAGATAGCATTAAATCATTCATACAAATTAACACCTTATTTCGTCGCAGTAAGGTTTAAAGTCTATTGTATACGCTCATAACATTTCGTTCTCGGAATTTTGATTATGATGCGAAAGAGACGGACGCGAACACGGGGCAAGAACTTCAGAAATTGCGACAATCCATCTTTTATAAGTTTGAGTATGCTGTTATTTGGACAATTTTTCCAGTGAACACTGTCATTGCATGGCGTTGTATTCAAAGCGCGGTCGAAACACAACTAAACGAAAACTCTGCGTAATAGACGCGTAGGCAGAGTTTAAGCTAACACCTCTTAATCAAAAACCTCAGAGATTTCTGAGCATGTAGATTCTGTAATAGTGCAGATGAAAACCCGTTACACATCCTCTCTGAATGTGGTCCTTTAATGCTTAAGCGTAGCGTCTCTATTGATAGACCAATTCTTCGACTACTTGAGATACATCAAGTCACTGTAAGATACAATACGATTCTTTAACAGAATCCATCTTAGCAATGAGACAGTGGCTATCAAAATAGATCGAATTGGTCGCAGTGAAACAGGGCTACCCTGAAGTGTACGAAAGTCGCTTTGCCAAGCATATTAATTTGCTTTCGTATCCGTTTTACACTCCAGATAAATGATAACATACCTTCATGTTTGTGTTTAACTGAGTGATATTATCGCAGAAATATCTCATTTCAACTTCAGAAAATGAACAAGAAGCGTCGAGAATTTATAATGAAAAAGCAGAAATATGTTGGATATATATCAGCGGAACTTTGTACAATTTGCGGCCGAGTTATAAAATAAGTCGACAGCCTTGTTATCTCTCAGAAATATAAACACCATTCGTATTTGTAATATTATGTCGTGGAGTAAAATAATTAACAAGTACTTTTGAAGTTTCATGCCTTGGTTTTACATCTTATGAATGTGGCCATACCGTGGTGGTAGTCGATTTGTTTGACTGATCGGGGTTTCTTTGCCCGCTGTAGTTTGAACTTTTTGACTTCCCGCTAAGAAAATAAAAAAAAATCAAAAATTCGGGAAATTTTACCCTGTTTTTCTAAAATATAGTTTGCAGCAGATCTCGACGTTTTAAGCTCGGGGTTGGTGCCATTCGAAAGGGCGACACCAAACATAGATTCTGAATACAATTCGGAAGGGTAGATTTTAAGAAATCTCAAAAAAATTATTGCCGGTTGAAATTAAGATTTATAAAATATGGTTCTATTAATTAGCCTATATCAGACTATTGAGCTGGAAGAGCTCAAAAATATAGAACAGCTAACTCTTAGCTCAAAATAACACAAATTATATTTTTTAGCTCGAAGAGCTCAAAATCGTCATCAGTACAATTTGAAACGTGTAGGTATGGAATTAGCGGGATATGTCAGGAATGGCCTTTAGGGTCAACCGTTTTCCTAATTTTTTTTATTCAATTACTCGTTAATTCGCGGAAATCAACTATATCTACATTTTATGTGGTGTCTTAAGTGCTAATTCCGCTAAGATTTGTTAGTCTAAGAAAGCTATTCAGGTTCAAACATTTCCCATAGAGTTACATTGAAAATGAGGTTTTTTTCTAGAACATGCCAACAAGGCCATTTTAAACAAATTTTTTTGAACTATCAAAATTAGTTCATAGTATCATTTTATCTATGTTTTAACTACCAGTGCATGCGTTTAAGAAGGCATGCATACACGGGCAGCAGACACGCGAGGGACAAGACGGTCTCCATTAGTTTTATATAAAATTCGTAGGTAATACTTATGTGTGGCAGCCCTAACTATACAACAATAGGTTTAATTGTAAGTTGTCGGGTAAACAAGGAACGCTACTTAACTGTATCGGAAGCTGAGTGCGTCGTCCTAATACTCAAGCAACTAACAGTAGTGATTTATTTTCTTATTGTATATTTTTATAATGAAATAATATGAAGCATAATATTGTATATTAAGGAGAATGTACATGTATGAATGTTCACCTAAAACTTGAGAATCGTTAGCCCATTTAAGATGAAACTTGCACACATATTTAACGGATGACTTGACCACTTCTTTGTAAATACTTTTTTAGAAGAACCAAGATGAGGCGCTGTACCAAAATGTTAAAATTTGTATTCTATAACGGCCGTTTTCAATTACCTATCTATCCTTAGTTTAACTTACTAGAGGTAAGACAAATATATCCTTTTAGTCTTACTTACATTTCAATAACCCATCGACATAAAGCATTGTACTATAACTATACTGGACATAACTATGGTTAAATAAGATCTTGTCATTAAACGTTGACAGCAATGTATCCGTAACAAGAGATACGTTATTGAAAATGGCCGTTCGAATTCTTTTTGATGTCATTAACATTACTGAGGTTATAATCCTATAGGAATTATCAACACCTTAATATCAAGGTCGATAAATTTAACTATCAATCCACGATCCGACAACGACCAAATTAGATATCCGTTTTGATTCAAGCGATGTGGTTTTAGACCTTCATCTGACGTAATTGAATCAGATAAAGGATGAATTGTAACGGAAACTATTGGAAGGTGTGATATTCTATTAAACCTGGCTTCCATAATAGTATTATTAATACGAATTTCTCACCTAATCATTAGTAGTTAGCCACAAATAATGCCAGGGGATACAGCACGGTATTTTAACTAGAATTGTCTGTTATTTTTTATTTATATCCCTTACTTCTGGAATTAAATATACAAGTTTAATTTGTACCAAAATTATTTTAAATTATATTTTGCTTTTAAAATATTATGTCAGTTCAGCTCCAAACGTCACACAATGGGGTCACTGAAAATCAGTGTTGTGCTCATAATGTATGGACACAACTATAACCAAGTTGACTCCAGTTTTCGAAGACCACTGCTACATTAAGTTTTGCTTTTTTTTTCCCTCTGTATTAAGTAAGTTAAGTATTTAGATTAAGCATATTTTTGTGTGAATATAACTTTTTTGTGTGAATGTGTCAGTTGTCTTCCAAAATAAGTTCATTTTCATTTCATTTCATTACAAAATTCATAGACAATGTGGGACTCGAACCCAAGCCTCTACGCGCGCCTCAGAACCCAAACACTTAACAATAACAAACTGTTTAGAATTTGCAAGATCGATATCTTAAGTCAATTTTCGGTTAAGCAGGTTATCAACTGTAAAGTAGATCTTGTAGTTGGAGCCACAACCTGAGAGTTGAACAAGACATAGCAAAATTTCAATCGATGCGTCACTCGCACGGTTGGCTCAGTTAGTAAGAGCGCCCAGACGGAACCCAATAGGCACGGGTTCGAGCATCATCCATGAATTATGGTACAAATTAAATTTAACTAGATTTTTTTAAGGTAGGCAGAAAGCGATATTATTGAATTATATGCGGACAAAGTCGCGTGCAGTCAGATATACATGGATTTACCCTGAACGCCTATGCGGATTTTTTTTGTTTAAGTAAGTAAAAGGGTAAATTAGCATTCACGTTACCTAACAACATTAGCCTGTATTGAGTCGTGTGTGATTGTTACCTGACCAATGAGAATCCAGTTTGTGCTCGCTCACGTAAGTTGATTGAGTGAATTGTTTGCATTTCGAATATATAGGTATCAGGTGTTTATATGTCAGTTATAATGTCGATCGGTTTGGATAAAATCGGCAAATAAATGTATGCTGCTCACAATTGTTGGGTTTTTAAGAATCATGGGCGGCACTGCATTGTAATGGGCAGGCCGTATCAATTTGCATAAGCTGCACGTCCTGCTCGTATCGTCCCTTATTGTCATTTAAAAATAACTATATTTCAGGTTATACCTAGCTTGGGGCTAGATATTTTATATGTGCATCAATTATTAGCTAAGGCAAATAAAAATGCGATGAATATAATATAATGGCTTTTGTTGTAGGTACGGCGCATTTTGCGAAGAACTTCTTGCTTCGCGTAGCCACTTTGTGGAATTAATTAGCAGCTGCTGTTTTCCCAAACCGTACTACTGAGACCTTCAAGATTAGAGCATAATCCGCAACTTAAAGGGCGGCAACACATCTCTTAACACCTGGTATAACCTCACAAGTTCACATGACGTGAGTTGCTTGCCAATATCCCCACTTTTATATAAATCAATTTTATGACAAAGAGAACTTATATCTGTTATTAAATTAGCATTTCTGAATTTCCAGTTTATTAGGCGACATTTCGCACGGATTCACAAACGCAATGCATCACTCCGGAGACATCCGAGACGTGGGTCTGGCAGATCGCCAACACAAAACGCAGCCGGGATAGAATTAATGAGCATTACGGCGTCATTTTATACCAACTGTCCAATACTGCAATTACCTGAAACAAGATAAAATGAAAGTAATATAAATTACAAGATAACATTAAATTCCATTCCTATTCGAAAAATAACATTTACGTACAAAAAATTTGACGAGATGAGCAAAAAGTGATGGATGGTTCCTCTGTCCATTGCAATATAGTACTGCTCAGGATGAATGCAAACCCGAAATTCTGACCGGAATCGCAACTGCGCTCGTCACTTTGAGACATGATGTTAAATATATTATATAAGCTGGGCGTCATCAATAGAGCACGGCAATACTTCAAGCCGGCCCACATTCTAGCGCTCACAAAGCGCAGGTCCGGCCACACATGGAGTATTGCTGTCATCTCTGGTCTGGTGCACCCCAGTATCTGCTCGATCCATTTGACCGCGTGCAACGTAGAGCAGCTCGAATTGTCGGGGACTCAGTGCTCTGTGAACGGCTGGATCACTTGGCGTTGCGTAGAGACGTCGCTTCATTGTGTGTCTTCTACCGCATTTATCACGGGGAGTGTTCCGAAGAGCTGTTTAACCTGATTCCTGCCGCCGAATTTCACCATCGCACGACACGCCACAAGTTAGGATATCATCCCCACCATCTGGATGTGTGGCGGTCCTCCACAGTGCGGTTTTTAAGAAGCTTTCTCCCTCGTACTACAAAGCTGTGGAATGAGCTTCCTTGTGCGGTGTTTCCGGGACGATACGACATGGGTACCTTCAAAAAAAGCGCGTACACCTTCCTTAAAGGCCGGCAACGCTCTTGTGATTCCTCTGGTGTTGCAAGAGAATGTGGGCGGCGGTGATCACTTAACACCAGGTGACCCGTACGCTCGTTTGTCCTCCGATTCCATAAAAAAAAAAAATTATTAGTTCAGTAACTTCACCAGAAACTGCCCTTCCAACTGAAATAATTAGGGCCAGCTCATTACTGCTTGAAGGCACAAAAGAGCGGCGGTGTGGTATCCACCTAACCTGATAGCAAAATAGCCACTTCCTGGCCAAATAACCCTTCAACTCTTTCAATATTAGTAGTAGAAACATAACTTCTAAACCAGATTCTGTACTCTTACAATTCTTTATACTTTTTTCTTTTGAAATACTTTTGCAAAACAAACATTCTTGTTTTAAAATGCCAGCCATTTTTGACCGACTTCAAAAAAGGAGGAGATTCTCAATTCGTCGGTATGTTTTTTTTATGTCACCTTAGAACTTTTGACTGGGTGAAATTTTGATAATTTGCTTAATTTGCTTTTAAATTTGGTCCGCATCTGACTGTGGCATTCATGAGAAAACCATAAAAGTCTTAAATTTGCTATAAGTATGGTGCACGACAAATGGACGAATAACTCAATATCGCGCCAACCAATCGATGACTCTTTTTTTATTGGAAAGTATATTAAAACTTCAAAGATAGTTTGGTTAGGGCCCGATTACGGGATCCATGACAAAGTAACGAAAATCTTCAATTCTAAGGAGCAAATTAATAATACTCGGCCGAATACTTGAGTCACCTACCAGGCTACCGAACGTCGTTATGGTCAAGTAATTGTCGCAGTCAAATATGATTTCAATGGAACTCCTTAACGACTTACAGTAAGGGTGCGATCTGTGGCAAAATTTCTGTCAGTAATCAAATTGCAAGGCGCTTAAGTTCATTACTTTATTCCAATATTTTGTAGTTCAACACATTTACAAAGATAATTAGTTAGTGTACTTCAGATTCACCAAAAATAATGCGAAGTATTGCAATACTGTTAAAGACACAATCTTAACTTGTGAAGACAGTAAATTAAAAGAAAAACAAACACCTTTACGTTAGTTAAAATTATTGCATTTACTACAGATATATACGCTTTACTTATAACATACTCTTTTGAGCTGGGGAAATATGAACGAGACGATTTTACATAAACTTTAAAACATATGCCGTAATTGTTAAAAAATTCTCATCCCCATTACCCTTACGTGGAACATAAATTAAACGCCGGACCATTATTCTTACACGAGTTGGCAGGCTCGCTTCATCCATGAATGATTTTCTAAACATTTTTATGGAGAGGAAAATTAAATTGTATATGAGAAATGATTTACTGTGGATCTTACAATAAATTTCTTCAGGGTTGAATTACTGGTAACATTACTACCAATCTTAGGGGATTAAGAAGACAAACGAGCGAATGTGAAACCTTATGGCAAGTGATCACTTCCAACTATTGCGATTCACGAGCAAAGTGCATATAAATCTAAGAAAGAAGATGATTACATTATATTTTATTAAAAACGATACAGCAATTAAGATAAAAAAGCGGCTAAGTGCGAGTCGGGCTGGCCCATGAAGGATTCCGTAGCAGCAAGTAAATTAATATAAAAGTTCTTGTAGTTCGTTGTAACGATTTATGGCGTACATTTACCACTTTGGAAGTGTCTCTCGCGGAAACCATTTCAGTTAAGAAAAAAAATGATATTTGAAACCTCAATATCATTTTTGGAGACCTATTTGTAGATACCCCACCCGTATGGGATTGATGAAAAATATTTTTTGAGTTTCAGTTCTAAGTATGGGGAACGCCGAAAATTTATTGTTTTTTGTATTGTTCAATTTTTGTGCGAAAATCTTAATGTACTTCACAGAATACATACAATCTACGCAGGTAAAGCCGTAGTAAGAGCTAGTATCGAGGCGTGTCGCGAAGGTCGTGAGCCAGGTTTACTCTGAGTTGAAACCCTCCTGTCATTAATCATACTTGTAATGAAATCATTTATCAAACCGCTTGGCACTAGTTTTCATTCTGGGCTTAAAGCACATGCTTAGATATATTGACGACTTATTGGTTAAATTTATGATTTATTGCTATTTTGCCGTAGGGTGACACTTAGGAGCTTACTACATTATTCAATCCACGAAAAATCTAATTAAGGCGAAGAGTAAGCAGAAAACACGCAAACATGGTGTTTTTAGACAAGTTTTGTAGTGAAAGTATAGCATTTCAAGCTATGAACACTACTTAATCCTGTTACACATATCCTTAAGTCTTATTTGTAGGTTGCTAATGCTTGCTGTTGGTTAAAGTTAACACTGCCGAGCCTTTTTGAAAGTGATAGACTTTTCTTTGAAGTTAAACAAGTTTTTTGGCATGGCCTGACGCATTTTTTTGATACTTCTCTCAGAAAAGTTATTCGAATAGCTTGTACTTTTTTGTGTAGGTTAATTTATTCAGATTAGTAGTGAATAACGAGGATTGTAAGCATATAAACTGTTTTCCACGCAAGAATTTTTTAAATATTGGCTTTGTTACATAGATGGCGGGCCGGCAGCCGTGAACTCATATCGCTCAAGGTCGCTGGCATTTAGTGTCGCCTTGAGAAATCGTTATTAAAAAAATCGTATCCAATTTTGTGAGATTGGGAGGCCCCGATCGTTCACTATGCGATATTATATCGACTTTTTTTAAATTATTATAAATTTCGCAGATAAACCGCAGTTAGCTGATGAAATATATATGTGTACCTATTAGTACGTTTTACCACAGAGCAGGCATGACTACTTACGTAGTTTTATTATCGCCGAATTATTAAAGCTAAGATGACGAACTTCAAAGTGCTATTTGTACGATGGTACGGAACCTTTCGAGTGTGAATTGAGTCGATCTTAAACTTGATAGATAGGTCTTCAAAAATGATATTGAGGTTTCGAATATAGTTTTTTTTTTTCTAAATTGAATAGTTTGCGCGAGAGACACTTCCAAAGTGGTAAAATGTGAGTAACCTAACGTCTAAAATAAAAGAATGATAAAACTAAAAAAAATATATGATGTACATTGCCCTGCATGAAAATTGGTCTGAACAAGATCAAGTAAATTGTTGTTTCAATACGATAGTTACAATTTAAAAAATACACTATTATTAAAACCGATCAAAGTTAAAGCAAACTACAAGATCTTTTATATTATGTTATCTGCTCCTACGGAACCCTTCATGGGCAAGTCCGATTAGCACTTGGCCGCTTTCTATTTTATTTATCTACCAAAAATCTAATTCATCTCCAAATAACTCGTGACAGACTTGATATTAAAGTAAAAACCATACAAAGAATTCTAAACAAAGGCATAATGTCGGTACCAAGATGCAATATTCAAGTGATTCTCAGCGCCCGGACAACGAACCTACATTCCCTTTGTACGGCGAGATTGCTCACAGACTCATATCGTCACAGAACGTCCCACGTAAACTACAAAACAGTGATACTTTGTCACATTGTATTTTACAATTTTTAATCACAAAGGAACTTGTTATGTATGGATTTAGTTTATGGTTTCGTAATGCCTTTATTAGGGTTCTGTAGCCAAATGGCAAAAAACGCAACCCTTATAGATTCGTCATGTCTGTCTGTCTGTCCGTCCGTACGTATGTCACAGCCATTTTTTTCCGAAACTATAAGAGTTATACTGCTGAAACTTGGTAAGTATATGTATTCTGTGAACCGCATTGAGATTTTCACATAAAAATAGAAAAAAAATAATTAATTTTTGGGGTTCCCCATACTTAGAACTAAACACCATTTGTGTTTTTGTTTGTGTTACACACAAATGTTTTTTTCATCAAATCCGTACGTGTGTGGTATCTATGGATAGGTCTTGAAAAAGGGTATATAGGTTTTTAATATAATTTTTTTCTAAGCTGAATAGTTTGAGTGAGAGACCTCCAAAGTGATAAAATGTGTGTCCCCTCCTGTAACTTATAAAATAAGAGAATGATAAAACTAAAAAAAAATATATGATGTAAAAATTACGATGCAAAATTCCACCGAAAATTGGTTTAAACGAGATCTAGTAAGTAGTTTTTTTCAATACGTCATAAATTGTTACGACGAACTACAAGAACTTGTATATTATGTTACTTGCTGCTACGGGACCCTTCACGGGTTAGTCCGACTCGCACTTGGCCGCTTTTTTATAATCTGTAGTACAGAAATCTTAATAAGCTAATGGACTCGCTTAATGAACTTGCTTCCAAAGCCGTCAATAAATAAAAAAATAAAAAAAAGTTAAGCAAGTAGTATTTTCGTTAATTAACGCGAGTGTTACACATTTCAATAAAATTATTTTGGAAGGATAAACGTGTGTAAGGCTTCTTTAAAACAATCTCTGCAAAGATCACGAAACGTCGGGTATAATTAAATAATAATAAAAATGCAACTTTTACGAAAAAACCTCATGTAAAATAATTTTTTTCATGTAAGTATCTTATTTAAGAGCCCCTCTGAAAACATGAACTGCAAAGGTTAAATAACACAATAATAGAAATGATAACTTTTACGCAAAAACCTAATATAAAATACGCGTTTTAATCCTTTTAAAAGTATTTCATTTAAGAGTAAAAACTGAAAGTGATTTGAAAATACGTCGACTCACAGATGACTTATAGACGAGCAGTGACTAAGAAATGACTTACCCCCTTATTCATAATAGTCTGCTAACTTAAAGCATTGCTAATTCTCGCTCTGTCTTCTTCTATTGACCTAAGTCAGAATGAGAAAAAACACTCCTAAGCGGCTGTTTAAAGTTAGCGGACCATTATGGGGTTAGTATTAACTGGAACAGCTAACGTAAAAAAATGCGTAGATATGATTTCACCAGTGGGAGGCTCCTTTGCACAGGATGCCGCCTAGATTATGGGTCTACCACAACGGCGCCTATTTCTGCCGTGAAGCAGTAATGTGTAAGCATTACTGTGTTTCGGTCTGAAGGGCGCCGTAGCTAGTGAAATTACTGGGCAAATGAGACTTAACATCTTGTCTCAAGGTGACGAGCGCAGTTGAAGTGCCGCTCAGAATTTTTGGGGGTTTCAAGAATCCTGAGCGGCACTGCATTGTAATGGGCAGGGCGTATCAATTACCATCAGCTGAACGTCCTGCTCGTCTTGTCCCTTATTTTCAATAAAAAAAATAAATATTTACTAGCGGAAACACTTTTTTATACCTAAACTGTATATTTTGTAAATAAATATATAGTGAACATTTTTCACTATGTGATTCTTAGTTCTTATTAGTACTGCTTCCATAACAAGATTCCAATACCAACAATTAATACAACATTTGCAAGTAGATTTGGCCCATTCTTACATACATATATATGCAACAAGGTACTCTTAAAATTGCTCAGTCCATCAGGTCAAATTTAAAATACAGAGATGGTTACACACACCCACTTATGTAGACATGGAAGCTATTCTTAAAGTGATAGGTTAGCATTCATATAATGTTAATACTTTGTAACTTGATTCAAATTAAAATTAAAATATTTTAATTCAAAATAGGATTTATAAAATCACTTATTGAACGTCAAAAATTAAAAAAAAACCCCATCAAAAAAGACTGCCTCAGACCAGAGAAGAATGGGCGCAAGAAACTCAGCGGGCTTTTTTGTTTCATATAAAAATATGGATTACAATGTGATATCGTACAATAAACATTTATGATTAAAGAGCCTGAGGGTGTTCGCTTCATTCGCAATCTGTGGTGTCATTAAGAAAATCGTTTATGCTATAGTAACATTTCCCACGCTAAAGTTTTTTAACAATTCTTTTAAATTATATAAATATCATATTGTAAAAGCATATACATCGCCCAACAAAAGACTTCCTAGCTCGACATAACCGAGTAGTAGAAGGATTAGTCAGATACTCACACACACTGCAGGACAGGCTATGCCTAGTATAGGGACCAAATACTATGGAATATTGTGCGATAGTGTCTGTATACAATAAATAAATAAAAAAAGACGTGTGACACTCGGGGACTGCCGCGGTAAAGCTATTGCATAGCATTTTTTATCAACTTATGCAATTATAATTATTTATTTATTTTATTTTGTATTTTTTTTGATAAAATTGAAGTGAAGTGAGTAAAATTTTACTTGCAAGATTTTATTACAGACAGACAACGGGACAGGTGAAACTAAATAAAAACGCTTGTCATAATAATAAAAATTAAAAAAAAATCAAGACGCACCCCAGGCTCGAACCTGGGACCTTCTGGACAAAAAGCATACGTGTAACCGCTGTTCCACGGCAACTGTAATGACCGTGACGAGATATCTATATAGATCTAGTAAGTGTTAGGTTCTTTTCGTTACGGAATTTCTGGATTCGGTCTCCACGCTAAAGGCCCGCGATAGAAGCTATGCAATAGCTTAAAAATAAAAAAACGTGATAAAAAATAAAGAAATTAAAAAAAATGAAGATATACCCCAGGCTCGAACCTAGGACCTTCTGCAAAAAAAGCGTACGTGATAACCGCTGTTCCACGGTAACTGTAATGACCGTGGCGAAATATCTATATACTTACATTATTTTCTAGTAAGTAGTGTTAGGTTATTTTCGTTACGGAATTTCTGGATTCGGTCTCCACGCTCAAGGCCCGCGATAGAAGCTATGCAATAGCTTAAAAATAAAAAAACGTGATAAAAAAATAAAGAAATTAAAAAAAATGAAGATATACCCCAGGCTCGAACCTAGGACCTTCTGCACAAAAAGCGTACGTGATAACCGCTGTTCCACGGTAACTGTAATGACCGTGGCGAAATATCTATATACTTAAATTATTTTCTAGTTAGTAGTGTTAGGTTATTTTCGTTACGGAATTTCTGGATTCGGTCTCAACGCTCAAGGCCCGCGATAGAAGCTATGCAATAGCTTAAAAACTTGCATGCAATGGCTGCCCAGGTCCAGAGCCGGATTAACCAGGTATCAAGTGAAATATATAATGATGTGGTAGTACTTAATTTCACAAGAACAACGAAAAACGTTACAATTATTCCTCCTAAGACAATCCACGTTAGAAACTCGGTAACCGACCAATTCCAATACAATTATATAGATAATTTATTGAATTAGGCATTATTTTGCGGAAATCCATGATTATTCAAGTGTTGTGAGCCTTCTTGAGTGTAAAATCCGCTAAGATCAAATCCGTCTTTCAAATTTCAAATTTGGTCTATTCACCATTGCTACGTATCTCTTCCGGTAAGCCGACCAATCACAGCGCGCCTAATCATGGGACGATCGTGGATATAAAAGAGTGGATACCGGCTCATTCAATTCAACAAGCACACAGCCGGTCCGAGGTTCGAGTCTCCTTAGGAGACGTCCCGCGACTGTTGTTACGTAGTCCTTGCGGCCTCCACGGCCCACGTCCTATGATGTTTTGAGTCGGTAGGGAGTCCGACTTATGGGGCCCGTTTTGGGGTCTTCAATACGTAAATGTATTTTCCTCCTCTCCAAAAAAATCATTCAATTCAGTCTCGTGCCAGGATTTGGCAAAACAACATCTCCTGAGGATGCCTCCTATAGAGGCGAAACACGTGTCGAATTGATTGAAGACGAAGGCCCACTACATTTGAACATTTCCAATAAAGATCGAGGGCGCTTTGAAATATTTTGCTAAGGGCCCCACGGTGTTTAATCCGGCTTTGCCTTAGTCCCAAGGGTAAGGTGCAGTTTTAAATAGAAAGACAAGATACGCAAAAGCACAAAAAATTATATTTCAACCGCTAGTTGCCTCTGCGACCTTGGTAATCTATGAACAGCATATCAATGGAATTCCGACCAATGTTTACGCTACCGAATTCTCAAGTCTTAATAAATCAATTTAGAGCAATTGCTTTTAATAGAGATGATGAAGAGATAAAACTAGCAGCTCAATTCAGATGTAACGAACGGCAAACAAAAGGCTCTCAATCCATTGTGATCCAGGGATATTAAACATTTTTCATTACGGAATGACCTCGATGGACGAAATAGGTTAAAATTAATGATGTTCTGAGTGTCTGACTTAATGCGGTCACAAGCCTGCTTCCTGTTTGGAATGAGGGCGTTGACATGAAGGGGTTGCAAACCGTTTTTATTATTTTAAAATTGTCGAACGAAACCCTTTGTCCTGAGGCCGATCTACAATCAGTGGCCAAGCAACCGATAGGGAGAAGTTCGAAGCGGCTATCATCGGCCTGATTCTTCGGTGTTGCGTAGAGTTGTGGGCTCTCTCTACATCTTCAACCCCATTTATCACGGGGAGTGCTCAGAGTTCGGGTTGATTCCAGCGGCCGAATTCCACCACCAGACATTATGTTAAAATGCAAAATACCAACCGCATCACGTTCAAGTCTGGCATTCCACAACCGCGCCTTTTATAGGAAAGGGCTGTTACCTCAATACTCCCCACCCGTGAGCCTCTAGCTCGTTTGCCCCCCCCCCCCTTACATAAAAAAATCACACAACTGGCAAGCGGAGTCACAAACCTCCGCAGTGAGGGACTGATCAGTTAACAATAGTTTGACAGCTCAAATTTTGACAGACTGATGATAACAAATACTTATGATGAAATCCAAAAGAAGATAAAGATAAATCGAAAGATATATTTTACAAAAAAACGGCAAAGTTGTGGCAGCAGCAGTTATAATATATATATAATAAGTACTGTCTTGACACCCCTTCAAATAACTTCCAAGTTAGCAAATCAAACTGTGATTGTCCCTCCACTAATACAAGCTTAAAGCTATCGTACATTTTTTACCCTTAATATGGGGAAAATGACATCGTAGTTGCGAACACAAGAAATAGACCGTGTGTCGGACAGCTGGCGCACAATGTTGCCAGCTGACAAGTTTGGACAAAACAATAATAGTTCTATTTACCACATCGTTGCTTTGTTCTAGTTTTAACGCCCGTGATAATGTTACATTCGATTCAGTTGCAAAATTGAATATTATTTAAACCTCAGAAAATTGCTTGATTTTCATGCACTAGGCAGAATTACATTTCACTGTATATGCATTATAACATGTATATTAGTTAACAGTCAATTTAAATTTTGTCAACAGTAAAAATATTAATTCATAACAGCTATGCAATACATACATGCTCAGAAGGCAATGGAGAGGGCAATGCTCAAAATTTTCCTGCGTGATGGAATCAGAAATAAAGAGATCCGTAGGAGAAACAGAGTCACTGACACAACTCGAATATTTTAGCTATATAATATAGTTTATAGGACAGATGTGCATTGGTCAGTAATCTTAGAATGGCGACCACGAATTTTGAATACACATTGTAGGTAGATCGTTGATCAGGTCAAGATCGCCGGGATAGGTCGCCACTCGTCATGGAGATCTTTGAGGGAGACTCTGTTTAGCAGTGGACGTCTCTTGGCTTAAGTGAAAGCAATAAATGGCATTTAACTTCTTTAAACAATTACATTCTGCCGTGAAGAAGTAATGTGTAATCATTATTGGGTTTCGGACTGAAGGGCGCCGTAGCTAATGAAAATAGTGGGCAAATGACTTAACATCTTTTGTCTCAAAGTGATGAGCGCCATTTTGGTGCCGCTCGAAATTTTTGGGTATTTCAATGTTCAATTTTCAACCCTGAGCGGCATATGTAATGGACAGAGCACATCCATTCCCATCAACTGAACGTCCAGCTCGTCTCGTCCCTTATTGTCATAAAAAGAAAATCTCTACTGCAGATAATATCCTCCTTCACTGAAAACCTTGGACATAGAAGTGCAACGAAACGTCGAATTAAATACTTTTAAAAAGCATTTTATTTCAATGTGTTATACTATAGTTAAAGTAAAAACAAATGCAAAAACTAACTTTTAACTTGCCCCGCAATGTAGACGAAACTCATCTCATGACGTTTTAAAATGTACAATTTAATCCAGGCAATATATACATCACAAGCCGAGCACGGATGTCCACAAACTTTCACCACGACAAACGCAAACAGGAAACGAAACATGTTTGATGTCCGACGTTAGGTATATGTACCTTAGAATACGTCCGATCCGAATCCGATCCGTATTTCGTACCCGTTAAAATACGGTCCGAAGTAGTCGTAGAACTATTTCTAACGGTTGACGGTATTAACACTATTCACTGTTTTGAGATCAAAGAGAATAATTATAAAAATCGTATTTGGTAACAAATTACTGTAATAATAGAATTTAAAACATTTTAATCGACCACCCTATACCGGTGTTCCAACTTGAATGCCTGTATTCGTGATCACCTGACATCGTTATATTGACTCTCTACATTAATTTAATAGATTATTACAATTTAACAATAAGATGGATTATAAAACAAATCCTACTAGTAAATAAATAAAATAAATTTAACCAATTATAAAAATTTGAATGAATTAAAATTATAAATATGTTGGTTATGCTAAAAACGGAAAGAAATCGGATGACGAAAGCCGCATCTAGTGTGTAAACTACCATAGAAATAGTTCTACGACTACTTCGGACCGTGTTTTCTCGGGTACGGATCGGACTCTGATCGAACGTAATGTAAAACTGCTTTTACTCAGATATTTAAAACCTAATGTATCAAGTTTCTCCGGTTCGATTCTAGATTCTGCGGTTTGGTTGGCATATTTGCTCGTTTAGGCTTTTTTATAATAGTAATATTATAAAGTATTTAATCAAACTACATTTTTTGTACATTTTCTGTAGGTACCTGTATATTTTTTTGTAAGTTTGTTTGTTCGTATGATATGATATTTTGGTAGATAAATTTAATTTGTGATTTTTTTTGAATAAATAACTGGATTAACCTTTAATCCTCTTGGTTTAAGCTTTAAAGCCTCCTCGGGGCTTTCCATTTTTAACCGACTTCCAAAAGGAGGAGGTTATCCATTCGGTCAGTATTTTTTTTATGTATGTACACTGATTACTCTAAGATTTATGATCTGATGTACGTATTTTTAGTTCGATGCAGAATAGATGCATGGCGTTTGGTCCCATAAAAATTTTACATAGTTTGCCCAGCAGTTTTCGTTTATGAACATTTTTTATGAAAATTTTTGTTTACCTCGATGATATAATTGTTTTTTGTGTACGGCTTTTCTAGTTGTTTTCATTCAGGTTGATTATATACTATAGTTATTAACTGACACTAAAAAGTAAAAAATAAAAAAAAACTTCGTTTAAAAAAACCGACTTCAAAAACTGAAAAGTATCAAATAACTAAAAATTTAACTTAATACACCTTTACCTTTAATATTAATAAAATACTTTTATTTGTATGTGCTACATATTGATAGCTTTGAAGTCGGTGCCAAGCCAAATGTACTAAGTGAAAGTACCTAAACTCGCCACGCGTGACTGTGAGCGGGATAGCTTCGTCTAGAACAAAACAACCCAAGCGGACAGACACGCGTGGCTAGATAACTTTAATAATTACAGTAAGTAAGCTGTTTATAATATTAAGTTTTATTTTATTTAGGGCTTAGCACCGACTTACGACCTATCAATAGGTAACACATATAAATAATAGCATTTTATTAATATTAAAGGTGATACATTAAATTTTTAGTTATTTGATACTTTTTTTGTATTTTTTCCTACATCCGGCCAGTTTTCACCATCTATTGCTCTTACGTCATCTATTTATTAGATTTGTTTATGTAAATAAGGGATGAGACGAGCAGGACGTTGGTGGTAATTGATACGCCCTACCCATTGCATCGCAGTGCCGCTCAGGACTCTTGAAAAATCCATAAAAAAAAACATAAGATGTTACGTCTCTTTTGCCCAGTAATTTCACTAACTACGGCGCCCTTCAGACCGAAACACAATTATAGGTACACGGCAGAAATAGGCGCCGTTGTGGTACCCATAATCTAGCCGGCATCCTGTACCAAGCAGCCTCCCACTGGTTGAATGGAATTCTGGTACTTATGTGAAGTGATCACCGGATCAATTCTTCAACAGGATCATTGCCGACCTTTTTAGAACATCGTGCAAGTTAACTTAGTTTACTAGAAGATATACAAATTTAGATGGCCTGTGCAGAACCATACAAGAACCATGCCTCATTACTAACAATATGTAGGTACTTAGTATGTTACAATTAATAATGTTTATATGCTTTTTTATGACAATTAGGGAGGAGACGCTTCACGCTTCATCATCATGTCATGTCATGACCGAGAACACTGTAAGAGCCTGGGGGAGGCGTATGCGAAAACAAAACAATCTGTGCCGATGTCTACAGCAAACTCAGCAAAATCTAAAATTATTTTACGTTTGTTACGTAAATAGTTTTAGATTTTTTGTAACGTTTGTTATTATTATTAAGGGACGAGACGAGCAGGTCGTTCATCTGATGGTAATTGATACGCCATGCCCATAACAATGTAGTACCACTCAGGATTCTTGAAAATCCCAAAAATTCTGATCGGCATCACTTTTGGGCTCGTCTCCTTGAGATGCTTAATGCTTCTTCTTCTTATCGAGTCGACGGTCACCTCAAATACGGGCAGCTCAAAAAGTTCCTCGTTCGTGCATGTTGTAAGTTCAGCAAGTAAAGTTGATTTGTCTGAGGAGAAGCCCTCGATGTCAATAGAGAGCACTGTCAAGGCGGGCTCTAATAAAGGCCGTTTACAGCGAGCTTGGTTCTTAGAGGTGGCCATCGTGGTGAAAAGATACCTGCTTCCAGGGACGCCGGGTGCTTGTGATCGGTACAAAACTAAGAACCACGCGGGGAGGCTCTTTTCATGTCCCCGATGTTTAATACTTATTATCAATAAGAATACATCGCGAACCCGTATAAAAAAATCCCCACGAACACATATTAAATTTCAAAACCGAACTCATAATTCTCGTGGTAAGAGAACATATCAAATATATGAAATATCATCTAATATATCCCACGATACTAAACATTCAGTGCTGCCAACAACACGAATTTGTATGTGCAATATGTGACACAATTTTGCGGGCGATGCGCTCTGATGCAATTATCTTTCTTAATTAATTATTCATTAGTTGGCAATGAATCTGAAGTTATTGATAACTAACTTCTGCAGCTGATCTTCGTCCGCCTTTTTTTTATAGAATAGGAGGACAAACAAGAGTACGGGTTACCTGGTGTTAAGTGATCACCGCCGCCCACATTCTCTTGCAACACCAGTGGAATCACAGGAGAAGAAGATGCTAGATATACAATTTTAGGTGGCCTAATAAATAATAACAAAGCCTTACATTACTATCGCTTTCAATCAGGACCTCTGAAACATATAGAGAAATTACTTTAAACTTTCGTAAGACTTTAAATATTTGCCTTTTTATGACAATAATGGACAAGACAAGAAGGACGTTTAGCTGATGGTAATTGATACGCCCTGCCCATAACACTGCAGTGCCGCTCAGGATTCTTGAAATACCGAAACATTATGAACGGCACTACAATTGCGCTCGTCACCTTGAGACATAAAATGTTAAGTCTTATTTACCCAGTAATTTCACTAGCTACGGCGCCCTTCAGACCGAAACACAATAATGCTTACATATTACTGCTTCACGGCGGAAATAGGCGCCGTTGTGGTACCCATAATCTAGCCGCCATCCTGTGCAATGGAGGCTCCCACTGGAAAATTTGTCAATCTCCTAAAATAATCAGCTGAAAACCTAAAAATAGACGTAGCAAAAACACAGGACTCTCCGAAGAATCTGTACTATGAGAAAACATTTATTTATAGATTACAACCTTAATCGTTAAGGCTATTGAACTAAACAATAGCCTCTAACGGAAAATACCGTAATATTGACTCCTCGAGTGGCTTTGTGTTTAAACAAAGGGTTACCCTGTATTGTTGATAATGCGATAGTTTTGCGAGTCCCGGAGCAGAGGTGAACGCGGTTCACCCACGTCAATAATAACCTATTTTGATATATTATATACATACATGGCTTCGAAGAAGCTGGTCATCATAAATAGAGCACGGCAATACTTCAAGCCGGCCCACATTCTAGAGCTCTACAAAGCCCAGGTTCAGCCTTATATTTTGGAGTATTTCTGTCATCTCTGGTCTGGCGCTCCCCAGTATTAACTCGAACCATTTGACCGCGTGCAACGCAGAGCTGCTCAAGTTGGGATCTAGTGACGCTTTATTGTGTGCCTTCTACCGCATTTATCACGGGAGTGATCCGAAGTACTGTTTGACTTGTTTTCTGCCGCCGAATTCGACATTCACACGATACGCTACAAATGAGAATATCATCCACACCACCTCGATGATTGGCATTCGTCTACAGTGCGGGTTTCCAGGAATTTTCAACCTATTCTAAGAGTATTCTAAGTTGTGGAATGAGCTACCTTGTGCGGTGTTTCCGGGAGCATAGGACATGAATATCTTAAGAAATGTTCAGCTTTCTGAAACGGCAACGCTCCTGTGATTAATTTGGTTTTGCAAGAGAATGTGAGCGGCAGTGATCACTTGACATCGCGTGACCCGAACGCGCGTTTGTTCTCCTATTACATAAAAAAAATACTCAAAAATCTACCAAAATGCATCATAAATTCAAGATAAATTTTGTACTGTTGTTGTCTGACATTATGGAAAAATAATTGTCGCCGCCACAGGGAAGATCGTTTACCTAAAATATGGCTAAGCAAACGGTGGCTGGTCCATGCGGCATGCTCGTAACGGGCGATGTGGTGCTTGTAAGAAATCTTGTATGAAAGAATGACACGCAAATCTAATTCTCCACTAATTTTATTGGATGACAAGAATAAATTGCATAAAATGTTAATGTTTAAGTGAATACTAAGTAAAAAATTTATTACTTCCTCTATTTAACCATTAATCGTAATAACCAACTTATGAACTACAAATCATTGATGATGGAAAAAATTGTTGACACTTTGAGAGCGCTATGAAATAAAGGACAGCATTTCAAGAGAAAACCTTGAGATGGTTTGGTTGTATACAGAAGATGGGTGAAAGAAGATTGACTCGAGAAATTCATAGTGTCCATGTAAGTAGAAAAAGTGTTAGTTAGAGGCCCCGTTAGATAAGGGATCCATCCCTTTCATATTAAGTCCACTCGATATCAGGCAGTCGTCAGTATGCTACCCACGGGCGTGCATTCCATATATGCCAATAGGCATAGCCTACCTACCATATTTAGAGTCTAAATAATATACCTACACTAGATTCCAAGTTAATTCAGATAAATTTAGTTCTTTTATTCTATAATCAAACTTCTATTGAACACCCAACCCGTAAGTTTTTCGTTACGCGATATACTAAACACTCACAGTAAGCAGTTCCGATATAGCTTACTCGAGCCTAGTAGAATACGTTCAATTTCTATAACAAAATTTATTTGTCAGGGTTATACGACCACAGCAAAAAATATACAATTACTATGTATATCGTTCTTAAATATGACCATCGCAATTTGACATCTTTAACACATCCGGGGTAAGCAAGCTTATAACACTTCGAAATGACAACCGCAGCTGTCACGAATTAAACCAACGAAAGAAATTATACCTACATTATGATTTATGAGTAATTATTATGACGTATCTCGTTCTCTTAGTGTCCGAGTTTAAACCTTATTGCGCTTCCATAAGAGTGTTGACATCGCACATGACGTGTTTCTTGATTGTGTGATATAAAATATAACATTTCCGAAAATAAAATTATATTATTCAATATCAATAATGACAGCGCCATTTTTTAGTTGTTGTGTTTTCGTGAACTTTAATATCACTGGCGTGAACTATTAAGCTGATTACATTAGTTATTTGTTTTGTGTTGATTTGTTTATTGTTAATTAGTGTTTGTCTTGGGAAAAAAAAAAAGAAGTTGCTGTGTGTTTTGTGTTTAAAATAGGTAACTAGTAAGGAATTAAAATATGATGGAGAAATTCCAGTGTCGCGATTGTGGCGAAAATACGGTTTGTTTACAGAAATTTGGTACGTATCCTTTTGCATAAAATTTGTGTTATTATTCGTAAATAATACCCGGTATTCGTGAGTGATGTGAAGTAAAATGAAACAAGTAACAACGGCTTTTCTAAAGGCCACTGCGGCTATCGCTCAAATGATATGTGTATCTGACTCTTTATGAGTCATGTATAGTATTCATGCATTTTTGAGATATCTGTAGTGGCGAAATATTCGTTCGCCTCCAGGTGCCAATGGATATTTTATCTTATAACTAGGAAGCAACAAGCAAATTCACAAAACATTACTTACAACCTGAATAAAACGGCAGAAATATGTTGGTAAGTTAACTTGTATTTATCTTTATAACAGGAACTTTATTTTTAGGTTAGGCTTCCAGTGCCTACCGCGCTGGAAAACCAATGCACGCCCCTGATGCTACCGGTACTTTTTATAGGTGAGTTTTGAATAATAATCCAAATTATTATATATATATTGTTGGGGGTATGTAATTGCGTACGTTTCTTTTTAGGTCTTTTTCTTTAACTATATTGATAAAATAATAACATGATTGTTTTTTACTTAGATCATTTGTGCGTCTAGATCAATGGTTCCCAACCTTTTCTTGGCCGTGGACCACTTCGATTTTTTTATTGTTAGCAGGGACTACGATGTACAAGAAAAATAAACTTGAATCAATCCGAAAATAAACTTTACTCAAAAATACTTATTCATCAAATGTATGTGAGTAGAATTCAAAAATAGCATTGCATTTGCATTGTATTCTTAAGGCATCCAGGAAGAGTGTTCGAAGCTAACGCTTGACAGTGGATGATACAATGCGTGGTTATTGCCTTAGGATTCTTCTGTTTTACTAACGTTGCCAGACCAGAGCGTGATCCCAACATTCCTGACCAGAACGCCATCCGTACAGAAACCAACATGTTTCTCCCAACTAATGTTATGTTTCTGAAAAAAATTCCAATATCATGTTCATGACGTCGATACCTTTTGAAGTGTTTTCCAGTTCTGGTGAAATCAATAATTCCTGACTCCTGCGGACCACTGGTGGCCCGTGGACCACTCGTTAGGAGACTGTGACTCTATTTTGACCAATGCACGCACACAAAGTGACATACAAATATTACTTATGTTCGTAGCATTATGGAGTACGCCTCACCGATCTGGTCCCCATCGTATGTTACTTACATATCTCAATTAGAGTCTATTCAGCGGTCCTTTACACGTCGCCTAAATTATGTTCTTCGAAGAAAGGACGAATACGAGGATAGACTTACATATTTTGGTCTTCTTACCCTTGAAGATAAACGGAAAGTAGCAGACATGAAATTATTATTCGATGTGGCAAACTCTGCAATAGATTGTTCGCTTCTGACCGGACGGATCGGAGTATGGGCCAGTACAGCACATACACGGAGTAGAGGCCTTTTCGACGTTGGCAAACCGCGTACTAATTATGGCAGACATTCTGTTTTGCACAGGATAGTAAATGTATACGAAAAAAAATTTAAAGATATTGACATTTTTTTCAACAGCTATAATAAATTTATTAACTCAGTCATCGAACACATGTCCCAAGCAGAGAACGATGCCCATTAGACTGAACATTACACACTACTCACAACACTCTCACATAGTCATCCACACTATACACATATCTATTTAATAACCATGAATCACAAGCACACATTATTCAGGACTTCTTCTTCTTTATTTTATGTGATTACCATTTATTTGCCAGCGTTATTATTTCATTATAATCTAATCTTCTAAACTTTGTTAAAGGCAATACAAGTATATAGTTTATAGTATTAATCTGTAGAATAGAAATGCTGTAAAGTTTGCTTAAAATAAATAAAAATCGTGAGTGTCAGACGCAGCTTGTCACGCACACTAAAGTTATAAACCTGGCTTGCTTTCATTAGTTGTCTAGCAGCAAGAAGCTCAATCTAGACGTGTAAGTTATTATTAGAAATGTATTGAGTGTAATTTAAATGATAGGAGGTACTGGACAAGTGAGTGATGTGAGCGCAACTTAGCTTCGGTACCTAAATGATAAACATATTTAAAAGGGTTTCAACTGAAGCGGAAAAGTTCAAGGAATCTTGAGAAAATTTGCTCGTGGAATGTTTGAATAGTCGCTGTAATATTTTATATAATAAGTAAGGTTTTCTGGAGCGAGAGCTTAGCGGCTACTTGCTACTTATATACGTAAATGTTTTAGCGGATAACTTTAAAATGTTTCAAGCGCAAGAAATTTTGTGAAGATGTTTTGAAGAGACAACACTAACTTAATTCCCGGGTAGTTTATTAAATTTGACATTTACATGAATAATTGTGAAGATCAGCGTCTTTTACGGTTCCGTTTCTCAAAATAAAACAAAGGAAATCTTACGGCCATTCCCAATATTCAGTCTATCTCCGGTTGTGGCCTCTTGAGATAAAAAATCGTAGCTATCGTTGACTTTTCTGTCCCAATAAACTTAACGACGGTAACTCATTAACATGAGGACGTGTAGCTTACCAGGGATAGAAAATGTATAGAAATTGCAACAGTGAACTGGCTATAAGAATAACTTATCGGGTACATTGCGACAGCTTCAGATTATTGACAGTAGAAGGTAGTAATTTATATCTATCTGTAGATAGTTTATTGGGAACCGCCGTTAGAGAATCACTTTG
The DNA here is from genome assembly GCF_905404315.1 of Leptidea sinapis. Taxonomy (NCBI): domain Eukaryota; kingdom Metazoa; phylum Arthropoda; class Insecta; order Lepidoptera; family Pieridae; genus Leptidea; species Leptidea sinapis. The sequence goes on along the minus strand of NC_066271.1, from coordinate 11,943,002 downwards.
TTATCCGTCCATCTGTCATGACCTTATATTACGGGAACGCATGGTGGGATCGCCGCAAGCTACATCATTACGTAAAGAGGTTTTGATAGAGAGAAAAACTTTTAAGAAATTCCCAGTCCAAGTTTATAGTAACTCTATGGTTATGGTCGATGTCATTACATAAGCTATATAACAATACGATTAAAGCGAAAGTGATTCTTGTCTGCTTTCACTGGAGCGCTCGGGTCAATGGACGGAAACGCCATTAGTACGTGTCTTATGGCCTGCCATTGCGTGTTAGAGACACGCCCCGCACCAATAACTATTACCTATCAAACACTACTTAAAACACCCATTTTTAATGGACTCAATAATAACAAAACCGAAATGTGGAGCTTTTTTTTTGAATGAAAATAAGGGACGAGACGAGCAGGACGTTCAGCTGATGGTATTTGATACGCCCTGCCTATAACAATGCAGGATTCTTGGTAAGCCCAAAAATCTGAGCGGCACTACAATTGCACTCGTCATCTTGAGTTACAAGATGTTAAGCCTCATTTGCCCAATAATTTCACTAGCTACGGCGCCCTTCAGACCGAAACTCAGAATTATTGGGTTTTTCAAGAATCCTGAGCGGCACTGCATTGTAATGGGCAGGGCGTCAATTATCATCAGCTGAACGTCCTGCTCGTCTCATCCCTTATTTTCGTATAAAAAAAATACATAATACAATTTATTATACTGTTGTTCACCTTCAAATTTGTCGACTTGCCCTAAGTAATGTTATAAGGAGTACGTACACCAATTTTATCCGGTTGAGGTCGAGAATAGGATATTTTTTACATCAATGTACCTACGTAGGTACTAACGGCCGTTCCCAATATTCAGTCTATATCTTACTTGAGATATAAATCGTAACTATCGTTGACTTTTCTGTCCCAATAAACTTATCGACGGTATCTCACGTATAGCTTATCAGCGATAGAAGTTTGAATGGAAATTGCAATTCACGCGTCCCAATATAAGGCGTTAAGAACGACTTATCGGGTATATTGGGACAGCTTCAGATTATTCATAGCTAATTACTGACAGTAGAAGGTAGTAATTTATCTCTATCTAAAGATAGTATATTGGGAACGGCCGTTAGTGGTAGTTAGTTTCTTGCGATTTCTTCTCATTAGCTCAACATTGACATTACAAGTATTAATTTTGACATTAGTAAGTATCATTTTTTGATCTAAATCAAATAATAAATAAGATTTGATTTAAAAACTTTCACTGCGCTATCGATTCGGTTCGAATCGATTCGACAATTAGTCGGTTCATGGTACTTGTTAGCTTATCGTCGAATTGAACATTGAAGTTCTTTGTCTTCTATCTGTAAGTGTGTTTTCTTAGTTTATTTACTTTTTCACAATAATATTTAAAATATATATATAGTAATTTATTTATTTATTTGTTTATTTACTTATTATATACAGACACTTTATCACATAATATAGCATCATATTTGGTCCCTACACTAGGCGTAGCCTATCCTGTAGGCAACCAATTTACATTCTATGGTTAACAACATGAACCGGAAGGTCAAAAAGTGCACTCTGTATATGGGTGTGGGTGTGACTGAGTGTGAGTATCTGATTAATCATCAATTGAATCTTAATTTTTCACGGGTTTCTATTATTTTTGCGCGGAAATCAAAAGTTATTGAGTAGATAACTAAGATAAAATAAAGGCATTTTGCGAACAGCTAATAATAAACAAGTGAAGCTTTTCATAAACTTAACAACAAAAGTAGAGTTGTCATCCAGCCTCAAGTTGCGTCCGTTCACAAGCATGGCGCAAGGCCTAGCCATCGCTTTCCACGACCGTATTTAAGGGAAATGACCCGTCCCACGACGCGACGCTGCACAGACATTAAAGTGAGCATGGCGAAGCGTGCCAAGAACCAAATATAAAGTAAACGTGGGTTTATTATACACCTCAACTGATAATGAAAGATGAACATTTTGCATATTATAGAGTCTTTTATTAAAGTTTTTGAGGTGAAAGTGTACACTAAGATTTCTATATGTGTCAGTTAGGGAAAAGCGGCAGCTGATTCAATAAACTGGCTGTCATCATCATATCAGCCGTAGACGTCCACCTGCTGGACATAGATCTCCCCCAAAGATCTCCACGACGATCGGTCCTGCGCTGTCCTCATCCAACGTATTCCGGCGATCTTGACCAGATCGTCGGGCCGTCTTGTGGGAGTCCCGCCAACACTGCGTCTTCCGGTACGTGGTCGCCATTCGAGGACTTTCCTGGCCACTGCCACTTCAGTTTCGCAAACATTTGGGCTATTTCGGTGACTTTGGTTCTCCTACGGACCTCCTCATTTCATCAAAATGGCTCTGCGATGCAAGAAAGGGCTGCTGGTAGGAAGCCTGAACAATTACTGAGGCTTAAATCTATAGAGAGTACTTAGACTTTCCTCAGACTTTACTTACGTAAAACATAGCTGAGTATAAGCTTAGTTATAATCTTTGATTTCGCTTTTATAGTCATTTGCTAACTGAAATTATACTTAACTTAAAAACTTTGACAGTCCAATGCAAAATTCAAGTTTGCGTTTTATCACACTCAGCTAAGTTTAAGTCAGTTACTCAACTCAGTAAGGTCTAAGTAAAGTCTACAGATCTCCGGCTGAGAACAGTTCTACGTCAATACGATTTAGGAAAATGAGTTCGATCTATTTATCACGAAGACTAGGTATAGCGCCAGAAAAATCGAAAAAATAAAGATTTTAGGAATAATTTTCTTATATTTTTCTAATTTGTACTTCAGTTCATTGAAAGCAGTCTACATTATGATATTTCTCTAAGCAATCTCGAAATAAATTAAATTTTTACAGACCAATAAATAGATCTGACTTTATAGATTCTCCAAAAAGTACATAAATAAGGGAAAATTGGGGACTTTATGTAAATACTGAAGCCATTCATTTCAAAACAACCGAAAGATATCAAGAGGTCCCCAGAGATAATATTCAAAGTGAAAATAAAACTTTCTCCGCCAACATAAAGTTCAAAATAGCTTGTTTGGAGAGGGTCCTTCATTTACATAGTTTCTTGTCAGTTGTTCTTTAGTTAAAATATTTTGTAATATGGCATTTTTCTTTGAAAATATGTGCTTATAATGCTAATCTTTTAAGGTTAGCAACGCAAGAGTTTGATACTTTATGAGTTGAAAGACCATTGTTAAAACTTTAAGATACCTATTTTATATATTATATTTAAATATTGGGTGTATATTAATAATAAGTTATATTGTGAATTACAGTTGATATACATTTTAAACTAGCTGACCTGGCAAACGTTTTTTTGCCATATAAATTATTTTAGAGTTTGACCGTTTCTTGGAAATTGCAACATTACATTATTTTAAATTTTTCTAAAAAAAATAATTATTACATCAGCTACCTGTCAATAAAAGTCCCGTCAAAATCAGTCCAGCTATTTCAGAGATTAGACGGAACAAACAGACAGAGAGACAAAATTGTAAAAAAGGTTTTTTTGGTGTATGTACCGTATTTTTATTCATATACATGTAGTAAAAACCGTTTATTTCAATATTACAAACAGACACACCAATTTTATTTATATATATATAGATTAAGTAGTTACTATGTCTTGATAGAAATCTTAAACATAATAGAAATGTTCTGTGCTGTTGTTTCGCGTGATATCTGTCGCCTGAATATACAGCAGGACCTCTGTAATCCGAACACCTCTGTAATCCGAACACCTCTGTAATCCGAGCCCCTTCTAATCCAAACACCTCTGTAATCCAAACACCTCTGTAATCCAAAAACCTCTGTAATCCAAACACCTCTGTAATCCGAACACCTCTCTACTCCAAACACCTCTATAATCCAAACACCTCTGTAATCCGAACACCTCTCTACTCCAAACACCTCTGTAATCCAAACACCACTGTAATCCAAACACCTCTGTAATCCGAACACCTCTCTACTCCAAACAGTTCTGTAATCCAAACACCTCTGTAATCCAAACAATTCTGTAATCCAAACACCTCTGTAATCCGAACACCTCTCTACTCCAAACACCTCTGTAATCCAAACGCCCTACTCACTAAATATATGCCATGAATGGGCTGACCAAGTTAACATCCCTGTGTCAGAAATATTGCATTTACGTAAAATGCGAGACAAAGCTATTAATCTATCATTAAACTTACTAAAATATTGAATTATATAGAAAAGTTTAATAATTACGTTATAGATAAATCACTTAAATTTCAACAATAATATTTATTTTATTTCATAAAAAGCAGCCTGTAGATTCTCTGAATTGTAATCCGAACGCTCTAGGAATCCGAACGGGGGTAACTTTTGAGTTCGGATTAATATATCCATATTGCAACTCTATAGCGTGTCTGTGGATGGATTAGACTAATATTAAAATCGCGATACAAAAGTAAGTGTTGATCGTGTGGACAAAGGCAATTCTTAATGCTGAATCATAATTAAATAAATTAAAAAAAAATCAAAACATTTAAAAGAAAAAATTATGGGGTGCCCTCAACTTTATTTAGGGGGATGAAAAATAGATTCTCAATTCTCAGACCTACACAGACTAACAAAATTTCATGAGAATCGGTCAAGCCGTTTCGGACGAGTTTAACTACAAACACCGCGGCACAAAAATTTTATATATTAGATACTAGCTGACCCGGCAAACGTTGTTTTGCCATATAAAGTATAATTCACGCGATAGTTTTATAAATAATAGCCTATGTGTTATTCTGGTGTGTAAGCTATATTATTGTAAAGTTTCATCAAAATCCATTCAGTAGTTTTTGCGTTAAAGAAATTCAAACATACATCCAGACATACAAACTTTCACATTTATAATATTAATAGGATAATATTTAAGTTGAGTGAATTGCAATTTCAGATACAGTCAATCAAAAAAGTGATAACAGTGAAATGTTTCAATGTTTTCGTTGTGAATGTACGTTCGTCGAACAGTGCACTAATGTGATTGAAACTCCGAAAACTGTAGCATTGTTCAAAAAATTCCAACGAATTCTTGAATAGTTGTTATTTTACATATCATTTCACTTTTCTTTTGTGAACTATAACAATAAATTACTCGAAATTAAATCACAAGTTTCATAATAACATTTTTGTTTCATTTTAGACTCTTAAAAGAATATATGTTTTTATGACAATAAGAAATTAGACCAGCAGGCCGTTGAGCTGATGGTTATTGATACGCCCTGCCCATTACAGTGAAATACCGCTTTGGATTCTTCAAAAAACCCAAAAATTCTGAGCGGCACTGCATTTGCCCAGTATTTTCACTAGCTACGGGCCTATTTATCCTGTGCAAAGTAATACGTGAATTATTGTCTTATATATGCTGTATTATTATTTAAAAATTAATTAAATTATTTACAAATTACGGCAAGTAAGGTGGACGAAGCCGGCAGTTACCTCTCTGTATGGTGAAACTTATTCTGTGAAAGAGGTACCTACGCACGAGATCTCGGATCACCCGCCAAATCTGTTACAATCCTGGATAACTTAGAGTTTTTTTCCGATGAACCCGAAGGACCCAACGTCTCCACCATAAAGGAAACAAATATGTATCTATCATCGAGTGATGTAAATTTCCTCCGCTTTACATCTTCGGCAGTTTCCGCGGCTGTAGATGTATTTTCAATATGAGAGGGCGCTAGCGTGTTCACAAACGACTACAACGCCAGGAAAACATCAAACAACGTCATGCCATCAGGTCTATTATCATCGTCACGTGACGTCAAGGCTCTAGGATAGCCGGCACGTTGACTGTAGTGTATGGTGGCATGGCGAGAGAGACGGCCCGCACTGTATCTGCAAGATAAGTCATGGTGACCAAGGCTGTCTACGTTGCCCCCGCATCGGCACATACGGGTAACCGTTCTATAGAGACGACCTGTATAGCCGAGAGGTTAGCGATCCTTCCTACTAAGCTAGAGGTCCCGGGTTCGAATCCCGGTAGGTGCAATGTAGATGAATATGGATGTTTGTTTCCGAGTCATGGATGTTTAAATGTATTTATGTATGTTTAAGTAAGTATATTGTATTAAATATATCATTGTCTCGTAACCCATAACACAGGCTATATATGCTTAACTAACTTAGATAATTTGTGTAAAAAGTGTGTCAATATTATTATTATTATTATTATAGGGATACCAACTGCGATTGAATACCGTCCATCGTATAACTCTGACTCCTGACAATTATATATTCACAATGCAAACAATTCACTCAACCAACTGAGGTGAGCGGCCCCGGGGTAATGAATGCTCATTGGCCAGGTCACGATCACAACATATAACAATCGCTATTGACTGTTGCGATTTAGAATTCGTTCTTTATTAGGCGCCTCTGAGTTTGAAGGTAAATATGAATTGCTATACAATTAATAGAAGTTAGAAGATTTTTTGCAAATAATAATCTTTCTCTTATATAAAATGGAAAGCAGAAAATATACCAGGAAGGAGCACAGTCACGCGGAAAACATAGCAAGAATGTGACTTCACATGTGATTCTTTGCAAAAGTGTCATTAATCACATCTCAAAGAAAACTGTGAGTTTCATATCTCGTAAGACAAAGTAATGTTGCGACGAAAACTTTCATATTTGGACTTTCACGGCTCACCCGTACTTAACATAGATCATTTTATTTCTTACTAACTGTTTGCCGTGGTTTTACGCACAAAAATGCGTATGAGTTGTTTTCATCATCTTCACAGATTAACGGATAGATATATAATTACACAAAATACTCAAATAACAAGTTCTTACTTTTTATCCAAAGCTGAAAATAAGGGCTTGTTTGGAAACTACATGTTTATATAAACACTTTTATGTATTAGACCAGACAACGTTCAATAGATCTCTAGATTTATTTCAATAAATATATAACCTAAATATATATATTGTTCACTATGAGATTCTTAATTTATTCGTACTACCGTCATTTTCCGCACCATTGCTGCATAAGTCCCTTAATATCCGGAGCGTTGCAATAGATGACTGTCGTCCCGCTAGAAATAATCTCTAGATATAATATGCCTATTATTTCTAATTTAGATTTATATGGTTTAATATGCATAAAATCAATTCAAATTCAAATATTTTTATTCAAAATAGGATATGAAATCACTTTTAGCAAATGGCGGGATTACCTGTGCCGGGATACTGGCCAGAAGAGGCTGCAGTGCCCATGGAGATTAAATCACTTCAAAAGGTCTGGGGCAGAAGGCAACGGGAAACCACTGCTTTTATTTTCCCAAGAGAGTCATCATGGAGAACTCTCTATGGGTGGAATTTATGCCTCAGATCTGAGAAGAACGATCGCAAAAAACTAAGCGGGCTTCTTCTTTTTTTTTTTATAAAATTTCGATATAATCAGATTTATAATTTAAATAGCTTGACAGTGGTCACTCCATTCCCAATCAGTGGTATCATTAATTTATGTTATAGTAACCTTTACCACATAAATGCTTTTGTAAAATTCGCTTATATCGACAAAATTGTATCGCGACCCACCTTAAGTTAATTTTTCTAGTCATAATAAACAAGTAGGTTGAAATTCGCTTGAGCATACATTCCCTAAGTAGCTGTTATCATTTTATTAGATACAGTCCACCAAATTCTCATACAATCTCTTTCGTGCAAATATAAATCTAACGGTTTTATGATTTTAAAGGAATTATCAACAAAAAGCGGGTCATGAATCAATTTTGTCGCTTGTAATTTACTACATATTATAAAATAAAGTTCTCCGCTGCGTCTGTCTGTCTGTCTGTTCGCGATAAACTCATTAACTACTGCACCGAATTTTATGCTGATTTCACCAATAGCCTGGTTCTCGAGGAAGGTTGTAGTATATTTTTTGTTAAGATTTTGTATACATATTTGTATACATTAAGTTAACTTGTTGGAGGTGTCGGAAAAAAATCAGGTACCTGAGAGCTTTCAACGAAAACGCTGACTAAGGCCTTTGAGAAATAACAAAATATTGTAGGACGGAATTGTGTATCTTTTATAGGTCTACAGAAAAGTCCGCGATGTCCATATGTCTATCTCTTAAGGATAACATAATATATCCACTTTAATACTGTAAAAAAATGCAATTTGCAACAGCGGTAATGTAAAAGCTGTTTACACAAGTACGATATTAAACCTTACAATAAATTTTGATTACCGAATACGTACATCTTTTTTTTTTCTATTGACAGAACAGCGTCTGTCGGCCCCGCTAGTATATGTATAATAAGAAGTAAAGCCATATCCAAGATGAGAACAGTGAAAGAATCTGCTTCAAATCTTTCGTATTATAATAAGTGCAAATAGGGCGTAAAAAAGAAAACACAGAAGCAATTGCAAGTTGGCACAAAGTATTGTCGCGGTATCTTCAACGGCCACGCTTCACTTAACATTTTTCCTTACCTTTTTTCCATATCATCTATTTACGTTGCCGACTCAATGAGTCTGTCATTATGCTCAATTTAACGAGACATCACTCAGAATTTTTGTTAAAGATTATTTAATATTTGGAATATTGTCTTTTGTTTTTGGAATATTCTTAACTCTTCGACAATTGACAGCCAATTGACAGGTTTGGCAATTGTTTAAATACGACCGACATCATAAAGAGGGAGTTTCCTCTTTGACAATAGACAATTGACAAGTTGGGAATTGTTTAAGTACGACTGAAAAGAGGACGGGAATTCGTGTAGTTTTCAAGGTATTTTTTTTTACTTCCAGATTGGTCACAAACCTATGGGGTCAACTGCCGAAGACAGCAAGCGTCGCAAATATATCGGTCTCAGTGAGTCATACATCTTTGTACCGCTTGGTGTCGACGCACTTGGCCCGTGGGGCCTAGAGGCGCGGAGAATGTACAAGGTACTATCTTCGCGCCTCAATAAGGCTACTGGAAACCCAAGCGCTCGCAGCTATTTCAGTTAACAGTTCAGCCTAGCTATCCAACGCGGAAATGCTGCCAGTATTCTTGCTACGCTTCCACGTAATGATAGTTTCAATTTAATGTAGTCATAGTTATAAGATCTGTTTTGTTCAAACAAATCTGTAAGAACCTATATATATTAGTCGGATCACTACTACTATAATCTCATACTATCACACATGCGAATGAAGCGGATATATATAGTTGTGCGCTTGCGGGAATGAGAGGGAAGATGAATGAGGTTTATGAACATGAAATTAGTAAATTGACTCGAAAAGATAGCGTTTCTTATGACCGCTGCGCTAAAGATAGAATTTTTTTTTTGTATATATGTGCATGTGACAGTATTGGAACACCAACAAATATGAACAATTTGTTATGTTTTTAAAATGATAACCCTCACTTCTAGGATTAATACACAAATAAAATTTGAAAACAAAGTTTTATGAACGATGCGGGACTCGAACCTAGGACCTCTGGCGTTCCGTGGCGTTCGATATTGGGGTTGAGCTGGTTATGAACTGTAAATTAGATCCTGTAGATGAAGCCACAACCTGAGAGTTGAACAAAGCATACAAGCTTTTATGACGTCACCCGAACGGATATCTCAGTTGGTAGAGCACTGGCACGGAACGCCAGAGATCGTGGGTTCGAGTCCCGCATCGTTCATAAAATTTTCATTACAAATTTTATTTGTGTACCAACAAATATGGTAGCTCTAGTAATAACTAGAGATATTTTAATGCAATTAACTCCGGAAACACGTGTAATTAGCTGTAGCAACTAGTACATAGACTCAGCTACAATTATTAGGCGCCGCGGCCGTTAGGAAATGCTGGCAATTATTGGCAGTGTAAAAAACAAACAGCTGACAACTAACGAGTCGATAAGTGCTCTAGATATTCCTTAACCGGTCTTTACCACGTTACGGCATGCAAAAAGTTGCCCTTTCAATGTGCTCCTTCATTTAGAACGAAAACGAAAAAACTTTGCAACAGCAGCACTAGATATAAGATGTAATATTTATATTGTCAATCTGATATACTAACACGACATCTTTCCCCTTTATCTAGGGTCATGAATTCAACCACCATTTAAAGTACCTTATAGTTTTTCGAGAGCAGGACGAATACGAACTAGAGGAAACTTGGCGGTTCTGATTAGGGTACCCGCGAGCCATCGACTAGCGTGAAAAGGATACCGAAAGTGTAGTAATTAAGGCATTCCCTTCTTCATATTTAAAAGATATACATATTTTGGAAATAACGTTTATACATTACCGATAACATGAACTTTTAACTTTAACATAACATCCAACGCGGAAATGCTGCTAGTATTCTTGGTACGATTCCACGTAATGATAGTTTTAATCTTACGTAGACATAGTATTGTAAATATAGTTATAAGATTATGTTTGAATAAATTTGATTAGAATGAACTTTTATTTAAAATCTAATAACCTTTCGAAAAGTATTTACGTAGTATTAAGTGTTTAATTTATCTTTTAGAGATATGTATTTTTTTTCCGAAGATATACTACAACTGAACATGTTATATTATTAAATTCAAATTCAAAAACACTTTATTCATGTAGGTCACAAAAATGACACTTATGATTGTCAAAAAATATATATAAATATTGTTTCTTATTGAATTTACCGCTACTTCGTAAAGGGTTGAGCTAATGAGAAGAAGTAGCAAGAAACTCATTGCCTCTCTTTTAAGTCAAGATTTACGAAGATTTATTAATAGAGTGAATGCTTAAATATAGTAGAAGTGCTGACTCGGCAAACGTTGCTCTGCAATATAAATTAAGTACCCCGCGCCCGCTCATTGTATGAATTATATTTAGTGAAATGTCTGTGACTGAATATATAGGTATTACTGAGCCAAAAAATATAGTTTTCGGATAAGTGATCACCATAAATGACCTTCTCCGAAACACTTACTTCTTAAGGTATAACTATTCTTTTGATCGGTTCAGTAGTTTTCGCAGTATAACCAAAATATAAAAGGAAAAACACAGCTCCCCATTTATTAGTATAGACATAAATAATACACAGAAAGCTTTAATAATAACTCTACAGAAAGGTAACCAACCAACGCGCATATTTCACAATTACGTAGCTGCCTCGGTGTTGCCATAAAAAAAAAACTATAACCTCGCTCGATAGGCAGACATATACACCAAACCAACAGAATCTTCAAACTACTTCGAAAAAGGAAATAATAAAACGAAAACTACATTTATCGAGGCAGCCATCTGGCTAAAGCAATATTGGTGACAAACTCATTCAGTTCAGAGTTATCGAGGCTTGTATCAGATATATCAATATTGATCCTTCAATATGCGGTTAAGGCTTTAGAGGAACAAACTTGTTTGAGAATGTTGACTACTGCAGACATAGGAAACTAAGGATAGAGCGGACGAAATTGCAGTACAGTCTAATTTATTGTTCACAAATAATGGGAAGTGTTCGAAATTTATTGGAGTTACTGGACGAGACCATTTGTAGAGCAATATTTCTCTTTTGATACGAAGCTTAGACGTAGAAGGCAGGGGACATCACTGACATAATTTACCAGAGAACGTTGTTAACCATGTTGATAACACCATCTGGATGTATGTTCTAACTATATTATGACAGATGGCATTAAAATGTTCTTGAGGGTCGCTTTATACTACAATACAATGTCTGTGAACGTCTTGGGACAAAGTGGTCACTTTTATTACGTCGCTCGGTTTTATTGCTTCTCTCAAGGTGGTTATAAAGCCAGTGACTGCTGTAACTTAGTCACATCAGAGAATTGGTGGTAAAGTTTCCACACCTTTTCTCCAACACAGAATCCGTAGAGACTTAAAGCTATTGCCCGATTTATTATTGACCCAAGTTCTGCAGGATAAGTATTTCATAACAAACGAAATAGGCGTTACGTCAATATTTTGGCTTCTGTTTGTAATAAACCGAAACGCCCAGTTCCATTGTATTGACTTATGATACAAGCGCAGTTGCGCCTGATTGAATTGCTTTTGCAATACGCTGTTTTCTATTCTGAATAAATTATAAAGACAATGATGTGACTAAATAGCTATTATTGCATCAATATGAAGGCATATCATTATCCCTCAACTCAAACGCTGTATCAAAGAGAAATTCAAAACAATACAATCATACACGCCTTACTTCTAGAGCATTGGCAGAGGGTGCGGCCCTAAAATGCCTCCCTGGCTTTTTTTTGGGATAGGAAGACATATGAGCGTACGGGTCACCTGATGTTAAGTAATGAGAATGAATAAAATAATAGACGAGGAATTACAAGAGCGTTCCCGGCCTTTCAGAAAAGTGTGAACGGTTTTTTTAAGGAAAACCATGACGTATCGTCCTGGAAGCACCACTATCAATCATAAGATTATATCTATATTCATATTAAAAAATTAGGACGGCGATAAAAGCTATGGAACGAAAAAAAAAGAATGTAGCTAGGCAAATGAAAAAGAAATGAGACTTTTGGCAAATACAAATTATTTCAGTAATCATGAAATCAGAAAAAGTATCAAACTAGAATAGAATCAATAATTTTCTATGCTACTTTGTAGCTTACACACTTTATTACTATGGCCTTATTAATGACACAGGACAAGACATTTGAAAATGGTTCGTTACACAAATGGAATTTTATTAACGTAAACTCCAACCATAGAAATATTATAACTTTCATAGCATTAACCGAACAATGCTCTCGAAATTCGCTCATGATTTTCAAACTCATCTTCAAACTTCAAAGTATACTTCCCAGTATAGTACTTTGGTTCGAGTACATTAGCATACACAACATTAGCTCTCTAAATATCAATTTACCAATTGTTGTTGACATGAATTGTGATCAAAAGTTAACCGATAGAAGTAAATTCAAAATTAAACTATCTGGAGCGGTGTTAATGGTTAATTTACAATGCGATACACCAATTTGCGATAAGGCTACGAGCAATTCCCGACTATTTCATTAATTGTATGCGAAGTGCAACTTCCGTTGTCTATTATCTATTCGGCAACTGCCTCGATGAATATCGTGTTAAATTTACTCAGAACAGAAACTTTATGATCACTATTTTGCGTTTTCGCGGGTATTCCTTACACTTCAACAGTCACTTATGTTTTTAGACTAATACAAACGAACTACAAGGAACATTACCCGTAACTGTATTGATAGATGTAGTTTTAAATTTATTAATTTAATTTAATGATTTATTAAAAATAATACGAATTGTTTCCAACTAGGCCAACGCTTTTGCTTATTATGATTATATCTTGGTAAAATATAAATAATAATATAATTACATAAATTTGAGAGTATCACTACATGGACGCGACGCTAGACAGATCCGTTGGCCCAAATAACTGCCAATGTTCATTCAGTAGGACTTTTGATATAAATATAATTGTCATTCTATTTCATGCGCGTTCTAAATGTTTCTAGCTCTACGCTATTGCTACGGTGGATGACACAAAGGGAATGTGAGGAGAATCAGAATTTTCTATGCAGTACACCTGATGTCGTCTGAACGGTTTGTGAAGATCAATGGGTTCGATTCCCCGGGTTTTAAAAGCATTTTTCTCTGCGCTAGTTCTATCCAGAGAAAAATGTTTGCAAAAAAATAAATTATTGAGCGTCGTAGCGTTTGGTATTGCTGAGTACGCGTTTCAAATGTACTTTGTGAAGTTACTTGAAAATTTAAATCGTTCAGTTTGAGTCAATTCGGTCAAGCGTGAGTCGGCGTTTATTGCCGGGGTATTGTCCTCCCGCCCGACGCTTTTATGATGAAAATTATCAAAAAATTAAGGACATAGTATTTTTTTCAATTTATTTATTTACATAAAAGTTTACAAAAGAAAATATATATATTTATTACTAGCCGTTCCCGCCCGCTTCGCTGGGCGAATTTTAAAAGGAATTGAGTAATGAAGGAACGTTGGAGTTCGAAAACTAAATAGCCATAAACCATCTAGGATAAATTTCGCATCGAATATATATCTTAATATATATAAATTACGTGACACGTTGTTTGTTCGCAAAGGACTGCTAAAGTAATGAACGGATTTTAATGGGGATTGCTTCATGAAGTGGAGTTTAGTCCAACTTGAGAGATAGGATACTTTTTATTTCGATTTCAATTATTTTAATTTCCAATATTTGTTTTGTATGGACATATTTTCTATGAGATAATTTATTGATGCACGGTTTGACAAATCTGCTGTGAAAAAATTTAATTATAAAAACATGGAGCATATATTACGAAATAATTCTTGATGTTATGAAATATTATTGGCAAAAACAGTATTTTATTTATTATGTATGTACAGAACAACGTCTGTCGAGTCAGCTTGTATATATATAGATTATAAATGACTTGAAAAGTATGATTTCAGTTTTATCTTAATATTACGAGGATTTATACGGTCCCGTACATCAGTGGGTATTTCATTAATTAGGCGAGGAACTAGATAAGCATTCGTGCGTTCGCCATATCTATTGAGCGCGTTCGGAGTGACGGCCCGTGTGCATACAGGTTGTTGTACTATATCCCATATTAATAAAAGATGTGGAAGAAAAGCATGCGGGACACCTGATTATAAGTGCCGTTCCCAATATTTAGTCTATCTCTTACTTGAGATAAAAATCGTAACTATCGTTGACTTTTCTGTCTCAATAAACTTATCGACGGTAACACACCTTATCCGTACACGCTGTCTGCCAATGGGACGACTTATAGCTTAGTTAAGTTAAGTTTGTATGGAAATTGCAATTCACGCATCCCAATATAAGGCGGTAAGAATGACTTATCGGGTATATTGGGACAGCTTCAGATTACAGACAGTAGAAGGTTTAGGAAAGAAAGAAGGTTAGTAGGAAATTTATGTATAATATGTATCTGTAAAAAGTATACGGCCGTAAGAGATCACCGTCATCTAGGGTGCCTTGAGATAGAGGAAAAATGGCTGTCAGATAAATTTAAAATATTAAAAGAGCCGAAACACGATTAAAATAAGTAAAGTTCTCGTTCGCAGACGGCATATTTTTTTCCGACACCAACAAATACATTAGCGATAATGTATTCAAATATGGAAATAATAACTTAACAAGTTATATACTAAAACCTTCCTCGAGAACCACACTATCCGTTGGTGAAAATAGCATTCAAATCGGTGCAGTAGTTTTTGAGATTATCGCGAGCAGACAGACAGAAGCGGCGGAGGACTTTGTATGATAATATATAGTGATGTAAGTTGATATCCTTATCATAAGTAGAAAATTGGGCACGAATAGTAGACATAAAACCAGCATAATCCGAAATTTGTTAATGAACACTTAAATTAATTTATTCACATTAAATTTCCTTATCACGCCATTAACAGTTCAGTTGTTACAGCTTTTCTTAATTACAATAATTGTAGACACGACTACTTTGAAGGAGAATACAGGGTGATTTTTTTACGTAGCAGCGGGTGGCCAAAAGCGAAACTGTATTCTGTTAAGATAAAAGAAAAAACGTGAATTTTGGAATCAGAATACAAACTAAATTGCCGCCTTTTATGTAGAAAATCTAGAATGTTAAATTATCTAATATCTTTAAATGAGCAATTCTTGTATATATATTCTAAATCTCGGAAACGGCTCCAACGATTTTAATAAAATTTAGTATACAGGTAGTTTCGGGGGCGAGAATTCGACCTAGCTAGGTTTCAATATTAAAAAATGTAATTTATCCGTGTTTTATATATAATATTAAACAATAATACAATATTTTATAATATTAAACATATTACGAAGCTAACAATGCTTGGCTAAATATTGCAAAAATTCAGAGCGTGCTCGTCTTTTGGCCGTGACAGAAAATGAGTCGGGATTTTGGTTACAAGCCTTGCCTTCTGCGCCGATTGGAACGCTACTTGACAATATGACATTGTCAATATGCGTATCACTCCGGCTAGGTATAAAACTGAATGAACCACATCAATGTAGATGTGGCGTTCAGGTAGATGCTCTTGGACGCCACGGGTTATCCTGCCTAAAATCGGCAGGCCGTATCAGTCGTCACGCCAGCATTAATGAAGTCATCCGCAGGGCATTTGCCGCTCTTAATATACCAGCTGTTTTAGAGCCAAATGGTATTACCCGCCGCGATGGCAAGCGTCCTGATGGAATGACGCTGGTGGCTTGGGCACGGGGAAGGGCGCTGGTGTGGGACGCTACTTGCGTCGACACTCTGGCTCCTTCTCATGTCCAAGTTACGTCAGTAGGTGCTGGGGCTGCTGCTTCGACTGCCGAAGACAGCAAGCGTCGCAAATATGTTGGTCTCAGTGAGTCATACATCTTTGTGCCGTTTGGTGTCGAGACACTTGGCCCGTGGGGCCCAGAGGCGCGGAGAATGTTCAAAATACTATCTTCGCGCCTCAATAAGGCTACTGGAAACCCAAGCGCTGGCAGCTATTTCGGTCAACGGATCAGCCTTGCTATCCAACGCGGTAATGCTGCCAGTATTCTTGGTACGCTTCCACGTAATGATAGTTTTAATTTTATGTAGTCGTAGTATTGTAAATATTGTTATAAGATTTGTTTTATATATATATATATATTATATACACAAGACTATAATAGCTCAGATGGGACATTGGGTGATCTGGAAAGCAGAAGACCCTGGTTCGAATCCAGATGTCCTATAGTATTTTTTTTTCAAGTTTTGTACATTCTTAAAAATCCGAGCAAGGCTCGGTCGTCCAGATATTTTATAATAATATTGACACACTCACACACAATAACTTAATACAATTTACTTACTTCAACATACAAACATACATAAATCCAAATAAACATCCATGACTCGGACACAAACATTCATATTCATCATATAAATGTTAGCATCTACCAGGATTCGAACTCGGAACCTCTAGCTCAGTAGGCAGGGTCACTAACTATTCGGCTATAGGTCAAACTGTTTTGCAATTTGTTATCCAATTCATAGAAAATTTATATATCTTCTCTTATGATGGTACGACCAAAGAAATCACATCCTTTTTTGAATGATATTTATAAACTTATTATTATCTAGATAAGATATATCTAATATATTATAAAATTGTCGTGTCATGGTGTTAAACATTGAACTCCTCCGAAACGGCTTGACCGATTCTCATGAAATTTTGAGTGCATATTGGGTAGGTCTGAGAATCGGACAACATCTATTTTTCATCCTCCTAAATGTTAAGGTTGGTCCACACAATTTTTTTTTGACTTTTTTTTTTAAGTTTGTTTGATTATGAGTCAGCATTAAAAAATACATACGACTTCAAATTTTCACCCATCTACGATCAACAGTTACTTATTAGCGCGATTTTAATATCGGCAATACAACGTTTGCTGGGTCAGCTAGTATCTTATACAATGGTAAGGAACCCGTCCAAGTCCGACCCGTACTATACCGGTTTTCCAATAAAGACATTGCAACTGTCTTAAACAGTATTTGCCCATTTAATACGCTCTCCGTTACGTAATCTACATAATTTATCAATTTATGTTCGTTTGTAAGCACCATGTGTTCGCATGGACCTTTTTAATATATTCCGAGGTCGGCCTGAAGTACGCTTAAATTAACCAATTTATGATTTGTGTTCATTTTGCGTTTATTTCGTTTTTCGTGTTAGGGTTGCCAAGCGTACTGTAAGATAGAACATTGTAATCTTAAATCTATAATACAAATTGTACGCTAAAACAATATTTTTAGCATATGCCTTTAACAAAAACAATTCTATTTATGAACTGAACTAAATATTCTGGTTAGTACACATAGCTATAAAACTCAGTAATTTCTGAACGCAGGAAAGATGATTGATGAATTATTTTTTAATACGTATAAATGATGAGAGCTCATTTGAACTGTATGATTTTGAGCAAAGATTTGTTTGCCTTTTCCATTTAAATAATTTAATATCATTATCCATTCTATATGAACTCTTCATGGGCGAGTCCGACTCGTGCAGCCGCTTTTTTTTATTGATCTGTACTCTTTGAAATGAAAAATATCTACTTCCTCCAGAAAACGTTAGCAACCCTAATTTTTGTTGCAACAATACTGACATAACTTTTTGTGTACTTAATCGGGGGAATATGAGTCCGAGACTTATTAACTTAATTAAATAAACTTAATTAAGTTAATAAGTCGAAAGTGGTCTAGCACCGCTATGTTTCACATAGTAAAATGACGATTGCTGGCATGAATCCCCTTCACCCCTGCTAGCCCACGAGGGTCCAGACTCCAGAATCTGCCAGAAAAAATCCCTCCTCAAGCATCGTCGCTAGGACCACTTGTCGTATCTGGAAGGACAGTGAACCCCTTAAATGCACTGGTGTTGTGAAAGACAGTGATCACTTAACATCAGTACGATCACATCAGGTGTAGTATCTCCCAGAAAAATCAACTTTCATCCATAATTTCAACGACTGTCTTACGAACTTTCGATCAGGCCACGTGTCCTGACGCGAGTTTAAAATTTTATACTCATCCCAAGAAAAGTGCTCAACACCGCTAAAGAAGTTTTCACTTAATAAATCATTCAAATAATCATTCGTTTAACAGTTAAAGATGGAAAAACTTGTAATGAAAACCCATTTTAATCAGGTAACATAAATTTTACTTACAGTAAATTTTCTTGCTTGTCAATAATTTTCAGAAATTCAGAATGCTCTCCCAGTGTGCTTTTTTGCGCTACTGAAATAATAATTATTCAAGTAGCGCAAAAATTAATTAATTACAGCATATTACTTAAGATAATTTATACGTCAAGGTTCTCGAGCCTCTTGCTGTTAGGCACCGCATTACAACAGGCCAGGTTTACCACTTTAGCGTACATGATAGGTAAGTCTTATACCCGCGATATGTTAGTCACTTTTTTTTAGTGCGTGCGTTTGTTGAAAATATAGGTTAACAGTTCGCCGCAAGTTTTACAGCTATCACAGCGTATCTAGACGTATTAATTATATAAGCTATAAGGGACGATACGAGCAGGATTTGCAGTAACTGATACGCCCTGCCCTTTTCAATGTATTTCCGCTCACGATTCTTGAAAATACCAAAAATTCTGATCGGCACTACAACTACGCTCGTCACCTTGTGACATAAGATGTTTAGTCTAATTTGCCCAGTGATTTCACTAGCTACGGGGAGCGAAACACAGTAATGCTTACACATTATTGCTTCACGGTAGAAATAGGTGCCGTTGTGGTACCCCTATTCTAGCCGGCATCCTGTGCACAGGAGCCTCCCACTGGTAAATAAAGAGTAAAGATCGATTTTCGTCTGGCCAATGCGCAAAAACAGTCAAGTATACAAATATTTGAAACGGGCAAAATTGAGGGTAGTCATAAATAAATACAGCGAGCACGATCCGGTTTAAAATTGAACGCTGTCACATTTCGTATTCCGCGCTGCATACCGATCGATCGACGATAAGACGCGCTTCGAGATGAACACCAGACGACACGTGGACATCGAACATTCAAAAACATACATAACTTTAATATCACATACAAGCAGCCGCCCGTGACTATGCCTGCGTATGTTTAATTCACGTGGCAATGTGACAATTGAATGGGATTTTGTTTATGATTTAATGAATTCAGATTTTTCGCACATAGCTCTAATCAAAAAGTTTAATATAAATAGATAGTATTTATTATTTTATACGCTTTATATTAGCTTCACCTGTATGTTTGTATGTTTGTAACCGACTTCTTTGGGCGCGATTTTGACCCACTTTAAACGGCTAGATTTCGTTCAAACTTTGTAGATTTATCGAGGACCGATGACATTATACTAATTTGAAAAATAAATAATAGTTAAAAAAAAATAAAAATCACGCTTTATATAAAATTCAACAAAAAAATTTAAAATAGTGTTAAAAAAATATATTTTATTGTAAAAAAAGCGTGGGGTGCTTTTTAAGATATTATTAAAATAATAATTCTTCTACACACCAACCTTTTTTATAACAATAAAATATATTTTTTTCACATTATTTTCAATTTAAAATTATTTTTTATTTTTTAGTTGAATTTGATATAAAGCGTGCTTTTTAGTTTTTTTAACTATTATTTATTTATAATTTCAATAATTTTTTTAAATTAATGTTAAATATTAATCGTTATAAATGTTAATCGAAAAAAATAATTTAAAATATTATTAATTTTTATTTTTACTGTTAAAATTAAAAATTATTTTAAATAAAAAAAAAATATATTATAAATAGTATAACACAAACGATTTTCTTAATAATACCACAGACTGTAAATGAAGCGAACACTCTCAGGCTCTTTAATTATAAATGTTTATTGTACGATATTATCATTGGCGTGCATTGGTTTTCTTGCAAGGTAGGCACTATAGATCTAACAAGTCGTGGTTGAGCTTTGAAATTTGCAGTCTGGTGATTGCTTACCGTAGGTATTAAGTATAGTTTTTTTTTTATGGAATAGGAGGACAAACGAGCGTACGGGTCACCTGGTGTTAAGTGATCACCGCCGCCCACAATCTCTTGCAACACCAGAGGAATTACAAGAGCGTTGCCGGCCTTTAAGGAAGAAGTATGCGCTTTTTTTGAAGGTACCCATGTCGTATCGTCGCGGAAACACCGCATAAGGAAGCTCATTCCACAGCTTTGTAGTACCTGGAAGAAAGCTCCTCGAAAACCGCACTGTGGAGGACCGCTACACATCCAGATGGTGGGGATGATATCCTAACTCGTGGCGTGTCGTGCGAAGGTGGAATAGTATAGCGTAAGGAAAAATTTTATGAGTAGGTGTTCAAAGGATTTTTGGTTTACATAATTAAACTAAATTAACTTTAACACTATATTCAACTGCCTAATTGCCTATATGATATGCACGCCCCTGGATATTATATTGTTATCCATATTTTTATAAAAAAATCCTGCTAAGTTTCTTGCGCCCATTCTTCTCAGTTCTGAGGCAGTCTATTTCGAATGGGTGGTAGTTTTTGACGTTCAATAAATGATTTTGAATAAAATATTTGAATTTGATATTTTTTGTGAACAATGTTAACTTCAAGTTTCCTGCTTTCCATTAGTTCAACGTTTCCTGTACAAATGCTATCAAACACAAATTCATTCAGTTTGATAAATAGCGCTAAGAAAGTGTATATATAGTATAAATACGTCAATTGTTCAATGTTAAAATATATAGACAGAGTTTTCAATTTTATTATAATTGGAACTTACAGCTAAATAAAATAATAGCTAGGAATTTATGTACATGAAAGACTATTTATGAGTTTACATAGATATTTACGAAACAATTTGTTATCTTTTTAAAGTAATAACCCTTCGTTCTAATCTAATACACAAATTTTTTTAAAACAAAATTTTATGAACGATGCGGGACTCGAACCCACGACCTCTCGCGTTCCGTGCGAGTGCTTTTCCAACTGAGCTAACCATTCGAGTTACGTATCGTCATAAAATCTTGTATTCTTTGTTCAACTCTCGAGAGTTAAACAAAGTATACTAGATTTATGGCGATACGTCACTCTGAAGCCACTGCCTGTTTAGATTTGCAAGAGCGACATCAAGTCAATTTCCTAATATGCAAATATTGGGATTGAGTTGAACAAAGCATACAAGATTTTATAACGATACGTCACTTGAACGGTTGGTTAGCTCAAGTGGTAGAGCACTCGCACGGAACGCGAGAGGTCGTGGGTTTGAGTCCCGCATCGTTCATAAAATTTTGTTTTCAAATTTTATTATATATTTACTAGAAAATTACAAAATAAAGATATAATACACAACAGGTGATCATAAATTTTTTTGTTAATTTTTAACAAAACATTTTGGTATAAATATTTCTTTAAATAAATACTACGTTGCTTAAATTAAAACGTAAAATACAATAAATTTAAATATCTTTTAGCAGAAAATACAATGCAAAATTGAAAAATTATATAAACAGTATTTTTCAAGTGAAACAATTTTTGGGTTTGAATTTGATTATACTCGTATTTTAGGTTACAAAGTACTATTTCATATTATTAGCGACGTTTTGATAAAGTTATAACTTCTGCCAACTAGTCTTAAAGCCCTTTTTTCCTTCTTTATTTAGGCCCTTAGCTACATAGATAATACAATATTTTATATTTTTAATTCTAGTTGTTTGTTATTGTTAATATATTTTAAAAGTTATACTTATGTACATCACTAACCTCGATTCACGAGTCATTCTTTAGCATCATAACATTATCGAGACGCTCTGTCTGCCGTTCCTAAGTCTATGCAGGAAGCATTGTAGATGCAAAGTTCGACGTACGCCACGGTTTAGATATTGTGATAAATAGAGCGGATGTTTACTTTATACGATATATTAAGATGAAACATGAAGGAAACTATCGCTGGGTTGAATTTACTTGGTGCTGGATTATTATTAGCTTGACTTATTTTTTTTTATATAAGAGGGGGGCAAACGGGCAAGAGGCTCACGGGATGGGGAGAGGTGTGGCAACCGCCCATGGACATCCGCAACAACAGGTGTGTCAAGAAATTCGTTGCCGGCATTTAAGGTGGGAGTATGCTTTTTTCTTGAAGGCCCCTAAGTCGTATCTGTTTGGGAAAACCGCAGCCCGGTAATTGATTCCACAAAGTGGCTGTGTGAGGCAAGAAATTTCAAACAAAACGCGCGGTCAACGTTTTGCGGGCTGGCTGGCTCATAATGGCTGGACAGGCAAACCAGCTGATAAAAGGGAGAAAATACCTCTGCATACCGGCATACAACCAACAAAAAAGGCACGCAAGAAGGGTAGAGGTACTTTTCTAGGGTTTCTTACGAAGACTCACTAACCCTATTTATTAATATCATAATAATGCTGCACCCCATGTGCTGCGGTATAGAAGATGTTTGCATCTCCCTTTCCTGTCCGTGATATCTGCAGTCGTATCGATTTGTTCCATTGTGAATCGGTACTCATATTATAAACACGAAATAAGTAGCAAAATTGTGTTGTTAAATTATAATTGGTGGTGGTGTTGCAAGTTCAGAAAATATTGTGAAATTTTATATCAAATTAAGTAGTAACTATAAATATGCTTATCACTTGTGCTGGCGTCGACAAAATTTAATGCAAAAGTTAAGCTTACTTTGTACTTATATGCTGTATTATAAAATAAAAAAAATGTGTATATGTACTTATGTATGCAGGCAAGAAGTTATATTTCTTTGGCCTAACGAAGCAAAAATTATAAAAATGATTTATTCCTCGTGCTATTCTATGTTTTTAGATAGAACAATTTTGTACAAATATTCAAAGATGACTTTGACAATTAATTATTAAATGATAGATACAGCTGTAGCTTGAAACCTTTGCCTTTCCTAAGAATGGACGAAGAAACCAAAAAAAAACGAATTACGCAAACGTCAGAATTTTAGGAACCAACTTCAACATGTTAGTTTTGTGTTACAGTGATGCGCGCGAATGCGCGAATTAAAAATAATATAAATGCGCAATAATTTCAGGTATAATCCCTGAAATTTGAAGCCGCAATCTTTATAGACTTGTACCGATCAAGTAAATTGCGCGGAACTATATCTTCTAATATATAAAATTCCCGTGTCATGGTGTTAAACATTGAACTCCTCTGAAACGGCTTGACCGATTCTCATGAAATTTTGAGTGCATATTGGGTAGGTCTGAGAATCGGACAACATCTATTTTTCATCCCCCTAAATGTTAAGGGTGGTCCACACGATTTTTTTTTGAGATTTTTTTTTTAAATTTGTTTGATCATGAGTCAGCATTAAAAGATACATACAACTTCAAATTTTCACCCATCTACGATCAACAGTTACTTTTGTATCGCAATTTTAATATCGGCAATACAACGTTTGCTGGGTCAGCTAGTACACATATATATAATCATTTTAGTTATTACAATATTTACTTGTACAATTAAAGATAAGAAAATTTGTAGAGCAGTTGATAGTAATTATCATAATTATTATACATACCTAACATACTGATAATAATTTGATGTTATAATGTTATTATAAATACCTACATAATTACATAGGTATAAATACAATTATGACGGTCTCCCGAAAGAAATATTAATAAAAAAAAAGTTACCAAAAAATGTTGATGACATCTGTGACTTGCATTTTATTTATGCAAGAGACGGACAAACGAGCGTAAAGATCACCTGATGATAAGTGATAACTGCCGCCCACATTCTCTTGCAACACCTGAGGAATCACACGAGCGTTGTGAGCCTTGTAGGAACGCTTTGGTGTACGCGTTTTTTTTGGAAGTACCTATCGTATCGTCCTTGAAACACCGCGCTAGGAAACTCATTCCACAGCTTGGTTGTACTTGAAAGAAAGTTAAAAACAAGAAAAGAAAACCGCACTGTGGAGAAACGTCACACATCCAGATGGTAGACATGATATCCTAATTTGTTGCGTGTCGTGCGAAGGTGGAATTCGGCGGCAGGAATCAAGTGAAACAGCTCATCGGAACACTCCGCGTGATAAATGCCGTAGAAGAAACACATATTATGTCATAAACATCCTTCTATGTTGTGGGGCGATGGGGGGGGATTCGCTCCATCTTGTAGGCCCCCCAACAAGATGGACCGATGATCTGGTCAAGATCGCCGGAACATTTGGATGAGGGTAGCGCAAAACCGATCGTCATGGCGATCTTTGGGGGATGCCTTTGTCCAGCAGTGGACGTCTTCCGGCTGAAATGATAATGCGAATGATATTTCAATGAGGAAAGATGAATAATCCATGAGGTTTTAACATCAAATGTGATTATTTTATAATGGGGCCAATGTTTATTGAACTCACTCGTGTTTTTATAAATGTATAACATAGTCTCAGTAAACCTTAACCACAAGATCACGGGGTATCACGTGTATATACTTAAGTAATATTACCTACACGTATTAAATTATTAAACGCAACCTTGAAACCTGAGTCGGATAATACCCGTGTGTTTGTTCTGAGTCATACAATAAGTCGTGAAAAAATAATTGAATATGCAGTTAAGGGGATGCATGGAGTTGGGATCGGTAATCAGCTTAATTTTATATATAGCATAACCTAAGGATGTGTTTTTCGTCGATGTAATTTACAGTCGATGCATCACTCCGATGGTTTGACGACTTCTATAGGTTAGTCACTCTACCTACTAAGACAGAGGTCCAGGGTTCGAATCCCGATAGGTGCAATCATTTATATGATGAATATAAATGTTTGTTTCCGAGTCATCGATGTTAATTTGTATTTATGTATGTTTAAGTAAGTAAATATATCGTTGTCTTGTACCCATAGTACAGGCTATGCCTAGTTTGGGCCAAGATAATTTGTGTAAGAGTGTGTAATATTATATTATATTAATTATGGTTGGTTCAGTTGGTAAGAGAGCTCGGACGGAACCCGAGAAGCGCCGCGCTGGTTCGATTCCCGCATCGACAATAAATTTTTGTATAAATTTAATTAAGCTTTATGTTTTTATTTTATAAAATCTATAGCACAAGTATTGTATAACAAAACATGGGCCAACAGAGATTTTATATTATTTAGGCAAGACATAATTCTTAAGTAAATTCCTACAGATAAACTGAAACAATAAAAAAAAGTGATTTATGCATTTATAATGTTAAGGAATCCGCCTTAAGTAGGTGTTATCTCAAGAGCGGATGCTGTGGGTATTCTGTGGGATGGCGTGGGTACATAGCATGTATGAAGGTGACGACACCAGGCTGTTAGACGATTTAACAAGGTCTAACAGATGGAAGCTGCAAGCCATTTTTTATATCAAAGTTAAAGTCAAATAAACATTATTTAATAAGGCTTAAACTAAGCGCTTTTGAATCGTCACTATAATCTAATATATAAAATTCTCGTGGCGCGTTGTTTGTGGTTAAACTCCTCCGAAACGGCTTGACCGATTCTCATGAAATTTTGTGTGCATATTGGGTAGGTCTGACAATCGAACAACATCTATTTATCATCCCCCTAAATGAAATAAAGGTAGACAGCCTATGAGGTGGGAAGAGGACATCAAGAAAATAGCGGGGCCTCTATGGACTCGTACAGCAAAAGACAGGACAGAATGGAAATCTTTGGAGGAGGCCTTTATCGGAAGACAAGCTGTACCACAGTAAAGACCGTTTGTCTATATTATATAGAGGCACTTTCTTTTACTTTATTTTATTAGTACCTAGTATGTAAAATTGGTGCAGCAATAAAGGCCTTTTCATTTTATTTTATTAATTAATTAATATTTAATATATTGTTTTAGTAATTACATATAGTATATTTTTAGTAATTATAATATTATATAATCACCTGCAAAATCTTAGTGATGTCAATTTATTATGATGTTGGTAGTTTCCTTTTATTAAGTTGGTAATACTGTTACGAATTGCTCTCAGCTATTGGGCACTTCTTGTTGGGGCAGTCGAAAGTGTCGGACGTGCTGGCCGCTGGTCACCCGACTGCCTTAGTATTATAAATCATATACTTCTGTGTATATATTAGAGTGTTTTTTTTGCGTATAACCCTAGTATGTTACGATGGTACAAACTTACAGTTTCACATGTTCCGCCAGATTTAACAAGGCATGCAAATTATTTTAATACAATAAATGGTATAAGTAATTGAACACATAAAAAAGTTAGATTATCAAATAGGTCTGCATTATTAAATATATACAGGTCGTCCCAAAGTTATGGGACATGGAGAGAAAGTACCTTAAATATCGTAAATAGGGTATTTTTCTGAAAGAATACTTTGTTATTTTAAAAATTTGTAATTCTGCATTCATGATTTTCTTAAATGTACTTGCCTCTTGTAAAATGTTAAAAAAAATACCCCTACTTTATGATATGTAGATATGAGAATGTAGTCAATTAAGTAAGTATTTTTGTGCAAATTTATTAATTAAATGCTCAAAATGAATCCCTCTTGTCTTAAGCAAATCGCCAATATTTTATTGAGTCCGCTGCCTTTTGATTTTCTTATCATTTTATGGTGAATACTCGATATGATATGGCACAATTCTGTTTGTTTTGTTCTGTTTGTGTGCAAGTTATTTTTAGAAAATCTTTGAAAGCAGAATTACTAACTTTTAAAAATAACATTAAGTCTTTTTTCAGTAAAATACCCTATCTACGATATTTAAGGTACTTTCCCTTCATATCCCGTAACTTTGGGACAACCTGTATATTCTATTCAAGTGTTTTAAGTATTATAAAATCATCCATAAAAATCTACTTGTTTGGAAGTAATATCTGTCAATGAAAAGACGGCCATCGTTAAGTTACAAGTTGTTATTTTTTAGTGTTATCTCCCTCACTCCTGAGATTAAATATACAAATTAAAACAAGATTAACGGATCACGCGTCACTACGACAATAATTGGCTTAGTTGAGTGTTTTTTCAATTTGAAAAATTCAGCGTGAAAAATTCTTGCGCCATTGTCAGTCAGATAAATGATTTAGGTTTTATTTATTTACGGTACGGGTCACCTGAGTGATCACCGCCCCCACATTCTCTTGCAACACCAGAGGAATCACAGGAGCGTTGCCGATCTTTTAGGCAAGTGGACACGCTTTTATTGAAGGTACCTATACCTATGTATCGCCCTGGAAGCACCGCACAAGGAAGCTCATTCCACAGCTTCGGTTATACGTGGAATAAAGATAATCTAAAATCGCACTGGGTAGGTACGCCATACATCCAAAGGGTGTAGATGCAGGTGTTTTCGGGATTACAGTTGATTATAATTTTATATCAAAGTTTAGGGACAGAAGATTGATATTTTGCCACCGACCACCACAACACTCCTCGAAGGCCGACATAACTTTTGTGATTCCTGCAGCGTTCGAACTCAAGACAGTGAGGGCGACGGTATATCATCTGGTGACCAGCTTGGTTGAGGCATTATTCGTAAATCTTGATATGTCTTTTTCAACTCTCAGGTTGTGGCTGATGACTCATCTACAGGATCTACTTTACAGTTGATAACCTGCTCAATCCCTGTATTTGCATATTAGGAAATTGACTTGAGATGTCGCTCTTTATTTCTTTCTTTTAAGCGCTTTTTTGCACGCACATAGAAGCCACTACTTGTTGTGGCATTAATTCCCCACTGTCTCTTATTTCTTGTTTATTATCTATATATATATATAAATGAATTAGTCTCGCTAAAACTCGAGAACGGCTGGACCGATTTGGCTAATTTTGGTCTTGAATTATTTGAGAAGTCCAGGGAAGGTTCAGAAGGTTTGAATTACCATGAAAATCCTCGGATTTAAATAAAAACAACAATTTTGATTTGCCTTTGACGTGTCCCCCGTCGCTCAGAAATCAAATAAAAATAATAGTTTAAAATGAATAACTAATTAGAATTTTAATATTTTTCTAACTTTCTAACGAGGTAAAAAATAAACATCCTTAAAACACGGGTAACACTTAAAAAAAGGAGTCCTATTGTTTGTTTTCAGTTTATTTTATACAAAAGTTTAGTTCTTTTATTTATCGATAAAGGTAGTATGAAGTCTGCCGGGTCAACTAGTACTTAATAATTAAAATGCTAACCCGGCAAATGGTCTTTTGTTATATAAAGAACCACGCGCCCCGAAATATAGGTTCCAGATAAGTAATCACCAACATATCATATTATACTAAAACCTTCTGGAGTGTCTGTTTGTAATATTGAAATAACTGTATTTTACTACATGTTTATGAATATATATACATATATACGATACGTACACCAAAAAAACACTTTTTACAATTTTTGTCTGTCAGTCTGTTTGTTCCGGCTAATCTCTGAAATGGCTGGACCGATTTTGACGGGACTTTTATTGGCAGGTAGCTGATGTAATAAGGAGTAACTTAGGCTACATTTATTTTAGAAAAATAAAGTAATGTTGCATTGTAGAAGAAACGGTCTAACTCTAAAAATAATTTCGTATATGGCAAAACAACGTTTGCCGGGTCAGCTAGTCTACCATACAATCATACCATAGTTAAAACTATAAGGTATTACTCCGATCTGTTCAATAGTTTTCGCAGTATAGATAGTCTTGATATTAATATTAATGTTCATTTGTCGGTAGGTACCTACTACGATTCTATTGTTGACATTCGATACCCCATTATGCCCATTCGAGTCTAAATTTTCTCCCTATTTTGAGGTTATGATATACCTAAGTATAATATATATATATTATTCCAGTTTACAGTCGCATCGTCATTGAATATTATAAGTTATAACCAAAGCAATGCAATAACATGAAATTAGTTTACCTCTTAGTCATTTACATATTTTATCACATAGGTATAATAACATTCTCGGTAAAATACTGTCCATCTTTATGTCCAATAATTATTAATGTTAAGTACGTAATGCAGGCGATATAATGCTTTAATTGATATAATATATTATTCTCCATACCTTCCCACGCTCCAAGGCAACTAAAAACAACATACCAAAAGAAAATTACCGGAATCCGTGAGTAATTACAAAAAAACTGCAACTTAAAACTGGTTGACATACCTTATGTGATACTGATAACCAACACAGACACAAGCACACACATAATACACCAATAAATAATAATATGTTCGATACGATGTCGAGTAAAACACGCGGTTACTGTGATTTCGTGTTAAATGACACACGTTCAAACAAGTCGGCGGTTGAGGCAAAACTGACCCAGCGGCGGGATCCGGATACCGGTCTACCAACTACCGAGCTGGATCGCTCTTTACCTAGAGTAGATTCGGTACAGAGTAACTCAGTATGTTGACTCTTCAGGTACTGCAAACACGATATCACAATAATTGCATATTCCCAAAAAATAATTAATCAATCTAATTTTTAACCAACATCAAAAAGGAGGAGGTTATCAATTCGATCGGTATTTTTTTATGTATGTACGCCGTTACTCTTAGATTTATGATCAGATTTACGTAATTCTCCTTTTTTTTTGATGCGAAGTAGATGCCATTTGGTCCCATAAAAACTTTACATAGTTTTGCACAGTAGTTTGCATTTTATGAACATTTAATGAAAATTTTCGTCAACCTGGATGGCATAATTGTTTTCTGTGTACGGCTTTTTTTGGAGTTTACATTCAGGTTGATTATATAATATTATTATTAACTGACACTAAAACGTAAAAAATAAAACTACGTTTAAAAAAACCGACTTCAAAAACTGAAAAGTATCAAATAACAAAAAAATTTATTTAATTCACCTGTTATGCAAACCTTTACCTTTAATATTAATAAAATACTATAATTTGTATGTGCCACATATTCATAGTTTTGAAGTCGGTGCCAAGCCAAATGTAACAAAGGTACTCTCTCTAAAGGTATACTCGCCACGCGTGACTTTGAGTGGGATAGCTTCGTCTAGAATAAAACAACCCAAGTGGACAGAAACGCGTAGCCAGACAACCTAAATAATTACAGTAAGTAAGCTGTTTATAATATTAAGTTTTATTTTGTTTAGGGCTTGGCACTGACTTAAAACCTATCAATAGGTAACACATATAAATAATAGTATTTATTATTATTAAAGGTAAAGGTTTGCATGAGAGGTGTATTAAATTAAATTTTTAGTTATTTGATACTTTTCAGTTTTTGAAGTCGGTTTTTTTAATCGTAGTTTTTTTATCCATAGTAAATTTTGAAGTAAAATAATATCAGAATTAGTTTTATTATAATCCCATTAAGCTTTTTGATTGTTCTTAATATTCGTTTACTTTTCATCAAAACGTCGATGAAATATTGTTTAATAGTAGCTTAACATTGAACATAACTTTTTAAACATAAAATAATATTATATACAAAAAAAATATTATTGAGTATTTATTAAAATAATATACATCTACCATGGACCGTTTGCTGGATGCTAGTATTTGTTACTTAGTAAATATAACTTTTTACTAAAAAACATAGCTTGTTTATTATAATGTATATTGAAAAGGTTACCCTTATATGGAAATTGTTCAATACGTCATTTCATTTATTATTGGAGATGAGTTGCAAAATCTGTAG
Source organism: Leptidea sinapis (assembly GCF_905404315.1). Taxonomy (NCBI): domain Eukaryota; kingdom Metazoa; phylum Arthropoda; class Insecta; order Lepidoptera; family Pieridae; genus Leptidea; species Leptidea sinapis. Next base: position 11,911,854 of record NC_066271.1, on the reverse strand, counting down.
AGATGTTAAGTAATCATCATTCATCAACGAGAAGATAATATAAGTATCCGTTAATATATCCTTACAAAATATGTTGGACTATTACTCTAGACACAATGTGTTACATTTTTAACAGTTAGTTTTTGTAAGAAGCTGGTGTTTTTGTGTTTTCTCAGAGATCTGTTTACCTTTTTGTACTGGTAGCAAGTCTTGAACTCAGAAAAAGTGGTGTGAGAAACTAATCGAAAATAATCTTTTCTTCGTCTTATTTAATTTTTTTCTGGATTGGAACTAATTAGGTTTTGTTTCATCAGTGATATATATAGGATTTAAAGCTGACAAACTTTGCTTGCTTATAGAGATGCTTATACAATTTTTCAATAATTTTATACGACACTCGACAGTAATAGACTACTTTTTTGAGACTGGAAGAAGTAAACTATTATTTTACCATATATTTACACAAGAATACCTATCAGTAATACACTTACTCACACTTGACCGTTTTTTTAAATTAAATGACAGGTGGTGACATTTATATTTTCTAAATAAATCCACGCCCACCTACAATTTAAAAATACATACTAAAATTGAATATTAACTTTTTTAACAAAATGATAGTTTTGATTGGATTTTGGGCAATATGAATAAATATAATTTTACTAAACACAGAGATGTAGATTACGGATCTATACGACATTTGTCAGTTAGTATGTATCACATACACAATAAATTGTCACCGACTCGTTTATCAAATTGATTCTCTGTAGAATATCTACTCTCTTGATTCACATTATGAATGCGAACCATTCCATTCTCTAATATAACTCTACGACCATTCAGGTACTTAGCAAGTTCAAAATAAACACAAGGCAAATTGATCCCTAGTGCCTTAACATAATGATAATAATAAGAAAACATCCGTGTCATGATAAGAATGCGTCGATACCAATGTCTACTATAAAGCGAGAGAGAAGATACTTATATACTGCGTGTGAGAGGGATGGATATATGTTCGTGAAACATTTGTGGGAAAACTTAGAAAAGGACTCTAGCTCTAGTGCAATGAATGCATTTCATATTCTTTCTTCTTTGTATTCAAAGAGATGCTGATCTTAAAGTGATATTTGATCTTTTTATGTTAAAGAAGTTTATTGTTTTGTCGGTCCTTTTATAGACCGAATTACTTTGAAGTTCATAAACAGCAATATGACACCGAAATATAAAAAGTTAAGACTGTTAATGAACCCCGCCAAAATTATTCCAAATTCGAATTGTTTCACCACAGACAACGCGAAAACTTTTATTTTTGTCTGTTTACGTGAGTATTATGTGAGAGAATAGAGAATTGGGTATAATAAAGGAACTAATAACATGACAGCTGATAAATTGAAACCGCCGTGAGTGAAGGCGGATTATAATCTGTCTTAGTATAAGTATGAATCGTGTTCAAAGTTAAAAAATGTCTTGAATATCAAATATTTCATAAATTTTTTAATCTGATATTATCAGCACTTAGAACTGCTGATTGTACAAAATTGTACTCCGCGACTGTTGTTTTTTTTGTATGGAAAAGGAGGACAAAAAGAGCGTACGGGTTACCTGATGTTAAGTTATCACTCTTGCAATACCAGAGGAATCGTAAGAGCGCTGCCGGCCCTTAAGGACGTGATTTTTTAAAAGGCACCAATGTCGTATCGTCCCGCAAACACCGCACATGGAAGCTCATTCCACAGGATGGTTATAAGCGGAAGGAAGTTCCTTGAAAACCTCACTATGGAGGATGGCAGCAACATAACGCCCTGTCAAGTAACGTTCTGGAGGCTGTCTCGTAGGTTTAAACAGGAACCGCCTAAAGTCCTCCTCTCGGCAGAGACTCCCGGTGTATAATAGCCCTATAGAGCCTTGTAGACTGATAAGTAAAAGTAACTGAATCAAAGTTGAACTTTTCTCCCCTTAACCCACATTAGACCCCACCTCAAAGTCAATATATTTTTTTTTTAATTACTGAATCTACTATAATATGTTCGTAAAAGTAGAGCTTGTGACGTCAAGAACATAAAAGAAACTCAACGGCCGCTCTTTTAATTATCAACCAGAATTTTACAATAGTTATATTATAAAATACTTCCATAACAAATTAGTTTGTTAGGTTTTGCATCCAATATATGAATCGTGCTCAAAGTTAAATAAAACCTTTTGAATATAAAATATTTCATAAAAAAATAATCTATACTAATATTATAAAGCTGCAGTGTTTGTTTGTTTGTTTGATTGTTTGAACGCGCTAATCTCTGGTACTACTGGTCCGATTTGAATGATTCTTTCAGTGTTGGGTAGTCCATTTATCGAGGAAGGCTATAGGCTAAAATATAGTTCAAAATTAGGGATCCGTAATAAAATTGCTATTTTGTAACAAGGTGTAAAATCGAAAACCTATTTTTGCGTGCGCTGCAAAAACTATTGACAATAGAACAAAATGATGTACTTACAGGCTATAATATAGGCAATAGTTTATTACTTATAAAAGTATGGCGTGAATTATACTTTATATGGCAAAACAACGTTTGCCGGGTCAGCTAGTAAATTATATAAATATAAATTATCGTATTTTGAATGCACCGACCTTTAGAGCTTGAATTCATTGTTTGTATAAGGATGCTTCGTGAACATGATGGTCGTGATTACTGTCATAATTAGTAATCGTAACAAACAAACACAATGAAATATTAACAATAGTAGGTCGACCTGACACCACAAGGAATAGCTCGATCACGAGTTGACGCATGGACCAACCATCGCTCCCGTCGCACATATCTGAGGGAAGAAGAAATACCGGTACAACGCCACCGCAAGCAATGCCATTATAATGATCGCGGTCAGATATCTACTACCAATAACACGGACTCTTTCTATTTTTAGAGATATCAAATAGTGTGTTTTCCGAACAAAGGAAAGAGGCTATTGTTGTCCGAATACCTGAATCTGGAAAAATAAAACGGACATCCGTAAATAACAACTATATTATGTTCTATAGAGAACGATTTGTCTATGTTTTTACACTACGAGCGAATGATAACTCTATTGTCGCAACGAGCAAAACTTATAATTAATATGAAGTAAGTGAACGATTTGTAGCGATTATAATGCACACGGACGAGTAAAAAAAGAATGACTCCGTGCCGTGATATTAGCAAGTGAAGCACCTCCGTGTGTGCGGTTACGGGGGATACCATTTACACAATTTTTTCTCCCTTAAATAAACATATATGGCGACAAATACTTTTATAGTATCGTTTTTACACAATTTCACAACGCACGACGGAATTTTTAAAATATTGTATTGCGACGCAAACTGATCTGTCAGACGGTGGCAAATCTCATAATGGCGGCCGACCGGCTTTTATTAGTGTAAGTGTGTGCGTGGGGCTATGCATTTACTCGTTTAGCGGCTTATTTTGGTGCTTCACTATTGTGTAAGGTGACACGGAGTCCTTCTTTTTTTACTCGTCCGTGATACTAAATTATGTTTTACCAAAAAACAAAAACAGACATAATACATATCAGTAGAAGCAAATATAAAAAAAACTATGATACATTTTTAGAATATTTAAACTTTAATATTCTAGGGTTACGTTACAAAATCCGCATTGAAATTTAACGCTTAGTACTAGCAAAGAGGATCTAAATATTACGTTATAAGAGTCGGGACTGCCTTGGTAAAAATTGAAATTTAGTTCAAACCTGCAGTGATTTGACTTATGTTTGAAATAGTTGTAATTATAGTATGAATGCACGTTTCATACAATCGAGTGAATTATTGGAGTTTATTGGAGTTTACTCCTTAAGAACAATGATATTATAGTATTAAAAGAAGTAGATATGTCACTAGCGCGCCGAAAATCAATCTCCTAAATTGAGTCAATTGGTTCCTTTGGTCGTAGTCGCTCTCTCGATACGAAAACGGCACACACGCGTTTGTTGTTGACAGAATTGCTTACAATTTGATATAGGTACAACATTAAAATGCCGTCTTGTGTTATGGGAAGATGCACTGATGATACGAAAGTAAAAAAAAATCATAGAATTACATACCACAGTTAAGAAATCATGAATTATAACATTTTATTTGATTTCATTATTTATCTAACAAATAAATATGTTGCCATGACAACGCCGGTCGCCGCCAAGCCGATCATAGATTAACGTACAGAAATGACAAAATATTGATGTTATCTGTTGCGGTATGATCGAGGTAGAATATTTTAGGAAAGTATGTAAAAAAGTAATTGTTGCAGTGAATGTAATAATTTTAATAAACAAGTGCGTATATAGGTAGCTGAACTATCAAACTACTAAAACAAGTTTTAGGGTAGGTAGCGGATGTAGACAGTGCTACTTGTTTACGTAGGAGTTTTTTCAGTAACACTGTCCCTTTCAGTATATCCCTTGCTAACTGCAGAAGAATCAATGGATCAATTTCTTCTTCTCCCATTACCTTATTGTAATAAACCCTCAACAAAAAGACATTCATAAAAAATATAAGATACAAAAAATAATAATTGTTATCTTAAAACTTTTTGGGAGCCGTCGTTAGTAAAATTGTAAAAATGGGACCCTTACTGTAGATACCTTTCGGTTTTGTTTTGGTGTCTGTATGTTTTTCATTATTTTATGTATAAATAATTGATATCATTAATGTGGCTATATATTATAATATTATATTAAATTAATTTTTTTATAAAATCAATGACACATTATCTACCTAACTTCAATGCAGTTTCACTACTTTATAGCTTTTACCTTTACTACATGAACTCATGAATGAATCGTAATTTAGGCATAAATCACGGTGTACGGTAGAAAATCATATCTGATGAATTAACTGTATTTTCTCTATAGAAATACGAAGCAATTAGCATATTAGAGTTATCTCTTTTTCGCTTGCGATGATTGCATTTACTATCCTTCTTTGACGTGTAATTGTAATGTAGTGTGCTACTGCAATCTTAAATTATTCATGTGTGCGTTAGTGTATCATTTTCAAACACCGAATTTTGTCTACGTAACCTATATATACTTTTAAATATCATTGCTTAAGAATCGATATTCATATAAGGCGCCCGGTATGAGAAAAATATGGAGAGTAAAATCTGCTTATCAAATGCCATAGTAACTTCTCGCGTACCTTTTACTTTCTTGTATTTTGAAGCTTTATTGTATTATTGAAATTGATTTATTATTATACTTTCATAAAATAAAGTGAAAATTCTATAAATTATGGAAGAAAGTTGTGTAAATAATAGTGCCGGAAAATCTGATAAGCACGTGGGTACTAAGTAAGTTACAATTCATACCTTAATATGACAGGTATTGTATATATAAACATGTGTCCTTTGTATTTATTTAATATTGAATTTCAATATAGTTCATACATTATTTATATGAGCTATGCACATAATTAAATATTTAATTTAATATGGAGAGTACAAGTATATTAAATAGCGCATCATGCCAAATAGACAATTTTTAACCTAACCTATTATTTTATTTTTTAATTAATACGCTTTTATTAGCTTCTGATGTATGTCTGTTTGTAATCGACTCAATTGGACTTGATTTTGTTTACTCCCTGTTCAAAGACTATCGTTCTTGAGGAGTAAACTCCAGTCGTGCGCCGGAGCTGACACACATACTTTTTTTTTCTTAGAGAGTTTCGCTAGGCTGGGTTTAATTAATTTTCTATTTTGTTTATAAAACTTTTTTCCTCAATTTAATAAGAAACACCTTAAATAAATAAATGTGCCTATAATTGGATCTAAATTCTAACATGGTAATATAAAATGTGTATATACTCAATTATTCTATTTTAACAAGAGATAAAGATAGTCTTGCTGTTCCAAATTTCAGACTTCATAAAACTGTTCACTCGTATTTAACAGTCCTGGAATGAAAACTATAAAGGTAGGATAAAACTTGCTGAGTTTGTGCCGGTTCTTTTCAGAATAAGGCCTCCTGGACTTCTCTTGCACAGATGCACGATGGCATCAAATTTGACTTTCATAAGTGTACAAAAAAACCTAAATAAATAAAGATGTTTCAAAAGGAGCCGATCTAATTCCTAGCCAACAGATATGTTTGAAGCGTTTAAGCAAAAGTAAATCATATATCGTGAACTTATAATGTCAAAATGTGGTGTAAGCTGTTGGTGAACCATATAAATCAATTTTATTTGTGAATAGTTCAGCTTCCGTCGCTTTCACTCGTGCCCTCAGCGCGTTCACCCTCACGGAGTAAATTCTCAGTCGTCTTTATTATGAAAGCGTTATACAACGGCCTTGTTTTTCGACGTTGCGAAGGCATTCGAAAAGGATTGAATGATTAACTATTACACAAGGCGTCTCAATACTTAATCCGCGATAGAGTGTGTTTTGTCTTTTATGAACAGTTATGAAGACAGTAACAAAACACACTTGACACCATCAGGAATAATTCAAATTCTTAAAAATCAAAAAATCTTTTTTCACTGTAAAACTTTATAAGATATTTAGTGCAAGTCAAGATGAAGTACAAAAGTCACAATAGCATTCTCATTAGTGTAGGTAACAATAGTCATGAACAATAAATTTAGAAACATTAATTCCAACTGTATTTATCATTCAAAAACAATATGTTATGTTTTTAAAGTGATAATCCTCCACAAATAAAATTTTAAAACAAAATTTTAAAAACGATGTGGGACTCGACCCCACGACCTTTTTTGGACCTCATCCCAAGCTCGCCTCATGATTCGGCGCTTTACTGGCTAATACAAAATGAACGGGACCACTACTATGGCCCCTCCCCACTCGGATTCGAGTAAAGAGCACTTGTTAAATTGGCTAAAAATGTTTACAAGCATACAGGAGATTCTCGTATTTGTACTGGCAGTGTACTGTCATAATATTATTTTCACTAAACTTTTCTCTCAATGAATCCCTTGAACGCATTTTATAGACTGCTCCAATTGCCCTTTTCTGCAGTACAAATATGCTGTCGGCTCTATCTGCGGCCCTAACCCACAATATAATTCCGTAGGACATGACACCATGAAAGTAGCTGAAATATATAAGTCTAGCTGTTTCGACATCTGTCACCCGCTAATTTTTTTTATCGCAAATGCTGCAGAGCTTAGTCAATCAGTTAAAAAATAAAATTAGGTAAATTACTATAACATAAGTTTTTTATACGAGCGCCCCATTGTAGATTAAAGTCTAATGTAATGCTTAGGAATGTTGTCGTTTCTACAGTCTACTACATCAAGTTTGTCAAAAACTAATAGGACATCTGGATTCGAACCGGGGTCTTCTGCTTTCCGAATCACCTAATGTCCCATCTGAGCTATAATAGTCTTGTATATAGTGGCGAAATTTACCTTTGTATTCTAATGTTATTGTAGCTGTTTCTCATTCAAACATGGACAAAACCATTTTTTTTTAATTGAAACCTAGCTAGATCGATTTATCACCCCCGAAATCCCCTGCATACTTAATTTTATGAAAATCGTTGGAGCCGTTTCCGAGATTCAGATTATATATATATACAAGAATTGCTCGTTTAAAGATATAAGATAGGTGTTGATTGGTACTTTACATTTGGAAGTGTAAACCTACTACATTTTGTTTTCCTTTCGATTAAAAGTATGTTATTAACATTAAACCAATTTACCACATCTGCAATGTCGTCGGAAGCCTGACAATTTTTTTTTGCTTTGCTTTTTACTTTAAACATCAAAGATGTATTGTCAGCTAACAGTATAATATCATGTTATAAATCATTGACGTAAGCTAGGAACAAAAAGAGACCCAAGATTGAGTCCTGTGGTACACCCATTTATAATATAGATGTCAGAATGAATTAATGTTAGATGTCAGAAAAAATATAGAATTGAAGTTGAGGAGCTATATTAAATATACTATTACCAAAAATTGCCGTTGTCTGCTGCGTGAAACATATTTTATTTTTTGTTTGCGTTAACTATCAGAGTAACTAAATAGTTGATCATTTGTTCTAATGAATACTAGCACTTCATATATATATAGGCACGGGAAAGTAAGTATTTTAAATTTATCAAAATATGGTTTACAGGAATCAGTGGGGCTTAAATGAAATATATCTCTTATAATACAAATAATATTTATATTTCACATTCTTGTCAGGGATTTTTCAAGTTTCAAGTGTCTACCCAGAGCGAGTTCGGCAATGAACACAAGACACGACAAACAGCATCCAATCAACCAGATGTAGAATATTCCCGCCAATTGAACTAGAGTTATTTCACATCCAACTTGACAGCTATAACTATTTGACATCATGTTTTTGCTGGTTGCACTCGCTTTGTCCAATACAGTAATCCCAATAGCATCATTGTACAATTTTTGACAAATTCCAGCTTCAAAAAGACTTGAAAGAGCTTTCTGGAAACTCTCTACGAAATAACTGTTTTTCCGTATTGCCATCTCGTGGTAAATGAAAAGTATATCCTCAGAAACTCTCAATACATTGGCTTCGCCGTTTGTTGCAGTATCTGCTTGAAAAGACGGCAAGTATCCATCTATTAAAACTGTAGCGCCTTTATTTTTGAGAATTACTTCTTCACAGTGGGTAAAATTATCACAAGAACCGGATGTGTTTGCATATGCTTCGTATCTTTTATCGTCAATGAAGTATTTTGCTGAAAAACGAAGATATGGCTTCGTTTCCGAGGACATTAGATCGTCTATTGTATGGTATAACGTTGGGGGCCCTTGGATTGTCAAATAGGAATAAAGCTGAACACTCATATAAGCCGCAAAATGAATAGACATGTAAAGAAAAAATGCATCTAATACTTTTTGTTTCATAGTTTCAACTCTTAACAATGATGTGGTACCTAAAAAGGCACCCCAGCTATATAAAATAGTATCTTTGATATCGACATGTTGTCGGTTTATTACGTAAAATATCCATGACATGGCAACATAAAATCCAAAAAATATAAGGAAAAAATATAAATCCTTGATTTTGTGCAAGAAAGACTGCCATGATCTCGTATCCCTTTCCACACCATAAGCCCACACAATAGCTTGTCTTGTATAAACACCTGAATAATCAACAACATCGCCGTATATCCTATAAAGTCCTCCAGCACATACGTCTAGGGATCCATTTAGCAAAAATTTTATAAATTCATTATGTGCAAACCTGTTTTCTTCGTCCTTCATAATGTAATAAACTTTAAGAGTCGAATTGAAATGATCAGCTATTATTTTTATGAGCTCGACGTCTGAACCACTGATATTAGATAAATTAATTGAAGCAAGATTATAAAACAAATGTTTTTTTTCCATGGTCGCGTAGGGACTTAACGTTCCCATGCCAACATTAAAATTACATTTTCTAAAGTTTCTTAGGTTCTTCTTTGGGAATACGCTTTGATTTATTTTCAAAAAACCACTATTACAGCTATTAATTTCTTTGAATATAGGTTGATCCACAATATTACAAGTTTTATCCTCAATTTCTACTGTTGCTGTTTTAATTATGTATGATGATCCATTATTTACTTTAGTCACACATGTTATATCTCGCATTATGAATGGTATGCTTGTATTTTTTGAGACTTCACCACACTTATTTTTGGGTTCTTGTGTGATTATCAAATATTTATGATTTTCGCTAAACTTATGATTGAGTTGTACAAAATCTTCACAATTTTCTGTATATATTACAACTAAGACACTACCATCGATTTTGTGCTCGGACTCCAATTTATCCACTGAAATTACTGGAATTTTTTTAAAATTGACTTCTCGTATGAAAGCTTCATTGAAATTAAGAGGTGAGTTAAGAAGAAGAATAGTTGGTTTATAATTCATTTCAAAACTAGTGATTTGCATAACGCATTCAATAAGATTGTTTAATTCTATTGATAATTTTTTAATTTGATGAATATTTGTAGTATTCATTTCGCATATTACTATTTGTATGAAATACCCTAACAAAACGTATAACCTTTTTCCTGACATGTTTTTTTAAATATCAAACATCAACTTCATGCAGTTACAATTTATATATCCACAAACCTCACATTTAAAATAGACATTATTACTTGTAGACAGCTCGTAAAACGAAAATATTCGTAGATTATTTTTTATTTTGATAGTTTACTAAGATATGTTTGCATTGGGAAAATTATTTGTTTGCAAAGCTTAAAGATAATTTTTCCAATTTATTATATTATGCCGAACATAGCACTATCGATGAAATTTTAAATGAAAATCTAGGAGTGTGAGTGAGAAAATGAATGTGCCTACTCCGACGTTATTATACACACCGGTACAATTAGCGAAAAAAAAAAGACGTGTGGCACTCGGGGACTGCCGCGGTATAGCTATTGCATAGCATTTTTTATCAACTTATGCAATTATAATTATTTATTTATGCAGTATTTTTTTTTGATAAAATTAATTTTAAAAAAAGCAAACGGGAAGTGAGTAAAATTTAACATGCAAGATTAGATAACAGACAGACAACGGGACAGCTGAAACTAAATAAAAATGCTTGCCATAATAATAAAAATTAAAAAAACGTGATAAAAAAAAAATAAAGAAATTAAAAAAAATCAAGATGTACCCCAGGCTCGAACATGGGACCTTCTTCACAAAAAGCATACGTGATAACCGCTGTTCCACGGCAACGGTGCCGAAATATCTATATTCATCTAGTAAGTAAGTGTTAGGTTATTTTCGTTACGGAATTTCTGGATTCGGTCTCCACGCTCAAGGCCCGCGATAGAAGCTATGCACTAGCTTAATAAAAAAATATTTAGAATCGTAGTATTGCATAAGTAGTAAAGTCTGGCCTGTTACTGTTATTAAATACATCAGAAATTTATAACTCATTTAATTTATTTTCATAGATATATTTTTGTCACCCGTTAATACAATTTTTTTAGACAGAGGTGAAATCCAAAAAGTTGGTAATTGTAATTTTATTACAAAATGTTTTTATTCTTATCAGCCGTTAGCCTTAAGTTTTTATTCTTATCGGTTGAAAACATGTAAAATGCCGTATTTAACTCCACAAGAGTAAGTTATTCCGAAGAAAAGCTCGAAAAAGACTAGAATCAGGTGAAGAGTGCGAGTGATTCAGTGTACAGTATGTAGAAGATTTAAAGAAGTGGCTATAGGTTCGTACATGTATACATCTCCAAAAGTCTTGAAAGACACCATCGTGTGCATCCATCATTAGCGTAGATCGATAGAAGTCAGCGAAAATGGAGACGTCATGGAGAACGTCACATTAGAATGACATATGGGAGCGGTTCAGTTATATATAGTTATATCGATAGAGGGATATGACTGGTAATCGTTAGATCGTGCCTTGCCTTGCCTCTTCATTCGCCTCCTATAATGATGATGCCTTTATCCTGATGCAGGATAATGCTCGGGCTAACAGTGCTTGTCCCTGGAAACAAGTATATTATCTAAACTTCAAAGTATCCAATCTCCAGATAATACAGTTCTTTCTTCTTACAGTTCTACAGCTACGGGTGGCTATGGAAAATTTCTAGAGTCTGTAGGTCTATTCTCAAAAACAGAGTTCTTGTCCTGAAAACCTCATTTGCCAAGGGTTTTTTTTATTTTAATATTTTATATATCCGGATTGTCTTGACCGCGCAAATTAAGAAGAAAGATATTCTGTATTTTTATTTCTGGAATATAGGTATTTCTCTAAATATATGAGTCAAAGACGTTTCCTTTTACAAGTAGTAATAAATGACGATTCTTTTGACTTTGAATCTTTCTTTTGACTTCAAACTTTATCTGAAAATAAAATCTGAAGCGTCTTGCGTCGTATTGATTCTATACGAGGTATCTGAAGAACATAAAAGAATTTAATCTATTAAATTAAAAATGATAAAATTCCCTTTCACGTGGCGTATTGATGCGTCTGACGTACAGAGTGCTATTAGGGTTATAATATATACGTGACATAGTAATCACAAATAGAGAAAGTTCTCCGTAACCTTAATAAACTAAACACCTAAAGAATAATTGTCGTTCCTTTGTCTCGCACAGTTGCAAGAAGTATTTCGCTAATACCATGCGTCATTGCATTGCTGGCTACCAATCTTATTTGCAATTTCTTTGAGAATAGATGGAGCGAGCTATTATAATCTTTGGTTTTCTCTTAGAATGCTTCCGTAGTCCATTCTAAAAGCCACAAAAATGAACCAGGTTGTTTTGATGCAGCTGTCTATAAGTTCCAGCTCATTTCACTACATTTATTGTCATCTAAAAGGTGTAGCCAAAGGAACAGTAAAACGCAATCAGTTTATAGTAATAATTATAGTGCGGGAAACGACGACGACGATTTTTGTTAATCGCTAGATTATTTACATTGGCATTTTCAGTATTAATATAATGAATGTAGAGGATAATGATGCATGCTTCTTGTCTGGTTCTGCGCAGGCCATCTGAAATTGTATATTATATTAAATAGGCTTAGTTGTAATATGACTGATCAACTTTTAATAAGCGATGCGAATCCGATGCAGTTCAGTTTAGGTACCTAAACTGATTCACTAAAATTCGTACCATGAAGTGCCTTTTACTGAATTGCGTTTGGATCGCTTACGAAGAATGAACGAAATAAAATTGCGTTTCGAAACCTAAATTGATATGATTTTAGCGTTTTTTGCGTAGAAAATACTAAAAATACATTTTATAATTAATTTTTTTATGCTTATTAAATAAAAGTAATATAAATAAATATAGTTCTTTGAATTACAATTTAAATGTTTACTTATGTGTTTTCGTAAAAATAACGAGTTATGAACGCACCTCCATTGATATTTGATTTGACAGGACCACAGAGTAAGTACATTTTTTTAATTCGTTCTTGCGAACAGGCTATAGCCCCGGCCCTTACTGCCTCGTCTTTAATATTTTCATTTTTGGTATTTATTTTCAGTATTTTGTTTTACAAAAAAGACCAATAAAGTATTCTCATCTCATCTTTAATCAATAAAAATTTTCTTTTCTATGTTTTCACTATATTTAAATAGTTATTAACCACACGATTCACTTTCCTCTAAGGAAGTAGCAACTTTTTTCGAATCGGTCACTTTGACAAATAAGCTATCCAGTTTAGGTTGAAATAACACCTCATGGTACGGATGAATGAACGAACTAAATCTGTTTGCGATTCAGTTGATATCATTTTTGACATTCAATTGACATCATTGCGATTTAATCAGTTGATTTGACGTCAACCTAAATTAGATAGCTCATAATCACGTCGTGGTACGAATTAGCAATGCAGTTCATTTTAGGTTGTCAATTAAATCGCAATGAGAGTTCATGGTAGGCCCGCAGTTCTTCTCGCATGTCAAAGCCCCTTTACGAAGTGATGTAGCTTCATGAAGTTACCAAGTGTTGTTGCAATATGATATGTTGTTGTCACTCCCTATGGTTAATAAATATATTTATATTTCTTTTAATAATTTCAAAGATATTTTAATCTATATGTTATTATATATTTGTTATTGGTAAAGGAATTATATTCTGATAGATTTTCTGTAGATATACCCGAAAGCGAGTAGCCCTCTTATTCAAAGTAGACAGGAGTACAAACAAGCGTACGGCTCACCTGATGGGCCGTCATTACCACCGCTTACACTCCCTTGAAATAGCAGAAGAATCACAGAAGCATTGCTGGCCCAGCATGTAGGTGTATGCGCTCTATTTGAAGGTACTCATGTCGTTTCGTCCTGTGAAAACTGTGCCAGGAAGTTCATTACAAAGATTCACGGGAATGAGTCTCTTCTGAGACGACTGTCTCTTTCTATCAGTTCTGACAATTTTTCTCATTGAAGCGTGGTGGTATCAAGGTAACACTTGTATAGTATTAAATATTAAAATCTCGGATAGGATGTAATAAAAATAAAGCTCCTAAAATAAGCAAAACAAAAGCTACGGCCATTTTAGTTCTAGATATATCGCAAGGAAATCAAAACCTTTTGGGTACCACCCACTGTTCTACAATCATGAAGTTCGGGAAGCAGTTTCATTAGCCATGAATTGTTCTTATATGTTAAATAATTTACATATTTATTTGTTGTCTTTATCAGTGTGAGTGTGAAAGCTTCCTTTAACGCCTGTAATTATATTTATGGCAAAGTTTACATTAAACTCTGACTATTTCGATAATTTTCTCATATTATGTACTCGACGGACAGATGGCCGTTGGAGCAGTAAAGTCGAATGACGACTACGTACCAGAAGACGCAGTGTTGGCAGGTAGTCCCCACAAGATGATCTGGTTAAGATCACCGGAGTAGGTCGGATGAGGGCAGCGCAGGACCGATCAAGTCATATCATGGCGATCTATGAGGCTTTGTCCAGCAGTCGACGTTATTAAAATTTATTACAAAAATCTAGTGATGATTCCAAAGAGAATTGTTATATATTATTACCACAGAATAGATCTCTTTAAACTGTTCTGTGATTATTACCAATAGCGAGGATTCCTAAAGTTACTTACAAAATTAGTACAAAACTCCTGGTTGGCGTGTCAGTCGTGCGTGACGCATTCTTCCTTATACCCTATTAGAATTTTATCATTTTTGAGTCATTCAATTCGTACTGAAATATCTGAAATTCTCGTTATTTTATTATGATTAATTCAAAGGACGTTTTAACTACACCGGCCTGCAAAAGTAAGTATCACACTTTTCAAATTAATTTTTTTTCTTAACTATAGAAGGTAGAGATTTAAGATTTAAAACTGTTGTTGCAAATTTTATAGGCTTTAATTCTTAGAAACTAAAATTGTACATTAGTAACATTTTTAACTTAAAAAAGATAAAAGAATGAAAATAGATATTTTTAGTTTAGTGTAAAAAAAATCAACTAAAATGTATTACATGTTATTTAATTTTTAATTACTGGTATTACCTCCTCGAGCTCTGATTACAGCTTCGAGCCGGTTTGGCATACTGAACACTAGGTTTCGGAGCCGATGTTGGGGGTTATTCTCTCATTCTTCTACCAGGGCCTGCTTTAGTGCCCTGAGGGTAGTAGGTGGTGGTCTGCGATTTCTGACTAGCCTCCCAAGCTCATCCCAGGCGTGTTCAATCGGGTTGAGATCAGGACTTCTTGATGGCTAAGCCATCACGCTGATACCGACCTCCTGAATATACTCTTGTACGATATGAGCCGTATGTGGCCGGGCATTATCATGCATCAGCATCGATCCATCATCCATATTTGCTAAATACGGCCCTGCATACTCATTGAGAATCTCTTGAGCATATCTTTGCCCAGTGAGGGTGCCATTTTCTATGGCTACTAGCTCTGTGCGACCTTCTGAAGATATGCCAGCCCATACATGTGCACTGCCTCCACCGTATTGGACTCTTTCTGAGATGCAGGCTTGAAGGTATCGCTCACCAGGTCGCCTGTAAACACTTCGCCTTCCATCAGAAGTGTAAAGAACTCATGCAGTGCGATGCCGCAGTCTCGCTACTCGATGCTGTCTCTCGAGTTTTGGGCTACTCGCTGGTCTTCGGGGTTTCAAATTTGCTTCAGCAAGTCTTCTTCTCACTGTACTGTCACTAATGTAGTCCCTCCGGTTCTGAAGTTGCTGGACTTCATCTGCATTTTGGTGGCGATTTCTTAACACAGTGGAAATAATATAACGATCTTCTCGGGCACTGGTACACCTGGGTCTGCCATTACGAGGTCTCCTCAGATGGTGTCCAGTCTCTTCGTACCTTGGCTTTACCTTCTGGACCGTTCGTACCGTCACACCCACCATTCTTGCAGTGCGACGCATACTGATGCCTAGTTCCAGAAAAGCCATGATCCTAGCACATTCTTCAACTGAAAGGGGCACCATAAATAAATGTTATGTGCTTTTTAGCATAAATTTTTAAAACAAGACCCATCGATCTTGAAAAAAATTCAAAACAGAAAGAAAAATGTGAATGGAAAAATTGTAATTCGGCAACTTCCACTTTGAAAAAGGAATGGTTTTGTTTTTGAAGTTTTTTTTCAGCCAATTCTTAAAAGAAAGTTACCGACTATAAAGTTTTTATGTACAAAATTAAATTCTCTTTGGAGTCCTTTTTATTTCGAAAGTATATCTTGTGAACTTAAAACGTTATCCCAATTTTAAAAGTGTGATACTTACTTTTGAAGGCCAGTGTATTTGTAAGCTCTTTTATTTGCAAATCGTGTAATTTTTTCAAAGAATTTAATAGTATAAACAAATTAATACTAGCTTAGTTGGTATTGGGAATTCAAAGGCTATTAATCTGAATTGAGAAGCTTTAATTAGTTGTTTCTGAATGTCAATTGAATAAAGATTAATTTGAATTAGAGATGTCAAAGACTAAATACAGACATAAAATAGTGCTGACTTTACAAGATATTTTCAATGAATATCCTTCATACTTATTACAAACCAATTTACAACATGCCCAATTAATAACCATCAAAACAGCAAATTAATTTGTCATACTAACAGACAAACGTTGCGTTTTTTCTTATATTCACCTCAATATTTTTAAAGCCTGTATGACATTCACAGCAAAATTACATCACATGATAATTATAGCCAATTATTTATAAGTACGTAATGATACGAAAATCTGTTACGCATTTCATGTGTGTCGTATCGTATCTTTCTTCAATCTTTTTAACTCAGTTTACTAATTATTCATAAGTATATCGCATTTCATGTGTTGTATCGTATTCTTATTCAAATTGTTTTATGATAGTTGGTTGAAGAATTATTGTTCTTTGTAGTTTTTATGAGTTTGTTGTCAGATATATCTGTAACAACCTATGCATAAATATCAAGACGTCCTATTTATTTGGAAAGTAGGACGTACCACATGGGTACAGATGTAAAAACATAAATATTATGTTCATAACTAATAGATAAAATTGTTTGTACATATTTGTCAAACGAATAATCATTCAAATCAGGGAGCCACGGCTCATATCACTTCAAGTATATACTCAGTTACAATTAAAAATAAACAAAATATTACATTTGAATTTGGTATATCTCATTTTTTATGATTGTTCATGGAGTTTTCTTATTTTGGCGCCAATATATTGTACAATATTTTGCGATATTCAAATGGAGTGGGGTGATAAAGAGAACCGAATCGCTGTGATTGCATTAAACAAAGTGGGTGTGGAGCCAAATGCAATTTTCAAAACTCTCAATACGCTTGGTATTAGTAAAATGTTTGTGTACCGGGCTATTAATATGTATAATGAGACCTACTCTGTTTGTAGCAGAAAAAGATCTGGCCGTCCACGTAGTGTTCGTACGAAAATGATGGTTAAGCAGTAAGGAAAAGAATTCGAAGAAATCCTGTCCGAAAGCAAAAGATTTTACCTCGGGAAGAAGATATCACCTAGAACCATGTCGCGTATTTTAAAAGATGACTTGGGACTTGCAGCCTATAAGTGACGTACTGGTCATTTCTTAACTGATAATTTAAAAAAGAATAGGGTGGTTAAATCGAAACAACTATTGAAGCGGTATGTAAAGGGAGGTCACAGAAAAATTTTGTTTACGAATGACATTAAAAATTTTAGATGTATAGTAAAAAATAAATTAACATCTAAGGCCTATTATAATGTGAAAGATTATTTGAATGATATAGTTGGAATTAATGTTCTAAATTTTGTTAATGAATATTGTTATACTCATTTGAATGCTATTGTAACTTTTGTACTTCATCCTGACTTGCACTAAATAACTCATAAAGTTTTACAGTGAATAAAGATTTTTTGACTTTGACTTTGACTTAACGGCCGTTTTCAATAACCTATCTATGCTCAGATTAAAATACTACAGGTAGACAAATCTATCCCTTTACCCTTACTTACATTACAATAATCCATCGACAGATAGCATTAGACTATAACTAATAACAAACTATATTGGACATAACTATGGATAAATAAGATCTTGTCATTAAACGGTGCGTTATTGAAAACAGTCGTAAGAAAATTAGAATGCTGTTACAATGTGAACACTCCTTCGATTTACTTAACAATTCGAGCACGTTTCAAACACACTGACAATAATACGTTTATTACTTCGACCTTGTTCATGTTCGTCAGGATAATAAAAATTGAAACACACAATAGAAAAACAAATCGAGTTTTAAGATAGGCATTTGCGGCCATACAAATAATCTTTAACTTAAACTTAAGAGGTTTATTAAATTCAATCTTTATTAAGTTAGTTTATAACTTTTATTTTTTGAAGTCAGTTTCTTTGACGCAGTTTTTTTTATTTTTAATGTCTGTAATAGGTTTTTCTCCAAACTGCAGTTGGTTTTTCTCGATTACATCGGATAAACTATAAGATTTCCTTGCTTTTTTATTGTCATATATTATACAAAAGCTCTGAGCGGCATCGCAATTCCGTTCGTCACTTTGAGACTTTAGTTGTTAAGTCTAAAAAGCCCAATAATATCACTAGCTATGTCGCTAAAAAGGCTCTTTGTTAAAAAGCCTTTCATTGGTAATATATACAATAACCAAAAAAAACAAGATGGACAACATGTAGGAAATATTTTTCATACAACTTTTCTAACCGCATCTCTGCGGTCGTTCAGTCATGACTCAGTATCGTGGGTATCGTCGGATGAGTCTGCCTTCATCAGTGCCTGTCCATTGCCTCCCTTACAACGGACTAAGTTCTACAACATAGTCGAGAGTTGGCCTTTCACTTAATCGGTAGGGAACCCTCCGCAGGCTCGTTTTTGGACGAGACGAGCAGGACCTTCAGCTGATGATAATTGATACGCCTTGCCCAATGCAGTGCCGCTCAGGATTCTTGAAAAACTCAAAAATTCTGAACGGCCCTACAATTGCGCTGGTTACCTTGAGACATAAAATTCTTATTTGCCCAGTAATTTCACTCGCTATGGCGCTCTTAGACCGTAGCAGAATAATGTTTACACGTTACTTCTTCACGGCAGAAAAAGGTGCTAGTCCGAAGAAGCCTCCCACTGGTAATGCCCATAGTCGCCTCTTACGACACCCTTGCGCCCGGGACTTCCCTATTCTTTTTATAGCCCGGGGAGCACAGGGCACAGTTTACTTCAGTATTCCTAACTACGATCAGCTTTTCAAGGCTCTCATCTGCCCTCCTCGTTATGGGACCGAAATAGGTGAGAATTCTCTGTTGGCAGATTGTAGAGAGGCGGGGTCGGATATGAAGCTGCGAAAGGATAGATGCATTGGCGTGCTAATGGCAGATCGAAAAATGCGCCTCCATCGCCTACTCGCATATTTGTATGAAATATTTGAATTATCACAGCGGATACTCCAAAGGGAGTACCTCTCTCTCCCCAGATGTCGCTTCCGATGAAGGCTTAGAGGGCACATGTCCAAAGCCAATCAGTTGGTGTTTAGTGGGCAGGCACGTAGGCTCTTGTGAGTCCCATATAACCAAAAAAGCCGTTGGTATGCATTAGCATTCACCACCTCCCTCCCATCCATCGCTTTCCCGGGTAGCCTTTTCTCCTTAGTCTGAGCACAAAAAAAAGGAATTCCGGCCCATTTGTCACATCAATATTCGAAGGTATATAGTATAAAAATACTATTTACTATAAAAATGATTTAATATTGTTACAATAAATATTACCTTCGAAGCGTCAGCGTCAGAGGTGAACTGGAGTACTCGGGAGAGATAAGGCACGCACCACTTTATTATCCTTGTCGGCTGGAAATATGAGTTTTCATCATTCGGCCCGAAGTAAGTCTATTTCTGTTATGCTTTATTTTTATTTGTATGTATTTCAGCTGTCAAATCAAACCGCTTTACTTCACAGTCTCTATATACGTTTGCCTACAATATATATGTCTACAACAAGATCTCAAAAAATATATGAAACTTTTGTTGCGAATTTAAAAAAATCTATTGGTGCATTATAAACGTTATAGCATTGTTCTTTCTTATTGGCACGAATTTGTTCCAAACTTAAGAAGTGCATGAAATTCTGGTGTTTTTTACGCTTATGGGTCAAGTTGGCTGGCCGGATGTTATGACTAGTATATCAGTACTTTTACATGAAAAACATTTTTAATGAAGCGTCTGTGGCATAATGGGAAAAGCAGTTGACCCTCACCAAGGAGCCCCCAGTTCAATACTCGCCCATCATCTCAAACATCTTGAGGTATTGCCATCCGATATTCATCAAATCCAACGACCTGTTATAAGTACATGTGGCCTACATTTGGTGTGCCAGTTTTCAGGTCAATACAACATGGATACTGTGAAACAAGCAAGTTCTGTCATCAATAATGCCAGAAACGCTCCTGTGAGTACTTTTCTTCCTTTTGTTGTGGGAAACATGCACAGAGCCGGTCCGAGGTTCGAGTCTCCTTAGGAGACGCCCCGCGACTGTTGTTGCGTAGTCTTTGCGGTGTCCAAGCCTTCAGGGCTAACAGCATAGAGGAGGTTTTTAATCGGTAGGGGGTGTCCGAGTCCGACATATCGGCCCCGTTTCGGGGTCTTCAATACGTAAATGTATTTTCCTCCTCTCCAAAAAACATAAAAAAATAAAATAGTACTCTTCTTTTGCAAGTTAGTATTTCATTAGAAAGGGTGCCTAACTAGTGAAATTACTGCACTATCCAAATGTTGTGAATTTTTCTTGAGTGTTAATTCCACTAAGATTTGTATCCAAATCGACACGTTTCGGCTATCAGATACAGGAGACATCTTCAGGAGATGCTGACTCGCCAAATTCTAGCACAAGACTGTGTTGAATCGTCGCCGTTGTCTTCTCACCTACTGGTGGAGGCGGAAGGAGGGTGTCAGGGCTAAGCCCTGGCTCTTACTTTCCCAATACGTTGGCAGAGTCATTGGGTATTTAGGCTTTTTTATATTTCGCTGCTGAATTGAATGAGCCAAAAACCGCTTCTTAATACCCTCGCCACATAAATTGGCACACAGTGTTTGGTTGGCTTTTGTGACGCATAATAGATACTTTTATAAGTATCAGTGGCGAAGAGACCACAGTTTGTTCATCATTTCATTTGGATTTTCGCAAAATAACGTTATTAATTAAATAACTGCAATACTAAGACTTAAGCTGTGATGTCTTAAGGCGAGAGCTGCTCACAATTTAGGATAATATTCAGTAATCCTGACTGGCACTGTATTGTAAAGGCTGAGCGCAAGGATTATCTCTTACCAGTAGGTAATATTTTGGTAATTTTGTCACTTTTAGTAATAGATGTAATTTAACTAAAGAATGTATAAATTGTTTTACAACCAACAAAAAGGTGCAAGCAATTAAAAATGCAAGGTCAATAAAACTTCGATTTGTCATCCCAAATTTAATTAATTATATATTCTACGTTATACATTATACACGTGGAACGGATAATATATTCATTTCTTGCAATTTACATCTAATCATCATCGTATCAGCCGGAAGACGTCCACAGCTGCCGAAAGACCTCCCCCAAAGATCTCCAC
This sequence comes from Leptidea sinapis, assembly GCF_905404315.1. NCBI lineage: Eukaryota > Metazoa > Arthropoda > Insecta > Lepidoptera > Pieridae > Leptidea > Leptidea sinapis. Next base: position 11,890,326 of record NC_066271.1, on the reverse strand, counting down.
GACGATCAGTCCTGCGCTGCCCTCATCTAACGTATTCCGGCGAACTTGACCAGATCATCGGTCCATCTTGTGGGCCTACAAAAAATATCTTTGCCCTGTAGTATCCCATTGGCCACAGCAACAGCAAAGCTAACGGGATCCTCCAAAGGGAAATAAACTCTCTCGTGAGGGTAGAATGAAAAAACAAACGCATGCTATCGCAATCTGCTGACTTACCAAACACGATGGGTCGCTGATCTGCGACGTGGGCGTCGAATAGGCAAAATGCAGTTCTGACTAGGCAATGGGTGATAAACGTCACGAGAGTATATGTAGTCAGCAGCAGACAAAATAAGTACGGCATATGGCCAATCATGTTTAGTTTGAGAAGACTCAAGCAATATTATAGGGTTATATTGTTAGAGTTTGTGGAGCACGTTCTGCATCCTAATAACCTTGTTAAATTTTGAAATTATCGAACTTATCGTATTGTACAAGGGGTGTACAAAAAGTAATCGGATAATGACATACTTTCACTCAACAAAATCCAAGAAGTACATCTAGGAGTTTCTATTAGGAGTTTTCATTTAGATAAGTCCCGATAAGTGGGTCTTAGGCTACCTGTCATTCATTGCTAACAAACATTCACGATATTTTATTATCTCAAAAGAACGTGAAATAGAGTTTCGCACAGCATGTTTTCGGGGTTGATTCGTTTTTCCTTTCCGGTTTATTTGGATCTATATTGTTTAAAGCGCGCGGTACTGCATTGTTATGTGCAGGGTGTATGAAACAAACTAAACAACAGGTAATCAAGGTTTTTCATATGCAGAAATTCTATTTTGAGCATATTTTCAGCATCCAATTGAAATTTTTCCACAATGAAGCATTTTTATTGAAGTAGGCGTTACTTTGCAGAAATCCATAATTATACAAATGATTTAAGTTTTCTTTAGTGTTTAATTCCGCCAATATTTTGTCGTCTCGCCAAAATCTGGCACGATCGTCTCGTGCGTGCAACACAACACGTCCTGAGGATGCCTCGTGTAGAGGCGAAACACGTGTCGAATTGTTTAAAAACAAATTTTGGCGGAATTAACATTCAAGAAAACTTAAATCATTTGTATAACTATGAAGCATATTGTATTCGTTGTTAAATCACAGTAAATACCGTAAAACAATATCCAGATTGAGACATTATATTGCATATCTAAAGACACTTACAGAAGGGCATGAATGAAAGAAATTAAAAGTGCTTACCAGCCCAAAATATAGAAACTGTCTTGAACGAGGCGCCTGATAACGTTTTTCTCTCTTATAAGTAGCTGTCAATTGCATATGCTTTGTGTATAAGTATACATAGGCGTAGTTGAGTGTCTGTTAGAATTAATGTGAGTTGACAATACTGAGTACTTATAACCACACACGCACATAACAAATTCACCATTCTCTTTCAAAATACCATGGGCAAATATTATTTCTTAAAATGAATCGATCTTTCATGCGTTATCATAACTGAAAATGTTTCAAGCAAAATATTGTGAAAAATAATATAAGTTATAAGAAGTAATAGCAAACTATTCTACCACTTCTTGTATCTTATATCATTTGTCATATGTTAATTATAAATTTTATTGTTAACGATACTTATTGATGTCAAAAATTTTTTTTTCTTACTGAATCTACTGCTACTTCGTAAAGGGTTAAGATAATGCGAAGAAGTAGCAAGAAACTCATTGCCACTCTTTTTACTACACACGTTATAACACTGTAATCCATATTTTTATAAAAAAAAATCCCGCTGAGTTTCTTGCGCCCGTTCTTCTCAGGTCTGACGCAGTCTATTTTGAATAGGTGGTAGTTTTTGACGTTCAATATTTGAATTTGAATTCAAAACTGCCATATTGTGTCATCTTTCTACAGGACTCGTTTTCGCCGGACTTCTGACAGCCATGGCGGACAGAACATTAACTGTCGACTGTTCCCAACAAAACAGTTATAATAAGCTTCTGTAGTTTCGAAGACATATTTAATCTATCTATATGCTATATGAAGCACAAAGATGGCGCTAAAAAATTATATTCCTCAGTAACAATAGGTACAGACCTCCATAATATATCTTTGGATAGCATAGCTTAAGTCTAAAGTTCAAACATTTCCCATAGAGTGACATAGAATTTCCGGATGATTCGATACCAGTCATTTTCAACAAAATTTCGTAATCTCGACTAAGGAACCCAGAATCACGAAAGCAATCAGTAAGAAAATCCAATTAATAGAATGCAAGGACAACAATTTGTCATACTTGAGTTAATTATTATGATAAGTGCTTTGTTTGAATTGAGTACATTCAGGTTTATAAATGTTTTTTCACGTGGAATGGAAAATATTATCATTCCTAGCAATTTATATTTATTTGTAAGTTAATACTTGTGAAAAATTAATGTTAAGTTACTATGTCTGAGATTATTTTATGATTATAAAAGAAGGTAGGTAAGGCGCATGGCGTCGGACAGACCACCAGTACGTGAGTAGTGATTTAGTATTAATCGGAATCTGCGGAAGTGAAACAACGCGTCTTCTAGAACGTAATAATCATGAAGATCTCATATAGAAAATATGATCGGCATATAATTTATATATCCCAAACATATTTGACGAAGTAAAACGATACTCAATCAACTATAAGGCTCGTTTTACAACTCACCCAAACCCGCTATCCAGCTCTTGCAGCAAAATCTGATTGCAAGACTTAGGAGAGCCAATGTGCATGGAGCCCCATTGCCCCATCTCCCCTTAGTTAGGTAACTAAGGGGAGATGGGGCAATGGGGCTCCACCTCGCCAAACCTCAACCTTTTGTAACTCACCTGATTATAGTCTTGAGGACTCAACGGAAGAAAAACAGTTTCGAATAAGACATACAGATAATGTGTAATATGTATTGGTCTGTGGTTTATAGTTGCAGGTTCTGGAAGATTTTCCGCGGTTAGATATACAGTAAAAGCTCTTTATTGGCGGGGTAAATGTTGATACAGAAATCGTGGATCATCATCATCGTCAGCCGGAAGACGTCCACTGCTGGACAAAGGCCTCCACCAAAGATTTCCACGACGATCGATCCTGCACTGCCCTCATCCAACGTATTCCATCTTGGGGGGCCTACCAACACTGCGTCTACCGATACGTTGTTGCCATTCGAGGATTTTTATGCCCCACCCACCATATGGAATGGTAATTTTGTAATATTGGCTTAAAGGTATACGTTCCTGTGTGACAAAATAAAATATAAATTAATAAAAAAAAAACATTTTAATTGAAGTTTTTTACCATTTTGATTATTTATTGTCTTCGGGAATTATTCATTAGGAAATGGTTTCAATAATTTTGTATTTTTTCTCGCTTGGCAGTTTTTAAAAGCTCCTTTAATTTGTTGGAATAAGGTCTATTTTATTTTATTATTAGTCCACTTGACGACGCGTATACAAAGGTTGTTGGGTTTAATACCTATTGGTATCCATCTACATATGTACCGATGTACGGATTAGATCCGCAAATACAGAAATCTTAGACGCAAATATAGGGTTTGGGTCGTATTTTTTTTAACCGCAAATAGTGAAAACGCAAAAATGAAGGAACCGAAAATAAGGAGCTTTTACTGTACTGAAACCCCCCGTTCCGATTAATACCAAATCACTACCAACACAAAACTTCAGGGTAACAACGCGCGGCAACTTTATTGTTACTCATGGTCTGCGAGGATCACTTACCTTCTTTGTGGTCTATTAAATGATATTAAAATAGAAACGAGTTTGTATATCACATAGTATATTTTTATTTATACTTTTTATTAATCTGACTAGCTGCTGCCCTCGACGGCGTGACGATAAAGAGCAAACATACCGACTCTCCCGAACTTATGTATTTCCTTAACTTATACACTGAATCACTGACATTTTCTGAACTTCATTTTATCATACATTCTGAAATCAAACAGTTCAATAACAGAATACTAAGGCTGGGTTGCACCAACCAACTTTAGCAATAACAAACATATTAAAGTACCGGTTAAGTAAAAATGAGTTGCACCATTTGACAATTTTTAGATGACGTGATAACTTTAACTATTCATCGTAGCCGTTCAATCTTTGGCGGTTAAAACTTTTGTTAATGTTAAATAGATTAATACCAACCTGTCAAAAGTTTCAAATAAATACTCGCTTTTTAACATTAACTTTAACTATGCCAAAGAACACAATGGTGCAACACATTCCGCAGTTTATGTTGAAGACAGCGTTACTGTTAACGTTACATTTTACTTAAGCCTTAATTAAACAACTACAGATAATTAAATGAAACCCAGTGTAATTGTCGTCCTTGTATACTTTCTATATTTACAACTTTATATGTTACTGTTTTAATTTTCGTTTTGTGTGTTGTAATTTTGTAGTTTTCACTTTTGGTTTAAAATATCTTTGTTGTTTTTTGTTTTGCGTTATTGTCCATTGCAAACATAATTAGTATTTAATTTATGGATCTGTTTTCTCTTTTTGTTTATGTATAATTGTAACCTTACTATTGTAAAATACTGTTTTGTTCCTGAATAAATAAATAAATAAACTTTATCCAACAGAATCCAAGATGTTGAACCAGCAGTTCCCATCGACATTGTTATTGAAAAATCCGGCAACATATCCTACACACCCATAGTCATGATGATACCAGACAAAGAACCATTACTGTCCAGAAGACATCGCAAAACACCCTGGCATTTCATGTTCGGTCCGGATGAACCTGTTCCAGATGAAACAAACTCCACCATTGATAATCTGGCCCATGGTATTGTTCTATTCTTTGAAAAACTTGCATTGGAATTGAACCACACTCTGCTGGGTAAAAATAGTGGTAATAAAAATGTGAATTCACTTAGGTTTCGTGAACGGAATGGGATTCAAAATATAATTATCAATTAAACGTTGTTTTTCATAGAAATTGTGCTGTTTTATTTCGTTCTTGCATCCTTTCTTACCTGCATTTGATATGTGAATCATAATTTCAAAAACGCTTATATGTCACATTGATTAAAATACCAATTCGTATCCTCATCGATCGATGAACACATATCAATGTAACGATGTTTGATTGATGATTGTAATGAAAAATATTGCAATCTCTGAACGCCAATTGCAGCTAGTATATATTTCTAAGCGAGATTGTAATAATTATTATAATCTGCCACTTCTTTATTTATGTTTTCTTTCTTTCTTTATATTTCGTATGAGAGAAATTTTGCAGCAATATCGTCACGATTTTCAGTTACGCGCCATGTTGTTTTTCTTATCAAAATTCTGTATAGTGACGTAAAGAATAATATATTAGTTTGAAAATAAAATAAAAAGACTTATTCAAATTGAAGTGAATTAATAGTAAAAGTGAGAGTGATTATTGTATATTTTGTTTGATAAATTCAACACGTGAGCTTGATTTTATTATTTTGTATGCATGTCTATAATAGTAAAATAGGTTTAATTTATTACGGATTTTTTTTTCTTAAACATAATCTAAACAATTTCTGTGAAGTTGTAAATAGTAGAAGACTGTACTCTGGTAAATAAACAATATAATTTTTATCACATACTATATAATTTTAAAGTGATACGTTTATTACATCACCTCAAATTTTTTCATCCACCTATCGCATGACGCATTACAACCGGCCGTTTAGTAGAGTTGAAGTTGATTCATTAATTTCAAACCACTTACCGTCAGGTTTATTTACATTGTATTTTTGTTTCGTTACTATATTTTTTTTTGAATAGCCTGAGGGTGGTTGCTCCATTCCCATCATTAAGGAAGTTGATTTTTTATTGTGATAACCCTCACTTCTGGGATTAATTACACAAATTTAATTTGAAAACAAAATTTAAAATGTAGATGAAGCCACAACCTAAGAGTTGAACAAGACATATCAAGATTTATGAAAGTTACGTCGCTCGAACGGTTGGCTCAGGGGAAGAGCGCTCGTACGGAACGTGAGAGGTCGCGGGTTTGAGTACCGCATCGTTAATAAATTAATTAATTCATCAAAAATAAATTGTGTAAAGTCATTTATGGTATAGTAACCTTTAACATATTTCTTTTAAAGTATTTCTGAGATCATGTTGTAAAAGCGCTATAAAAGATTCACTTACACTTTCTCCATTTTAATAATAGTTTTTTGAGGGCTCGATGACTGACAAGTTATAGTGATGTCCTAAAGCACGTAACAATCGATTTCGCTTATTTTTTGTAAAAAAGATAGCATAACATTCATTTTTAAATTTATTAATATGAAAATAAAAATTTCAGAATCAATAGTAGTAATCGATATGTATGGCACATCACTAAGTGGGCGGTACCCGTCCATGAAGTACAATATTATTTGTATGAAATTCCAACTTATATAATACAAAACTTCATGGGCGTCTGTCTAAAAACTATTAATGAAATGGACAAAGTATAGTCAGAATTATCCTTTTGGTGAACGTACGTATAATAGCGATTAGAGTCTTATGTCGGTATGATTAGCTACCAGCCATTTTTAAACAATAGATTTCGTAATCTCGATTAAAGAACCCAGAATTACAGAAGAAATCGTTATGAAAATCCAATCAATAAAATGCAAGGACAATAAAACTACAATTTGTCATACTTAAGTTAATGTTAATCATTTTGACAGGCGCTTCATTTCCACTGACTCATTGCTAAATGTTTCTTTACTTGAAATGGAAAATATTGTTTTTCCTTGCAATTTATATCTATTTGTAAGTTAATATTTGTGAAAATATAATATATGATAAGTCAATATGTCTGAGAGTATTTTATGATTAAAAAATAAAAAGGTAGGTATTAGAAGGGACCCCTTAAATATGTCGCCTCATAGACCTGACATTGATAAGTGAGATCGTCTAAGTGAGTAGTGATTTAGTATTTATCGGAACGTTGGAAGTGAAACAATATGCAAATATGATGTATTTCAGTATATCTAACTTTCTCTTCCAGAAACTGTAACTATATCAATACCACAGACCAATACATACTTTCATGACAGGTCATAACTTTAACTATTAACCATTAAAGTTATTGTTAACGTTAAATAGGTAAATAGGGACACATCAAAAGTTTCAAATGAATATCGATATCGATATTGCCTTGTTATTTTACTTTTGTACATTAACTTTAACTATGCCAAGGAGTGCGATGGTGCAACACATTCCGTGGTCTATGTTAAAGACAGCGTTACTGTAATCGTTATAATTTACTTAAACCTTAATTACACAACTACAGCTAATGTGATGCAACCCGGTCTAATTGTCCAGAGGCTCTTTTACACAGGATGCCGACTAGTTTGTGGGTACCACAACGGCGCCTATTTCTGCCGTAATGTCTAAACATTACTGTGTTTCGGTCTGAAGGGCGCCGTATCTAGTAAAATTACTGGGCAAATGAGACTTAACATCTTATATTTCAAGGGGACGAGCGCAATTGTAGTGCCGCTCAGAATTTTTGGGTTTTTCGAGAAACCTGAGCAGCACTGCATTGTAATGGGTAAGGCGTTTCAATTTCCAGAAACTGAACGTCCTGCTCGTCCCGCTTTTTTTAATAAGGGATATTTTCATTAAAAAAAAAATGACGACCGTGTATACTTTCTATATTTGCAACTTTATCCAACAGAATACAAGATGTTGAACCGGCAGTTCCCATCGATATTGTTATTGAAAAATCCGGCAATGTATCCTACACTCCCATACTCATGATGATACCATACAAAGAACCATTACTGACCAGAAGCCATCGCAAAATGCCCTGGAATTTCATGTTCGGTCCAGTTGAGCCTCTCGAAGTAGTAAACTACACCATTCCAAGTGTAGCCCATGGTATTGTTCTACTCCTTGAAAAACTTAAAACTCTATTCGATAAAAATAGGGATAAAAAAGTCCTGAGTTCGCTAAGGATTCGTGAACGGAATAGATTGCTAAATTTAATTATCAATTAAACAATGTGTATCGTAGAAATTGTGCTGTTTTATTTCGTTCTTGCAGCCGGTTTCCTAAAACCACATATTTGCTTCTATGATTCTGATATTATTTAAAATATTCGGAAAGACTTATTCAGATTAAGTTGATTTATTTTATTAAAAGTAGAAACTTCTAATATTTTCTTGATAGAATAAGCACAGTTTCAATGAGAGCAGTAGGCTTAATTCAAATCCAAAAATTTTTTTCAAAATAGGATTAAAAATCACTTATTGAACTCCAACTGCGATGATGGCGGTGACCAATGAGGCCTTGGGCAGTATGACAAAAGTCAAGAGTCCAGAATGGATTACACTTGCAAGAGATAACGATAAGTGGAAGTCATTGGAGGAGATCTTTGTCGAAGGACAAGCTGTTGTTGGAAAAACCTATTGTCAGTAACAAAATATGTATATTATAAGGCTTATGTATTTTATTTATTAAATTTCAAAAACTACGACCCAATCGAATAAATTGTAGTTAAAAAAAAATAAAAAACACGCTCTTTGTAGAAATCCGAACTAAAAATAAAAAGAATAGAAAGAAAATTTATCTTGAAATTTAAAATTTACGTCAATTCCTGCCTCGTAGACGACAGATGAAAATCATATAAATTAACAAACAATTTTATTTCGCAAATTGAAATGTGCAATAATTTTACCAAATTGTCATCGGTCCTCGATAAATCTACGAACTTTGAACGAACTCTGGCCGTTTAAAGTGGCTTAAAATCGCGCCCAATTGAGTCCGTTACAAATAAACATACATACAGGTGAAGCTAATAAAAAGCGCGTATAAAGTATGCCTCAGACCTGCGAAGAACGGACGTAAGAAACTCAAATATAATGAATCAACGGCGGGTCGTATTTTGAACAAATTTGCTTCATGAACATATTGTGGTACTTTTCATTTAATTATAGCTTGATTGTCTCCCGCGAAATGGCAGCTTAGATCATCTGGCGACCATCAGTTCTTACCAGATATAATATGTATGTAATGTCATAATTAAATAGCTGTGCACATAACATACTCCCCGGACACACAGTCTAACAGTCGCATCGTTCGGATCTAAATTAGGAACGGCCTCGACATGCGCAGGCGCAGTCCCACACGCAAATCAAAACGTAGTCGTAGCTCTTATTTACATCACCCGGATTATATCCGTGAAATCCAGTTTTAAAATGGTGAGTTTTTTTTAATATAATTGGTTAATTAATCTCGTGTCAATTTCTCTCAATTACTTCAAATCTTTGCAGTTGAAGTGAAGTGCTCAAAATGAAGTTTACTATTGACATACTCGGAGTGTTTTTGAAAATTGTAATAAGGGTGAGTTATTGGCTTGTTTTCATCGCAAAATTCATTCATTTCTGTGAGTATAGACTTACAAGTTGACGTTGTATAATAGTTTTGTATAATATTAACTACACTTCATTACATAATAACGTTTTGTACGTTTCAATCATTTTTTGTCAAACGACAAGTTAAACCAATCAAATGAATGCTACCTCAGAGCCATCTAGTGATAGAACTCGCATTTTCATGAAGCTTTTTATTTTATTTAACAAAGCCTTCGTTTCGTGAATAGCATAATTCTTTTAACGCAAATTTGATTTGTCTGATACTTAACTGAATATTAAAAGGGGTTAACTAATTATTTGAATTTAATTTATAACCTTATAAGACACTTCAAGAGAATACATAATAAAACGAGAACATAATTTGAACAATATTACTTAATTACTGAAAAGGCTTCATTATTAATATTTAAAAGAGATTAATTATTAATAATAAAACTATTTTTATACTTTTATTATTTATTTATTAATGTTAAGTTACTGTGAGTGACTTAAAATATTTTAGTATTTTAATGTTAAGTGACACGGAACAGAAAAAACTAGTGGAAGTGGTATGTGGGCGTTACCCTGTCGCCACTATTGTGTACAAATGTGTAAAAACTCGAGGCTCAAGTGAGGCCAGTCATTTGATGTCAAATGAAGCATAATTATCTTTTAAAAAAATACAAATAAGTCACTTTTGACTGTAGGAATCATAGCCGCAATAAAAATATGTCCGACGAAGGTATTTCCTAATATCGGTAATCATAATTTTCCGATTTAAATACAATTAATATTTTTTATGTGTTGTGCAAAATTTGCAATAAAAATGAACGACGTATGGTTCATTAACTTTGCGTTTAATCGATTAAAGCACGTTTTATATAAAATTCAACTAAAAAATAGAAAATAAAATAATAATTCTTCTACACCCCACGCTTTTTTTACAATAAAATATATTTTTTTTACACTATTTTCAATTTAAATATATTTTTAATTTTTTAGTTAAATTTTCTATAAAAGCGTATTTTTAAAACTATTAAGTTCTTTAACATCAATTCCTGCCTTATTGACTATAGATGAAAATTATATAAATTAACAAAAATCATATTTTGCAAATTGAATAATTTTATCAAATTAGTTTAATGTCATCGGTCCTCGATAAATCTACAAAGTTTGAACGAAATCCAGCCGTTTAAAATGGGTCAAAATTGCGCCCAAAGAAGTCGGTTACAAACATACAAACATACAGGTGAAGCTAATATAAAGCGTATAAAAATATCTTGCTACTCAACAAGTGCATGCATGTACATATTATCGATATAATTTTATCGAAATAAATTTTACCTTTATAAATTGTATTCAAGTATTGCTCTTTTCCATGCATCATGCGATAACAGTGTAAGTAAGTAAAATGTTATAATATGGTTCTGGTAATTGTGAAGAGAAGAAAAGAGACTACGATGAATTCAAATTAATAGTTTTAATTTTTCTCTTAGGTACAGCTATTATTATTAGTTATTATATTATATTATAATATAATTATAAGTTAACAAATATGTGTAAGATTCCAATTAAACTAAATAAGCGTTAATTTTTAAATAAAAATAAGCATTTTTTTATTCATATTTCAATATTTAGCATCTATTGAGGTTCCACCGATAAGGTTGAGTCGAGGTGGAGTAGAAGAAAAACCTCATAACATCATGGAGTAGAGTAAATACGTCATAAAATTGTAAAAAAAATATCAAAAACATGAATTATCATCGTTAAGTAACAAGTAACGTAGCGTGTGTTAGCGTATTGAAACCACGTAATAATAATATAGAAGAGTAATTATAGTACAGAATAATATATTACAATAGTTTAGAAGACAATAAAGAAGTGTTAATGTTCGCGACGACTGACTACTGGCAAGTAATTAACTAATAAAAAGTGATTTTTATAGTGACGGCTTACCCATAAGTTCCCGTGCATTCTAAACACTGTTATTACTTCACTGTTCACATTTACATTGAAATAAAACTTGTTCCTTTATGTGTGAATTACATGTGAATTGTTAAGTTCGACTATAGACACTGTGATAATATCAATTCCAAAAGTGTATTAACTCACTAAGTGAAGTTATCCATTGAATCTGTGTCTATCAAACGGAGGGTAACCACAAATAAGAGAACACGTCACCCGTTTGAATCAAAAATAATTCTCATTTAGACTATTAATTTCGCCAGTTTGTTAACCGCGTCTGTGGCGTATCGGTATCTAAAGTATACTTGAGATCCGCAGGTTCGTATCACACCCGTTGGTCAAGAAGTTTTTTTTTTCAGTTTTTATTTTAATTTGGACTTTATATTTGGATATTAGTTTAACTTTGGCAATAATAACTACATCAAAACCGTTAGAAAAATATGGTTGGAACTTGTGAAGCGTGTAGAGAGCACATTAGTGTTACCGTAAAACGTATAAAATGTACTCAATGCAATAACATGTTTCATTCCGAATGCGTCCGATTTACGGGGGACTCGACATCGTCTAGAACACAATGGAAGTGCCCAAACTGTGTGGCAATTGCCAGGAAAGGCGGAGACAATAGTAACACACCGATCCGCGTAGACAAATCGAGTAAAGTAGCACGCTCGACAGGCACCGACTCTGCCGATCCGACGATATCCGTATGTGACGACACAAGGGCAACTACAGCCGCCAATTCTATGTTAATTGGTCGTTTCCAAAGTGTCTTAGACGCTAAGTTGAAAACAATTAAGGATGAAATTGTTGAAGAATTGAAATCGACAGTCTTTACTGAACTAAAAAATGAAATAGTTTCTTTGTCTTCAGAGCTCTCCCAACTTCAGGTTGCACAAAATCATCTACAGTCAGAAAATGACCAGCTAAAAAGCGATTTATGCACGTTGCAAGCTCGTGTCACCTTTTCTGAGGATCAGCTTTCCGACTTGCGCTCTCAGTTTGGTAGGCAACAGCAACAGGGTAAGGTGATAACAAGATGATTACACTAAAATAAATGAAACTTTGTCCTCAATTAAGTGGGACGAAATTCTATCAGCGGATTCAATTAACGACATTACCGATATTTTTTACGCTTGCTTAAAAGAATCTATAGACAACTACATCCCAGTTAAAGTTAAGTCCAAATCTAAATTCCCTGTATGGTACTCTAAATCTCTGATTCACATAGTAAAGGAAAAGCTTAAAAAACATAGAAATTGGAAGGAAACTAACAATCCTCGCGACTATGATGAATTTGTGATACTCAGGTCAAGGCAAAAAAATATTCAAAAGAAGTGCTTTACAGATTATACAGAGCGCATGCAAGATTATATTCGTAAAGATCCTAAAGTCGTTTACTCCTACATAAAATCACTCAAAAACAATAACAATGGGTATCCTGTAAAACTCACGTTGGGACAATCTACATATTCCGATGAAATAACAGTATGCAATGGCTTTAGTAAATACTTTGAAAGCGTATTCGTAAAACCAGCAAATTCAAACGATGCGCCAAGTTTCACAAACATTACACACAACGAAACGATATGCAATATTATTATTCGAGAAGATGAAACTCTCAAATTGCTAAAGTCGTTGAATACAAATAAGGGAGCCGGTAGTGATGGCATTCCCTCAATTTTTCTACATAAATGTGCTTCTTCCTTGGCTAAGCCCCTTTCCATAATCTTTAATCTGTCCCTTAACGTTTTCTGCGCCTTCCCAGATAAATGGAAAGAAGCTTTAATAGTTCCCATTCATAAAAGTGGATCAAAAACTAAAATTGAGAACTACCGGCCAATATCAATCCTCAATGGGATAAGCAAACTATTTGAGACGGTTATCTGCAAGCGGATTACCTCAACAATTGCTAGGTCTATCCCCTTCGAACAACATGGTTTTATGAAGGATCGTTCCACCGTGACTAACTTGGCGGTATTCACCGATTACGTTTTAAAGTGCATGGATGAGAGGTATCAGGTAGATGTGATCTACGCGGACTTTGAAAAAGCATTTGACCGTGTGGATCACATAATATTACTACAGAAGTTAAATGCACTCGGAATTTGTGGGAATCTGCACAGATGGTTCACCTCATATATCACGAATCGTATGCAGGCTGTTGTGACGGGTAGTGCCAGAAGCGACTTCGTGTCAATACCATCAGGTGTGCCACAAGGCTCTATCCTTGGCCCGCTTTTGTATAATGCCTATTTATTCGATATAGGAAGTTGCTTTACTCACAGCCAACATTTAATGTTTGCAGACGACAAAAAAATCTTCCTCAAAATACGTAATATTGATGACTGTTACAAGTTGCAAACAGACCTGAATGCTTTGTCTGAATATTATAGTAATAATAGGATTGTCGTTAACGTTAAAAAATGCCACTACATAACATTGATACGTAAAGTAAAACCAATACTTTTCGATTACAAGATAAACGGCGGATCAATATCTAAAGTGAGCTCAGTTAGAGACTTGGGAGTCAAAATTCATACTAAGCTTTCTATGAACGACCAGGTTAATATCGTAGCAGATAAAGCATATAAACAGCTGGGATTCATCAAACGCGCAACTAGTAATTTCAGCAACATAGAGTGCATAAAAAGTCTGTACTTCAGTTATGTTCGCAGTGCACTTGAGTATGCAAGTAACATCTGGTCACCTTACTATATCATACACAAACAAAGGATTGAATCTATACAAAAGCAATTCCTAAAGTATCTAGCGTTCAAGCAATTTAAAAACTTTTCATGCTATGAAGAAGCTTGTAAGCACTACGAAATTGACACTTTAGAGAATCGAAGAAAGCTAAACGATATGCTGCTATTGCAAGCAATCCTAAATGGTAAAATTGATTGTCCCTCCTTATTAGCGAGTTTTTCATTGAACGTCCCATCATTTAGAACTCGTCACACGCACTTTCTGGCTGTACCAAAAGCTAACACCAATTACACACAAAACTCTGTTCTGCAACGTCTGGCTCTCACCTACAATAAAGCTTATTTTAATTTAGATATGTTTTGCTTGTCCAAAGTACAGCTAAAAAAAGAAATAAGAAATATAGATCGACTGCAATGATTATCCAAACACACACATACTTCATACACCCTCAAATACACTACACACAACCTTACATACACGCACACACACTCCTGTAACCTTATTTTGTAAAGCTTATTTTCTAAGTAGCTTATTATAGTAATTGTAAATATTTTGTTAGCTTATTCTGGCTTGTTTAAATCATAAAATGTTACTTCTTTTGTTTAATACCTATATACTGTAATCAGTTTTGGCCTTATTTTTATACTTAATAATGTAATTATATTGTATATAAATTGTGACGCTGTAGATTACATGAAAATAAATAAATAAATAAATAAATGAATTCTGGGATTGTTTGTTTATGTTTATCATTGTAGCATAGCCATCAGTGTACATCATAATATAAATCACAAATCATAAGACTAACAAGATTATTAATAGTTCCAGTACTTATAGCTTCTCTTTTTATTAATCATTCGTTACTACTTGTATTGGAAATTATTTTTTCCGCACGCGCATTAAGTATGGAAGTATGAGTATGGTTTATAAAATCTCACTCACTCTCTCACTCTTACTGGCCCCTGGGTTTATACAGAATAACGATGAATACTTATAAAGAAACTATGTATTATGCGCGTGTGTTGCTTACTATGAAAATATAATATTAATATTGTAACTTTCAAAGACTATTCGTGTACGCTGTCCTGATTATGAATTGAGCTACTTATTTCATATATATTCATACATATTTTTGATTTAAAAGAGTGACAATGAGTTTCTTGCTACTTCCTTTCATAAGCTCAACCCTTTACGAAGTAACGCTAGATTCAACAAGAAAAAATACTTTTTTTGACATTTATAAGTGTCATTTCCGTGACCTACATGCATAGTGATTTTGATTTGATTTGATTGATTTATTGTCCACCATTTTATATAAAACTATACCTACCCAAGAAAAAATATCGGCCAATTATGATTTTAGCTTACGACGTACTTTATCGGTAAAATACTAAAATGAACCCTGATTACATCATTTCTTGTTTTCACTAAATTATCGATATGTTTATTCATTTTCGTACAACACTAGGTATTTTGACAGAAGTCAAATCTATGATTACAGAGTTCGTATTACTTCAAGTTTTTATATATTACTAGCTGACCCAGCAAACGTTGTATTGCCGATATTAAAATCGCGATACAAAAGTAACTGTTGATCGTGGATGGGTGAAAATTTGAAGTTATGTGTATTTTTTAATGCCACATTATAAAAAAATAAAAACAAAAAATTACATCCAAAAATTAAAAAAAAAAAAAATTAAGGGTGAACAACCCTTATTACTTAGGGGTATGAAAAATAGATGTTGGCCGATTCTCAGACCTACTCAATATGCTCACAAAATTTCATGAGAATCGGTCAAGCCGTTTCGGAGGAGTACGGGAACGAACATTGTGACACGAGAATTTTATATATAAGATTTAGAGATGGTAGATTTGAGTATATCTGTTTAATTTTAACTAGATACCAAATAAAGGGTTCTTGACAGACAGACATACAGACGGACGGACATGAAAGTGATCATACAAAGAGTCCGTTTTTTACTCAAAACAGCAGATTATTTAAAAAAACGACTTAGCGATGAAATGTCTTGAAAATGTCTATTTGTAAACATTTTGCATATTCTTGGTTTATTCTCGGGTGTAACTTTATTCCAAGATTTTTGTAAGGCCGATATCCTTTTCTTTTACGGTCCTTAATCTATTCCGCGCATTTATTTACATAATATTTAACAGGACTATTCACTTCCAGTACCTTCTTCTGATCTGTGTTATGATATTCTGACAGAAACATTGCTAGAAATAAATATGGCAAAACAAGTTTAAAACAACATTTCATCTTGTAGAACTTATGTACTACAAACACTACTTCAAACATAATTTATTCTCGCAGCGATGTTCACGAAATTCAATTAGTGTGTCGAATGTGAGAAGTTACTTTGTTAGTTTTAAAATAGGCAAGTGGAGTTTCAGTTTGAGCTGTTATAAGTTGAAGGAGATCCTAGGTACTATATGTTTTTTTTATGTAAGGATATGAAATTTTTATGGAAGAGCAAACAAACGAGCGTACGAAGATAGTTTCTTGAAAGCCGCACTGCGGAGCCGTACAATGGGACCAGTGGGAGGCTCCTTTGCACAGGATGCCGGCTAGATTATGGGTACCACAACGGCGCTTAGTTCTGCAGTGAAGCAGTAATGTGTAAACATTTCTGTGTTTCGGTCTGAAGGCTCCGTAGCTAGTGAAGTTACTGGGCAAATGAGACTTAACATCTTATGTCTCAAGGTGACGAGCGCACTAATAGTACCGCTCAGAATTATTGGGTTTTTCAAGAATCCTGAGCGGTACTAAATTGTAATGGGCAGGGAGTATCAATTTCCATCAGCTAAACGTTCTGCTCTCTCGTCCCTTATTGTTATAATAAAAAGTCAGTTGAGGTTAAGTGATCACCGCCGCCCACATTCTCTTGCATCACCAGAGGAATTACAGGAGCGTTGACGGTCTTTTAGAAAGGTGCACGTGCTTTTTGTGAAGGTATCCCTGTCTTATTGTCCTGGAAATACTGCATATGGAAGCTCATACCACAGCTTGGTTGTACGTGGAAGATAGTTTATTGAAAGCCACACAATTAGTGGCGTGGCCCCGTAAAAAAAATTGTTTGGGGGCCCTTATGAAGAGTAAAGATTTCTCACAAAAGAAAAAAAATGTTCGCATTAAATTAACTTTAATTATCTATTTGTCACTTTTTCCAATTTTTTTTTCAAACAATTCAAATTAAATTTACACTCTTCTTGCCTTTTTTCGGCAAACTCATGTATTAAATCATTTATAGCTGATGATGACTCATTTTTATAGCGTTTTAGACTTATGTCATTTCTGAAAAAAAAAATTTGGGAAGTTTTTATTAATTTTGCTTACGCACGTCGGGGGCCTCCGTGGCCCGGGGCCCTGTATAAATGAACCGGCGCGGGTGATAGCTGCGCCCCTACGCATATTGGAATAATTGAGAAATAAAAGTAAATTCTTAAAAATTATTATTAAATAGTATTTACAAACGGGAGACGTGGATGAACTAAGAGATGCGACTTTAGGTATACAGCTAGAGAACAAATAATTCATAATAAAAAAGTATTTTATACGCAAAATCGTGGATTACTTTTAGTAGTAGATAATATTTGTTTTTTTTAATATTGAATCAGTTTTGTAACATCTCATAAAGATAATGTTGTGATTCTTTAGCACGATTTTTAGTATTCTAAGAATAACTACTTGTTTCAGTGACAATAATAGTTGTCATGTTTATTTTCATGTTTGTTTATCTTTCATAACCTAACAATTAGATTAAGGATTGGTCTCCGCTGCGCTCCAACTCGATACCGTACTACCTTAGAACAATAGCTTATATATTGTACTGTGTATTGGCTATTTGTAAAGATGCTAGTGTGCATGGCATCTTGACACTCAATGGCATCTTTGAAATTTTGTAACGCTTCGTGTTATTTTACATTAAAATTAATAAAATTTATTAGCAAATAAACCCGGCATTTTAGTTTCAATTATTAGCAAAGTTTAACAGAAGTTGTGGCACGTCAGCGTCACACATTGTTCGAGACTGGCTCGAGGACGCTCACTTTGGCGTAGTATTAGTTGTCGCTTTGCGACTTAGCCTGCGGTATCTAGTTGGAGCACAGCGGAAACCAATCCTTAATCTACACCTAACATGAAAACAGTTTAGGTGTCAGATTTATTCTGAAAGACATGAGTTAGAATCTTTATAATTAACGTTGTTGACACCTGATTTCACTTTCATTTATCGTCGACCGTATTACTTCTAGCATAAGGCATTTTATTATATCGATCCAAACACTTCGTCACTTACTATGTCAATTATTCATGTTACTGTCAAACACAACCTTCATTCTAATTATTGAATACGACACTTTCACTACACAAAGAAAAAAACCACTTAGTCCTGTTAACACAGACTAAATATAAATCTTTGAGACGATATCCAAATATTACTTTTGATCACCGCGAACAAAAAACGTATCACGAATTGTTAAAACTAGACATTTTTGAAACTCTTGAAAGCATTATTTTATCATACTCCAGAATAGAATGATAAAAATAAAACTGAGAAATGCAGAGCAATATCGACACACGTCTACAAAAACATACCTAAATATACATTATATAAAAATACCTACTTTTGTAACTATTATTAATTATTAAACAAAAAAAAATACACCGTACAGTATCTAGTATGACAAAAAAAACTGCGTTAAAAAAATTTGACTTCAAAAACAAAAAACTACAATCAACTTTGTTAAAAATTTAATTTTATGTTCCTACACATCTTATGCAAACCTTTACCTTTAATATTAATAAAATACTATTAAATCGAAGTAAACTATAATGAAATCATCCACGTAAACAGAAATTTCATAAAAAATGTTCATAAAATGAAAACTATTGGGCCAAGCTGTGTACAATATATCTATGGGACCAATTGGCATCTATTCCGCATCGAACTAAAGAAGAATTACTTTAATCGGATCATAAAATTCAGCATAATCGGTGTACATACATAAAAAATACCGATCGAATTGAGAACCTCCTACTCCTTTTTGAAGTCGGTCAAAATACACTGTGATGTAGTTACATAATTGCAACCCGTTATGCCTGTGGTACTAAATTTAATTATTTTAAGAGGCTTATGTACCTGGACAACGAAAGCTTTATAAAATATGCAAATTGTAGAACCTAAAATATTTATAAACTTTTATCCTATAAGATTAATCTTAAAATATAATAGCGAAGTTTATTTAAATTCATAAATTTATTCATAACTAGTTGACCCGACAGACGCTGTTCTGTTAAAAGAAAAAAAATATTATGTAAGTATTTGGAGATGATGTAGACAAAAGCCAAAAAAAATATTTAAATAGATATAGTATGTTATCCTTAAGAGATAGATATAATATGCCCTTGCCATTTCTGTAGACATTTCTGTAGACCTGTACCTATAAGAATACAAAATAATGTATG
This sequence comes from Leptidea sinapis, assembly GCF_905404315.1. NCBI lineage: Eukaryota > Metazoa > Arthropoda > Insecta > Lepidoptera > Pieridae > Leptidea > Leptidea sinapis. Next base: position 11,870,805 of record NC_066271.1, on the reverse strand, counting down.
CGTTTTCGTTGAAAGCTCCCAGACGGCTTATGTCTTCCGATATCTCCAACAAATGTAGGCAAAACCTTGACAAAGTGTATATTAAAACCTTCCTTGAGAACCACGGTATGTATTGGTTAAATCAGCATGAAAATCGGTGCAGTAGTTTTTGAGTTTATCGCGAACAGACAGACAGACAGTCGCGATGGAGGACTTTGTTTTATAATATGTGTAGTTTTCTTTTTTACAAATGTCGTAAGCAACATCGATTAAACAACGATAATATTGTATTTAAAAAGTATACAAGTTCTTTAGTAAGGAATCTGTCATAAAAGAAAAGCAATGAAATTAACTTTGCTGATGTTTGAAGTAACAATGTGATGGGTCAGCACCGCATCAAAGATTTTATGAGCTGTAAGTTGTGGTTCCACTGAATCTTTAGTATCTCCTCATAACTTTAGTAATCGGGTTGGATTTGATAGATTGATATAAATGTAAATATTAACGGCCTTACAAATAAATTTGCTACAAATGAATACCTGAGTACACAAATAAAATTTGAAAAACAAAATTTTATGAACGATGCGGGATTCGAACCCACGACCTCCGGCGTTCCGTGCCGGTGCTCTAACCAACTGAGCTAACCGTTCGAATACCGCCTCGTTATAAAATTCTGTTTGCTTTGTTCAACTCTCAAGTTTGTGGCTTCATCTACAGGATCTACTTTACAGTTGATAACCTACTCAACCCCAATATTTGAATATTAGGAAATCGATTTGAGATGTCGCTCTTGTAAATCTAAGCAATGTGTTATGTTTTTATAGTGATAACCCTCACTTCTAGGATAAATACACAAATAAAATTTGAAAAACAACATTTTATGAACGATGCGGGATTCGAACCCACGACATCCGGCGTTCCGTGCTGGTGGTCTAACCAACTGAGCAAACCGTTCGAGTACCACCTCGTTATAAAATTCTTTTTGTTTGCTTTGTTCAACTTTCAGGTTGTGGCTTCATAATACCTGAGCATAACCCAAGAATATATAAAATGTTTACAAAAACACATTTTGCTTATGATTGGTTTATTCGGACGTATAACGTTTCCCACGTTTACTTGGATGACTGCTTAACATACGGAGAACTTCATTATTATTCTTGTATTGACAGTGTTGTCAGCGATATAGACATTTTGCATATTCTTGGTTTATTTTCAGATTAAACTTAATAGCAAGTTTATTTGTTAGGCCGTTAATCTTTTGAACCAGTTTTTGTGCTTGGTTTACCCAATGGAATCTGCCCACTAGACCGTCTCTACCATAAGCGCGCTTGGATCGTGTTAGATAAAAATATTCTTTGTATTAAAAACCTTACTTACTGTAATTATTAAGGTTGTTTGCCACGCGTGTGTGTCCGCTTGGGTTGTTTTGTTCTAGACGAAGCTGTACCGCTCACAGTCACGCGTAGCGAGTGGTACCTAACTAAGGTACCTAACCTTACTTTTGGCTTGGCACTGACTTCAAAGCTAGCAATATGTAGCACATACAAATAATAAAGTAAAGATTAAATAAATAAAGTAAAAATTTGCATAAGAGGTGTAATTAAATTTTTATGGGACCAAATGGCATTTATTCCGCATTGAGCTAAAGAAGAATTACGTTAATCGGATCATATACCTCAGAGTAATCGGTGTACATACATAAAAAAATACCGATCGGATTGAGAACCTCCTGCTTTTTGAAGTAGGTTAATAATAGAAACGATATAAATTTTATATATTGCAATAATTTAGGTACAGGAAATAATTTTCACTCGCTCAACAAAAGTATTCACTCTTCAGCCTGATGCGTCTGCAAAACACATGTGATCCCTACGGATATGACGGATGTAAGATAACTGAACAAACGTTATGCATAAGTACACCTTGTAGTTAGTTACAAATATAGTAATTTTTTTTTTATGAAAATATGGGACGAGACGAGTAGGACGTTCAGCTGATGGTAATTGATACGACATGCCCATTACAATGCAATAATGCCGCTCAGGATTCTTGATAAAACCCAAAAATTCTGAGCGGCACTACAATTGCGCTAGTCACCTTGAGACATAAGATGTTAAGTCTCATTTGCCCAGAAATTTCACTAGCTACGGTTCCATTCAGACCGAAACACAGTAATATTTACACATTACTGCTTCACGGCAGAAATAGGCGCCGTTGTGGTACCCATAATCTAGCCGGCTTCCTGTGCAAAGAAGTCTCACACTGGTCCCATTGTACGGCTCCACAGTGCGGCTTTCAAGGCACTATCTTAGTACGCTCGTTTGTTTGCTCTTCCATAAAAAAAAAAAACATATAATTAGCATCTCCTTCAACTTATACAGCTCCAACTCCCTCTGGTAAACTAATTTAATGGAATCTCTCATAAAAGAATAGTAATGAAAGCAACAACAACAACATTTCACAACAAAAAACAGCATTTAAAATCAACTTTTCAATCTTACAACCACTAAAAGTCACAATATACTCATTCGCAACAAACTTGATAAAAAATCCCATAAACGCATGTGTGTGAAATATTTGAAAGTGTACAATTCAGTTTCCAAAGTAAGAACCAAGTCGTGGAGTGGGCACTTCAACAAAGCTAACTTCGCCCCGAACTCGGTAATCAAGAGACACTTTGTTAAGTATTCTCAGCTAAGTAATTCAATTTGCTTCTTTGTCTTTACTACTTGGTCTTCAATTCGGTTATTTGCTCGCTTTACGACTTCACTTACAGTTTCTGCTTCAATGAATAAATTATTTTCTTTCATTGCTATTGGCTGATATCAGTTTTGGTGGCATTGTTATGGAACACACATTACCTTGCAAGACCAGAGGGATCACAGGAGGATTTCCGGCCTTTAAAAAAAGTGTACGTGAAGCATGGGCGTGCATTGGTTTTCTAGGAAGGTAGGCACTGTAGATCTAACTAGTCGTAGTTGAGCTTTGGAATATGCAAAGATTGCTTACCGTAGGTATTAAGTATCTAGCGTAATCAAAAATTTTATAAGTAGGTGTTCAATAGAAGTTTTAACTTTAAAGACATTTAACTAAATCAACTTTAACACTAGTGCTATATTAACAACGAGGCACGCACTGCCTAATTGCCTATATAATATGCACGCCCCTGACGTGAAGGTATACCGTCGTATCTTCCTAGAAAAACCGTACAAGGAAGCTTATTCCACAGCTTGGTTGTACGTGGAAGAAAGGTCCTTGAAAACCACTCCGTAGAGAAATGCCATATATCCAGATATCCTAATTTGTGGCATGTCGTGCGAAAGTAGAATTTGGCGGCAGATCAGACAGCTCATATCAAACAGTTCTTCGGAACACTCCCCGTGATAAATGTGGCAGAAGATGCACACAATTAAGCGACGCGACGTCTCAACTCAACGCCAATAATTGATATAGCCCGTTTACAGACTCCCCTACAATTATGGATTGAAATATTATCTGTGTATATAGCAACCGGCCCATAATTCGATTCCAGCTGGGGTTTATATATATTTAATGCATAATTATTTTTTTCACAATTGCAATATAAAGTTAAACATTATACAAGTATTTTCTGGAAGTCGGAATCTACTGAATAAATTCTCATTAGTTTTCAAAATTGTAAAATGTAAAGTTATAAGTACAGATTACATATTTGGTCTAAGGCTGAGATCTATAGAGCGTACTTAGACTTTGCTCAGAGTTTACTTACGTAAAACTTTGCTGAAGTTATGCTGAGCACAAGCTAAGACATCGCAATACAAAATTCAGGTTCGCGTTTTATCGCAATTAACTAAACAATTTATTATTATTTTTTATGTGATAACCCTCACTTCTGGGATTAAAACACAAATAAAATTTGAAAACAAAATTTTATGAACGATGCGGGACTCGAACCCACGACCTCTCACGTTCCGTGCGAGTGCTCTTCCAACAGAGCTAACCGTTCGAGTGACGTATCGTCATAAAATCTTGGATGCTTTGTGCAACTCTCAGATTGTGGCTTCATCTACAGGATCTACTTTACAGTTGACCTGCTCAACCCCAATATTTGCATATTATGAAATTGACTTGAGTTGTCGCTCTTGTAAATCTAAACAATTTGTTGTTTTTAAAGTGATAACCCTCACTTCTGGGATCAATACACAAATAAAATGCAAGCCAACGAGAGAGGGTTCGTCTCCGGCATCGTTCATAAAATTTTGTTTTCAAACTTTATTTGTGCACTTAACAAGGTTTACATAAGTAAAGTCTGCGTAAAGTTTAAGTACGCTCTTTAGATCTCAGCTAAGTTTTGCAATCATGACCCCATAATTTGTTCCCACAATAGACAATTATGCCGAGCAGTATTACTGCTTGAACAATACTTACAATCTGGCTTAGTGTCAAAAGTCCGTCCGTAAACGGAGCTGGTGAAAAGTATATTATAAGTTAAAAAAGGTTTCATTTAACACACCTCTAATGCAAATCTTATAACTTTAATGTTAATAAAGTACTGTTATTTGTATCTGCTACCTATTGATAGGGTATGAGTCGCTGCTTGCCCGCTTGGGTTATTTGGTTCTAGACGTAGCTATCCCGCTCAAAGTTACGCGTGGGGAGTGTAGGTACCTGCCATTACATTTGGCCTGGCACCGACTTCAAACCTATCAATACCAATTAGTATTTTTTATGTACATACATTAAAAAAAATACCAATCGATTTGAGAACCTCCTCGTTTTCAAAGTCGATTAAAAAATGGAACCGTCATAGAATCAATTTGTTATCCGTCTGTCTGTCAAGACCCTTTATTAAAACGATATATTCAGGTCTAGGCTCTTGAAGCTGTGAAATTTCTAAATTAACATAAAAAAAGCAGCCTCGTATGCCGCAAAAACACGTATATTCCGACACTCTCAAGGGAATCAAATTTTATAGAGTACTTTCCATTGACCTGCACATTGACTTGAACAATGGAATTTGGCAAGTAATACCGTCTTATACTGCAAGTAACTATAGTTAAAATTCTGAAAACTAAACACTCACACTTGTCCGGTTTATAGCATTGCTAAAGCTTTATACTTCATCGCTTGTGTCATCATAACGTCACCATTGAATAACATTATCAATATTTTTTAGGTTTGAAAAGAGGTGGTACCCGGAGTGTATAGTATATTAGATACACTAAACGGCCACAATAGCTCTTGATCTTGCTGGAACGTGAAGCCCCCTCCCACTTCTCTTTACCCCCCTCGCGCTCGTTCTGTTGCATCCGTACCGTTTTACAGTTTTATTATCGTTAGGTACATGTCGCGATATTTTCATACTAGCACTGCATTGTTTTTCAACTAGTCATTGTTACGATTTGACTTTTGTTGTTAATGATTCTGTAGTTTCTGTTTTTCTATTTCGCTATAATTATTCTGTCCGAAAAAATAAATACTTTTTGTACTTAGCCCAGATTATTTCATTGGTTTTTTAACTATCATATTGATAATCATCAGAGAATAGTACAAAAAAATCGTTGTTTATTTATTAATAACTAGCTGACCCAGCAAACGTTGTATTGCCATATAATAATTGCCGGAACATAGTGGAATGCAGGTCCTTCCAGAATTACATGAGCACTACGTCTGCGGAATCGCTCAATTTCAATATGTCGTGCTCGATATCGTTGTTTGTTGTGCACGAAGAGAATTTAACCACTACGTAGCGATAATAGTCACTCACAAAAACAGAAGGATGCACCCAATATTGGTTTTTCTAAGGTATAGAGGAAGGTATATTGGTTGTCAAATGTCAAATTTTATGGTTAGGTTCAGAATTATTATTTGTGACAAAACTTTTATCAATCTACATAAAAATAATCTGTTAGATAGTTAACAACTGTCGTTAATCTACCATCTATAGTTTGCTCAAATAAAGTATATTGTTTTACCTTCTGAGAAAGATATAAAATTTCTAATAAATTATTCATTTTAAACTATACTTTCAATTTGAATTCTGAACGACCGCGACGGGGGACACAACAAAGGAAAAATAAAATTGTCTTTTTTATTTAATTCCGAGTTTTTTCATTTTTATTCTCCCTTTAACAGTCCAGAGAAGGTTTAAAACCTTCTCTGGACTTCCACAAATAATTCAAGACCAAAATTAGCCAAATCGGTCCAGCCGTTCTCGAGTTTTAGCGAGACTAACGAACAGCAATTCATTTTTATATATAAAGATATTGATATCCTAGTGATGCTTGATTTGCACACCGTATGAGCGACGCTGTGACGTCATCGACGTCAAGTCCAGAGATAACATAATATGATTTACTCTTCGTGTCACTTCATATCACAAAAAATCTAACGCGTTGATTGAATTTGAATCATATTTCCAGATAAACAAGTCCCAATTTGCACCGCTGGTGGTGTCAACATTGTTCATCCTACTGACGTCACTGCTGGCCCACTGCGCGAGAAGACTGGTGCAGAACTTAGTCAAGGAACCATTTGTACGACTGCTGTTTGAAGAGGCAATCGCTGCGGCCGAGCTATGTGGATGCTGCTTTGAACTGATCGTTGGTAAGCTTGCAGGAAGAACTGTTTTAAATTGAGAAAGCTTAATAAGATATTAAATGGTTGACATTAATGAGGGTACAGTTTGTACCTATATATATATGTATAAATTTAAATTTAATTAGAAATGAATAACATAGCTATATTTTATTTTCATACTAGCTGACCCAGCAAACGTTGTATTGCCGATATCAAAATCGCGATACAAAAATAACTGTTGATCATAGATGGGTGAAAATTTGAAGTTGTATGTATTTTTTAATGCTGACTCATAATCAAACAAATTTAAAAAAAAAATGTGGACCACCCTTAACATTTAGGGGGATGAAAAATAGATTTTGTCCGATTCTCAGACCTACCCAATATGCACTCAAAATTTCATGAGAATCGGTCAAGCCGTTTCGGAGGAGTTCGGTCCCGCACACCGTGACACGAGAATTTAATATATTAGATTTTTTTACATTTTCTGATGACGCATATATTATTATTTGGTAATTATTTGACGTGAAAAAGTGTAATTTAAAATACCTACTTTCAATAAACTGTTTTGATTGATTGATTGATATGAAATGTATTTTACTTATATCATTTATACGTCTTGATAGACAGTGAAAACGTCGAAAAAAAATTGGGGTTAACAGTTAACCTCTATTATGAGCAATGTACGCACACAAACACAAAGTGGCATACAAATCGCGAGTGTAAGACGTAGCTTGTCACGTACAGTACTAGTGGGAGGCTCCTTTGAACAGGATGCCGGATTGCGGATCTGTGGATGGAACAGAATAATATAAAAATCGTGATTAAAAAACAGGGGTTGATCGTAGAATTGTGAAAATTGAGGTTGTGTGTATTTTGCAATGGTGAATCATAATAAAATAAAAAAAATTGTATTAGGGGTGGGGTCACCCTTATCATTAAGGGGAATGAAAAATAGATGTTGGCTGATTCTCAGACCTACCCGATAATACACAAAAAAAAATCAAGTTTGGTAACAAATATCGGGACACGAGAATTTAATATATAAGACTTAAATTTAAAAACTATTATTTAATGTTAATATATAAATTACATATTTGCTAATAGAATTGACGTAAGACAAATTGTTCAAACCGTGCCATTTTTCTTACTTAGATAATTTTTAATACCCGTCGGTATAAAAAATATTAAATCTTTAATAAGTATAAAATGAAGTTTCTTCCGCTGTCTGTTCCGCTTAGATCTTTTAAACTGTTCAACCGATTTTAATGCAGTTTTCAGCATAGATAGAGTGATTCAACACGAAGTTTTATATGTATACTAGCTGACCTGTCAAACGTTGTTTTGCCATATAAAATATATATGTAAACCTTCCTTGAGCTTTAACGAATCTGTTACAAAAGATTTCATTGAGATCGGTCGAATAGGTTAGGAGTTATTAGGGAACATACAAACATGCATTCTCTTTTATATATATAGATATATTATTCGGCTTTTCGTTTAGAAGTTATCGTCATAGCTACGTAAATACGTTATAATTACTGTAATTATGAAAGTTTTTTGATATATTTAAATGTTACAGAATAATCGCGTTGTCACATTTGACGATTACATCCTGTATATAGAAAGATTGTGAAAGATGTGATAATCTTAGATATCCGCTCCACTCAAACTAGATACCGCAGGCGTAGTTGCAAAGTACGGCAACTAATACTACGCCCAAGTGGGCGTTCTCGAGCCAGTCTTGATCAGTGTATGACGCTGACGTGCCACAATATGTTCTGTTAAACTTTGCTAATAATTGAGACTAAAATGCCGGGTTACGTAATAAAACATCAGTAATTATTTTGTATTTTATTAATTTCAACAAAGAACGTCATTGAATTTCAAAAAATAATCAATGAAAAAAATTTTTTAAAAAATGCCATTGAGTGTCTAGATTCCACGTACACATCTAATAGTTGCCGTAATAAAAAAGCTATTGTTCTTAGGTGGTGCGGTATCTAGTTGGAACGCAGCGGAGACCATTCCTTAAGGCGACACTAAATGCCAACGACCTTGAGCGATATGAGTTCACGGCTGCCGGCCCGCCATCTATGTAACAAAGCCCATATTTACAAAATACTTGCGTGGAAAACAGTTTATATGCTTACAATCCTCGTTATTCACTACTAATCTGACTAAATTAACCTACACAAAAAAGTACAAGCTATAAGAATAACTTTTCTGAGAGAAGTACCAAAAAAATGCATCAAGCCATGCCAAAAAACTTGTTTAACTTCAAAGAAAAGTGGTAGTTCAAAAAGACTCGGCAGTGTTAACTATAACCAACAGCAAGCATTAGCAACCTACAAATAAGACTTAAGGATATGTGTAACAGGATTAAGTAGTGTTCATAGCTTGAAATGCTATACTTTCACCACAAAACTTGTCTAAAAACACCATGATTGCGTGTTTTCTGCTTACTCTTCGCCTTAATCTACGGTCATATAGTAAATGTTTTGAATGATATTTCAGTGGCCGACAACTTTGGTGTCGCGACATATGCCGTATTTCTGTTTGCGCTGACGGTGTGGTGGTCTCTCAACTGGGGAGATGCTACAGCATGTCCTTACACACATCTAGAAGATATCATTGAAGGTAAGGAATAATGTCTTATGCAACCAGTTGGAGGCTCCTTTGCACCGGAAGCCGATTAGATTATGGGTACCACACCGGCGCCTATTTCTGTCGTGAAGCAGTAATGTGTAAGTATTACTGTGTTTTGATCTGAAGGGCGCTGTAGCTAGTGAAATTACTGGGCAAAATAGACTTGACAACTTATGTCTCAAGGTGAGGAGCGCAGTTGTAGTGCTGCTCAGAATTTTTGGGTTTTTCAAGCGGCACTGCATGGTAATGGGCAGGGCGTATCAATATCCATCAGCTGAACGTCCTGCTCGTCTCGTCCCTTATAGTCACACTGGTAAGTATTCAAATTCAAATATTTTTATGCAAAATATGAAATATTATCACTTATTGATTCAAAAACTACCACCTATTCCAAAAGGTATGCCTCAGACCTGAGAAGAACGGGCGCAACAAACTCAGCGGACTTATTTTATAAAAATATTGTTACAATGTAAAATCGTACAATAGAATTTATTATTTAATAGCCTGAGGGTCGCTCCATTCCGAATCTATGGTATCCAATTTGCCAATTTTAGTACCTTTACCACACAAATGTTTTTTAACAATTCTTTTGAATTATTTTTGAACACTTTTTGGGATCTATTTGTAAAAATATATACAGCGCGCCACAAAAGACTTACTAGCTCGACTTATGGCCGTTTTCAATAACCTATCTACCCGTAGTTTAACTTACGGGTACATTGCTGTCACCGTTTAATGCTAAGATCTTATCTATCCATACTAATGTCAAATATAGTTATAGTCCAATGCTATCTGTCAATAGGTTATTGAAATGTAAGTAAGCGTAAAAGGATAGATTTGTCTACGTCTAGTAAGTTAAACTAAGGAACGATAGGTTATTGAAAACGGCCGTTAGTCGAGTAGTAGGCATTATAAGTTTTTTGTTTGTTCCTGGTGTTAACATTATGGTTATGGCAGTTTCTAGAAAATTTACTTATCTGCCTATGTACATACATAACATTCAAATAAAATTTGAAATCAAAATTTTATGAACTATGCGGGACTCGAACCCACAACCGAGCTAACCGTTCGAGTGACGTGTCGTCATAAAATCTTGTATGCTTTGTTTAACTCTCAGGTTGTGGCTTCATCTACAGAATTCACTTTACAGTTGATAAAATTTTGTTTTCAAATTTTATTTGTGTATTAATCCTAGAATTGAGGTTTATCACTTTAAAAACATAACAAATTGTTTATATTTGTTAAATAAATAAAAGAATATTAAATGTATTTTAAAGTTTGTAATAAAAAATAAAATACAATTTATAAATAAAATGCAATTCATAACCTAATAACCCTAGAACCCAATGTCTAACGCGCCAAAATAAGTATTCCCTTCTATCAGCACTCCCGGAGTGCAACCCGTAATTTTTTTTATTTTTATCTTTATAGGTAAAGGTGATATCCGGCAAGCTCTACTTAAAGTATGGGCGGAGTTAGCAGGAGGAATGCTTGTGTTCAAGTATGTACAACTGTACTGGGCTCTCGAGATTTCGGACACACACAAAGACAAGGCTATTGAAGATTGTACAGCTGATTTACAGGTTACTTATTCGGATTCTTTGAGCTGAAGAGAGATGAATGCTTAACAACTATTATTTGCATATATCGCGTTGAGATTCTTGTATGTTCTTCTCACGAGCTCTACTTTTCGGAATATATGGTATAAAGTTTGTTTATAAAGTTGATTTTTTAGACAGTAAGGAATGAGAAGTTCCTAGAATAGTATTTCATAAGCCCTGCCCTCAAATTCTGAGCGGCACTACATTGCGCTCGTGACCTTGGGGCATAAGCTGTTAAGTCTCATTTGCCCAGGAATTTAGCTACGGCACCCTTCAGACCGAAAAACAATAATGCTTATTCGTTACTGCTTCACGGCAGAAATAGGCGCCGTTATTAAAGTTTAAAAATATAATATCGTTGTCTTGAAACCGTAGCACAAGATATGCCTAGAAGTTTGGGGAAAGATAATTTGTGTAAAAGTTTAAAAAAAATTGTGAACTTAGATTATATACATGTACATATGTATAATATAAGATTATGATATATTTATAAAGCGTATTGAGAGTGTGAAAACACGTTTTATGTATCTTATGTTATATAAAGATTTTGTTATTTGTTTTGGATCATGTTGAAAAAGCATTTACATCGTCATTGTCAAGTCGATGTAAATAGCCGAGTAGTGTAAGATGTATGTTTGTTCCTGGTGTTGACATTGCATGTGTGCACAAACAGTGCAGTATTTAAGGAATTTTTCATGGAATGAAGTTCATTGCACGGTCTTTTCAGGCCGCTACGACATGGACACCTTCAAAGAAAGCGCGTACATTCTACAACCACTAGACAACGCTCCTGTCGTTCCCCCGGTGTTTCAGGAAAGAATGGACGGCGATTAGGTGTTCGTCTGTTCCTACATTCCAAAAAATAAGCCATATTACTAGTAGGTTCTTGAATAACTATTTTCCTACCTCACATAAATGTTTAACTAACTTATATCTTCAGACATTAATAGGCCTTTCTGCTGCTTTAAAGTAGGTACGATTATTAGCCTAATTTCTGTGGCCAATAACCTCGAAACTAATTGCGTTAACGTTAAAAAATATTAAAGTCTAATTCGCCTGAAAGTGGAAAAGATAGTCCGTAATTTAATTAATTTGTCACCTGAATTTAATTTAATTATAAAACATTTCCCCCGCAATGACTCAACTGTCCCATTATCGTATTGTACTTTAGCTCTCAACAGTTCTGTCGCTCTTAATTGAATTTCGCGTTTTAATATATTATTTACACGTTAAGGATGTTGGAAATGTATTTTTTGGGATAATGAAGCTGTTTTAAGCAGGATAAATGGTACAATTACAGACAATTAAGCGTAAATTTCAAATATGAGGATGTGACTTATAAGCCTAAATCAGGACATATTTGCCAAGGTTATCTCTTCTTTTTCTGGATGAAGCTTTCAGAGAACGACCTGTTCTGTTTCTATTTGATGTGGCTAATTTTATTATAAACTAGCTGAACCGCCAAACGTTGTTATGCCATATAAATAAATTTTAGAGTTAGACCGTTTCTTGGACATTGCAACATTACTTCTTTTTTCTGAAAATGAAATAATTTTTCTAAAATAAACGTAGCCTAAGTTACTCCTTATTACATCAGCTACCTGCCAATAGAAGTCCCGTCAAAATCGGTCCAGAACATTTCATAGATTAGCCGAAATAAACAGACAGACAGGCAGACAATAATTCTAAAAATATTATATTGGTGTATATATATTCATATACATGTAGTAAAAAACGGTTATTTCAATATTACACACAGACACTCTAATTTTATTTATATGTATAGATACATTTTATGACAGACGTAAATGAACGCGCCCTCGGCCAATTTGTTTACATTATAAATATACATTTATTTAAAGAAATCCCAAGAAATCGCCAAAATAGCGCATATCTTTTCTTGACGGTTTATATAAAGCTTATATTATTACAAAAAATTATTATATATCTACATTATAATATGAGACGATAATTTATTTTTTCTTTACATATATATTTTTATAGACAGTGCGAAAAAAAATCACCAAATTCACCCCTAACATTTACAGTTGGAGCCATGGTGATTGTTCAATCTAGATAAAAAGTTACGAAAATTTATTAATTATACGCCAATACTATTTAACATGACATAGTTTTGTTAGCTTTGGAAAGAAAATTGTATTTTTTGTAATAAATTAAAAATGCTTCTAATTCTCAATTAAATATATGGCGATCTTGTGCGAGTGAAGTAACCCAGCTCCGCTCGATTCCTCTCAAAAGCCGTTGGCTCGGTCCCCAGCCTTAATATTACCTGATATGAAGTGAAAAACATGTGTTATTCTGGTGTGTGAGCTATATTATTGTAAGGTTTCATCACAATCCATTCAGTAGTTTTTGCGTTAAAGAAGTTCAAACATACATCCAGACATACAAACTTTCACATTTATAATATTAATAGGATATATTAGAAATACAAATAAAATGGTATATTGATCACTCAATTTGCTTGTTCGTAAGCTGAGTCAATAGATTTTAAAAATGAGTTTGCACTCAAATCACGATCCAAGATTTGATATCTTTCTATCGTTGTATGAGTGCTACAATAATAAGATCCTTTCCAGACAAGGCAGCGTTTTTGTAGACGCTAGCACTAGAGTCCGTTAGGGAACAAATTAACCCTGTATAATATTTTACAGACAGTTAATTTATTTTATGATGGGATGAGACGAGCAGAACGTTCGGGTGATGGTAATTGATACGCCCTGCCCGGCATCAAAACTGCGCTCGTCTCAGTTGCCCAGTAAATTCACTAGCTACGGCGCCCTTCAGATCGAAACACAGTACTTACACATTACTGTATCACGGTAGAAATAGGCGCCGTTATGGTACCCATAATCTAGGCGGCATCATGTGCAAAGGAGCCTCCCACTGGTATAATTAAAAGCAAAATCCTTTACAATTGAAAAATAAGTGGTTTATTAAGATTAACACTAACATTAATAATATTGACACACTTTTACACAAATTATCTTGCCCCAAACTAGACATAGCCTGTACTATGGGTACAAGACAACGACATATTTAATACAATATACTTACCTACATAAACATTCCTAAATACATATAAACATCCAGGAGTCGGAAACAAACATCCATATTCATCATATTATAAATGTTTACACTGGGGCTTTATATGTAGATATAGCACTGTTTCTCAGATACTTTGGCACAATAATAAAATTATATTTTCACACACAAAACTTCCGTAATATTATGTAACGGAGCAAAATTTTAGTAGTACAAAGGAAACGTTATTATTATAAGTGAATGGTATAATTGAATGCAGCTCTGTATCTGATGAATAATTAAAATTAAGTCAGCTTTTGTACTTTTTAATGATTATGTGAAAGCAGCAACCAGCGTTTGCTCGCATAGATTATATTTACGTTGTAATGTTTACATTAAATTGGATTAAATAACATTTGCTACCAAAATTTATGAAGGATGCGGGACTTGAACAAGCGACCTCGACGGAACCCGAACGTTGCGTTGACCTTATCAGTGTTTTAATTTTTCCCCTCACTTCTGGGATCAATTAAATTAATTTCATTTCATTTTAAAAATAACATGATGCTTAAATTGGTGATTTTTATAGTATTAATTTTTGTAGCGCGGTTAGGGTTCACGTATACACTTTTACGAATAAAAGTCGCCTTAGCTGATGTTATTGCAACATCGCTTATACCAAAGAGTAGGGATGGATACGAGGTATTGTTATACTCTAGTATAAGTGCGAGAAAATGAGGTCCACCTCTTTGGCATAAGTCTAATCTGATTTATGCGCGTGTGTGCGTTATATTAGGTGTTATGGCGGTGTTGTGATGTTAGTCAACTGATAGCAACTGCATAGGGATGCATTATTAAAATAAACTTGCATCTTCAATTTCAAGATCATTGAAATTGACGTATAATAAATAACTAAACTCACAATCACGCTCAAAAATTGTCTGAAGCAAAACTCCGCCTACGCATTAGGCAGAGTTTTCGTTCAGTTGTGTTTCGACCGCACTTTGAATACAACGGCACGCAATTCTTTATCATTGCATGTAATTGTATTCAAAATATTCAGTTAAACTGTCCAAATAACTGCATATTCAAACTTAAAAAGATGGAGTGTCATTTCAGGTGAGTGCCCCTTTAAATTAACAAAATAATGTAACTTGAATTTTATAATCATTTTGCTAAATAATTACAATTCAATTGGTAAAACAAAATGTTCCTTAAAACATCCGTACAAGAATGTTAATTGATTTCATATCATGGTAGGAAGTTGTTTATTGAAATATATTTATACATATGTATCCTATGTATGTAAATCACCTATGCTTTTTTTTATGAAAATAAGGGACAAGGCGAGCAGGACGTTCAGCTGTTAGTAATTGATACGCCCTACCCATTACAATGCAGTGCCGCTCAGGATTCTTGGAATACCCCAAAAATCTGAGCGGCACTACAATTGCGCCGTCGTCACCTTGAGACATAAGATGTTAAGTTTCATTTGCCAAGTAATTTCACTAGCTACGGCGCCCTTCAGACCGAAACACAGTAATGCTATGTAGTATGTCACTCACCTGGGACTGGGAGAGATCGTTGAGTAGCGATAACGACGCATAAATATGCTACCATAACTCTTGTAAACAAATTGTAACATTATTTTTTAGTCCATTAAAGAATTCATTAGAATAACTGGCTTTAATTACTGACTAACTACTTAACATTTTCCTTTCATATTAGCGAAATTACTGGACTATGAGACTTAATATCTCAAGGTGTCTATTGAGACACAATAACTATAGAGTTCAGAAGACGGTGAGATTTTTACGTTTTTGAAGATCCCACAGTCCAGCAACAAACTTAGAGTGTAAGAATGTTAAGATGTGTGGGATAAATAAAATACCGGAATTCTGAATGTGTCTGTTCTTCTGAAATACTCTCCATTGGCAAGACGAGAACAACCGGAAATAATAGTCCATCAGACTCACCAGGATGATACCACGCCCGACATATTATTGTGCCATCCTTCTTCATGTATACTCGTCTTGATAACTTTATCAGCAATTGCACTGGCAAATCCTTTAGTTTCCCCAAAGAGGTCACCAAATCGTAGCCATGTCACAGACGAAGTTGAGTCTACCTCAGGCCTGTAGAGAGCCCGATAAAACGGACCATGAAGCTAGATTCCGTGTACTAAGTTAAACCGGTTTTCGCCTCTTTGGATAAAGAGAGCGGAGTAAGTCCATATTCTGCTGCCACAATTTCTCGATGCATCACCTATTCTTTGCGTAGGAAATATCCCTCAGATTATGCAACTCAAGGTTATGCAGGGTTTTGGCACTTAGAAAGCCGCGACATCCACATTTCCTATCCTACATACGGTATGTTGTAAGCAGTTTACGGACTTTTTATCTAAGGTGTCAAGCTCGGCCCGAATCTATATTAGTATGCCGATTATTATTATATTAAGTTTTTTTTTATTACGGTTAGAAGTAATTAAAAAGCTGTATGAAATATGCAAACATGTTAATTTTAATCTCCTTTCATTTTACCAAAAATTATCCAATAGGCACCCATATATTATATTTCTTTCATCAAAAATAAAACCCTCTAAATTTATAATTTAAATTCAGAAACACTTAATTGTTTAAAACCTCAAATCAAATTAAATTAAACTTCTCTTTTCTTTTACGAATTGGTTATTCAAAATACGATAAAGTTTCCAATAAATTAACAAGAATCATCGGAGTTTTACGCAATAATTGCTTTTTAATGAGCAGTCTAACTATACATGCATCGACTTTTTGTTCAGTGGTATTTAGTAAAAATTGTTTTCATTTGTTTAAAGTCTTTGTAATGTTTGTCAATGGTTTATATTGTAATTCTGTTTTAATTGAAATCACATTATCCGATACATTAAAGATATCGGAGTGTTCAGAAGGGCTGTTCCTACCGCAGATTTCAAAAAATGTGAAATGACCACATTCATAATAATAAGATGGTGATTCCTCGAGTTAAAATATTATCATCACCATCTGGATGTCTAGGGATATTCGGTGCGGTTCAAGGAATTTTCTTCCAGGTACAACAAATCTGTGGAATGAACTTTTCTTGCGCGGGGTTGTTTGTATTTTATATTTTATTAATTGTATACACCCACGTAAACGGTCAGGTCATACAGGTCTTTGTCCTCCAATTCCTAAAAAACTTTGTGTAATCTTCTTACTTCTTCTTAATACTTTCCGTAGTAAAAAGTCTTTGCACTACTTACAAGAAACTTGTAATTGATGTTAGTAATATGTATTTTACGACACATTTTCCATAACTTAGAATGCTTTCTTTACTCTCGTTTGCAATAGAATTAAGGGTCGTTTGATATGGCGCTCGAATTTGCGGGTGTGGGAAAAATGTTTTCAGTTTTGGGGATCTTTCTGCGAAACACTAAGCTTTATAAAACTTAATTCAGAATGCTGTCTTTACTCTCGTTTGCAATAGAATTAAGGGTCGTTTGATATGGCGCTCGAATTTGCGGGTGTGGGAAAAATGTTTTCAGTTTTGGGGATCTTTCTGCGAAACACTAAGCTTTATAAAACTTAATTCACTCCACGTTTCAATTACTTTTTGGTTTTTTTTTTGTTTATTTTATAAGAGGAAAGTAAGCTGAAGACATTTTTGTAGTTATTTAAATTTCAAAAATCGTGGTTTCTTTTCGTTATGACCCGGTCTTTTGTCATATAACTTCATTATAAATTAGCTTCTACCCGCGGCTCCGACGTTAAATTTGTACATTGCCTCGGGAACTCTTAAACATTTCAGGATAATACATTTTTTGTCCCCTGAAATTTTTGTGCAGAATTTTATACTGTACTATGTATTTTGTTATGTTTTGCTTCAGATGAAATGCGTGAAAAGGTTACTATTATAGATACAATAATAGTACACATAAATAGATTAGCGCATAGATATTTCTTGCAGAATCCAATCTTATAAGATACAGAATAAATTTCTCTTAATTTTATTTACTTACTTAATATACTCAAATATTTATTTCGAAAATTTAGTAGATAATTTTGATGTATTTTATTATTTTATTTATATTATAATCGTTACATTCATTAAATTTAATGAATTTCATAACATCAGTTGCTTTCTTCAATTACCTGAAAAATACATCAATATATTATGTATTTAAATGTTTTGCAATTTTTATTTTTGCATTTTTATTTTATACACACAACTTATACAATATGAATCGAATCTTCACTTCACCAACAATTTTATCGACTGGATTTATTTCGGCGTACCCCAGGGCTCGGTGTTAGGTCCAATGATGTATACATTCTTCAATTAAGGGAAATTATTAAGCAATAAAGACTTCTAGCATTACCATATTTTACGAAAAGGATTCAATGATAAATTAGAGGGAAACATTTTATATTAAATTGAGATAAATAAACTGATATTTCTTTTTACCAGGTTCCAGTGATGTACGGTGCAATAGTGGAAGGTGTAGCAACGTGTATGTGTCGGATAGCTTCAAGGGCCCTGGGTGACATCAATCCTAGGTTCGCTACAGCAATAGACTCCTTCATCGGTACTTCACTCGTGGTTGCTGGTAAGCGTTGATACTTATCATATTTATCGTTTAAATATTTATGTGAATTGAACTTACTTGTTTGTATGAAGTGCAAATAAAATCCAATATTTTCGATTCACAGTAGGATGCGAGTTCACATGCGAATCACGATTCGCTACTATGTACGTTTTTAATACGTTCTTTTGAAAAGAGATACTTATTTTTATTGAATTTTTTGAAATTTTTTATTGATGGAGATACAGGTCGCTGACAGATAGAGAGACAGATAAGCGGACGGTCAGTTTTTTCTAAGCGCCATTAATTTTTATTTAATACCTTCATAAACTCCTTAGTATCTAGTAAATCCATTTATTTGGAATTATTTTTATACTATCTTAATGAGTTTAGGTGAAAAGCATGAAACCCCTTCTGTAACAATTATAGATCTTATTTTTTTCAGCTTGTTGGTAGGTGACCACATATTAAGGACGAAACCCCTTTCTTGCATGTTGCCAAACACACGTCAAATTAATTGTAATAATGGTAAAACCTAAATTTCTACAACCAGTCGGTTAAATAGCTTGTTTCATTTGCATGAATTTTGCAGGAGCCTTTTTTAGAGACACGGTTTACACCTATAGCTATGAAGATGATAGCCAAAACGCAGATATCAACTTATCCATTTCGTGCAAAGTTAACTTAGGAAAAGGTAGAAACTGTAAATTTTATTCTGAAGCATCGTGCCACTATGGATGTCAAGTGATTGCATGTTAAATGTTAACTAGCAATGTTCGTTATAGAATTGAAATTTACTCATGGTTCCCTTCGTTCTCCTGCCATCAAGTGAACCTCGCAGGCTCCAATTTAGTCGTTTTTGTAATTGTATATTTAACTATTGTTCTATTCAAACTAATGTAAGGCATGGAATATTTACATTACAAGGTATTTTATTTTCAATGTATACAGTTGCAGCTGTTGAAATGTTAAATAAAACACAAATATAAAATAAAACTTTGAATAGTATGTTTCGCCATATTTTAACGATTCTTCCGTGATATGAGTCCCATGCTCAAGTGAACTACAAGATAATAGATTGTGTGGTTGTATACGGTGCAAGTAAATGTATTTTGTACAAAATAACATATTAATATCAGCATAAAAATCTAAAGAAAAGAAATTCGAAAGAAAGTCGATTGACCCTAAAGGCCATCCCTGCAACTTCCCGCTCATTCCATACATTGAAATTGTATGTACTTATGACGATTTAGAGCTCTTCGAGCTCAAAAATATAATTTGTTGCAATTTTTTGATTCTCATAAAGAATCTTTGAGTTTCAATTGATCGAACTCGGAATTTCGAAGTTATTCCGTAAAAACACTTTATTCGGTCTTCTTTCGTCAACGTTAAATCATGAATGAATCAACCGATTTTAACCGGCTTGCTGGCGATCGACGTGGTTTATTGATGTTAAGAGCTGATAAGTTTTTGAAATCGTTCTGTAGAGTTTTCTTTTAGATTCTCAATGAGATCATAGAGATTTTCAAGCCTTTTCGAATGGCGCCAACCGCGAATAAATCGGTCGAGCTGTTCAAAAGTTATAAGAGGTTTACATACATCCATACATACACACACACACACATACATACATACATACAGAAGTGCGGACACCATCGCGGGAATAGTCATAGAAGCTTCCTAGCACCTTAAAACATCGAGATCTGATGGAAACTCAATTATTTAAAAACGATTCCAATAACTACCCGAATTTTTTAAATTTTTAAATTTTCTTAGCGGGAAGTCAGAAAAATCAGTTTGATATATATTAGTAGTAATAAAAACCCCTTTGTCAGGTAAGTATGGGGTTCGAACCCAGGCTCCCTCTCAGGAGCTTAAATCTGGCGTATTTTTTTTTTTATGGAATAGGAGGACAAACGAGCGTACGGGTCACCTGGTGTTAAGTGATCACCGCCGCCCACACTCTCCTGCAACACCAGAGGAATCACAAGAGCGTTGCCGGCCTTTAAGGAAGGTGTACGCGCTTTTCTTGAAGGTACCCATGTCGTATCGTCCCGGAAACACCGCACAAGGAAGCTCATTCCACAGCTTCGTGGTACGAGGAAGAAAGCTCCTTGAAAACCACACTGTGGAGGATCGCCACACATCCAGATGGTGGGGATGATATCGTAACTTGTGGCGTGTCGTGCGAAGGTGAAATTCGGTGGCAGGAATCAGGTTGAACAGCTCTTCGGAACACTCCCCGTGATAAATGCGGTAGAAGACACACAATGAAGCGACGTCTCTACGCAACGCCAAGTGATCCAGCCGTTCACAGAGTACTGGGTCCCCGACAATTCGAGCTGCTCTGCGTTGCACGCGGTCAAATGGATCGAGCTGATACTATGGTGCGCCAGACCAGAGATGACAGCAATACTCCATGTGAGGCCGGACCTGCGCTTTGTAGAGCGCTAGAATGTGGGCCGGCTTGAAGTATTGCCGTGCTCTATTTATGACGCCCAGTTTCTTTGAAGCCAGTTTGGCTTTGCCCTCCAGATGGCCACGGAATTGGCAATTGCTCGAGATTTCGAGACCCAGTATTCCGATACTAGGCGAGGCTTTAAGGGAAGTGTTCTCGAAGAGCGGTGATACGGCAAATAGGGTTTTTTTAGTGGTAAACGCGCAAACTTGAGTCTTCTGGGGGTTAAATTGGACAAGGTTCAACTAACCCCATTCCGCGACCTTCTCGAGAGAGGACTCGATAGAAGACACAAGTTTCACCCGGCACTGGTCGACGTTTTCCCGAGAGAGACCTGCATGGCCCGTGTATACGGCATCACCAGTGCTGTCGTCTGCATAGCAATGCATGTTGGCGGTGTCCAACATATCATTGATATGCAGAAGAAACAGCGTGGGAGATAGCACACAGCCTTGGGGCACTCCAGCGTTCACGGGCTTGGGATTCAAGCAATAACCGTCGATAACGACCTGTATGCTGCGCCCAGTGAGGAAGCTGGAGGTCCACTTGCATAAGCTCTCGGGAAGCCCAAATGATGGAAGTTTTGCGAGGAGCGCCTTGTGCCATACACGATCAAAGGCCTTCGCTATATCCAGACCAACTGCCAGGCCTTCCCCCTTGCTTTCAATAGCCGCCGCCCATCTGTGTGTTAGGTATACCAGAAGATCGCCAGTCGACCGACCATGGCGAAAGCCGTACTGCCGGTCGTTGATCAACTGGTGACCCTCAAGGTATACCAAGAGCTGGCGGTTAATTATGCTCTCCATAATTTTGGAGAGTAGGGAGGTAATAGCAATAGGCCTGTAGTTTGCCGGATCTGAACTGTCTCCTTTTTTTGGGATCGGATGGACAAGGGCTGACTTCCATGAATCAGGGACTACGCCTTTTGAATAAGAGTGCCGGAATAAACGCGTTAGCACCGGCGTCAACTCAGGGGCACACGTTCTAAGCACGATTGGAGAAATGCCATCCGGCCCGCTCGACTTCCTGACGTCCAACGAAAACAGAGCTCGCCTAACAGTTTTCTGTCGGAACTGTACTTCAGGCATGGAGCTCTGACACCGCGGGATGGTCGGCGGTGTTTTTCCGTTGTCGTCAAGAGTCGAGTTGGAGGAAAAAAGAGTGCACAGGAGATCGGCTTTCTCTTTTGCCGTATGGGCCAGGGTGTCATTCCTTATGTGCAATGGCGGCATGGACGGCTGGTTGAAGTTACCAAGAGCAGCTTTCGACAACGACCAGAACTTGCGTGTTCCGGTCGGGTAACTGGAAAGCTGCTCGCCAATTTTGACGACGTGCTTCGATTTCGCACGGGCGATTTGCCGCTTAAAAAATCTGGAGGCACGGTTATATTTCCTCTTCAGAACTTTGCAGTTCGGATCCTTTGAGCCCAGCGCCGCAACCCAAGTTCGATACGCCTGTTTTTTGCAGTCAGATGCTGCTTTAACTGACGCATCGAACCAGGGCTGTGATCTGCCACCGATCGGTACTACAGAGCTTGGTATAAAAATATCCATGCCCTGCAGTATCACATCGGCTACTGCAACGGCGCAGGCACTAGGATCATCCGAAAGGAAACAAACCCTGCCCCAAGGGTAGGATGCAAAAAAGGAACGCATCCTATCCCAATCTGCTGACTTGTAGTGCCAAACGCGGCGGGTCGCTGGTGGTTTGCGACGTTGGCGTCGGATAGGCACTACACTCCTGACCAGGCAATGGTCGGACGTTCCGAGAGGGGCGTCGACAGAGACCTGGTAACCATCGGGATGTGTAGTCAGCAGAAGATCCAATAAGGACGGCATGTGGCTATCCACATCCGGGAGCCGCGTCGGCGACTCAACCAATTGGGACAAACCATACGCCAATGCAAAATTATGCACAGATCGTCCTGCGTAGTCTGTGGTACGTGATCCAAGCCATTCGGCATTGTGCCCGTTGAAATCAACCAAGACTACGATTTCAGCGGAGGGGATCTGAGCTAGCACGTCATCAAATGCCGCTTGAACGCAGCCCATGAGGTGATCCGTTTCTGCGTTACCACTATGGGACCTGTATACACACGCATAGATGCGGACGCGGTCCTCTAAATCTACGCGGAGCCAGAGAGTAGACAGGCCCCTACCCTCAAAATTGCCGAGACGGCGACAGCAGATATCCTCCCTAACGTACACACATACCCCGGCATGAGGCATGAAATTATGCTCAATTTTGTACCCGGGGTACGTTAAATATGACGTATCGCTAGGTCGAGATATCTGCGTCTCCGTAAGGAAACACAAGGCCGGCTGCGCCGTCTCAAGGTGGTGGTGGACGGCGTTTAAGTTGGAGTGAATTCGCCGGATGTTACAAAAGTCCACATTAAGCGTGGAGCGGGGTGCCGTGGTGTTGCTGCCCTGTTTGTCCTGTGACATACGCGGTACTGTGCCCTCCCCAGAATACGAGGGGCAGCCCGAGCGGGAATGCTCGGGGAGGGATTCTCCGGCTCTACAAGAGCCGGTACCCTCCTGGGGTAATTTATTTTTTAGGACCGCTCTCATATTTTGTTGGGGGGGGGGGGAAAGGACGGGGGGGAATGGCCTCCGGTCCTCGACACTAACCCATGCGAAACATAGCGGCACTAGGCCGCTACTTCACGCCGGTATTCTGTGCGAGTGTGGTAAGTAACCCGGACGAGTCTGGCCCGATTGTGCTGACGT
Source organism: Leptidea sinapis (assembly GCF_905404315.1). NCBI lineage: Eukaryota > Metazoa > Arthropoda > Insecta > Lepidoptera > Pieridae > Leptidea > Leptidea sinapis. The sequence goes on along the minus strand of NC_066271.1, from coordinate 11,847,204 downwards.
CATAAGACAGCAGCGTGACTCTCCCACTTTCAAAACACGTATTAGAACACTCGGTCTTTTTGAAATTAATTACTCTACTTCATCCCCTAATCCGTGGCCTGCTGTAATGCAACATGCGATATATATGTAGCAATGTATGTTATTCGTTTTATTATACTTATATTTTTTTCTTTGTATATTTGTTACCTAACTGCTTTTAAATAATTTTGTCATCATTTTTGATGAGGATTTGCAATAAATGAAAGATTTGAATCGACGATAGTCACCAACAATTACTACGAATCCACTTCTACGTAATAACTATAAGTAGAGTTTGTAAAAAAAACGCACCCGCTTACGTGGTTTATTATTTTTAAAAGCAAAGTGAACTCTTAGTTAACACTTAGTTACCTCGACATATTTTGGCAATAAAGAAAAAACAGACGAGGTTTAATTTATATTTTGAATACCTCACATTTTATCTTTCTACTTCAACAATTAAACGATCTTATTCCAAATATCGATTGACCAAAAAAATTCTCGCTATGTAATAAAATATTACCGAATAAGTATTTCTCTGCAATACAAATCTAGTTATAATTATTTATATTCTTCCTAGCTAAGGAATCGATCGAGAGTAGAATTTTGCTCATCATTTTCAAATCTACTATGACATGAGTGCTAACTTAAGACTATAAACATCTTAAAGCATTCTCGACTTAAGCCCGAAGTTCCCAGCAAATCCCTATTTTATTACTATGTAATAGTTTCAGGATAGTGTAGATGCACAGAGGTTTAATCCTCTTCCATTATCGGGGATAAAAGTTGCGCTTTTAAAAGCTTTCGGTGTTTTGTGCAAATATTATGAAACTGGTTTATAACTGGCCAATTTTAGGATTAGATGCTTTTATTGGTCAAATAGAAAGATAAAATTTGAGATATTCAAAATATCAATAAAATTGACGGATTTTTTCTGTATGCGGGGTAACAAAATGCTAAAAGTTAACTTTTCATTTAAAGAGAACAAACCATGAAAGCTGGTGCAATTTTTTTACTAACCCTACTATAGTTATTACGTAGTTCTATCAACATAAGTATTTTTTTTACTATACTTTATTACTTTACTACGGGGTGTAACTTACAACATTAACAACATAATACCCCATACCAACTAAAACCTCCTCTATGCTGTTAGCCATGCTTTTACAGCGACATCCGACATGGGCTGTGGAGGCCGCAAAGACTACGCAACAACAGTCGCGGTGCGTCTCCTAAGGAGACTCGAACCTCGGACCGGCTGTGTGCTTGTGGGAAGGAGAGAGAATGAAAATGAAGATGAAATGAAGAATCAACATAAGTTCCTTATTAGAATCATTATTATGCTATGCAAGCACAGTTCGGAGTAATTGCTTGACTCCATCGACGAATCAATTCGAATCTTTCATTTTTTGCAAATCTTCATCAAAAATGATTAAGAACTTATTTATGAGCAAATAAGTAACATGTATACAACAGAAAAATAATATAGGTATAATAAAATGCAAAAAAACGGGTGAAAGCTACTCGACTTTGCCTTAATAGGCACATTACATTGCTACATATGGTTGCTATGCTGTTGATATTGTAGCACATAGGCAGCAATAGAATGTGACAGGTTTTGGAAGACAAAGAAGAATGAAGTACACCAAATTTACGCGTCGTTTCGGAAAAATACTAAAGCACTACTTACTCGCTGGTTTCAGTTGACTTGATTAACACGTATTTTATTTTTATTTCAGCCTTTGATTACTCTGGCGGTTACTTCAATCCAGTGCTAGCTACGTCACTGAAGGCAGGCTGTCACGGTCACACTCTGGGTGAGCACGCGCTAGTCTACTGGGTTGGCGCATGCGCAGGTTCCATCGTGTCTGTCTACATTTACAAACTACCCGCAGTTCAGCAGTACGTGAAAGGGCCGGTAGAAGTGAACGGTGACAGTATTTGGGCGGGGAAAGAAGATTGATCACATTTGCACCTCTGTATCTTTATACTGCTATCTCATTATGTAAACAAACAAAAAACTATCTGTCTCTTAGAGGACAAGGCAGAGATAACAGACCTGCAGGGGCGGATCGATATGAGGGGTCCTTTGGATATAATTGGTCCACAGCACTTATTGAAGATGGGGATACCAAAAAATATACAAACCCGATTGATTTATTTTGTATCTCACGGTTGCAGTGTTTCCGAGTCATCTTAATAAATAAAATATTTTATTTGCCTCTTTTTTTAATAAAATAGTATTGCGACAATATATCAAAAATTATTTGATTAATTATGCAGGCCCCGAAGTGGACTAGGGCCCCAAAAAGTTACAATCCGTCCCTGTCGAGATCTGAATTTGACACCTAGTCTTGCCGTACTCACCTGGTTCTTCTCTCATATCAACACTTCCATTAGCTCAAGACTGTATTGTAACAAAATCAACTCTAGAGACATTTATCTCTTACTGGGTTGCCGGATGCCTCAGTTTATTGCTTATATTTCCGTAAATTGAAAAGCAACTTCTATATATTGCTCATTATCGCCTTCAAGCATTCATTATAAATTCAACACAATGTCTCCGTTTAATGGTCAAGTTTTATGAACAGCAATGGTCATATATTATGACAATAATTTTAGTGTGTAATAGTTATTTATGCAACTGTTGTGTTATAAGGAGTATTAAAATACGAATGTGGGTGGAAATAATAGTATCATGAGTGTTTTCATACCTAATTATCAACAGTTGCATACAAGACTTTATCTTGACCCATAATATGAATCCTCTATAAATGATTCTGAAACAGTTAGCTTACTGCTAACATTAAAAAAGCCAGTTCTAGTAACCATTTCATCATCCAAACGAGTGTTGTATTGAAATGCAGTAAAACATTACAACACTCGTTTTTAAGAAATAGAGTGTTGTAATGTTGGTAATAAGCTGTTAGAATAAGTAATAGAGGATTTAAAGCATGGGTGTAGATAAAATATTTTAAACCAATATCATATTCTAGTCACACCAGTATTAGCATATTATATTTACATGTCTCTACTTCTAACACAAGGAATACAATCTATACGTTGCAGCGTACATTATCTTTTTATTTCTCCATTGTAAAGGCCAATTTAGGTCATTGTCAAGCTTAGATAATGTATAGATAGAGCCTCTTGACTCTTAGGCAACGCATTACAACGGACCAGGTTTATTACTTAAGTGTGCATGATAGCTACGCCTTATACTGGCGATACGTTAGTCACTTTGTTATAGTATGCGTACTTTGCGTTACTGAAAATAGAGGCTAACAGTTCACCGCAATTTTTTTACGTGTTTGTAAGCTCTCAGAGTATAAATTATATTAGTTGCCAAGCATAGATTACAGATTGATTGAAATCCAAAAATATACATAAGCTACGTTTTCATTTTCGAACGAATAACGAATTATTTCTATATAAGTACTCATTGTTTATATACATTTCTGTTTCTGTCAAAATACTGCATTCATTGTTATGTTTATTTTAATTTTAATTGATAAAAAACTCTGTTATGTTTAGTTATTTACACTTTTTTATTGTTTGATAAAACTAATAAGATAAGTACTGTATGTGCTTTGAATGTAAATAAATTTTTTAATTGTTTATTTTCTTATTTATTTTGTCAATGGAAAACCTGAATCCCCGGGGACGAAAAAGAATAGGGAAGTCCCAGGCCCAAGGATGCGCTTAGAGAGTACACGAATGTTGCGACCGCTAAGTTAGTGTACTTCAGTTATTTTCACAGCATCATGACGTACGGTATTTTACTGTGGGTTCATGCTGCTGACATTGATATAGTGTTTGCTCTGCAAAAGAGAGCTGTTCGTGCTATATATCAGCTTGGTTATAGACAGTCTCTCAAAGAAAAATTTAAAGAAATAAATATTATGACTGTTCATTGTCAGTACATTTATGAAAATTTAATATACGTTCACATAAATCGTCACCTTTTGGCTCTTAATAGTGATTTTCATTATTATAACACTAGAAATAAGGTATTATTTGTAACTAATTCTAGTAGGCTTCATAAGATACATTCAGCATAGCATTAGATACAATAGCATTAAGGGTAAATGTATACACTTTTATAATAAAGTCCCAGCCAATGTTCAGGCATTATCTATAAATAAATTTAAATGTTTTATAAAAAAAATGCCCCTGTCGTAGATCGTATTACGCCACAGCTTAATATCTGAGTGATACGACAGCCTTGGACTAGATTATAGTAATTCTATAGCAATGACAATACAATATTGTATATTTTATTAAAAAGAGCGCAAAAAAAAATGCTGGGAGAGTTTCTTGCGCCGCTTCTTCTCACTCAGAGCGCCATTTGTTAACGAAGCGGTAGTAGTGTCTCGTATATTAGAAATGACATCAAAAAGAATTCTAAAGGAATCAATTTTGAGAAATTAAATGCCTTTTGCATAGGATTTCGCCTAGAGTATGGGTAACACAAAAGCTGTGAAGTTGAAATGTGTAAGTATTACTGTGTTTCGGTCTGTAGGGCGCCGTAGATAGTGAAATTACTGGGCAAATGCGACATAACATCTTTTGTCTCAAGGTGACGAGCGCAATTGTAGCGCAGCAGGGTTTTTGAGTTTTTCAAGAAACCTGATTGGCACTGCATGAAATGAGCAGGGCGTATCAATTACCATCAGCTAAGCGTCCTCGTCTCGTCCCTTATTGTCATAAAAAATCACGTTCTGAGCACAATGGGAAAAATTCTATACGGCTCGCCATTCTTAACGTCCAAAGAAAATAGAACATCTTAATTTAGCGAAAAGTTTTCTGCCTGAAGTGTATTTTTGGCACACAGCTCTGCCGAGCGACCATCAGCGCCACCCACACCATATTTTAGAGAAGGGAACGACTCGCCCCACGTCACCGCCACAAGTGGCATTTAAGTGAGCATAACGTGGGCCTGTCACGTGAAATCTACCGAATAACAAAATAATGTGCGAGCTTTGCCGGCAAATATTTTGTCCAAAATATTTTTAAGTGTATCGAGTTTACTGATTGAATGAATGAAAATAATGAATGAAGAGACGTACACAACAGTTACAAACCATAAACAAATAGTAAATGTATTCCGTCTGTCCACACTTCCCGCATTCGGCAAACCAATTTATCGAGAGCCTCGCATATATTGTGACCTCATTTCAAATAAACATTTAATTAAAACAGTCGGTTTAATTATTTAATTACTAATATTCGTTATAATATTAACGAATTAGGTGTATTACTTCATCGTGATAGAATGATAATATTAGTCTTTTAAGACTAATATTATCGGCGGCCTAAAAAGTATAAAAAGCGGCCAAGTGCGAGTCGGGCTCGCCCATAAAGGGTTCGATTGATCTATGTTTTAATAATAGTGTATTTTTTATAATATTTGAGTTGATTGAATGAAAGGTAAATTGCGGTTTACTTTTTATGACGTACTAAAAAAGAAGTACTTACTAGATCTCGTTCAAACCAATTTTCGGATGGAGTTTGCATGGTAATGTACATCATATATATATTTTTTAGTTTTATCATTCTCTTATTTTTGAAGTTACAGGGACACACACTTTACCACATTGGAAGTGTCTCTCGCGCAAACTATTCAGTTTAGCTTATCTCAATATCATTTTTGAAGACCCATCCATAGATTACACATATGGGTTTGATCAAAAAAAAATTTTTGAGTTTCAGTTCTAAGTATGGGGAACCCCCAAAACCCCCCTTTTTTTCTATTACATAATACATCGACTTACCAAGTTCCAACAGTATAGTTCTTATTGTTTCGGAAAAAAGTGGCTGTGACATACGGCCGGACAGACAGACATGACGAATCCATAAGGGTTCCGTTCTTTGCAATTTAGCTACGGAACCCTAAAAAGTCTTAGATACATAAAAGTTATAATTACCATCAAAAGAGAAGACGAATTAGCAATGTAATCATGTAAAGTCGGTATTTATTACAGTGTGGGGAAAAACGTAAATTTTAGGATATCTTGAAAATGACTCTACTACTACCAATTTTTTTTATAAAATGCTAGTTGACCCGACAGACGTTGTTCTGTATATAATAAATAAAATAATGTTTTTATATGAATTTGCCAATAATATATCATAACATCAAAAATTACTTTGTAAAATATGCACCCTGCTGTCGTAATGAAATTGTTTCACAGCAGAACTGTCAAACCGTGCCTCAATATTTTCTCTCATAGAAATTATGTACATATCAAAGGAAAAACAAATTTGTTTTTTTTATTTAATTTAGCAGCATTTTTCTTATTTATTCACCTTTTAAACCTTCTCTGGACTTCCACAAATAATTCAAAACCAAAATTAGCCAAGACTAGAAAGTCGAGACTAACGAACAGCAATTCATTTTTATATATATAGATTTATAGCAAAGTAACTTTTAGTTTTCTTTAACTATTATTTATTAAGTGTTTGCATCATCATCATCAGCCGGAAAACGTCCACTGCTGGACAAAGGCCTCCCCCAAAGATCTCCACGACGAACGGTCCTGCGCTACTCTCATCCAAAGTGTTCCGGAGATCTTGACCAGATTGTCGGTCCATCTTGTCCAATACATTGGACCAATACTGCGTCTTCCGGAGTCTTTCTTCTTCTCTACCTTATTATTAATTTGTACTCTTTAGTTAATAATACGGGTAACGATTCATGACAATTCCAATTCCAATTCTAACACTTGGTTACTTTAAGTTCTGATTTAAGAATCTTAAGAAAGATAAGTCTTTTACCAGTGGAGGCTACGTTGGACAGGATGGTGGGAACCACTAAGGCCTTTTTATATATAAGTATTATATATTTTATATATAAGTATTATATATTTTTATATATTTATATTATAAGTATTTTATTGTATTGAAACCAAAACAGGTTTCGTCGCAGCTAGTGAAATTCCTGTGCCAATGATACTCAACAGTTTATCTCTCAGTGACGAGTGAGTTAAGCTGTTGAGTAATAAATAATAATCTAAACTTAGATTAAGGATTGGTCTCCGCTGCGCTCCAAGTAGATACCCCACTACCTAAGAACAACAGCTTTTTAATACGACAACTAATAGATGCTTGTGTTCACACTCAATGGCATCTTTTGACACTAAATTTTTAACCTTCTTCAAAAAAAGGAGGTTCTTAATTCGTCGATATGCTTTTTTATGTTTGTTACCTCAAAACTTTCGGTTGGGTGAACCGATTTTGATAATTCTTTCTTTATTTGAAAGCTGTTGCTTTGGGTAATTTGGTCCAGATCTGACAATGGCATCCATGAGAAAACCATAAAGATCTTAAATTTGCTATTATTACGTATAGCAAAGTGGATGATAAATTAACGAATAACTCAATATCGCGCCAACCAATTTCGATGATTCTTTTATTGGAAAGGATATACTATAAAGATAGTTTGGTGAGAGTGCTTAGGTTTTGATTACGGAATTTATGACAAAGTAACGGAACTCTTCAATTCTTAGGAGAAAATTAACGATACTCGGCCAAAAGATACAAAAGACTTGCTGATGATATGTGAACCCAATGTCTTTTTTATTTCTTGTAGTATTCTTTTTAAAATCTTTAACTTCGCAACCCGGCATTTTGTTGTCTAGTTGGAGCGAAGTGGAGACCTATCCTAAATCTAAGAATTTAAAAGATAATTCAAATATGGAGTATTGCTGTCATCTCTGGTCTGGCGACCCCAGTATCAGCTCGATCCATTTGACCGCGTGCAACGCAGAGCAGCTCGAATTGTCGGCGACCCAGTACTCTGTGAACGGCTGGATCACTTGGCGTTGCGTAGAGACGTCGCTTCATTGTGTGTCTTCTACCGCATTTATCACGGGGAGTGTTCCGAAGAGCTGTTTAACCTGATTCCTGCCGCCGAATTCCACCTTCGCACGACACGCCACAAGTTAGGATATCATCCCCACCATCTGGATGTGTGGCGATCCTCCTCAGTCCGGTTTCTAAGGAGCTTTCTTTCACGTACTACAAAGCTGTGGAACGAACTTCCTTGTGCGGTGATTCCGGGACGATACGACAAAGGTACTTTCAAAAAAAGCGCGTACACCTTCCTTAAAGGCCGGCAACGCTCCTGTGAATCCTCGGGTGTTGCAAGAGAATGTAGGCCGTGGTGATCACTTAACACCAGGTGACTCGTACGCTTGTTTGTCGTCCTTTTCCATAAAAAAATGAGTGGTTAAATTGTTCAGTAGTAAGTAATAATCTAAATGATAATTCTAATTTATGTTATAAATTCTATGATAACTATAATAAATACCTTACTCTTAAGTCCTACTTACTTTGCTGAAACAGATGTTGATCTGAAACTACGAGTAATTTGGGTATAGGACTGTCAATCACAGTGCAATTGCAAGGCTGGTCACTTATTAAATAGTTAGTTAGTTTTGGGTGATTCAAGAATCCTTAATGGCACTGGACTATCATGGTCTGGAGTGTCACTTACTATCCGGCGAACAAGCAAGCTAATCTCGTCGCTTATACCATAAATAAATTTTCTCGATTTCTCTGTTTCAGAATTTCGTTCACTGCTAAATGCTCGAAGTATAAACGATTTATTTAAGGATCTATTCATGTTATTAGCTTAATTGCTATGTAATTACTATCTTTGTGCAGATAGAAAACTAAAACTATATTATGAAAGTCAATCTAACGCAGTCCACGGTTCACGGCTGATTTCAAATTACTACTAATTCAAAACTCGTAATTTACAATAAATTCAGTTTGCTACACCGCTTTTCAAGATAAAAGGAATTCATAATGAAATAGTACAAATATGTTTCAAAGCGAGATCGTTCTTGGCAATTTAATAATAGATGTAAAGGTATGTTTAGAATTTTATATATAGTAAGTTAATACATATTTAGAAACTATTATTATTCTAGCTGACCCGGCAAACGTTGTTTTGCTATATAAAGTATAATTCACGCGATAGTTTTATAAGTAATAGAATATTGCCTATATTATAGCCTGTACATCATTTTGTTCTATTGTCAATAGTTTTTGCAGCGCAAGCAAAAATAGGTTTTCGATTTTACACCTTGTGTTACAAAATAGCAATTTTATTACGGATCCCTAATTTTGAAAAAAAAACATAGCCTATAGCCTTCCTCGATAAATGGACTACCCAACACTGAAAGAATCATTCAAATCGGACCAGTAGTACCAGAGATTAGCGCGTTCAAACAAACAAACAAACACTGCAGCTTTATAATATTATTTTAGATTTAAGGTACGTTTTGTGGTGAAAACTTCTTTAGACGCGTTGGGCACTTTATGCTGGGCAATAATTATAATTTCTATAAATTACAAGTAAACGATGCATTCAAAGATTTTCTTAAAATTACTTGCCTCGTCTGGGAATCGAACCGACTGAAATGTAAAAAAAACTACTACTACTTTTATGATGCCAATCACAAGAATGGCCAAAAACTAATAACTCTTCTTAAGTAACTCAGTATTTTAAAAGAAGGGAACAACGTAAAATGAATGTTTTCCTACTTGGATTGGTACGAATGGACCGATTAGATGGCCGGCCAGATCCCCGGACCTTACACCATTAGATTTCTTCTTTTGGGGATACGTGAGAGATATGCTATACAAAAAGCGATACGAGAACGTGGGCGAATTACAAACAGAATTGTGCCATATCATGTCGAGTATTCACCATAAAATGATAAGAAAATCAACAGGCAGCGGACTCATTAAAAGATTGGCGATTTGCGTAAGATCAGGGATCACATTTTGAGCATTTAACTAATTAATTTACAAAAAAATACCCACTTAATTGACTACTTTATTTTAAAATACTATTTTTAAATTTAAGTCGGTTCGATTTCCAGACGAGGCAAGTAATTTTTAGAAAATCTTTGAATGCAGAATTACTAACTTTTAAAATTAACATAAAGTCTTCTTTCAGTAAAATAGCCTATCTTCGATATTTAAGATACTTTCCCTTCATGTCCCATAACTTTGGGACACCCTGTATAGTAAAAATTTTTTTCCAAATTGCCATCTTGGTTTAAATAATTTGTTATTTAAGAAAAACATTTTTTCTTAACATTCCGGTATAGAACCTTAAGAAAGATAAAATGTTGCTCTATTTTCTATCTATAATAATTTCCGATGTCACAACGAAATTATTTGAATCAGACGCCAACTAATTGGTGTCGATAGAACTGTTCTACTAACTATGCAAATTCATACACGTCAAATATTTGCTGCTAAAATTCGAGAAATTCTATTTCAAATATTAACTAGCTAAAATTTTAGATTGTTATCTACATAATTATCTAATAGGTGAAGAAAAAGCATACACCTCTGTTGCAGATTGAGGGTAGGAGGATTGTGAGATTTAAACATAGTTTTTTTTTTATAACAATAAGGGATGAGACGTCCAGGACGTTCAGCTGGTGGTAATTGATGCGCCCTGCCCATTATGATTCTAGAAAAACCCAATTATTCTGAGCGGCACTACAACTGCGCTTGTCACCTTGAGACATAAGATGTTAAGTCTCATTGGCCCAGTATTTCACTAGCTACGGCGCCCTTCAGACCGAAACACAGTATATATTGTATAAAGTTAATACTAATTCAAAATTCAATTTAAAAATTTTTGAAGTGATAACTTCTTATGGGTGGGTAACCTGGTTCGTAACGTAACGCGTTACGGCGCCAGACTATCTTTTCTCTCACGCATACGGCAGCGGTAGGTAGGCTCCTCCTGTCTCACTCTAACCAATTGTTACTTTTATACCAATATTAAATAATGATACTAATAATGTACATACTTAGACAAAATTCTAATATACATTCATTTAAGAATTGTAACTAAAAGTAATAATATATATTTTACTAGCGGACCCGTCAGACGTTGTCCTGTACACACGTCTTAAATTTGAAAAATCGGTCCAGCCGTTAGGAGGAGTTCACTAACATACACATGAGCAGGAGAATTATATTATATGGACGGAATTGAGAATCTCAACCAATCTCAAATTCACTGGAACACACAAAAAAATCCTCAAAATTGGTCCACCTGAAGACACACAGGAAGTTTCATTAAAATCGGTCCAGCCGTGTAGGAGTTCAGTTACAACTGACGCATAAAAGAAATATATATTTTATAATAAGTAAAAGCTTTTTATTAATAAATAACCTTTCCTTACATGATCATTTTAATATACATATAATTATAATAATAACCTAAGCTTTTCTCAGTTTAAACAATTTCAATATTAAATAGTTCAACTTAGATTAGTTTAAGTTATCACTTCTGTCGGGCTTTATTTACGTTCTCAGAATATCAGATAAACAGCGGATATAAAGATTCAGTTATTAACTTCCAAACGGTTAGAGAGGTACCTTACTCCGCTGTTGATAAATTAAAATAATCTCAATGATTGTCTATCTTTAAATTTTTATCCCTCAAGGGTAATCTCTCCTTTATAAGCTTCTATCGGTCACAATATTTTCAGTGGTTGCTGTAGAAATATGACACTTATTGATCGTAAAAAACTACCTCCCGTTTGAAAAATTATGCCTCAGACCTGAAAAGAACGATTTCTTGCGCCCGGCAAGAAACTCAACGGGCTTCTTTTATTGATAAAATTTCGTTACAATAAAATTAATTAAATTATAAGCCTATTCTCAATCTGAAGTCATATATGTTTTAGTAAACTTTACCATTTAAGCATTTGTGAAACAATTCTTTTCAATCTTGTACCAAATTTGTTCTGTTCATTTTTTGGGATCATTGTGTAGTCAAACCAAAAAATATTGTAACTCGACTTACGGCCGTTCCCAATATTCAGTCTACCTCTTACTTAAGATAAAAATCGTAACTATCGTTGACTTTTCTGTCCCAATAAACTTATCAACGGTAACTCACCTTATCCGTACACGCTGTCTGTCTATGGCACGACGTATAGCTTACCAGCGATAGAAGTTTGTATGGAAATTGCAATTCACGTGTCCCAATATAAGGCGATAAGAATGACTTATCGGTTATATTGGGACAGCTTTAGATTATTGAGAGCTAATTACTGACAGTAGAAGCTAATAATTTATCTCTATCTGTAGATAGTATATTGGGAACGGCCGTTAACAGAGTAGTGAGGCAAAACAAGTTTATCTTTGTCATTATAATTTTCACAGTTTTTTGGAAATTTGCTTATGTACATACATAACATTATCCAGAATATTTTGAGAGGCAACAGTTTAAATGTTTTTTGTTTAATTCTCAGATGATTTAAACTAGACAATATAGTCTCTTGTTGTTAGACAACAAATAAAAACAGGCCAGGTTTAATACTTTAGTGTGCGTACAAAGTGCGAGCAAAGTTAAAATACAGTTTGACACCAAACTCAATTTTATTCGACGATTTCACAGCTTTCATAGTTTGTCAACGGGCTTTATGTATTTCATCAACGGGTTAGATTTGTCATCATGACTAAGGGTATTACAGTTGTCGTAATACAAATAATAAAAAAATCATGCTAGCTGAGTGTAATTTCATTACGTCATAGAAAGGTTGTTTTATAACTTACACCTATTTTATATTTAATTATTTATATAAAATAAGTATAAGTTATAAATCTTAATATATATAAATCTCGTGTCACAATGTTTGTCCTCAATGGACTCCTAAACTAATGAACGGATTTCAATGGGGATTACTTCATGGAGTGCAGTTTAGTCCAACTTAAGAGATAGGATAGTTTTTATTTCGATTTGGGACCCATAATTATTTTTATTTCCAATATTTGTTTTGATTTCCAATTTTCTGTGAGAGTATTTTTGACGCGCGGTTTGACAGCTCTGCTGTGAAACAATTTCATTATAACAACAAGGAGCACATTTTTATGTTACAATGAAAAATTATTGACAAATACATCAAAAACGGTATTTTATTTATTATGTACAGAACAACGTCTGTCTGGTAAGCTAGTATAATGTATAACTATTTCACACATAATATTGCATGCGGTATTCACCTTAAAAGGTTATGCATTTAGTAATAAGATCCTTGTAAAATAGCATAATTATAAATGTAATATTGTAATTACCCCTGGTGAACCTAATAAATAAATAAATAAAAAATAAAAAGCTTAGCATAATCTTTTATTTGGAATTTATAGTCATTATGCTTAAGCTAAGGACAGTCCAGTGCAAAAGGCAAGTTCGCGTTGAATCACACTCAGCTATGTTTTGCGTAAGTAAAGTCTGAGCAAAGTCTAAATACGATCTATAGATCTCAGGCTAAGTTGACGCTTATGGGCACAGTGTAATAGGATTGGGGAAAATGGTAGGTCATCGATTGTTTTGTCGAGTCGTGTTCTTATGTCATGATCGCGTGGTATGCCTCAATTCGGCGCGATTTTGGCGCTCGCGCAGTGTTTTGTCTATGCGTATTATTTTACGTGTATCAATAGATTGCTTAAAATAAGTATGATTTGAGTGAATTCAAATTAAAATTACTATTCAAATATTTTTATTCAAAATAGGATTTAAAATCACTTATTGAACGTCAAAAACTACCACCCATTCAAAAGAGACTGCCTCAGACCTGAGAAGAATGGGCGCAAGAAACTCAGCGGCTTTTTTTTTTAATATATAATATGGATTACAATGTAATATCGTACAATAAACATTTATAATGTAAGAGCCTGAGGGTGTTCGCTTTATTCCCAGTCCGTGGTGTCATTAAGAAAATCGTTTATGCTATAATAACCTTTCCCACACAAACGTTTTTTAACAATTCTTTTAAATTTCGGAACCCATTTTTTTTGTACATTTTCTGGGATTTTCTGGGAACAAAAGACTAACTCGACCCAACCGAGTAGTAGGCATAATAAGTTTGTGTGTTGTTCCTCGTGTTAACATTATGAATGTCACAGTTTCTAGAAAATTTCTCAATGTGCTTATGAACATACAGAACATTATCAAGTAGAATGTATCTGAAAGCTATTGCAACAAGCTATAAGACCATCAATAAAAAAAATCAAACCAAATAAACCATCTTACAAACAATATAAGGACCAGAAATGGGTGAAGGAATAGTGTGCCGTACGGCACTCCCGGGTTATGTGTATCTTAAAAATCTAGTGCCCTGGGGCTTTTCAATTCTTGGAAGGATACAGAAAATGCAATTTCAAGATGTTGAATCTGCTCCTTACCTCAGTTATTCAAAAATGCATTTTTGTATCACCTAAAGGTGTTACTTATTTGTTTGAAACCCGTCTGTATTCGTGCCAATATGCAAACAACGTAGTAAATAAAGCCTGCAGTATCTTTCACGTCCGCTATTTACGAAATGGTGGATATTAAAATGTAAGCATCCGATGAAATTGTGAAGAGTGGATTCCCAATAAATCTGAAATATTTCCTGAATTGTATGTATCGGTATTAGTTAGAATAAAAGTAATTGCATAAATTTAGAGTATAAAGTATAAAATTGCCGTTTCGTACTGAAACATTCAAACTTTTTTCACGTTGATGACAATTATCACAGATTACGAAAAACACACAGTTCCAATGTAACATAATGTGTCACACTTAGGTTAAGAGTTCATCTTCGCTGAGTTCCAACTAGATAAGTGCTCGTATAAGGGAGTTCTCGAGCCAGTCTCGAACAATGTGTGACGCTGACTTTTTAATAATTAAAGAGCTTAATGAATGAATTATTATTACAAAAACTTTGTAAAAATAATACTACAAGAAATAAGAAAGACACTGTAATCACATATCATCAGTAAGTATTTTGTATTTTATTAAATAACATAATTTTTTTTTAAATAACATAAATAAAATAACACGAAGTGTGTGTTACAAAATTTGAAACATGCAATTGAGTGTCAACATGCCACGCACACAAGCAACTAATAGTTGCTGTTATAAAAAAAGCTATTGTTCTTTGGTAGTGCGGTATCTATTTGGAGCGCAGTGGAGACCAATCCTTAATCTAAAGTGGCAGACTTTTATCCCTCTTTCGATTTCGAGCACAATTTTTAATTTTATTAAAAAATTTTGTTTAATATATAGTTATTTTATATAAAATTATTGAATAAAAACTTAGTTCCAAAAATTTTCCAATCGTTCATTATATAAGTGTGTACCAAACATAATATTCTACCCATAAAAGAATTATGAAAGTACGATCATCAACACATGCAATCGCTGTGTCAATTTCGTGGGTCTACAATCTCTAATATATAAAATTCTCGCGTCATGGTGTTAAACATTGAACTCCTCCGAAACGGCTTGACCGATTCTCATGAAATTTTGAATGCATATTAGATCTATTTTTCATCCCCCTAAATGTTAAGGGTGGTTCACACGAATTTTTTTTTTTAATTTTTTTGACTTTTTTTTTTGAATTTGTTTGATGAGTCAGCAGTAAAAAATACATACAACTTCAAATTTTCACCCATCTACGATAAACAGTTACTTTTGTATCGCGATTTTAATATCGGCAATACAACGTTTGCTGGGTCAGCTAGTAAAAATATGTATATTTTAGTTTTTAACATTTAAAGTTGATTAAAAAATAATAAAAGCTAAGAAATACGAATTATTTTTATTGAAAATATTAATTTTCTAAAATATAACTGTTTCTAAAGGGTTTTTGAAAGGTCTGCGGAAAATGAATTAAAAAAACACAATACAAATAAAATGCAGTGTTATAGATTTTTTATATTTATATCATTATAGCAGTAATGTGTAAACATTACTGTGTTTCGGTCTGAAGGACGCCGTAGCTAGTGAAATTACTGGGCAAATGAGACTTAACAACATATTTCTCATGGTGACGAGCGCTATTGTAGTGCCGCTCAGAATTTTTGGGCTTTTCAAGAATCCTGAGCGGAACTGCATTGTAATGAGAAGAGCGTATCAATTACCATCAGCTGATCGTCCCGCTCGTCTCGTCCTTTATTATCATTAAAAAAAAATTACAAATCATCCTTACTATCAGCATTCTTTTGTTACCCGTAAAATAACACGCATAGACTGAGCGTTAGTTGTATAAGCATGTTAATCTTAAATATGGCTACACCAGGTTGAATGCACTTTTACCAATATATTGTGACAAGTTTCCCATAACGCTTGTTTCATCACAAAAGTTTGACAAACAAAATATTATGTAATTCGACGGCACCACCACATTTGAATATAAATAAAACGCGGTATATTCCTCAGGATTTAATGGCTCATTTTTCTCTTCCATCTTTTTCTTTAGAGCAAATAACTTTTTAAACTCCTTGGCGAGTTGTTCGGGATTGAATTCCACCGGATCCGTTTTGAAGAAGCCCGGTCCAGCTTCAACGTGCGGATGGTTTGAAGATCTCCTATACTGTTGATATATGGCAGTTTTGCTGATCAATTGTGGCATATATTGCATACACTGACAAAAATAAATTGAATCTGCTTCATCAATATACCAGGCAAAAGAGATGGCAATTGCGATGGCAAATTTTAAAATTTGTAGTAAAGGTCATCAAAATTGTTATTTTGTCTTTCAAAAGAACAGTAGTGCAGCTGAGCTGTTTATGAGGAAGCTCATTGTCGCTCAACTGAGAGATGGAGAGAGCTACGCTGGGGGTTTCCCTGCGAGATCGAATCAGAAATGAGGAGATCCGAAATGATTGCGTAATTGTGGCAGTAGGCAGGGCACATAGTTCTACGGACAGATGGCCGGTGGGAAGACGTACACGTACCGGAATATATCCCCCCAAGATGGAGAGACAATCTGGACAAGATCGCCGGAACACGTTGGATGGACGCAGCGCAGGACCTGTCGTTGTGGAGATCTTTGGGGGAGTTCTTTGTCCAGCAGTGGACGTCTTCCGGCTCATGAATGAATGATGATGATGATGAGCAATTTATATACAATTAATAGCAATTATTACTTTCCCATCGATTCTATTAAGATCGCCTTCACATATCTGCTATCATGTGATTAAGCGAACGACATCAAAGTGTGGAAAAATATTAAATGTACGCCAACAGGTATTTTAACTGCATCCCATTCCTTGATAAGCTTATGAGTGCCACTCAACCAAGAGTAATCTCAAAATTATTGCATAATTTAAACAAATACAACACTCAATTTAATCCAAGAAATTTTTACACGTTTATCTTACCTTTACTACAAGCAGATCCAATCCATTATACCCCACTGGCACAAACAACTCATCTCCCTTGGGTATTCTCAGCTTGGCAACACTCTGTGTCATCGATATTGCTGATATAATTCCGAGAGTTGCCAACAATGCGAACATTTTCTCTCCAAATATTCCCCAGCGTGTTCAACTCTATTCGCAATGTTATGGGAAAGTTTGGATAAGTTTTTGATCGTAAACATTTACGGTAATAAAAGGGTAACAATATCTACGCATTGGACATATTGTTGATTTTGACAATTCAGCCAATAAATGTGGGCAAGAATTAGTCTCAACGGTGTGAGTAATAATTCAACAACTTCTTTGCGCGGTGTTTTCAGGTCAATGCGACATGGGTCATCGAAAAAGGCTGGCAAGATTCCTGTGATTCCTCTCATACTACAAGAGAGTATGAGCGGCAGTGATCGTATCGTATTCCAGAACTGTACTCATCATAATCATATAAAAACACAAATATAATACCTATATTGAAATTCTTAGTATTTACATTTAATATTATGTATATTGAAAATATTGATAATATTGATAATATGTATTTAAAAAAAAAATCTGAGAGTTCTATATACAATAAAGTATTTAAAAAAGTACATTACAGATTTTTTGAGAGTTGAACAAAGCATACAAGATTTTATTTTAATACATAAATCGAACGGTTAACTCAGTTGGAAGAGCACTCGCACGGAACCCGAGAGGTCGTGGGTTCGAGTCCCGCATCGTTCATAAAATTTTATTTGTATATTAATCACAGAAGTGAGGGTTATACTTTAAAAACATTACAAATTGTTCCGTTTTTTTGTTCGTCTGTAGATATGTACCTATGTTCGGAAAAAACGCAAAACCCACCTAAACATTTAATTAAAATAATTTTGTTTGAACATTCACAAGAAGTTGTCACAACATATTATTATCACGCTGGATGCTGCCATTGTTATTTTTACTACTTTATACCATCTGCTAGTTCATAGTTATATTATTTTAATCAAACCATAGGCTGAGAGAATCATATGCTCTTAATAGTGATTTTCATTATTATAACACTAGAAATAAGGGATTGCTTATAACTGATTCTAGTAGGCTTCATAAGATACATAATAGCTTTAAGGGTAAATGTATACACTTCTATCATAAAGTCCCAGCTGTTCAGTCATTATCTATAAAAATAAATTTAAATTTTTTATAAAAAAATGGCTCTGTCCTAAATCCTATTACTCCACTGCTGAATATCTAAATGATCGGACAGCCTGGGATTAGATTGTGGTTATTTTATAGCGATAGAAATGACTGTACATTTTTATTGAAATATTGTATATTTTTATTGAAAAGAGCGCAAAAAAAGAATGCTGGGAGAGTTTCTTGCGCCGCTTCGTCTCTCTCAGAGCGCCATTTGTTTCCGAAGCGGTAGTATCTAGCAGTTAATAGAAATGACATCAAAAATAATTCTAAAGGAATCGATTTTGAGAAGACAAATGCCTTTTATGCCTTCATAATGATTGCATCCATTTGTACGACCTTACAAATAAACTTGGTATAAAGTTATAACTGATGATAAACAAAGAATATGGAAAATGTTTACAATGTCCTTGACAACACTGTCAATACAATGATAATTCTGATTTTTTCGGAAACGTTATACGTCCGAACAAACCATTCGTAAGCAAAGCGGCTATTTGTAAACATTTTACATATTCTTGGTTTATGATTTGTTATAACTCTATGCCATTTTTATTTGTAAGGCCGATAATAACTTAAGTAAACATAAAGTAGTACTTAAGAAAAAATTGAAAGACCACTTCCTTAACGTCTCCACGTAAGTATAATTTACAAAAAAATACCCACTTAATTGACTACTTTCTTTTAAAATATTATGATACTTAAGAAGAGTTATTAGTTTTTGGCCATTCTTTCGATTGGCATCATAAAAAAGGGTTTTTTTTTACATTTAAGTCGGTTCGATTCCCAGACGAGGCAAATAATTTTTAGGAAATCTTTGAATGCAGAATTACTAACTTTTAAAAACAACATAAAGTCTTCTTTCAGTAAAATAGCCTATCTTCGATATTTAAGGTACTTTCCCTTCATGTCCCATAACTTTGGGACACCTGTATATATAACAGATTTCCACGTATATAGTCACTCATCACGATATCTCTGGACCCATTAGAGCTAAAGACTTGAAATTTGGTAGGAATATTCCTTTCACCGAGTAGAGATCAGCTAAGAACGGATTATAAAAATTCCATCCGCAAGAGTTTTTTTTATTATGAACAGAACAACGTCTGTCGGCTCAGCTAGTAGTGTATATAATGAACAAATTAGGTATAATTTATTATAGATGCACAATAGTATAGTATAGTCTAAGAGCGTAAACTCGCCAACAAACTGTTGAAACAGTTTGGCGAGATGTAAAATTTAAGAACCAACTGTGCATATATTTATGATAAAATAAATTGAAAAAAAAATGTATTTGCAGTTAAGTTTTAATTTATTGAAATTTAAAATGGACTTCTCCATTTGGAAAAGAAATACCTCAGTCCTGAGAAAAATGGCAGCAAGAAACACAGCCGAACTTTTATTTTAAAAGTAAAAATAAACACAAAAGAAAATACTCACCTATAGACATATAAAATACGTCGATTGTACAAACAAATTAAAAATCATAACATATATAATAAGAGTAAATAAATCCTTTAAAATAAAAATAAACAGTTATCAGTCTGTCGAAATATTAAAATTCATTCCTCATCATTTTTTAATTAAAAATGCAATATCTATTCATAGTACAGATTGATTCATCAATTCCAATATTTTACGGTCAGATCTCACCAGCGATTTTATTAATAAGACTTCGATAAAACAGTCTGTAGGTACTCCTTGAAAATAATATTTAAATATTTTAAAATTTATGAAGCAAACTTTGATGAGGTTTATTTTAAAGCCAATATCTTTAATGAAGTGAGAATTTAAATTGAAGTCAAGTGATAGCGTTTTCTTTTTTCCCTTTGAAAAGTTTTCTGTTTGGCCGAAAATCATTTTAATAGTTTTTCATTGTTCAAATAAAAAATTATACCTGCTTCATTTCAATTAGTGATTTGAATTTTGAACCTATACCCACCATTGTTATGGATCATTTCATAGATCTTTCTTAACGAATTTCCCAAATTAGTTGGCCTCGTTGCTCTTCTATATCTTTTCACATGGAGTTTTCCGAAGAAGGCTTGATACTTACCATCTCATCTGAATGTATGTTACATAATGCAATTTAATCTGTAGGGAAATTTCTAAAAGCTGAGCCTGACAGAAACCGTACTGGCTGCAGAAAACCGTCGCTGATCAGCTGGTGCTCCTCCAGGTATTCCAAGAGCTTATAATCGACTCAACTACTTTGGAGACAATGGAGGTAATGGCATTGGATGGGTCCAAGCGTACACCTTTCTTAGGGATCGGCTTACAATTGCCATAAGCTGAATTTCCTGCTCGTCTCGTCCCTTATTTTCATTAAAAAGAAATACATATATATATATGGTCATTTCAGAGAAGCCACAGTTGACGTCACATTTACATATTGGACTTATTATTCTGGAGAGAGTTGACAAATACAAATATCTTGGGTAATCATGGAAAAGCGAAACGGATATCCGAGTTCGCGTGGAAATTGCTCGCGCGTTTTTTATTAAGTTCAGAAAAGTTCTTTGCAGCCGTCAACTTTCTCCGAAACTCTGTACCAGACCCCTTCAATACTACATTTGACCCGTTGTTATATACAGTTGTGAGGCATGGACCTTAGTGGAAGGTTAATAGGATGCTCCTCATAGGTTGGACGTCTAAAGTGTCTAACGCAGAGGTCTTTTGTTAGTTAGTGCGAACCATCAAACAGCATAAGATCTCGTATCTCAGTCATATACTGCGCAAATATAGGTACCGCCAGCTGCAAACTGTTTGGGTTGGGAAAATGGTGGTAAAACAGGTGTTGGAAGGAGAAAACAGTTTTGGCTCACAAACATTAGGGATAAAACAAATCATGGACAAGGAGAAGTTTAAAAAACTGACTGCTGACCTCCAGTAATGGAGAGGCACGTGAGGCAAGAAGAACATAATAATTTGTTATTTTTTTAAGTGATGACCCCCACTTCTGGGGTTAATTACGAAAATTAAATTTGAAAACAAAATTTATGAACGATGCGGGATCGAACCCGGGAGCTCTCGTGTTCCGTGCGAGCTCTCTGCCACTTAGCCAACCATTCAGGTGATTTTTATATTAGAAAAGAAAATTTATGAACTAAAGTTCATAAATTTAATTTGTGTCATTATTTAACTCAGAAGTGAGTCACTTTAAAAAGTAACAAATTGTTTTGATTTGCAAGAGCGTAAGATCTAAAGTAAATTTCCTAATATGCAAATATTGGGGTTGAGCAGGTTATCAATTGTAAAGTAGATGCTGTAGGTGAAGCCACAACCTAATCATATTAAAATCTTTTTAATTGAAAAATCCTTGGTTTTAAAAATCGAATACAATTTATTTATTTAAAAAAAGATTCTCGGTCTTATCACAAGGTCTTGTCAAACTTGTTTAGTCGTTGAAAAAATGGAATTGACTCGAGAAAATTCTAGAGCGATGATTTATTATGACTTTCGAAGTGGTTTAACACAAAAACAGTGTGTTGACCGGATGATTTCTGCATTTGGTGATGAAGCCCCATCCAAAACCACAATTTATCGCTAGGTTGCTGAATTTCAACGTGGACGTGTCAAGCTCATTGATGATCCCCGTCAAGGTCGTCCAAAAACTGCAGTCACCAAAGAAAACGTTCATGCTGTGCGTAAGCTGATTGAGGAAGATCGACATATGACATACCGCGAAATTCAGGCAACTTTAGACATTGGCATGAGTCAAATACAAATAATCTTGTATGAACAATTAGGTGTAAAAAAGTTGTTTTCTCGATGGATACCGCATTTGCTCTGTGAAGAGCAAAAAGCGGCTCACGATACTTGGTGCATCAGAACTCCCGAAAGAAATGCTGTATACAACATCGTACGAACCCGAAACAAAAAACCAGTCACGAGTTTGGGTGTTCGAAAATGAGTTAAAGCCAACAAAATTTGTTCGTTCACGGAGTGTTGCAAAAAAAATGTTGGCCACGTTTGTCTCCAAAACCGGCCATGTTGGACTATTCCTCTTGAGGGACAAAGAACGGTTAATGCAGAATGGTATGCTAGCATTTGTTTGCCACAGGTCGTTACTGAACTCCGTAAAGAGAACTGCAACCGACGCATCATCCACCATCACGACAATGCGAGTTCTCACACCGCGCACAGAACAAAAGAGTTTTTAGAGCAAGAAAACAATGAATTATTAGACCATCTGCCGTACAGCCCCGACCTAAGCCCTAATGATTTCTATACTTTCCCTAAAATAAAGAATAAATTGCGTGGTCAGAGATTTTCATCAACTGAAGAAGCTGTGGACGCCTACAAAACGGCCATTTTGGAGACCCCAACTTCCGAATTGAATGGTTGCTTCAATGGTTGGTTCCATCGTATGGAAGAATGTGTCAAATTTCGCGGAGAATACTTCGAAAAGCAATAAATACATTTTTAAATAGTATTGTTGTGTCACTTCCTTGATTCCCGAAATTTTCAGTGCCGCCCTCGTAGACATGTTGATTTATAATAAAAATCCATTTGAAAATTCCATCATATCAAAAGATTTTAAGCACCGGAAATTCAATAAGAACCTCAGGATGTTTTCTAAGAGATATCGCAAGAATAAGGGTAACTTATTTATACAAACTGAGAAAAAGTGAAAATTCAAGAATACGCACCGAACGATGAGCATAAAAAAATAACTGGAGCTGGCATCTTCTCACAGGAACTGAATATACACACCTCTATACCCTTAGGCACACACATCCATATTCCAATGCAAATGTAAGCTGCATCAAGTATGTAGAATGAAGTATGCAGAATCAAGGAAGCAGCAAACGCGATACAAAGAACCTGAAAGTACATGGATAAATATCCAAATACTATCCGATAGTATGGTGGTACTGACTGCGGTGAGGAGCAACACCTATAACTCAGCGCTGATATACGAGTGTCACCACTCCTTAGAACCAGCTGCATCTAACAACTGGTTAACTCTGCAATGGATCAAGGGATTCAGCAGTTCGTTGGGGAACGATGCAGCGAGTGAACTTGCAAGGCGGGTGTCAGAGACCCAAGTGGCTGGCCCTGCCGCTACCCTTCAGAAAAATGCGGTCATGGATACGCTCTCTTACAAACCACACAAAACCCGATTGACAAATGACCCAGGCTGTAGACAGTCGAAAGATTCCTGCACTATCGCCACTATCCAAATCATTGTCGGCACCCTAACGGGTCACACATCACTGAACAAGCACCTACTTATAATCGGCGTTACGGACAGTCCGAGGTGCAGGAGCTCTCTAACCAAGGATGAAACGGTCACTCAAGTAATCCTGGAAATTGCTGGGGTGGCCAACCAACGGGCAAAAACCTTAGTAAAAACAAGGTCGCTCCAGGTAGTCTGCGAATACCCTAGGAGTGTTCTGAACTTCGGGAAGGAGCTGGGCTGGTTGGAATGACTGGCCAACACTGCACGCAAAATGGACCCAACTAAGCGGTCTAATTACGGAAACTGGAGCCCATTACCAGAACCAATACCAAAACTGACGGAGAATTTATGTAAATTCACGAAAAATAAAAGAAGATAGAAAATATATCTTTAAATAATATGGGCGTTGGTTTGTGTTAACCTCTACCCATTTCTACAATTACATTTTGACTTATTTATATAGGTACAGTGTTTTTTTTTAACTGGGACAGTATGGGATATCCTAATCCAGAAGACAAAGAAAAAGTGTGTGAGGAAATATTTGCTCTTTTTTTGTTGAAAAAAATTTTGGCCTAGTAATTTTTTGGTCATGCGCAAGTTGTCTATATCGGTGACAAAACCTTTAAATAAATAAATTTTTAGGTTTATCAATTCCATAATAAATTCCAATCACAAAAGGTATAATGTAAAGATTTTCAGTAATACTATAGACTATTGGCCAAAATTATTTTTTTGACTATCTATACCAGAAGATGGCCTGCCGACCGACCATGGTGAAAGCCGTACTGTCAGTCGTTGATCAACTGATCACCATATTTTTTATATTCGTAAATCTAGGTGTTTTTATGGTCCTGGATCCATAGGGATCTCCGCCCCTTCAATCCATTCATTTTTTTTGCGAGACCTTTAAATGCTATTGGCTATAAATATTCCTTTCAATATAAATAATGTCTCCTTATATTTTCATGAGATGAAGAATATTTTAGTTATTTATTCATACCACTGTCATCTTCACTTTCGTGGGAGCTCCCAGGTCTTACATTTTCAACACCTGGACAGGAATAAATATAACATTGTTAAATATTCTTTTTATTCGCAATTAAAAATTTTTCAAAACTCGAGGATCCCGTATCATGTTTAATATGTTTCAACAAATCAAGTTAGACACTTCAGTGTTGATTTGATTTAGTGACGGAACCTTCTTTAGAATAATTCCAACTCACTTAGCACAAATTGTTTGGTGCACATTGGCAGGATTTAAAGACATCATAATTTTTGCATACTTATCCCCCCTGAAATATTTTTCGCCTGAATCATATCTACACCATAAAAATTGCTTTTGTTTTGTTGATCATATAATATTAATTTTCCTAATATTTTGGTCAACGCTCTGGAACGTGCAGTGACTTGAAATAATTTATATATTTATTTTTATTTAAATCTATTATGTTTGAAATAGCAGTAATTACATGGCGATAAGCTACGACGTATAATCCGGCTAATAAAGCGGACAGTTGCTATAAAACGTAGTGGATTTCGGCTCTCTCCGTGTTTTTACAAGATTTTTAGCCGTCATCTGTCAATCTATCAATGACTGCACGTCACAATCGAGTGAATCGCTTTTTTCTGAGAGAGTTTCGATAAGCTGTGAAATATTTTTTTTTCTTCTTTTGGCAAAAGCGTTTACTTTTTGCCAATAACGGAAATTAAAAGATTGGGAAACTAAGTTAAAAAAGGATACGGAACACGGGAAAGGATCAGATAAGTAGAAAGAGGATTGAAACGGATATTAAAAATTTCATAAATATACATATATACTTGCTACTTACACAACATTACAAATATTTAAACTTTAATATGATTCTGAAGAATGAAAGATGACAATATTTTATAAAATTTACATGGATACATAATTAGACAGGATATACAGGTAGGAAAAGGAACATTAAGAGATATTAGATCATTCAGGAATGAGGAGCGGTCGTATAGAGAACATGAAAAGAAAATGTGATCTAGATCACATTTATCGGATTCACATTCACACATGTCAGTAGATACAATGCCTAATCTATTAAGATGAACAGGAGTGCAAACATGACCCAAACGCATTCTTATGATAGAAGAACATACTAACTTATTGCATTTGGCACGGAAAAACCATGGTTTAAATGAAATAAGTGGCTGAAGGTTAAAATATTTCCGGCCTTTTGATTGACCAGTTTCAGTCCAAAGTCTATTCCAACAATCCTGAAGGTGAACTATAGGAAGAGCACCTAGATCCTGGCAAAAAACTTTATAAGGGAAAATGTCGCCATCGACCACGGCTTCATTAGCTAGTTGGTCTGCTTTTATATTACCAGGAATGTCGCTATGGCTGGGGATCCATACAAACAACACAGAAAGACAAAAGTGATTGCATTTATTTAATAGATTTCTTATTTCTATGACAACAGAAGAAATGTTTTTTGATTTAAATGGGAACCTATTGAGAGACTGTAAGGCACTTTTTGAATCAGAGAAAATTATTGTTTTTGGAAGTTTAAATAGAATAATATATTCAATAGCCTTAAAAATACCATAACATTCCCCAGTAAACACCGATGTTTCCGGAGGAAGTTTAATTTTCTGTGATATTTTAAATTGAGCGTGATAGACACCTACACCAACGGGATCCGAGGAGGAATGTTTAGACGCGTCTGTGTAAATATGATGGTAATCAACCCAAACAGTATTTTTAAGAAGATTAAACGAAAAATTTGTACTAATATCATGCTTATTTAAATCTGAGTTAAAATTAATTTCTGGAAGCAACATTAATGCTTCAAAGCTAGTACTGAAAAGAGGATAATTAATGGATCGATGAATAGGAGCTTTTATGTTGATAAATTTCTTAAAACTATTGATTAGACAAGGTGGTTTTTTATTTGACCAATATGCAGATGAATCTATATAATGAGAAAGTTTCTGAAGTTTGTTATAAAGAGAGTGGTTAAGAAACTGAAAAGATCGGAATATAAATTTGTCTGCTAAATATTGACGACGTAGATGTAGTGGAGGATCACCACATTCTACTTGAAGAGCATTGATAGGACTTGACCGCATAGCACCAGAAACTAATCGTAAAGCTTTGGACACTACCAGGCTCCAGCAAGAATGTACCATAATCTAATATACTTCTTATAAGAGCATATAACAATTTCATGCAAAAAGGGTGCGCACCCCACCAAACACCTGACAGACATCTTAAAATATTAAGAGTACGCTCACATTTAGCATTTAGGTAATCACAATGTGGGATACCAGTTAGTTTCGAATCTAAGACAATTCCCAAAAACTTAACATTATCTTTAACTGGAATCTGATAACCCTCATAAAATATAGAAATAGGAGGAGGAGTTCTTGATCTCGTGAATAAAACTATTGTACTTTTTTCAGGTGATAGATCAAGGCCATTTAAGTCCAACCAAGTTTTTAAATTTATCAGCGGTTGTGTTATAGAAGAACTAGCTTTTTCAATAGAAATATCACGACAGTAAATTAATAGATCATCAGCATACTGAAGAACATTTACACTATTAAGTGATGATTTTAAATCGTGTGTATAAATATTATACAATATTGGGCTAAGTACTGATCCCTTTGAAACAAGTCGAGTAATTGAGTTCCTGTCATCTACTTTCAGGGTTATGTATCTTTCGGAAAGCATGTTTATGATAAAATTTGTTAATAGCAGAGGTATATTAAGTTGTAAAAGCTTACTCTTTAAAATACTTATTACGACATTATCATAGGCACAATTTATATCTAAGAACGCAGCTATTACTGATTTATTATTTGAAAATGATAATTGAATTTCAGAAATGAATATACTTAAGCTATCAATAGTACTTTTCCCAAGTCTGAAGCCGAATTGGGATTCACATAATAGACCGTTATGCTCAAGAAACCAT
The DNA here is from genome assembly GCF_905404315.1 of Leptidea sinapis. Taxonomy (NCBI): domain Eukaryota; kingdom Metazoa; phylum Arthropoda; class Insecta; order Lepidoptera; family Pieridae; genus Leptidea; species Leptidea sinapis. Next base: position 11,819,649 of record NC_066271.1, on the reverse strand, counting down.
TCTAAACGATTTTTTATAAGATGTTCTGTAATTTTCATCAAAACAGAAGAAAGTGCGATTGGGCGATAGGCAGAATGGTCTGAAGAACACCTATTAGGTTTCAGTAAGGGAATTATTTCTTGACGTTTCCACGTGGAGGGGATGTTACCAGATGTCACTATGGAATTTATAAGAGATAAATAATAAAATAAAGCACCATCATCTAAATGAGAGATAAAGGAATACGGAATACCGTCCAGTCCTGGAGCAGAATCCTTAACATGAGACAATACACCTTTTAGTTCAGTGAGAGAAAATATACTGTTTAAACCAAAACAGTTATCATTATTTATATTTATTACAGGGTAAACAATTATTAAGTCTTCAGGAACGAAAGGTGGAGCCAATTTATCTAAAAAGCTATTAACTAAATGAAAAGGGATTGATTTTGGAGATGAATCTTTGTATGCAGATCTAAACCTTCTTATATTTTGCCATACAAGAGATGGTTTGACATCAGGTGATATTGAATAGCAGAAATTTTTCCAGCCATCAAATTTCTTTTTCTTTAGAAATTTTGAAGTTTCTGACATACTCTTTGTAAGAATTTCAAAATTCTCATCAGTAGAACATTGACAGTATGTAATTTCAGCATATTTTCTTCTCTTTACTGCCTCAGTACATTCATTATCCCACCAAGGAGGAGAAGGAATAAAACCCAAAGAGCTATTTTTACTTGGAAATATCTCATTGGCAACCTCAATAAAGATTTTTGCTAAAGAATCTGCACACTGAGATTCTGTACCTGGATTAATTTTTGGAAGTGTAATAATTTTGTTTTTTATTAGATCTTTATATAAATCCCAATCAACATCATTAAGCTTATATTTTGAACGAGGAGAATAAGTTTTATGTAATACTTTATTGTTATTATTGCAGGTTGGAAATGATAATAATAGTGGGAAGTGATCACTACCAAAAGTAGATCGTAATGGATCCCAGGACAAAGAAGAAGCAAGATTAGGTGTAGTGACTGTTAAATCTGGAGCACTTGGGCCCTCGTCAGGATGAGAACGTCGTGTAGGATGACCATCATTTAATATACACAAATTCACTGAATCAAATATATCTATTAATGTGTTACCATAACTATTAGAAGATAAGTAACCCCAGGATTCATGGCGACAGTTAAAATCACCAAGGATCATAAAAGGCTTCGGAAGAATGGAAATAATATCTTTAATTTCATTTAAGATTGCAGAAGAAGGATGAGGTATATAAATAGATACATAACAGATATTTTCAACTAAAGCAGCAATAATAGAAAAATCATTACTGTGAGAAGGAATAGAGAAGAGAGAAAAGGAAAGAGGGTGTTTCACAAGCATGGCTACTCCGCCATGCCCACCCACACGATCTTCTCTGAGACATGAATAACCACGAATCTTAAATAAAGATCCTGGTTTCAACCATGTCTCTTGAAGAGCACAGATATAAGGTTTATATTTATTTAATAAATAAATAAGATCACTTTTTTTAGGAGTGATGCTTTGACAATTCCATTGAAGAACTTTGTCCATTATTTGGTTTATAAATTTGAGTAATTGCAGAAAGTAATAAGGCAGCGTTGGACGGTGAAAATTCATTCGATTGACTAAGAGATTTTATAAGAGAAATAATTAAATCAATTACTGAGGATTCCAAAGGATTTTCATTTTCTTTGTTAATTAATGCACATCCATTAGAGGGTTGGGGAATATTAAAATCCCTTAAAATTTCTTGGTGAGCAGATTTGTCATATCCTTTGCTAAGTGTAGGTGGAGGCTTTGGTTTAACAAAAACAGTTTTTTTATATGAAGTATTGTTTATAGCTTTAGGTGTTGAATGTTGATGCTGGGTTGGAAAAGTATTAGGAGTGATGTTAGGTGATGAGAGTAATGTATCTGCATATGAAATTCGAGAGACAGATGGATGTATCTTTGAAGCTTCTGAATAGGAAATACAGTTTTTAGCCATTGATTCCTTTATAGCTCTTTGTCTTTCATATTCTAAACATTTTTTATCAGTTGCAATATGGGAACCTTTACATAAACAACAAGATATAAAATCATCTTGAACAGAGCAGTTATCACCACTATGTCCTTGACCACATCTAAAACATCTTGGTTTAGATCTGCATTGAGATTTCACATGACCAAACCGACAACAATTGTAGCATTGAATAGTAGGATATATATACAAGTCTACAGTAAGAGAAGTGTAGCACATATATACTCGTTTAGGCAAAACTGTCTATCAAAAGTAAATACCACAGACTCAGTACATTTAAGATGGTTTTGTCCATCAATCATCATCTTTCGTTTTATTCTCCTAATTTTTATGATTGGGCCACAGCCAATAGGAACAGAAACATTATCTTTTATTTCCTCTTCAGACCACTCAGCTGGTACTCCTCTGACTATTCCTATTCTACTCACAGAAAATGATGGAATAAAAGCCTTATATTTTTCATTTTCTAAATTTTTGTTTTCAACAAATGCATCTTGGTACTTAGAAAAAGAAATAGATAACCTATTCCGGCCTATCCTTTTTAAACTTCCATTCACAATATTTTTAATAGAATTTCTTTTGAGAAAACGACCAAATGTAACTGGATGTAAAGTAACATTATCATCGGGAGATGAATACTGTTTCTGAATGTGTACAACAAAAGGAGCAGCATCTAATGAGTTATATAACAGCCTTGCAACAGGGGGCTGTGGCTGTTGTGGAGTGTCTGTGTTATTTTTTTGTATGGTCTCTACTACTATAGAAGAATTATTGCAGGAATCGACTTTGGAAAGAATTTGTTTGTCACTAATGTCTACACATTTTCAATCACTTTCCTTAATATCCTTTTTATCACCACGGTGTTTTCGTCGTCTTTTATTACAGTGTCTGCATATTCTGGGTCGAGCTGACACTCTTTTACGGCCACTAGATGTCTGAGACACAGAACCATCTGTATCCATCGTGCTACCTTCGTCATTATTAGATATTGTCACTACATGACCTATATCAGGGGCTGTCCCCCCAGGATCATCCGGGGGGTCCATCATATCATATAAAAGTGAAGAAGAAGAAGAAGAAGACTAACCAATAGGATGAAATTTACACAAATTAACACTTTAATAAAAACTAACTAGTAAAATATATACAAACTACAACTTATCTGATCAAAATATCTAAATATTTACATGAAATTTAAAAATAAAATGAAAAATTATTAAAATTACGTGCGACCGATCTTAAGTTTCCCGCCCTTTCTGATCGTAGATTTTGTTACTCTGTGAAATATAGGTATTCTTTGTCTCTTTTTCAACGTCATATCATATTGTACCGGCTGTCAGTAGGTAACCGTTTGCCGTTAACAAAAACAAATCTTAAAAATAATCATATTTGAAATATTTTATCGGCCTGAAACTATAGGAAAATATCATAAGTACAACACGTTGAAGGTGTTGAATTTTCTTGCTTCTTAAGTTATAAAAATGTCTATTTTCGATGGATTTCAAGATCTATATGAAAATCATAACCAATCTTTGACCCGAAATGATCGCAATGATTCAGTATGTTGGATTTATTTTATTCTTGTATTTTCTTAATGACTTGTCGTTATATTTAGTAATTATTTATTTTTAGATCAAAAAGCATCCTGTAATAAATGTGACAAGAGATTTACATCATCACAAAATATCGGATGAAAACGTTTCCATGTATATAAATGTTGAAGATAGTTTCTTGAAGAAGATATCAAGTGTCTGGTACAACCAGGGCTTCATGGAAGCACTGAGTATTGCTGCTGATACCAGAATCAATCGGGAAAGCAAATTACTAGCAATAACTGCATCATATGCATTGAAAGTCACAAGTATATTTTCAACATTTCGGTATTTCTTACAACCTCATTTGAAGGATATTGGCCCTAAAATTGTTTCGAAGTATTCCAGAACTAGGAATTGGAGTTTTGCTCCTGTCAAATGTATGACTTGGCATCCGTATACTACAAAAATAGCAATTGCTACAGCAGACGATGCAGTAAGGATATATTGCTCAGATGTCACATTTGTTTCCACTTTAAAGTGTAAGGCTCAGACACATGTGTCGTCAGTCAGTTGGAGACCATATTCAGCTTCAGAAATAGCTGTTGGATGTGAACAAGGTGTTATTGTGTGGACTGTTGATCCTAATTCTATGTTTACAAAGCCATCATCTAGTAATGCAGTTGTTTTGAAAAGGTACTGAAATATAAATTATATAATATAATATCAAATGAATGTTGTGATTGTAACATTTTACAGAACAATAATTGCTAATGATACATTTATTAGTTATAAATGCTGTATTAAAAATCATTGTTTTTATAGTGGATTGAGGATTTATGGAGAAATAGAGTATAAATTTATTTATTCAATTTTTTTCTCTTATGTCTCCCTTCTTGAATATATTTTTAGGTCTGGCCACAGTCCTGTCACAGATGTAAGCTGGTCACCGAATGGAGATTTGCTTGTGAGTTGTTGTGGAGCAGATACCTCAATGCTGGTCTGGGATGTTTCTATGGAAGTTGCAGTGCCATTAAGAAGGGTAGCAGGAGGTGGGATTGTGTTTGCAAGATGGTCTCTGGATGCTAGTAAAATATTTGCTGCCACATCATCTCTTATATTTAGGTTTGTCAATATATTTTATTTGATTAACCCGAGAGTTACACATTTAAATAAAACATGTGTAATTATAACTGTGTTACATTCGTTTCATGTATCAGTTACATTATTTTGACATAGATTTAGATTTAATCTAACTAGAAAGACAAACTTAACTCACTATTTTTGTAGATCTACAAAATTATCTGATTGTTGTTGACCATTTCATTTATGATCTTCATTAAAGATTGAATTCTTTAGTACCTACTTTAAAGCAGTTTTTATAATTTGGTGGTGCCTTTTTGATAGTGTTCATGCATTGTTATTTCTAGATATTATAATAGTATTGATGTTGAGTATTGCATATAATTATGGTGATAATTGTGTGAACAACATTACTTTTAAATAAATTCTTATCGGCAAGTGCACCAGGGCCTAGTGCCCTGCGTTCTTCAGATACACCAAAATCGAAAGTGCCATACACCATAACGTCGTCGCCCAGACCAATTGCTGACCTTTATTTTGTTTATAAGATGGCATTTTGCATGGTCTCATAATTTGTTTCAATAGTTTTCTGATACTCAAATCATCCTAATTATAAAAAATCTATTAATTCACGTAAAATAATACGTATTGAAAGACCGCTGCGCGCGCTCCAAAATCACGCCGATTCAAGGCGAGCAGGGGCACTTGCCGATTTCGGAAGGTTAAGACAAACTTAACTCTGTAACCAGGCCTACAATTCTCAAATTTGGCAAATAAGCAAGCATATTGAAAATTTTATGACAGTAGATTTTTTTGACTTCAGGGTTTGGGACACAATTACATGGACACCAGAACGATGGTGTGCTCAAGGTTGTAGGGTAGTCGCTGCTTGTTGGGGACCAAAAGATATTGTCTTGTTTGCTGCGAAAGGAGAACCTATAGTGTATGCATTAAGAAACACTGGACTCCTCAATGGTAAATTTCATGTATACAATTGGTCATTTAAGATAAACAATAATATGCTGCAAGGTTTCTTATTAATTACTGAAAAATTTTAAAAATTGTAATAATTACAATTTTTTAAATATTTGTGTATTTCTACTAGAATTTCACCAGTGGGAGGCCCCTTTGCACAGAACAATGGCTAGATTATGTGTGCCACAATGGAGCCTTTTTTTGCAGTGAAGCAGTAATGTGTAAGCACTGTTGTGCTTCGGTGCCGTAGCTAGTGAAATTACTGGGCGAATGAGACTTTACACTCAAGATGACGAGCACAATTGTAGTGCTGCCCAGAATTTTTGAGATTTTTAGAATCGTGATCGGCACTGCATTGTATTAGGCAGGGTGTATCAATTACCATCATCTGAATGTCCTGCTTGTAGCCATAAAAAAAGTATAAAAGTATTCAATAAAATGTTATTATCAGTGTTATTAAGATCAACTGTTAAAGTGGTTTTGTTTTATACACTATGGATAAAAGTAGATTAGATCTGTATTCATATAACTGTAGGGAAAAGTTCAACCTGTATGACTATGTTAAAGAAGAGTTTTGCTGGCATTTCTGGTCTGGTGCACCTAGGGTTACCATTTAGTAATTTGAAAAGTTCTGTCAAAAAGCCTGATGTTTCCATAAAAGTCTGGATTTTTAAGTTGATCTCATTTAGATTCCGTTTTTCGCAAAGATATTAGTTAACATGTGTGTTTTAAAACTTTATTACACCTAATTATAAATAGAGATAGAGATAGCTACCACGCGTGAGTCAAGGTCGGAAATTCAGTGATCATTTTTTTAAAGGGCTTTGTGTAAGGGCGTAGCCTATTGTTAATTTGATTACAGGAGTTTCCTTTTCTCTTTTTGGTGGTGGACTTTTTTATGTTTTGTAAGATTAGTTATTAACATAGACATCCGTCTTACATTTTACCATCCTCCGGATATTCCCCCACTCGCCGGGTCAAAACGGCGTTTACAGATAACTCAGCAGACAACGCTGCAAAAACAACTATTACTGACACGGATCTGGCTTCTGCTTCCATTCAGAATGTTTATTGTGACCCAAGTTTAGTTATTGGTTGTAAACAATATACGGATCTTGATAGAGGACCATTTATGATCCATGTTTCTCGTATCGAGGAAGACCCTTCCTCAGGCCAAACTATAAAACCCATTAAATTCGGTCAACTATTATTAAACCTGGTCAGAATCCATCTGAAGCCACCAGCTATAGGCCAATTGCCCTCTCTTCTGCTCTTGCAGAAGTTTCTGAAATCATGTTTAAACACAGACTTGAGTGGTTTTCTTGAAAACAATAATCTCCTTTCCAACTCCCAGTATGGTTTCAGAAAGGGCAAGAGTTCCCTAGATAGCCTAGGTATCCTTACAACTGACATTAGAATAGTACTCCTCAGAAAAGAACATCTTTTGGGAGTTTCCCTTGACATAGAATCTGCATATGATAACGTTTCACTTCCTCTACTCAGGAGTAAACTCAACCAGCTGAGTATCCCCATGAAGTTATCTCGTTTCATATGTAACATGTTGATGGAGAGAACCGTCACTATTAAAGTTCCATCCTCTTACCTCCCTCCTAAGTCAGTTTGGAAAGGTTTACCTCAAGGCTCAGTCCTTAGTCCCCTTCTATATAATCTGTATACCCTCGACCTCAATAGTACCGTAACACCTTTCTGTCAGATATTGCAATATGCAGATGACATTGTCCTGTATTCTTCTGTCAAGTCTATACAAGATTCATCTAATCATTTAAATAACGCCCTTGATTTTCTTGCTGAATACTTAATGCAACATGGACTATCTCTATCAACATCTAAAAGCAAAGTAGTTTTGTTCACAAATAAAAGGATTCTTCCTCCTATTAAAATTAAAATCTATAATGTTGTACTACCAGTTGTTCATAATGCTAAGTTTCTAGGTATTTGGTTAGATCAGAAATTATCAGGTATCAAGCATTTTGCTTATGTGTCACAGAAATGTGAGAAAAATATTAATATTCTTCGCTCATTGTCTGGTGGGGAGCTCACCCCTTAAATCAAAAACTATTATACAATGCCATAATTCGCACAAATTTAGATTATGGCACAATTTTTTTAATCACAGGAAACAAAGCAGGTCTGAATAAATTGGACAGAATTCAGGCTAAATGTTTACGCATAGTATTGGGAGCAATGAAATCCAGCCCTATTAATGCAATGCAAGTAGAATGTGTGGATCCTCCCCTCTCACTACGTAGACAATTCCTTGCCAATAAATTTTTCTTTAAACTAGCTGGCTGCCGAGCTCATCCCTTACTCCAAAAATTAGAACAATTAGCTGTTTTATACAATGATAATAATATTGTACCTGAAGACAAAAGACCTTGCGTTATAAATAGTTACCTTTTATTTTCTCAGCTCTCTAAACCTCTCTTTCAATTCTAAATTGCCTTTATTTTCTATGCCTTTCAATGCTCTTACTTTCCAACCCTCAGTAATTTTAGACTTAGGTGTTGATAAGTTTTCTATAGAAGCAAATAAAACTTTTTCTCATATAATGGACTCAGACATTGGTATAAAATCTACACGGATGCTTCAAAAACAGACATGAGTCCGGTTGGGGCTGCAGTATAGATTCCCTCAACAAGAATTATACTGAGTTATAGCTGCCCACCTACAACTTCTGTGTTTACAGGGGAATCAATCGCCATACTCGAAGCTATTCTATTTGTTAAGTCTCACAACATGAACAATTCTATTATCCTTTCAGACTCTAAAAGTTGCCTCAAATCAACTCTCTCAAATCTGTTTAAGTCAAAAAGTCAGTTTCCCATTATTCTCAAAATAAGAGAAACTTTGAAAGAGTGCTATGAACTCAAGATTAACATAGTTTTAGCATGGAATCCAGGTCACATGGGCATCTCTGGTAATGAAAATGCAGATGCCTGTGCTAGATCAGCTGCTCATTCAGGTTCCTTTCAGTATTCTGAAATATTCACTCATGACTTGTGCTCTACCCTGAAACCCAAGATGTATGAGAGTTGGTCAAACATTTGGCATGTTTCTAAAACTTCAAAAGCAAAATTTTATGGAGAACTCCAACCAGAAATTCCTCAAAAACCTCGGTTCTCAAAATGTAGTATCCTACATTTTGTCGAAATTATTGTTTTACTATGTATCCAAAGTAAAACAATAATCTCGACTATATGTCGCTTACGTTTAAACCACGCCTGCACTCCAGTTTTTCTTGCTAAACTTAGAATAAGAGATTATTCCCTATGTGATTGTGGCCTTGATGAGGGAAACATGGATCATTTGTTCTTCAGTTGTCCCTTAATGCAATCTTCTCTGTACAATTATATACCCGCTGAAGTCCCCCTTCCAACCTCCATTAAATGTCTCCTCTCCCTAGTTTACACTCCTTTTGTAAATATTTTGTGTAAATATATTAAAATAAATAAGATTAAGTTGTAAATATCATTAAGTACTTATATTAATTAATAATTTAAGTAATTCTATCTGTGTATGTTCTTTATAGTGTAATAGCATGTATATTATTTGTTTCAGATATTATAAGAAAATAAAACTATATGTAATCTTAACACCGATCATTACCGTTAAACTTGGAGACACATACTCATAGCTTGGTAGTCTACTTTAACGTGATACTGGCAAATGTGTGGTGTGTCTTCCACAGAAGCCACAGTAGGAAGAATAGAATTGAATTTATTAAATCCAGACAAGTTAGAAAGCCTTACAAAATCAATGGTAACCCTGTGTGCACCCCATAATCAACCTATGTGAAATTCTAGGTCTCTTGACGTTGCATACAGATGTCGCTTAATCTTGTATCTTCCACCGCATCTTTCAAATGTAGTATTCGGAAGAGCTATTTGAGCTGATTCCTGTGCCCAAGTCCACCTTCACACATGACAAGGCACAAAGATGGATATCATCCTCACCATTGGGCTGTGTAGCGTTTTTCTGCAGTGTAGTTCTTAAGAAACTTTCTTCCACATACAACCATACTATTGAATGAGCTACCTCGTACAGACGAGAGAGAAGTGGCAAGTGGTGTTGCAAAAGAATGTGGGAGGTGGTGATCCTCCTTTAAAAAATATCCCTGAGAAATGGAAGAGATATCCATGATGATCATGAATACAATATCTTTTAGTGTGTGCCTTTATGCCTTTTATGCCTTTATGCCTTTTTTCAGGTGCAAAAGATAGCAAAGCACAGCCAGTGTTGGATGTAACAAAAGTACAACTATCGGAGCAATGTATTGGAGGTCCCATCCTTGACATGTGTTGGGATCCTACTGGAAAATACCTTGCACTCATGTTTGAGGAATCATACATAATTGCTGTTTTCTGCACAACCTATATGATGATGCAACTTAATGTTTTTCCTTGGTGAGTATAATTCAGATTATATCTGAGTGTCAGCCAAAAGTCTAATTTATTATATTCTAGTAAGGTCAATGTTAATTGATATGAACACGTCTAAGATCTAGAGATTTTTCTGTAATCAATAAGTAAATCTACAATGCAAAGATAAAATACAATCCAAAAATTGGTAGTTACAAACTTAAACCTTTTGTTACGTCTCAAAACTAATTTACTTCAATGAAATATTGCTTTTAATGAAGGATTTGACATCCAGTTGTAGAATTTCATGCCCGGCATGATAATAATGAAATATTATTTACTTGCAGTTGTTTGGTGCAGCCACAAGACGACTGTGAAATGCCGTCAACTATGGCCTTCCAGCAAAACTTCACTGATGGAGCGTGTTTAACCATAGCCTGGTCTACCGGCAGAGTCCAACACTTCCCAATTATTAATAATGATGAATATTAGTTTTTTAATGTTGTATCTTTAACATCTGTATGAAACTGGTGTCATTAAAAAAATGGCGTTGACTGTTATGTGAATGGTGTGGTTTATAAAAGGCTTAGTTCCATAATTCACTGTGAAAGACTAGTATTTTTTGATTTAAATCTTACCGCAACCGTAATAAGATTGTCTTACAATAACTTCAGCGTTGTTTCTGTGTGCAGATGTCGGTTTCAAATGTTGAATATCATTTTATGCATCTTTTCTTTGTTCGAAATTTTCATGGATTTTGTTATTTCTTTGCTTCTTGCGAGTATAGCTCGATAATTTTATTGTATTTACAGACAGCAACAAATTGTATTAGGACGAAAATTGTCCTAATACATTTTGTTTCTAAGAATAAGCGACACAATCGCTATTGCATGATGATTATAATTCAATTGATTTGAATTGTGTTTCATAGTGGCTTAAAACTTGTTTCATATTGTATGGTCTCCTATAAAACTTGATATAAACTCAAAAGTGACTACTATTTTGAGTTGTTATTAAAAATAATTAATAACGGGGCCATTGAACAAACTTTAATTGCAGATAAATTTGTGAACATACCCAGTAGTCACATTTAAAATGATCCTCGCAGTTTTGTAGTGGGACGGAACCTTATCATATAACAGTCTGATGTGATGTCAGCAGGCAGCCGCTAATAATTTAATTTATTTTCAATAATTATAAATTATCGGTTATATTATACTCACTTATGTGGAATATGTTCATATTTAATAAGAATTTTTGTATACTATAATAGGTAGTGGTGCAAAAAGTTCCTCAAAAACTTAAACTTTCTGTTATGTAATAGTTATTTATGCAACTGTTGTGTAATAAGGGGTATTAAAACACGAATGTGGATTCGACGAGGCGAAGCCGAGTGTGATAATAGTATCACATGAGTGTTTTAATACCTAATTATCAACAGTTACATACAAGACTATCTACACCCAAAATATGAATCCTCTAAAAGATTCTGGAACAGTTAGCTTACTGCTAACATTTTTTTGAAATTCATACAGATACCACGCATCGAGCAATAAGAATGTGGCTGTATGTTGAAACTCTTTGCGCATGAAGGGATAAAAAAAAACATAGGAGTGTTGTTATGAAATTCAGTAAAACATTACAACACTCTTTTGGATGATGTAATGGTTATTAGAACATTGGGTGTTTTAATGTTGGCAATAAGCTAAATGTTTCAGAATCTTTAATAGAGGATTTAAAGCATGGGTGTAGATAAAATAATATAAGTTGATAATGATACATTCAGCTGAAAACTGCTGTAAAGTCATAGTGCAGGTAATGAAAATACAATATTGCTTCATGAGAATAGTGTTCAATTTTTTTTTTATTACATATCTGTTGAGTTTTAGGGACAATAATCTTCAAAACCAATAAATAATACAGAGAAGTTATTTAAATTAAGCAAAGGTTTAATGTGATAAGATATAATGGCGTGAGATGATTTTTTACATAAACAACAAATAAATATAAAGCTGATATTATATTATGTTTGTTTAATATTTTTATTAATCAGCCCAGAATGAATAAACACATTAATTTTATGTTACAAAGATTAAAAGAGTAAACTAGTAGTGATGAACATATTTTTGGAATAATTATCAGGCTTTAGATATCAAAATTGTACATTTGCAGGCTAAAATAATTTGAACAAATTGAATGAAAACAAAATTTATAAATGATGCGGGACACGAACCCGCGACCTCTTGCGTTCCGTGCGAGGGCTCTTCCACTGAGCCAACCGTTCGAGTGACGTTACTTTCATAAAGCTTGATATGTCTTGTTGTTGTTGGTTAGGTTGTGACTTCATAAAGTTTGTTTTCAAATTTGATTTGTGTGATTAATCCCAGTATTATAGTAATTTGAATGAAGGATTGAGTTACAATAATCAATTTATTGTGTATATTTCTGTGTCGTTATATTCGAAATTGTAGTCTTATCAACAAGCGTAGTTCGCGTTACGTTAAAACTTATATATTTCAAATTAGTTATTCTTTTCCAAACTTCATTTTCAAGCATGTTTTTTCTATAGACATGTTCTCTATTGGAACGTCTGAAGTTTTCATAATTATTATTATCATTATTTGACTGCTCGTCTTTGTTTGCATCATTCATATTAATATTTTCATCACTAGCGTATGGTAGTGTAACGACACTGTCTTTTCGGCCTTGTAACTTTGCGTTACAAAATATAAAAACAATACAAATTCGACTTATCATCTCAATATCCAAATTATCTAAATCTATATTCATACTCGCTACAATATCATCTATTATGGCTTCTTTCAGCGTAGGCCTTAAGTCATCCAATTCGTTAATTAAGTTTTTATAAACTTGATCTCTAACTGCGCCTGAAACTTCTTTAACGAAATTAGTTAGTGCTTTTATATTCTTTATTCTATTTTTATTAATGTCTAAATTAAATTTACTAATGTGTTGTATAAATACGTCACGAATATCCCAATCAGTTTTAGCAGCAATTTTATTAACAAGTGCTACAACTTTTTCTTTATCGGCAGCATTATCTCTCTCGTACATCTCTGCATAGTTTCGGATCAAGCTAACTGTTGTATCATTTAAGAAGTTGTAGAAGTCTGTCATAAAGTTCTTTAATTCTCTAGAGCAGATTGTGAATTTTCGACAGGTATTTCCATTCATGTTATCATCTGATTCGTAGACTATCCCCGTTCTTATTGGCTTCTTGGCTTTGTCTTTGTGAAAGCATTCTATATTGTACTGTCTCATTAAGGATTCGACATTTTTGTTCATTAATTGAAAAAATATTTGTAATTTTTTTAAGAATGATTGTACTTCGTTCATTGATTCGTTGAAATTATTTTGATATTTGTTGAGATAGTTTTTCGTAAGATTTTTCCATTGTTGATCCCAAATATTATCAATCATATTTGAGGCTCGCATTTGTTTTTCAGTGATATCTCCAGTTTTCCATCTACACTCTGTGTTTTTAATTTTATCTATTAAACTATCTATGGTTGTCATGACTAATACTTTAGTTTTTTCGGACAGTTTTTCTTTATTTAGCGCCTTTTTAATTTTTTTACGTATATGTTTTAATTTATTGTAATTATTATGCGGTTTTGTTTTCTCTCTCAAAGCTTCAATTATATTTGATTCGTTTTTACCATAGAATTTGTTTACCGAATCGGATAACGAAGTTTCATCTTGTAAATACATTTTTAATTCGTCTATTCTTTTACTTATTGCATTTTCAATTGGTGATTCGTCCGTGGCTCTTAAATAAGTGTTGTGTAATAAATTCGTTCGTATGAATGGCTTCACTAAATTTAAAATCAATTCTTGAAATAATTCGGGGGCTGGGAGTGACCCCGTGTAATATGTTGCCACAGTATTTGACAATATTTGGAATAAAACTGGCAGGAGTCCTGTAAATTTAAATATTACGTGATTGAATGGGGGTTTGTATAAGGTTTTTATTAAATGTTACTTATGTGATTACTGCCGCTCAATCTCAACTGCAACACCGGAAGTTGTAAGTATTTTATGTAGTTTCGTGCACTTTGTTTCATAGTTGACTATGTCTTATCGTTCGGAACACACCGCGCAAAAGATTTCATTCCAAACTTTGGCTGTGCATGGAAAAAAATCTATAAGAATTCCGACACACATCCCAATGGTGACGATATGTCAGTTTGTGTCCTTCATATTTATTTTCATTACTTAATAACTCAATTATTACATTTGCCCTGTGCTTCCCCGGGGCGTAAAAAAAATTAGGGTAGTCCCAGGCCCAAGGGTGTCGTAAGAGGCGACTACTGGCTTATTAAAAGTAGGAGAGTCACGCTACCGTCTTATAACGTCAGCACAATCGGGCCGGACTCGTCCGGGTTACTTACCTCACTCGCACAGAATACCGGCGTGAAGTAATGGCCTAGTGCCGCTATGTTTCGCATAGGTTAGTGTTGAGGACCGGAGGCCATCCCTTGTGTTTCCTTACGGAGACGCAGATATCTCGACCTAGCGATACGTCATATTTAACGTACCCCGGGTACAAAATTGAGCATAATGTTTTGCCTCATGCCGGCGTATGTGTGTACTTTATGGAGGATATCTGCTGTCGCCGTCTCGGCAATTTTGAGGGTAGGGACCTGTCTACTCTCTGGCTCCGCGTAGATTTAGAGGACCGCGTCTGCATCTATGCGTGTGTCTACAGGTCCCATAGTGGTAATGCAGAAACGGATCACCTCGTGGGTTGCGTCCAAGCGGCATTTGATGACGTGCTTGCACAGATCCCCTCTGCTGAAATCGTAGTCTTGGGGGTGATTTTAACGGGCACAATGCCGAATGGCTTGGATCACGTCCCACAGAATACGCTGGGTGATCTGTGCATAATTTTGCATTGGCGTATGGTCTGTCCCAATTGGTTGAGTCGCCAACGTCGCTCCCGGATGTGGATTGCCACATGCCGTCCTTATTAGAACTTCTGCTGACTACACTTCCCGATAGTTACCAGGTCACTGTCGACACCCCTCTCGGAACGTCCGATCATTGCCTGGTCAGGAGTATAGTGCCTATCCGACGCCAACGTCGCAGACCACCAGCGGCCCGCCGCGTTTGGCACTACAAGTCAGCAGATCGGGATAGGATGCGTTCCTTTTTTGCATCCTATCCTTGGGGCAAGGTTTGTTTCCCTTCGGATGATCTTAGTGCCTGCGCCGTAGCAGTAGCCGATGTGATACTGGAGGGCATGGATATTTTTATATCAAGCTCTGTAGTACCGATCGGTGGCAGATCAACAGCCCTGGTTCGATGCATCAGTTAAAGCAGCATCTGACTGCAAAAAACAGGCGTATCGAACTTGGGTTGCGGCGCTGGGCTCAAAGGATCCGAAATGCAAAGTTCTGTAGAGGAAATATAACCGTGCCTCCAGATTTTTTAAGCGGCAAATCGCCCGTACTAAATCAAAGTACGTCGTCAAAATTGGCGAGCAGATTTCCAGTTACCCGATCGGAACACGCAAGTTCTGGTCGTTGTCGAAAGCTGCTCTTGGTAACTTCAACCAGCAGTCCATGCCGCCGTTGCACATGAGGAATGACACCCTGGCCCATACGGCAAACGAGAAAGCCGATCTCCTGTGCACTCTTTTTGCCTCCAACTCGACTCTTGACGACAACGGAAAAACACCGCCGACCATCCCGCGGTGTCAGAGTTCAATGCCTGAAGTACACTTCAGACAAAAAACTGTTCGGCGAGCTCTGTTTTCGTTGGACGTCAGGAAGTCGAGCGGGCCGGATGGCATTTCTCCAACCGTGCTTAGAACGTGTGCCCCTGAGTTGACGACGGTGCTAACGCGTTTATTCCGGCACTCTTATTCGAAAGGCGTAGTCCCTGAATCATGGAAGTCAGCCCTTGTCCATCCGATCCAAAAAAAGGAGACAGTTCGGATCGGCAAACTACAGGCCTATAGCGATTACCTCCCTGCTTTCCAAAATCATGGAGAGCATAATTAACCGCCAGCTCTCGGTATACCTTGAGGGTCACCAGTTGTTTAACGACCGGCAGTACGGCTTTCGCCATGGTCGGTCGACTGGCGATCTTCTGGTATACCTAACACATAGATGGGCGGCGGCTATTGAAAGCAAGGGGGAAGGCCTGGCAGTTAGCCTGGATATAGCGAAGGCCTTTGATCGTGAATGGCACAAGGCGCTCCTCTCAAAACTTTCATCATTTGGGCTTCCAGAGCGCTTATGCAGGTGGACCTCCAGATTCCTCACTGGGCGCAGCATACAGGTCGATGTCGACGGTTATTGCTCGATTCCAAAGCCCGTGAACGCTGGAGTGCCCCAAGGCTGTGTGCTATCTCCCACGCTGTTTCTTCTGCATATCAATGATATGTTGGACACCTCCAACATACATTGTATACAACAAACTTGTGTCTTCTATCGAGTCCTCTCTCGAGAAGGTCGCGGAATGGGGTAAATTGAACCTTGTCCAATTTAACCCCTAGAAGAGTCAAGTTTGCGCGTTTACCACTAAAAAACCCCATTTGCCGTATCACCGCTCTTCGACAACACTTCCCTTAAAGCCTTGCCTAGTATCGGAATACTGGGTCTTGAAATCTCGAGCGATTGCCAATTCCGTGGCCATTTGCAGGGCAAAGCAGGCTGGCTTCGAAGAGGCTGGGCGTCATTAATAGAGCACGGCAATACTTCAAGCCGGCCCACATTCTAGCACTCTACAATGCGCAGGTCCGGCCACACATGGAGTATTGCTGTCTGTGTCATCTCTGGTCTGGCAACCCCAGTATCTGCTCGATTCATTTGACCGCGTACAATGCAGAGCAGCTCAAATTATCGGGGACCTAGTGCTCTGTGAACGGCTGGATCACTTGGCGTTGCGTAGAGACGTCGCTTCATTGTGTGTCTTCTACCGCATTTATCACGGGGAGTGTTCCGAAGAGCTGTTTCTGATTCCTGCCGCCGAATTCCACCTTCGCACGACACGCCACAAATTAGGATATCATCCCCACCATCACACCATCCAGATGATGTTTGGCGGTCCTTCACAGTGCGGTTTTCAAGGAGCTTTCTTCCTCGTACTACTTAGGTGCGGAATGAGCTTCCTTGTGCGATGTTTCCGGGACGATGCGACATAGGTACCTTCAATAAAGCGCGTACACCTTCCTTAAAGGCCGGTAATTCTCTTGTGATTCCTATGGTGTTGCAAGAGAATGTGGGCGGCGGTGATCACTTAACACCAGGTGACCCGTACGCTCGTTTGTCCTCCTATTCCATAAAAAAAATGCATGAGATTGAATATGAAACAGCCATAGTATGTGTTACACTTACTTGTAAAGAAATTCATTGCTATGTTGAGAGATTGTGTGTTATCGCTTTTCTATAGTTTCTAAGTGTACGTAATCTCATGAGGTATTTTATTGCTGATTGGAACTATATTATGTTTTATTATTCAATGATATTGGAAGTCTCCTTGAAAAATATCTCAAGAGCTTGACCTTGTGGTAACCCACCTGACATTGGAACACGAGAAGAGTATAATTGTGGCTTTAAGTTGTAATCAGATCAGGCTATGTGGCATTCATACATAGTTCAATTTATAATCAACTGTTTTTTTTTAAGTAGGTAGGTACCTACCTGAGTTCTTACTATAATAAATGAGTATCTTTGCAAAATGCATGCACTAACTGCCTTCTCCGCCAAAGGCCGGCCGATAAACAAGAAAAACCTAGTTTTCTTCCTTATCCTTAGATCATTTATCCATCTAGATAGATTATGACAGCTGTGAAAACGTCAAAAATTTTACCTCTATTTTGAGCAATGCACGCATTGCTCAAAATTTTGTCTAACACAGTGTCAAATCGCGAGTGTAAGACGTAGCTGGTCACGCACACTAAAGTATTAAACCAGGCCTGTTTTTATCGGTTGTCTAATATTAAGAGTCTTCTAGACGTATAAATTATCTAAGTATGTTTTTAAGTTTATTTTTCCTGTCAAAATTCGTCCCAATTGAGACACTTTCGAATCTCTTAATGCTATATTATGTAGAGGGGTAGATGTACGAGGGGTGGCTGATATAAAATCTACTTTGTTAAAGAAAGTTTTGAAAATCGAACTGGCCACTGCAAAATCATATTCTATATTTATTCCTTTTTCAAAATAATGACGCTTATTTTTTTTCGCTTGCTTTTGTTTTTTTGGCGCGGCTTGATTTCACCATGTCGAAAGAAAATTGTAAAATGATGAAATTTGAGCATCGAGCAGTGATTAAATTCCTAAGTAAAGAAGGAAATACGCCTACGCAGATCAGAGAGCGCATGTTAAAGGTGTTTGGTGATTCAAGTCCTTCTGAATTCGTCATAAAGTTTTGGTCGAAGCAATTTAAACATGGCCGTGAGAGCCTGGAAGACGACCCACGTAGTGGAAGGCCAATTTCTGCTGTTACCGCAGATAATGTTGAAAAGGTGTAGAACCTGATTCTTGCAGATCGGCGAATCAAGCAGTGGGAGATAGCCAGAGATGTGGGCATTAGCAAGGAACGAGTTCATGAAATTATTCACGAACATTTGGGCATGTCCAAGGTGAGCGCGCGTTGGGTCCCTAGAATGTTGACTCCCTTTGACAAACAAAGGCGAGTGGAATGTTGTCAGGCATTTCTAGACCTGGTCAAAGGTAAAGAAGAAGAGACTATCTCTCGAATTGTGACCTGTGATGAAACTTGGATTCGCCAGTGGGATCCGGAAAGCAAACAAGAGTCAATGCAATGGAAATTTAAAGGAGAAAAGCAGCCAAGGAAGTTCAAGGTTCGGCCGTCGGCTGGAAATCTAATGGCCACCGTATTTTGGGATGTCGAAGGGATTTTAATGATAGATTATTTGCCTAAAAATACAACAGTGAATGCTGAATATTATGCAAACTTGCTTCACCAGCTTCGTGAACAAATCAAAGAAAAGCGGAGAGGCAAACTCAGCAATGGTGTTCTGATTTTACAAGACAATGCTCCTGTACACACAGCCTTAACGGCGAGGTCAGCCCTGAGCAAAAACGGCTTCACAGAAATTAACCATCCACCATAAGGTGGATGGTTAATTTCTGTGACTATAAAGTCCAGATCTAGCTCCCTGTGACTATTTCTTATTCAAAGATTTAAAGAAAAAATTGAGGGGTCGCAGATTTTCGACGGACGAAGAAATGAAGGAGGCTGTGACTGACCATTTTGACGAGCAAAATAAAAATTACTATTATAACGGCATGATGTCACTTATTTGCAAATGTCATAAGTGTATTTCACTTGCAGGAGACTATATAGAAAAAAAAAAAAAACTAGCCATCAAAGTCTTTTCTTTCATAGTTAGGTAGATTACTTATCAGCCTCCCCTCGTAGGTAGGTGTATTATAACAAAAAGGATTGTGTGGTTTTATGAACAAAATAGCGTGGAGCATTGGCACAAATGAGTAAGTCTATACACTACACGGTCAGCTGCTGCCAACTATAGGCGCCGCCCGACCGTCACGCGACATGCCGTGACCGTCACACAGACGAAAAAGTTTAAGACGACGCGATGTAATAAAAGTTTCACTTTAATATTTTCAGGAGTCGTGGATAGAGGTATCTTGCGATTAAGGCCTTAAGTATGTTACTATAAGTAATAAAAGACGAATATTAAAGCAACAATATATTATTTCATACAAAAATATAAACACAACAGTCAATTAAATAACTATCAGATGCAATCAATCGTTGAATGTTATTTGAACGACTGTACTACTGCGAAGCTGTTATACTTACTCACTAATATTGCAACAATGGTATCACTTCCTTGTTAGAAATATTTTAATTACACTATATAATTTCGAATTTATCTTTATGTATATTAGTAGACTTAGCAATAACAGCATTATACAATTTATTTCTGAACTTTAATAATAAATACACGGGTAGAATTACTTAACCGTTATCATAAAAAAATATTCAAAAATAAAATACATAATTCAACTAAATAAATATATTTCCCATACTATCATTTCGGAACATTAAGAAATCTAGTAGCCGCGCGCTTGCGTAGGCACAGATACCTACCACGTGCCGTAGTATGCGAACACGTACTAAGGGTGATTAAATTTTTAACCGACTTCAAAAAGGAGGACGTTATTAATTCGATCGGTATGTTTTTTATGTATGTACACCGATTACTCTGAGATTTCTTATCCGATTTACGTAATTTTTGCCATTTGGTCCCATAAAAATTTTACAAAGTTTGGCCCAGTAGTTTTCATTTTATGGACATTTTTTATGAAAATGTACGGAGTTTTTAGGAGTTTTCATTCAGGTTGATTATATATTATAATTATTAACTGACACTAAAAGTGTAAAAAATTAAAATACGTTTAAAAAAACCGACTTCAAAAACTGAAATGTATTTAATTTAATACACTAAACTAAACATTTTATTTAATACACCTTTACCTTAATACTTATTAAAAAAATATTTGTATGTGCAACATATTAATAGCTTTGAAGTCGGTGCCAAGGAAAATGTAATAGTAAGTACCTACACTCGCCATGCTTGACTTTGAGCGGGATAGCTTCGTCTAGAACAAAACAACCCAAGCGGACAGACACGCGTGGCTAGACAACTTTAATAGTTACAGCAAGTAAGCTGTTTATAATTTTAAACTGACTTAAAACCTATCAATATCATTATATTAAATTTTTGGTTATTTGATACATTTCAGTTTTTGAAATCGATTTTTTGTTTCCTAAATATATAATTTGTTTGTTTGAAAATTTCGAAATTTGAATTAATTACTTTAAATTTTAGAATTATTTTTTTACGATTAAGGTTTGATAGCTCTACCCGTATGTTTATTTAATGTCGCCATTAATGGGCCACGCTGTATAGAGATTTAAAAAGATATGGTACGACAAAATATTATATAATATTACAGTGAATGCGATACGGGAACTTATCTACATATTAATAGAACATGTAAATATTAAGGGAAGATAAACCCTAAAAATACTATGCAAAGGTACATTATTGTGTATTATTGAGATGAGACAAAAATATTTCTGTTAACAGTCAACAAAAAAATAACGAAATTTGATTTTAATAATGAATTGTAATTTTATAGAATAAGAATATTACGATCCGAGAATTAACAGATTCACAGAATTATTGTTATTATATTTTTCGACAACTATTTTTCGAAAGTTGACGTTTGCCAATACCAATATCCTTTGTAACTGATTCAGTCACGGTCATTTAATAGGTCTAAGAGCGCTTCCTCACTACGTCCGTTCGATCCGAATCCGATCTGTACCCGTGAAAACACGGTCCGGAGTAGTCGCAGAACTATTTGCAAGGGTTGACGTAAACAAATCGGATGACGGAAGCCGGATCTAGTGTGTAAACTACCATCGGTATTCGGATTCGGATCGGACGTAGTGCGAAGCGCTCTTACTGCTAGTTGCAGAAAGCATTCTTAAAGTTAATATCACATGCTAAATTTGACTGTCAAAATGAAAAAGAAAGTGACGGTATTATATTTTATGAAACAGTAACCTTATGGATGCTTTCTGCAACTAGCGGTTTGTCGTACAATATCTTGTTATATAGATAATTCTATATAACGAAACATATGATTAAGACTAATCCAACTCATTACACAATATCGCTGACATTCCAAGTAAGAATGTGAGGTGACATATCTCACCACAATTGTTAAATACGATTTACAAGTAATATAAATTGTAATTGGATACTTCTGTAAAAGAAAACGTAGAATAATAGCAGAAAGAAAATACTACATGAGTAGTATTTTCTATCATTAGATAGAGAAATACAATAAAGTTTCTCTACAGAGAGAGTGAAGTGAAGAAAAGTCTTCACGTTAGATATCTTCATGTGCCTTAAATTTTCCAGCTTAAATGCTGTGTTGCAATGTGCTATTACTACATTATTCATAATTAGAATACAGGAATGTAACTTTATATTGAGCACCATTTATAATTAAGTATCTAACTAAATTACAAACATTTAAAAAAATATTAGCACAAATTTTAGAGCATTTTTTTATTATTAATGATGATTATAATCCAACGTACAAAAGTAAAATATTTTCGCATTTAAAACAATATTAAACCAAATATCTATAGATTCGTTATGGTATACCACTGATATTTATTTTCTGAAAGGTGTAATATAGTCTTTACTCAGACCTAATGTAAAAAAACGAACATACAAACTATACAAAATATAATAGGCCACATTCACATCTACAGACGATAATATGAGCATTATTACACTCACTAAAATAGCATTAACTCATTTTTAACCTAGCAACACTAAAGTTATTACTCGAGGAGATTTAGCTTACTATTTGTTTTACGTAATTGTGCCCGCCATGGAATTATTTTGGCCCTCTCTTCCTCCTCTTCGTGTTTGCCGTTTGTGATGTGACCTGCAATATAATAGCGAATGTATAATGTTATACAATTGTAGGTAGATATACCCAGTCATACTCCGAGATTATTATATTTTTAGGAATGTCTAGACAAGTTAACTAGATTATTATTATTATTTATATTATAAAACAATAAATACAGATTACGCGCGAGATGAATGCAGAATTCAGGAATGCGAAAGTAGCGTGACCTAATTATAATTGGACGTAATTGAAGAAAAAACGTTCCAATGTGTATACAATCACGTCGAAATTGAGTTAAAAACACTAAACTGGTCACGTGATTAATATTAACGGACTGACAAAGAAGGGCAGCCCTACTGTCACTCTTTAAATGACGTCATGACTTAGTCCTCTCTCGAGAAGGTCGTGGAATGGGGTAAATTGAACCTTGTCCAATTTAACCCCCAGAAGACTCAAGTTGGCGCGTTTACCACAAAAAAACCTCATTTGTCGTGGTGTAAAAATAAGTCACCAGGGGAATATGGAGAAGAAATCAAAAATAAGTGTAAAGGAATTAATTTTGAAAAAATAAATGCGCTTATAAAAGCGCAAGGCTAGATCTGCTCAAGCCACACATCCTTCGATAAAGATAGAATGACTTGTGGTAGCCTATTAGTAGCGCGATCTAATTTAAGTTGAATATGTGAACACAACTGTTGGATTTCTTAAAAATACTAAGAAAATAATATAGATCTATTTTTTTGTGTTAAGAATCGTAAACGCATCTCAAAACAACCTCAGGCTTAGCCTAATCCGATACTACACCGATCAGTCTTACGGTAGAAAGCTGAGACATACAACTTGGTGGGGTAAAGGAAAAAGACCTAGGGTTGGCGTTTCAGGAGTTTAGTGCGTTTTTTATTTATTTATGTATAAGTAAGTACCTATAAGTTAATACACATCTCGAATACGATTATTAAACAGGATAATATGTAACAACTACTTCCTAAAAGTGGGGGGTTGTAATTGGACTATTTATGACTCTTATTACGTAGGTACTGTATACTGCATTACAACGCTGGATAAAAAGACTACAAAAACAAATTTATATTTTCTAAGTCTTTATGGTTACATCCTGGTACAAATGGTAGTTAAACTACCGCGCGTTGGATGATGGATGAAACCTCACATTAACGTTTGCCTGACTTCATCGGGCACTGACCTGTATAAATACCACTAGACAGGCTGTTCCATATGTCTGACAGCAATTTTTTGTGCCTATTTGAAGCGCCACTCGCGACAGTCCAGAGAACTAATTTTGACGTATAATACAAATGGCTGCCAAAGGAACGTATAATACTCTGAAGTATTATACATAATTTTGTTAGTTTTCCGTGTTATTTATACTTCAAGAATCAACGTAATAAAGTACACGTTTTTTTTTTGTTTGCGGAGGTTGTCATCACTAGTTTTAGTACCGCAGACACTCGCTACATGGCCAACAGCGCCAAAATGGCGAATATCATATAGGCAGAAATGTTCTTTGACAGCCGCCAGTCCAGTGGTATATAGTGGAGGTCAGTGTCAGCGGGCAATGCGTGAATCTGACGCCACTATGACGTAACTAAGATGGCGGCATGTCTCCATCATATCTTGCGGGTATTATGGGATGTAGAGTACAAGGACTATACATATTATCTATTGAAAGTTACCTTTGCTGTTGCCGTTGCATTGTTCCGTGGACAGCTTGAGCTCGGAGGGTGCGCGGGCGGGAGTCGCGGGTGAGTCGTAACACAGCGTGATGTTGTCGATGGAGACTGCGCGACCACCGCCCGGGTACGCCCTCCACTCTCCGTTGGTTTCCTCCACTTTAGGAGTGTACAGTGATTGTCTGAAAATTAACAAAAGCCTTATAGAAAAAGGCTGCATACCTTTGCACGTTTAGTTTATGAGATATAAGGACACACGGAGATCTCTCTCATTCAAAAGAAAATTTAAAGAAATAAATATTATGACTGTTCATTGTCAGTACATACATGAAAATTGCTCTTTATTAATGTGATTTTCATTATTATAACACTAGAAATAAGGGATTGCTTGGAATTAATTCTAGAAGGCTTCATAAGATACATAATAGCTTTAAATGTATATACTTTTATAATTAAGTCCCAGCCACTGTTCAGGCATTATATAAATAAATTTAAATGCTATAAAGGCAATAATTTTTTATTAAAAATGGCTCTGCCGTAAATCCTATTACTCCACAGCGGAATATCTAAGTGATCAGGCGGCCTGGGACTAGATTATGATTATTTTATAGCAATGAGACAGTACAATATTGTATTTCATTAAAAAGAGCGCAAAAATATAATGCTGGGAGAGTTTCTTGCGCCGCTTCTTCTCTCTCAGAGCGCCATTTGTTTCCGAAGCGGTAGTAGTCTCTATAGGTAGTATATTAGAAATGAAATCAAAAAGAATTCTAAAGGAGTAAATTTTGAGAAAATAAATGCCTTTTTCTGAGTTTATATATGTTACGGAGAATGCAAGGCGTTTTGAAGTATCAGAGTGACTATGTCGTATCAATGTGAACACACCGCACAAGGAGGCTGATTTTTCCGTTTGGTTGTTTTACGTGGAAGTTTCTTGTGGACCACAGTGCTCGCGTTCTCGTAGGAGATTGCGTCGTTTGGGGTTTTTGAATCCGGTGGCAGGATGGTTCCAAATGGTGCTCAGACTGGTAAAAGTTTTACATAACAAAGTCTAAATGATAATTAGAAGTATCTCAATATAAGTAAACTTAATTGTATTAACAAAGCGTGGCAAAAGTGTTGGAAGGTCTGCCCCTTAATGTATTAAATCACCAAATATAAGCTTTAGGTTTGACGAATATAATGAAATATTAAGTATTACCTCAATCTGCTTTCTGCTTCCTCACGTCTCGCCAATAACTGTCTCTTCCATGCCGGCACCGCTGCAGCTCTCCGTCTCTCTGCTTCGCCCGCCAACTCTCTTTCCAGATCTCTCTTCGCTTTCTCGGCAGCCCTCCGTGCCAACATCTGCCGCTTCCACGCAGGTATAACGTTGCCAGATGCATCTCTCTCCGGGATCTGTGAATAACCCTTCGACCATCGACCAGCCGTCATATTGAGTGTCCGCGCCGGACAATTCCCGTCCGTAAATGCAAACAAATACAGGCAATCTTTAGACTAAACAATATCTTATTATTCGTGTTTTGATAATAAAGAGTAATTTAAAACATATATTAAAAATTTTGTTGTTGGAAACGTTAAGTAATAATAAAAATATATTTTGGTCGAGTTTCTGTATTATGATACTACTTTTGAACTAACTACCTACTCATAACTAAATATAAGTAACTGGCACAGATTTTTAAAATTCAGCAAAGAATATTCTCCGATCCCCGACAATAAAGTATGTAGGTTCTAATTGTTAAAATGATATACAAATACAATAAATGGCTTTTAATTATACTTATTACAATAAAAATACAAAACTGAAACGCGCCTGACATCATAATAAACGAATAGCGGATCTAATACAGATTAAAACAAACTTAGGAACACTTAATATATCACAATATCGTACACCATGCGTATAATGAGTGATCAAACAAGGGGGTTTCGCGGAACCTGATATATTATTATAAAAGTATCAAGTATGTTATTTACTGCAGAATAGATCAGTTAAAATGATTGGTTTTCTGTCTAGCAATTTGCGGTTAAGATACGGCTGTATGTGTATCCAGTTAAACGGTGAAACTAATAAACGTTGGCTAATTGCTTCGGTGTCTGATAGGTTTAGATACAAGTAGAATATAAATGTAATAGGTAAGTTTAAGTATAATATCAGCAAATTTCTCGGCTTGCTTGCAAGTTGCTTTTTTTTTAAAACATAGTTTAAGTCCTGTGACGATAAATATTTGGAAGTAATGGATATCTGTGATTTTAACGAAACAAGATAATAAGTGTTATAATAAAAATATTGACTACAATAATACCAATGAATAACAAATTGTTTCGTTAGAAAATTTGATTATTATGGATTCTGCCGTCAGTTTTACTATTCTACAGAGTAACAGTAAACATCTTTTTAACGATAGAAGTGACGTTTACAATGCAGTAGCGGGATAGGATCCCTAAAACACCCAATTTCTCAACTGCTCTCGTCACCTATGTCAATAATAATAAGTAATACAAGTAGTGATAGCACAATACTGCTGGGCGGCAGAAAAAGACTCCCACCAAGCGCGCATTATATTATGTTTTAAAAGTTATTTGCAAGCATTGATTAAAACACGTTAAAAAGTATTTTTACGTAAGGCCAAGGAAGCATTTGCAGTAAATGAACAATGTAACCGCGTAGCAACGGGGGATTCTCGATATATTAATAACAATTACAGTTAGCAAAGCGTTTCGTTTGGATGTTGCATAACACGCGATCCGCACCGACCGTGAACACTAACGGTTCAACCAGGGTAGCGCTCTAGGTCCTCTATCTCTCTCTATACTATCAATATTCCATAACGTTGCTTGTATAATCAATACTGCCGGCTTTGGAATAATACATTTTATTATATGAGTATTAAATATTCTCACAATGTTTATGAGGAACGAAGTCGATATTTAAGAATTTCGACATAGCAACGGACATAAATGAATTCAATTAGTATTGATATCCAATCAATAAATTTCTTGTTATTAAATGGTTATAAATCTATTTACTGCAGGCGATAATAGTATTTTTTCTAACATGCCGGACAAACCGGTGTTTTTGGCCTGTTATATAATAATAAATAGTAATTCTATTTTTCATAATAAATGAATAAAAAAAATGTAAATGTTTTGGGGCTGTCGCTAGGGCACTGCATATAATGAGTGCAATTGCAGTGCCGCTCAGAATTTAATCCTGAGCGGTACTGCATTGTAATACACAAGGGTTATCAGTAATTATCGTCAGGTCAGAACTCCTTGCTGGAGTCCTCACTTCACCTAATTATTAAAAACTTGACTTTTTACGTTTCGAGGGCTCGAAAAAAATAAGATCAAGAATAACTGCTACAACGCCACATTTCGCGATTGTCTTCATATAAGCGCAAAAATAAATAGTTATCATATTATAATAAATGCTTATAATTAGTTTAAAGCGAAAATAAACGTAAAAAATTGCCCTGTGTGACTGCTGATGTCGAACGCTAACCTAAAGTCGAACGATTAACTCTCAACCATCACACCCTTGGTCTCTTGAAGTACTGTAGGATTACACCTACGTTTATATCGACAACTCAATCCAAACAACTATCCACTTTTATGCAGCCAATCTACTACTACCTTCAATAGATTAACTCTGTTTCTAAATATTCTTTCTTCAATGACTGTCACTACACCTTATTAAACTCTTATGTAAGTAAAGTAAATTTCACTTTAAACAATCTTAGTAAGTTCCTGTTTCACAAATACTATTTAATGTACTTCACGAGAACAGAAAACAAAACAAGTAAATATAATGTACATAAAGTATATATAATAATTAAACAATGACCCGTCCGCGTCGCACCGTGTTCAGTTCTAGTACAAATTGTGTAATGTAATGGACGACATTATATTTGAAAGTTTTCTGTGAATAAAAGTTTCAAATAATTTTTTAAATCAAATCAAAATTTACCTATACGTTTACGTCAAAAATGTCAAAGTGATTCATAATTTTATCATTTGCCAAAACTACGGAATTGTAGTGCTTTGACGAAAAGAATTTTTTAATACCTAATTACAAGAATACACTATAACATTATTGATTTATATATTTATCTTTTGTTATTGCAAAAATATCTATACCTATATTTCTAAGATAAGTTTTATAGTAATACATTAATATACAAAAGACTACTTATTTCCTTATTTTGATGGAAATCTTATTAGTGGATAATGACATACCGTACCAATATTAATTGTTTATCATTTTTGATTTTTTTGTCTAATTATTTTACTAAGATGATTAAAAATGAGATATGTGGGTAGCTGCAGAATTGAATTATTTAGGACAGAGGATAAGCCCACACCAAAGAGCCTTGTATTCATTAATATAGGAACGACGCTCAATACAAAAACATTGCTCAAAATGTTAAATATTTTTTCGTTATCTAATTACGATTTCTATTTTAGCGACCTCTTAGATCGAAATATAAAAAAGTGAAATCATAACAATTCTAGCACTACGGTTCCAAAATCACAATGCTATGAAAGTGTGTTCGAAAAGATTGGCTAAAAAATTAAATAACACTACTGAATAAAACTGAAGACGAAAAATATCAACAAAAAATTGCATCTCGTACAGTTCCAAAGCTGTCAATATCTCATGAAAGCGAGTGAAAGTTACGGCCTCTGTACATATCTTTATTATACGCAATTACAATAATACTTTTTAATAGCATCGTAAAATTTAAACTTAAATTACAAATAATATTGGCTGTTGGAAATCTTCTGATTTGGAAATAATATCGGTGTCGATTAGTTTAATTATAACATAAAATGCTTAGATTAAAGATTGGTCTCCGCTGCGATCCAACTAGTTACCGCACTATATAAAAACAATAGCTTTACAACTACTTTACAACTATTAGATGCTTGTGTGCGTGGCATCTTGACTCTCAATGGCATTTTTCAAATTTTATAACATACCCTTGTATTTCACGTGTATTTTACATTGAAATTAATAAAATACAAAATATTTACTGATGATATGTGATCCCAGTGTCTTCCTTATTTCTTGTAGTATTATTTTTACAAAGTTTTACGCGATCCGGCGCTTTAGTTTCAATTATTAGCAAAGTTTTACAGAATATGTGGCACGTCAATGTCACACATTGTTCGAGACTGGCTCGAGTATGCCCACTTGGGCATAGAATTAGTAGCCGCTCTTTGCGACTTTCTACGCCTGCGGTATCTAGTGGGAATGCAGCGGAGACCAATCCTTAATCTAAGATAAAATGTAAGCCGTATTGAATTCACTGGAATACCTCGGATAACAAACGATATATCCTACTGATGAAATATTATTTACTTTATTTTAATGAAAATAAGGGACGAGACGAGCAGGAAGCTCGTTACTTTGGAACATAAGATATTAAGTCTTATTAGTATTACTTCTATTTTTCAGTAGTAATTAGAGAGCATTTTTTTGTAATTTTTATGTTCTCCATAATTATTATCCTATACTTTAAAACTACTAATTGTAACAGAAGATTAAGGATAAATAAGTCTCATTTGCCCAGTAATTGTACTTGTAGCATTCCCCTGGTTTAAATAAAAATAGTAGATCACCGTTTGGATGGAAATCTGTCATCTTCAAGGCTAGGTACACGGAATTCTGCATACCTGTTTCTGGATGAAACATGTACAACAATTCAATGAGGATACCTAGTATTTTTTTTTAAAACACCTAGCCAGATCCTGAGCGAACTGAGCGCGCTAATCGAAAAGAAACCAGCATCTCGGAGGATGTATACGCCCGGAAGAGTTTTTTCAGAGTTACCTATCCTAAGGACATTGAGCTTCATAGGAGGCATTTGGCCTAAAAAAATGCTGTAGAATCATAGGATGTGTGGCGGTCCTCCACAGTGCGGTTTTCAAGGACCTGTCTTACTCGTACTATAAAGCTGTGGAATGAGCTTCCTTGTGCGGTGTTTCCGGAACGATACGACATGGGTACCTTCAAAAAAAGTCCGTACACCTCCTTAAAGGCGGCGGTGATCACTTAACACCAGGTCACCCGTACGCTCGTTTGTTCTCCTATTCCATAAAAATAAGTATGGATGGGCAAAACAATCTATAACATCGGAAACAGTGCAAAACTTATTGTCATAATAAAATGCGTTACATAAAAAAAACACAAAATGTCTAAGAAATATGCATTTATATATCTTAGACATTTAGTAAACTAAAACCTTTCTACTAATCTCATACTAAATGTATGGGAGTGTTAATATATCAAAATTTTGGATACTTTTCGTTTGATTTTCAAAAAGTTATTAATGTCATTCAACTGATTAGGCAGCGTACTTTCGATATCAGTTTAAAGATTTTTGATATCTATAATCGCCTGGTCACACTTAACGATTACACCGTGTATATGTAATAATAATATTATAGTAATAACTTTATTTCCCAAACATTACAAGAAATAATAGTATTACAAGTTAAAAATACGTTTCTAAATTATAATTATTCATTTACATACATTACAGGGAGCAAAGCCAGCTAAACTGTGTGTGTGTTTCAGCTGTCAGTGACTTCTCGGTACCAGACATAATTACCTACATAGTCAAATCAAATTATTAAAATCAGATAAAATAAAATAAAAATACTGCCTAAATACAAAAGTGAAGTTAAAATTATATAAAAGTATAACTTCTAAGAATGCGTGTGTATGTGTGAGTGTGTGTGGGTGTAATAGGGTGTGTTAGTGTTTAGATATGTTATTATGATTTGTATAATATATATATTACGGTGATAATAGTTTTATTGTATTAAATTTTCGGTCTCATGGAAATACAGCCCATGGAGCCAGTTTTTCGTTATTTTCTTGCATTGTAATAAAGTCTGTGGGTATATGTTTAGTCTTACGTTGACTGCATTATATATCTGGTTACTGTAAATTGTCGTCTAGAATTGTTGTATATCTATAATCGCCTGGTCACACTTAACAATTACATCCTGTATATGTGTCAGCTTTAAGAGAGAAGGGTCGCGAGTTTCCTCTCCGTCCTAGTTAGAGAGGCTTCTTTTGCTTATGCAATTTGCAACAATGGCGCCGCTATCTACATTATTACTAAAATCTTTAGCATGTCGACGTTTTTTAGACGGAAACGGATTAATGCTTGAAGGTAGAAAAAGTCGCTTCCTTATTCATTTTCTCCAGTGGGAGGCTCCTTTGCACAGGAAGCCGGCTAGATTTTGAGTACCACAACGGCGGCTAGTTCTGCCGTGAAGCAGTAATGTGTAATCATTACTGTGTTTCGGTCGGAAGGGCGCCATAGCTAGTGAAATTACTGGGGAAATGAGACTTAACATCTTATGTCTCAAGGTGACGAGCGCAATTGTTTTGCCGCTCAGAGTATTTGGATTTTTCAAGAATCCTGAGTGGCACTGCATTGTAACGGGCATGGCGTCTCAATTACCATCAGCCCAACGTCCTGCTCGTCTCGTCCCTTATTTTCATAAAAATAACATACAAATTATTCGCTTCTTCGCGTACTAAAGTACACGGCAGCAAAGAAGCCTCCGACGGGAACTATCAGTGTTATGTCGGATCGGCATTGCAATATAAATGTATATTTCGAAAAGCATTTTTGTTATATATGACCTTATAAGCATACTCGCAAAAAAGGTAAACTTTCAGAGTTATTCAACCATACAACTTAGCCTTGGTTTATTTTGTCATCCGTTTTCACGATTACAGAAAATTTTACACTTCATCGAACAATTGCTAAGTAATAGCAAATTGAATTGATTATTAGGTACATATGTGGTTGAGTCATTTGTAAAGGTTTGCAATGAAGACTACAATAATTGTATTTGTATTTCTTCGGTTGTAGGCAATTCATTGTTTCATAAAGAAAATATACTTTTATTATGACAATTTAATATTTAATTTAGTATAAATGCCATTGTTTTAACAATACGAAGTGATATAAATGTAATAATTGCCGAATTATTAACAAGTATTCTGATTTAACTTCTTTAAGATAATAAAGTCAAAGTCAAGCGCTTTAGAATAGTCATTATAAATATTTCTTTTAAATTATTTAATTTATCATAAGTTCAGAAACACTAGTGAGAAGCTAGTGAGAAGAACATACACAACGGCCACTCTTTGCAATCAATAGAGTAGGCATTATATTAGGCAATAAACAAAACAAATTTTAAGCGTTTTATATATCAAATATTTTATAAAAAGTAATAATATAATAAATATAAATTATCGTATATTGGTTGCATCAAACTTTAGAGCTTCAATTTATTGAATATCTTAGACAAATCTAAGGATGATTCGTGAACACGAGGGTCGTGATTAATCTTATAATTAGTAATCGCATTCAGCAAATGTAATTATTTATTTACTGTCATAGATCGACATGACAACACAAGCAGCATTATTAAAACTACTATTCATTTTATGCTAAATCTCTGCCCATGCCGATCCTATATAACACTGAAAGTATCCGTCGGAGGCTTCCTTACAGAAGCTGTCGTCTACTTTGGTAACGAGGAAGCGACTTTTTCTACCTTCAAGCAGTATACCAGTAAGAAATAATCCGTATCCGTCTAAAAACGTCGACATGCTAGAGATTTTAGTAATAATGTGGTTAACGCCCGCAATTTTGCAAATTGCATAAGCAAAAAAAACCTCTCGCGACCCTTCGCTCTTACAGCTAACACATATACAGGATGTAATCGTTAAATTATTCCGTTACTATTATAGATATCAAAAAACTTTAAACTGATATCAAAAGTACGTTATTTAATCAGTAAAATGACATCAATAACTTTATAAAAATCAAACGAAAACTATCCAAAAAACGGGAACACCATACATTTAGTATGAAATTAGTATAAATGTCATGGCATCGAACAACAATGTCGTCACTTTAAATATAAAATTTTGTACTTACAATCGAATAAAAGATAGTTTTATTACTTTTGTAGGTAATTCAACAGTTTCCTTTAATATCAGTACTAATTCAATAAATAAGGAATCTAAAACCGTTCTACTAATCTCATACAAAATTTTGATATTAAACACTGCCGTTGTTTAATATCACAATTTCGGATACTTGTCGTTCGATTTTTAAAAAGTTATTGATGTCATTTTACTCATTAAATAACGTACTTTTGATATCAGTTTAAAGTTTTTTGATATCTGTAATAGTTACGGAATAATTATACTTACTTATTCTGTAGCAGCTCTGATTCCATTAAGCGTCAGTTAGGAATTGAGTTCTTTGTGCAATCTGGTGGTAGAGCTGATAATATGTAATTAGATAAGTAATTCAATAGTGTTAAGCATTTTATTCGTGTACGTAACTACTCAGATTTATATTGTTACCTAGCTATTCATGAGAATCTGTAAATGGCTATCTGTTACTTTATCCTGTCTCTATTGTAAAGTGTTCAGCTGTAGATTGTCCAATAGCAAAAAAATAAATAAAAAACGCACCCACACGAACGTTTTATAATATTATTATGTTCTCTAAGTATGTTATTGTAAGGATAAGAAACAGCGGAGCCTCCTGGCACAAGCATTCTTTATATGCTTAAAAGGATATTCTTGCCACTATTAACTATGGAGAATTCGTTAAAACCAATAAAGAATTTTACTATTATTATTACAACGATTACAACCTGTATAACTCAGTGCATTTCATTTTACAAAATATGGTTTCTTGAAAAAGTAGTGTACGTAAAATTAATTGCCTTAACAGAAAGTTGGCTGTGTTTGCAATCTCAAAAGTTTCCATGATACGAATGCATTCGGTTTGAAACGCCAGTCATTACGCGCGCCGACGCGACGGCTTGAACGACGAGAGTTGTGTTACGCAGAGAGAGCTAACTGGCTCAGTGGGCCAATTCGCGGATGCAGCTGCATTTACTTCAAATTATTTTAAATTTAATATATTTATTTCGTATGTAACATCAGAAATGAAAGCGATGTAATGCGAGATAATTTCTAGCTCAATTTAACAGATAGTTTTTAATGTTTCTTGTATTTTGAAAATGGCCTTTGTGCTAATAATATATTAAACTTTTTTCCTTTCGCAAAAGAAGACTTTGAATTTATCTTTGTTTAAATCTCTCACAATGACTTCATTAGCAAAAGTACCTTAAGTATATCAATTTATTCTGAAAATAGATCCGTTGTTGATGTTTGAGTTTCTGGCGCCGGTGTTAATTAGATTATGAATAAAAATATTTAAATTTGACGGTATTACAAAAAGTAGCACTAAAGGGGATATGAACAGATTTCGATCAGGGTTTGGTAACATTATGAATACGTAATGAAAATATTTCATATCTTCACAAGTCGAAAGTAAACCAAATATGTATAATAAACCATATGATATATATTTTTTACCCCCTTATTCATAATAGTCTGCTAACTTAAAGCATTGCTAATTATCACTCTGTCTACTTCTATTCCTAAGTCAGAATGAGAAAAAACACTCCTAAGCGACTGTATAATAATCTTAATCTTTTGCTTTCCGTGTGTTAAAAACATTATGTTTCTTAGATAGTTTAATCATTTCTTTAAATTATTCAACAAGGTCTTACCGTTCGCAATATGTAGATACTTAGATAGGTACCTGAATACCTACTTTGAATTCCAATGTAGAACTTTTTTTTGATAAAGTGAATGCTGATTTTTAAAAATCTGTTGTAAAAACCGGTTGTTTTGTTACATCTTAATGGTACCCTTTTTAATATGTTAATTATTACAATATAATTTATTTGTTTAATTTATCATTGTATTCCTTGGAAATACTTACAAGAAGGTACTTAATAAATACATGAAATCTTTAGAGTCTAAGCTTAAAATAGAAAGTTAATAAGTTTTAATTTTGTGTACATTTCAAACAGCATAATGTATTATTAAGAAATCAATTTAATGAACTCGTAGGAATTGTACATGTAGAAATAGTATCTATCATTTATTAATTTAATGTATTTTAAATACAAACGATTTGTAGATATTATGCTGTAATGAGGGTATTTCCTATTATTTTCTTTTAATCTTTAAATTAATCTATAATTATTTTGTTTCGTATGATTACTTTCGTACGAGTTCAGAATAATATTCTTTTCCAACACATCTTAGAATAAGTGCAATCTTTTATATTTATACTTTTATTTTTTTTAAATTTAATAATGAATTGTGCGATAAAATATATCACTCACCTGATCCACAAAGCTATCGGCAGTGAAGCGTTTGGTGAACTCCGTGAAGGTCTCCTTATCCTGCAGACTCTCCCTCCTAGCTCGTTCCACCTTCAGCTTCCTGATGCCAGTTATATCCTTTGACAGTTTCAGCTCCTCAATAAGGTCCGTCTTCGCGGCTTTGAAATCCACAGCCGTTGACAGACACTGAAGGCTGACTGATCGTGCCGGCGCTGATAACGTTTTTGTTGCTGTCGTCTTGAGCCGCACGGATGTCAGTTCAGCGGTGCTGATTGCTGCCAGGGGTTGGTGGACTAGGGGAGGTTGTGGAGGCGGTGGGGGGATAGGTTCTGGAGCCGGGGGCGGCGGAGGACGAGCCTCCGCCGCGTCATCCCTCTTGCAGGGCGCCGTGATGGTTTTTAAATATTCGGAGGGTTTGATTAGGCTGTCGGGGGCGTTGTGGGGGAAGGCTGGAGGCACGAAGGGGAGCGCGGGATGCTTGTTCACGAGGTTGGGGCCTCGTGGGCGCTCGTCGTCCGACTGCGAGCCGCGGCGTGCGCATGCGCCTGAAACCGAGCAACCGTTAGCGGGGATAGAAAGTATGCGCATTGGCGCGCGCACTATCAGACTTACATTGATGTATTATACAGTTTAGCTTTAATTTCTGTCTTACACGGCTCTAAATTATATTCAACATTTAATTTAGAATTTGGGTGAATGCTCTGCGCCAGAAATACGAAATAAATCTAGGTTTTTTGCATTTTTATACGTTAGATATGGTAATAACATATTAATCATTTTGAGTGTAATTGGGTTCTTGACAATAGATTTGCATAATAGCCTATATTAACACTTCTAATAATTTTGAATCTGAATGGAATTAGGTACATCAAAATCCGAAAAAGTTAATTTTACACAATTAAATGAAGAAATTTCTCAGTACTAATTCACTGATGATTTAAGGCTAATAAAGAGAACTTGAGGATTTTTATGTTAAGTTAACGAATTAATTATTCGTGTTCTTGCTTCATGTTAACATTATTTTTTTAAATTTAAACATTTCAATCGTAATAGTAGAACCACACGTTGAATTCTTTTTGAGTTACACGCTGCACTGTACGTTATACTAAAGAATATAGGTATGTAGGTATAATAGTTATTATGTACTAGAATGATCTTTCGATAAAAAGCTATACCAACTCGTTGTAATTATAATATATATCTATTATCTATGATATTCCTGTCATCTGTATTTTAATAACTGTTTTTACACTGACACAATTAAAATAATTTATATATACTGAATTTTATAGCACAATTAAAACTATTTTACCTACTTTCGTCATTTAAGGACTCGTACATACACATTTAGTAAAACTTAAATAGGTACATAATTTAATGATGTCTACTTGAACTTTACTTAAACTTCATCGTCGTGTACCTAAAGTATAAATGTATTAGATTCTATTTAATTATTTATTAGCTGATACAGCACTATAAAATATGGTGCACCATATTTCTTCTGATGCACAATATTCAGAGCGTTTTTCAAGGAACTTTCTTCAACGTACGAATACAACCAAGCTGTAGAATGAGCTTCTTTGTGCGGTGTTTCCAAGAAGATCTGACATGGGTACCTTCAAAAAAAGTGCGTACACATTTTTAAAGGGTCTCTCACGCTCTTGTGATTCCTCTGTTTTTACGGGAATGTGGGCGGTGATCACTTAATCAGGTGAGCCTCGTTTGTCGTCTCTTCCATAAAAAAATATACATTTATGAATTTATGAAAAGTCATGATTGTTATTTACTTAAAGATGTAGCAAAACGTATTTCTGAACGATCATTGCATCTATTAGAGACTTTTCCTAAATTATATGTTCAGTAAACTATAATAAGCGTCGGAAAACCTTTTCGATCAGTATAACAAATATTAGGTACATCCTTTTTTTCAAATATGAAACTTATTATTTTCCACGTTCAACCCGGTAATAGGAGTAGCAAGCAACCTTAGCAAAGAATATATACTAGTAGAATTAGTATGCCCATATTAATGCCCTTAGTCGGATTCGTTGTAAAGAACTTCATGTCATTATAATTACTAATTGTATTCTCACGGCCTTACAAATAAACTTGGTGTAAAGTTAACAAGTACACATTTTGCATATAATCGGTAAGGTTTATTCGGAAGTATAACGTTTCCCGCGTTTATTTGCAAGGCGGCTGCTTGACATTCGGAAAACTTTAGCATTGTATTGACAGAGATGTCAGCGATGTAGTCAACATTTTGTATATTCCTAGTTTATTCTCACGTATAACTTTATAAGTCTTTAAAAACACTAAAGATTTTTAATATTTTATAAATATTATAAAGCTGCAGTGTTTGTTTGTTTGAACGCGCTAATCTCTGGTATTACTGGTCCGATTTGAATGATTCTTTCAGTATTGGGTAGTCCCTTCATCGAGGAAGGCTATAGGCTATGTTTTTTTTTTCAAAATAAGGGATCCGTAATAAAATTGCTATTTTGTAACACAAGGTGTAAAATCGAAAACCTATTTTTGCGTGCGCTGCAAAAGCTATTGACAATAGAACAAAATGATGTACAGGCTATAATATAGGCAATATTTTATTACTTATAAAACTATCGCGTGAATTATACTTTATATGGCAAAACAACGTTTGCCGGGTCAGCTAGTATTTTATAAACAAATTAGGTGAAAATTAATTAATTTAATTAAACTTAATACATATACGTAAAAATTAAAGTGAATCTGCAAAGCTAAGTGTTTGGAGCTGAGAAATAAAATGAAGAAAAAGAAGCTATGAAAATACTGTACATAAAATTTTATGTTGGAAGAAATATGCTTTCTCGGAAATACAAGAGAGCTAGCTATAAAATATATTTATATTATACTCCGAATAATCACTATACCGATGGAGACATTGAAATAGAAAGCACGGCTTCGAGAGTTAGACATTTGTTTAGTGACGTTGTAAGTTTGTTTAGTTTGTTCGTAACCTGGCAATGTATGAAATGTAAAAATCATTGAACTCTTAGTAACTAGTAGCTTTTAAACGGATTGAAAGTCATTTAACCGATAGACAAAAAATAAAAAAAAATTCAATAAAATAAATGGGTACAAGTATAAAGCTATTAATTATAATAATATGATTGGTAACAGAAAACTTCGAAACTTTCAAATATTAAATAAAGCCCAACATATCTCTCCAAATATTACACACAGTAAACAACAAATCAACAGCCAGAGAATTAAATTCGCATATTTTCATTAAGCCATAAAAAATTTAAGCACGACAGTAAGCTCGTGGGAACCAAATCGTAATGTTATAGTTATACCTTTACCACACAAACGTTTTTTAACAATTCTTTTGAATAACGTAACACCTTTGTTTTGAAAATTTTCTTGGATCTTGTTGTAAAAGCATATACATCGCCCCACAAAAGACTTACTAACTCGACTTAGCCGAGTAGTAGGCATGAAGTGAGAGAAATGAGTTCAATTATTATAATAAGATATGTATACAAAACAAAAGTATAACTTTATTTACTCGCTTAACTTTGGGATCCATATTTTTCAAGATAAAACTAACAAAAGTATAACTAATTTTAAATACATATTCACTACAGTTTACACAGTTAACTACAGTACGCAATGTCTTAGCCGTAGATGCTATGAGTAACAAAAATACTATGGCTGCATACCAGCATGCTGATAATATTATATGTATAAACTAGACATAGGTACGTTTATATGGTAGCAACATAACTTATATGTCCAATAGTGTTCTTGAAATGGAGCTGCCAACCAAATTCACAGAACTTAAGTTGATTTGCTTTAAAAAGAAACTAAATAAAATCTCCTACTGACAAAATCATACTATTCTTTAAAGGACTTCTTTTCAGATGCTTTTTTTTATTGAAAAGGAGGACAAACGAGCGTAGGTTACTTAACACCAGGGGGTGTTAAGTGACCACCGCCGCCCACATTCTGTTGTAACACCAGAGGAATCATAGGAGCGTTGCCGGCCTTAAAGGAAGGTGTACGCGCTTTTTTTGAAGGTACCCATGTCTTATCGTCCCGGAAACACTGCACAAGGAAGTGCATTCCACAGCTTTGCAGTACGTGGAAGAAAGCTGCTTGAAAACCGCAGTGTGGAGGACCGCCACACATCCAGATGGTGGGGATGATATCCTAACTTGTGGCGTGTCGTGGGAAGGTGGGATTCCGCGGCAGAAATCAGGTCCTTCACTCAATTGAAACTCTAAAATATCATTTGCTTAATTTAATTACTTATTAACTAATATATCAACGTATTATTTGACATTTTATCATCCAATTTCAATAATTTAGATATCAATTTACTAACATTGTGTAATATTCAAAATATTTCTTTGGCAACTTGTTATTAATTCAAATTATTTGTAGCAAGCGGGCATGTAATGAAGATCTTTTATTGTGCTTTGAAACATCTTGTGTATACCCCATGACTACAAATAAACGAAAATTAAAATTGAAGACAAATCATTGGCAGTCTGATAGCTGAACAGCAATATTGTGCTTAATAACAATATAAGCACACTTTGCTCCTTACTCGTGTGTCAACTGGCACTGTACGAGTCGGGTTCTTCATTCGACATACGTAACCTGAACTGAATAAATGTTTTACATTGCTGCTTATTGACCAAGAATATTTCAAAGAGCAGGAGTAAATGCGGCAATGTATAGATATAACAGTCGAAGTATATAAGGTGTAATTTGTTGCATATTCCATATATAGGCTTTGTTTCTTGACTTTCTTTGACTTCTTGTTAATATTCACGCAAAATTTGAATTTTATCTATTCAGTAGTTTGACAGTAGTTATTCAGCCAACATATATCGGAATACATACACTAGACCAGAGGTTCCCAATTATATTTGGCCATGGATCCCTAATCGATCATACTTTTATTGGCGGAACCCTAGCTGGCTATTTTGATAAATAATTGTTTCTGTTTTTTACCTTGTAGTTTGAATTTGTGTATGTTATCGAGAGTCGAACAAGGAACAGGTTATATATAAAAGAAAAATGTTCACCTCCACTTGTGCTTGTAGCGAAGTGCGTGCACTGTTGTATTAAAAGTTGGTATTCCGGGAATCGATTTCCGACTCGAGTCTGGTCTGATGGGAGGTTTCGGCCGCGCTAGTTACCTACCTAACCGATTTTTGTGACCTTTGACCTTGAAATTTAAGAGTTGCGTACACCCTACCATATGTAGGTTTTGAGACAATTTTTGGGGTGTCAATATACAAGTATTTACAGACTTACAGCTGGGTATCTCGAATTCCGAGGTGAACTTGCTATAATGACTGGACTTTAACGACTTTTTTGGCTTCGGTACTGTTTGTAAAACATACAGCAAGTATTCTTTTCGAAAATATGTAATGAGCAGTGTTTACTTTGTCACGATATTATTATATGTACCTATAATTATAATCTTATTCTCCTATTTTTCTTTTGTGTCTTTCGACATAGGCCTTCCCCAGATTTTTTCATTGTAGTTTGTCTGAAGTATTCCTGTTACTTATCTCTGGTAATCTTCAGATCAGGGACTTATCCTCCGTGGATACCTTGGATATGTTTCGTTTCCTTTTAATTTACCCCTAAAATAAAAGCTAATGAATTTTTTTTATATCTTCGTTTGATGAAATTGTCTTTTGAAATTAGCACTTTGCTACTTTACTGCTAAAATTAAGCTACTTTTTTTTTTGGTAGAATATTACAAACGAGCTTAAGGGTTAGTTGACGTTAAGTGATCACCACCACCCCCATTCTCTTGCAACACCAGAGAAATTACAGGAGCGTTGCCGCCCTTCAAAAGGTATACGGGCTTTTTTTGAAGGTACCCATGTCGTATCTTCCTGGTCGGTTACAAACAAACATAACTACAGGTAAAGCTAATAAGAAGCGTGTAAAGAGAACATCTAGGTATAAGTTTTATAACGGAGATACGGTGTTCCAGGACGATTCGACATGGGTACCTTAACGATCCTGTAATTCCTCTGGTGTTGCAATAGCATGTGGGTGGCGGTGATCCCATAACGTCAGTCTCATAACTTTTGTCATTCTCTTCCATAAAAAAAGATAAAGCAAGATAGAAAAGGAAAGTGAATCTAGAAGGAGACACGGTAACGTAAGATCCAAAGAGAATCCAACTTACGTTATTCAAAAGAATTGTTAAAAAACGTTTGTGTGGTAAAGGTTAACATTAATGACTTTCTTAATGATACCTCAGAATGGGAATGGAGCGACCGTCGTCAGGCTATTAGGTAATAAGTTTAATTGTACAATATTACTTTGTAAACATAGATTTTTGATGAAAAACAAAGGTCCGCTGAGTGTGTTGCGCCCATTCTTTTCAGGTCTGAGGTAGTTATTGACTTTCAATAAATGAATTAATTTGAATTTGAATATTTTTTTTGTAACCGATTTTGATTAATGTTGTAAGCAGTCGGCCACGCTTTGAATTAGCTCCTTAGTATTTTGTATATAAAACAAAAAAAAGCGTTATTTATACGCACACAGTCAAAAATTAAACTTTGTCACGCATTAACGAGCTGGTTGGTCATATATACACTAGTGTATTGTAAATCTATGATCCACTCCGAATTATTTCAAAGACAAACCCTTCAACGAAATTTTAAGTTGAAAAGAGCGAACAATGAAAGTAAAACAGTATATGGTCTCCACATATTATTGTTTTAACTAGACAATAATAATCAGAACGCAACTAACAACTATACTTAGAAAGTGAAATTAATTAGTGGTGGAGTGGTTCGCCGAATATATTTAGATTCGGATCACATTTCTTTCATTTCAAAACCACAATTGTTTTTGAGTTTCATTCAAAATGAATCTCTAAAGTCAGTAAGACTTGATAATATACATACTTTTTGCTTACATACTTTTTTCAGTTTCAAACCATTTGTTATATTTGAAAATGGAACTCTCCGAGATTGGGTAACATTTAAATTGTTTCGGCTCCAAAACGAAAACAATTCTATATAACGCTCTAGTGCGCAGTCATATCGAATATGGTAGTATTATATCCCCTATATACGATCCATTCGCGACGCATCGAGAGTATCCAAAGAGCATTCACACGACACCTTGCATACATTAGTACTGGATTCTCTCATAGACACCCCTACCATCAGCGCCTCAGGAAATTTAATATGATTTCATTGCTCGATCGGAGATCTCTTGCCGGAGTAATATTTTTGTACAAACTCTTAAACGGTCAAATACAATGTAGTAACCTCTTGCAGAATATTAACCAATATTTATTCCCAAGGTTCAAAATCAAGAGA
The DNA here is from genome assembly GCF_905404315.1 of Leptidea sinapis. Lineage (NCBI taxonomy): Eukaryota > Metazoa > Arthropoda > Insecta > Lepidoptera > Pieridae > Leptidea > Leptidea sinapis. Next base: position 11,776,892 of record NC_066271.1, on the reverse strand, counting down.
ATCTTCCAAGTTCCTTCTGTAAAAACCAACGAGTTTGTAGAATAAGTACAATAAGTTAAACGATACCAATTCAGAACTTGATATATTCGGTGGTGGGCTGGTCAGGTTTAAAGAAAGTGTTGTTAAACACTTTTGCATTTTTCAAATAAGTAGCTTTTTTTCGTCTTCATTATTTTAATAAGTTAAAGTTATAATGTGTACTTTCATTTCTTATTTTTTTTTGTTTTTATTATAGCTTAGATAGTATTAGTTCTATTTTTCAGAAGTAATTAGGGAGTATTTTTTTGTAATTTTTATGTTCACCATAATTGTCGTATACTTTAGAACTACTAATTGTAACATTAGATTAAGAAAATTGTATTGTATATGATGTGGTGTGCTTTAATAAATAAATAAATAAATTTGTAAGTATGTCATTTGTTTTTTCATTGTGTCGTCGTTTTGAAAATTGTGTAATGAATTTTATTCCAGAAAATATTCATAAATATTCATATGATAAGAAAATGGTTGCTGTTGAAGGGTTTAGATCTAAAATGGAAATACCAAACGTGATTAAAATAGATGTATTGTACAACAGAAACAATAGGCACAATTACCATGTAGGTGCGACATCTTAGAGCAAAGAGGACCATAGATTAACAAAAAAGATTGGCATATTATGACATATTACCAAGCCACTATTAACAGTGACAGTGCAATATTAAAGATAACAAAATACACGAGACGATAAGACGAGACACTTATATAATAATTTATCCGTCTAGATAGAGCCTCTTGCTGCCAGACAACCAATGAAAACAGGCCAGGTTTATTGCTTCTATTCAAAGCACAGCTACTTCAGATTAGTATGTAAATATGTGCATAGAGTTTTTGAAAAAATATGCGAAAAATATCCTTACAGCAATGTGTTCATTAGGATAACGAGTAACATTGCGCTTTGATAACAAATGACTTTTTGAAGGTTACACATTAATAGAGCTGATTCTGTTGTTAGATTGTGATATTTTTAAATCCGGAAATTAAGCTAAGCTAAGAACTGTATCATTATAAGACCTAAAGAGGTGGTACATGCGTTCCAAGAGGCTTTCAACAAGGTCCTTGCTGCAACAACTGCTTTATACAATGGTTGCAAAAGTATATACACAATATACTTAGGAAAACGATAAATAAATCATAAACATAATGACTCGGGGGTGGGTCAGGGATTGGAAATAATACTCCGCTTATAGGAACGAGTCTTTTATTTGCGTTCACTTTTTAATGATTTTCACTTCGCCGGTCTGACGCTGCTCCTCTTGTCGGCGGCAGTACCATCAACGCGTCACACCGCACCGAACACTAAGTCTCTTCTATCTTCTTCTTCTTGGAACACTTCCACTTTTCACTACTTTTTCTTTTCTTCTTCTTCTTCTTTACACTTTCGAGTCAGAACTAGAACTGCCGTAGGCCAGGCTTAGTACGGCTTATATACCCCCGGATCTGTTCTATTTTTAAAATGATTCCCCCATTCCATCTTTAAATTTAAATTGTACTAGAAAATTCTTTTAACTATTTTTATCCTGCTTACACATTTTCCATCCATTTTTCTGTTCGATTTGATCCTGAACTTACTAGAAAATTCCATTAACTTAACAAAACCCAAAAAATTCCATACTCTGGTAGGTGTATCGAACCCGGGTCTACAGCGTCTAAAGTAAACACTTTTCCGCTGAGCTACAAGTATTGTTAACGGAGCCGTTGAAATTAACAATGTCTTGAAGTTTGACACTCTCGTCATTTACGTTGCAGCGTTGCTACGCAACAATTATATGCGACATGACATCATTAATTTAATTAATGACAATTCAGAATATTATAGAATAACTAACTGAATCGACAGACGTCGTTCTGTACAGAATAAATAAATTACTGGTTTTTATGAATTTTTGAAATAATATTTCATAATATCAAGAATTATTTCGTAAAATAAGCTCCCTGTTGTTACAATGAAATGTTTTCACAGCAGAACTGTCAATAAATTCTCTCATTGAAAATATGTTATACTAAACTGCACTCTATGAAGTAATCGCCATTTATTAGTTTAGGAATTGACTGGAGACAAACATCAGGACACTGGATAATGAGCGATGCGGAAACTATGACCTTTTAAGAATTAGTAGTGTAAGTTTTGGCTTAGTGAAAGTTCAGAATAAAACACAAAGAAAAGTTCAGAAACCTGAAACGAGCGAATGTAACGTGCATTACAAATTAAACTAAATAAATCATTGAAACAATAGTCTGACGACAGACATGACAAATTCAGTATCAAAGATTGAAGTGGTCGTTTGTCTGTGATATTGATAAGTAAGAAGAAGCTGTTATGAACGTTAGATATATGATTCTTTTATAAATGAAATAAATTAATTATGAACTTTCCTAATATGCAACTATTGGGGTTGAGCAGGTTATCGACTGTAAAGTAGATCCTGTAGATGAAGCCACAACCTGAGATTTGAACAAGACATAACAAAATTTCGGTCTATGCGTCACTCCGACGGTTGGCTGAGTTGGTAAGAGCGCCCGGACGGAACCCGAGAGGCGCGGGTTCGAGTCCTGCATCGTGAATTTTGGTAGAAATTAAATTTGTAAATTAATTATGTTAAATCACGTGCCACTGCGCTCAAATCAGATAAACGAGGTAGGGGTAGGTTTGCATTTATTATTATGATCATAAAATTTATATAATGTATCATGAATATAAGGAGCGAAACATGAGCAGGGCGTTCAGCTGATGTTAATTGATACGCCCTGCCCATAACAATGCAGTGCTGCTCAGGAGTCTTGAAAACCTCAAAAATTTCTGAGCGGCACTACAACTGCGCTCGTCACCTTGATACATAAGATGTTAATGCTTGCACGTTACTGCTTCTCGAAAAAAAAAGGGCGCCGTTGTGGTAACGATAATCTAACTGGCATCCTGTGCAAAGAAGTATCTCACTGGTAGGTTTATTAAGGCCGCTATCCCAAGAAATAGTTTTGTTATTTTTGTAAAGAAAATTTTATTGTTTGTAATAAATTAAAAATGCTTCTAATTGGCAATAGCGATCTCGATCCTAGCTCCCCTCGATTCCTCAAGGCCGTTGGCTGGGTTCCCAACCGTAAGATTCATACCTAGTTATGTACGATGGATGGGAATGCCTACTTATCTGTTGATGTTTAGTGTTTCAGTATTCTGTATAATATGAAGGCCCGCTGCCAATTAGACCATAGTAAAACTCGTTACGCGTTCGTTTGCAGCACTAGAATCTACTTTTAAATGAAATTTCGGATAAACGGTATTTATACGTATTAAACGCGGATCTCCTAAGGCTTTCTACACACAAAACAAACCACGGTAAGATTATTTACCAAAATAGGAAATTATTATATTAAAAAACCGGCCAAGTGCAAGTCGGTCTCGCCCACAAAGGGTTCCGTATCATTATTATGATGTAATCAGTGGGTTTTTATATCTATGTTACATGTGTCCAAGTGTTATGTGCGTAGGTAGGTATGTCATTGAACAATTATCAATAAAAACGGCAATAAATCACGATTATTGTGTGTCCTTCTTCTTCCTTTAGATATTCATTTAATAAAATTTTTTAGTATTTGTTGTTACAGCGGCAACAAAAATACATCATCTGTGAAAATTTCAACTGTATATCACGGTTCATGAGATACAGCCTGGCGACAGACAGACAGATGGACAGCGGAGTCTTAGTAGTCGGGTTACGTCTTTACCCTTTCGGCTCGACACCGTAAAAATAGTTAAGGCTAGTCAGACACGAAATGTTCTGTATCATCGTACAAGATATAACAGAGTTCTTGAAATTTTATTATTCTTCTTCTTCTTGAGTTGCATCTCCTACCGGAGGTCGGCTATCATTAGTGCTATTTTTATCTTTGACACAGCAGTTCGGAACAGGGATGCTTTGCTAAGGTTGAACCATGTCCGGAGATTCTTAAGCCACGAAGTACGCCTTCTTCCGAGTGGACGCTTTCCCTGGATTTTCCCTTGCATGATTAGTTGGAGCAGGTCGTATTTATCATTACGCATTATGTAACCAAAGTACTGCAGCTTGCGTTGCTTGACAGTGTTCAAGACCTTTTTGTTCATCATCTGCAAAACTCTTTCATTCGATATACTATCCGTCCATGATATCTTCAGAATTATTTTTTTTATTTCATAATTTTCTTATTACTTTTGTAAATCACCATGTTGATTTTTATTCATTGTTTCTATAGCAATAGTAAATTCTGGCAAAATTTCAGTTATCACCATTGTGGATTTACTGCTAATGAAATAACAAAACATAATAAAACGACAAAAGAAAAAGGAATTAAACTGAATAATGTACACATCGCTATCGATATTATCAAGGCGCGTAAAGTCTTTATTTCACACTCTAATATCAATCAATAGCGGTCTAAAGCCTCCTCTCCACTATCGGCGATGATCGTTACTTGGATTATCGTCTGTTATCGGCATGTTAATCGTTGATCATTGTGTAAGCATCCATACGATCGTCCGTATCCGTAATCTTTTATCGAGCGGCAGTCCATCAAGATGGACGTGGAACTGCTACCATTCATTTATTTTCAGTATATAATAATTAAGTTTGGAGTTCTGATAAAGTTCTATATATTCAAATGTTTCTTCATTTGAGTACCCAGTAGTGATTGTATCGTACTCGCGTTATGTAAATAAAGTAAAAAAAAACGCTACAACGAGGCGTAGTACGTACACTGTCCAGTGTCCTCCAGCGAATGAATGACCGGCGATCGTATGGGCACGCGCACGCATTTACACACGAATTCCCTTTGATGTGTGCCTGAAAAACCGACAAGTCGCCGATCGCCGCGATCACTATGACGATGATCGGCGACTAGAAGCGAATAAGCTCTCCACACGATCGTGCTCGCTTGTAATCGCCGATTGTAAAGAGGCGCCATAACAGTGGTGAAATAGATCCAGCTGCTACTGGGGTGAGCCAGATCAGAGACAGAAATAGGCGCAATAGATGTGGCCGGACCTGCGCTTTGTACAGCACTAGAATGTGGGCTGGCTTCAAGTATTGCCTTGGTTTATTTATGACGTTCAGAGACACTAACCACAAAGACAGCGTTGGCAGCTTAATTCCTTAGCAACCACTATATGCCCAGGCCCCCCATGATATATCGATGGAAAGATCTTGACGAAAAAGCTTAAACTCGTTGAGTTTTGGGTTTCTAGGTGGTCGAGATCAAAAGCTATTCAGGATCAAACATTTCCCATAGAGTTAGTTTTAACTAACACTGCAAGTGCTACCTAGTTGGTGTACTTGAGGTTATAAGTCGATTCCTAAGTTATGAAGAGTAGTATTAGGATTTTTTGTGAGTAAATTCTCAATGGCAGCCCAGAGTCTCGAATTTTGCTTGAACGGTAATGATGTAATAATGGGGGACGCTCTCACGTAGACGAAGATAGCAGGACAAACGAACATATGGGTCAGTAGCTTAAGTGATTAACGCCGCTTTCCCTTACTGAAACACCAGAAGAATCACAAGAACGTTTTAACATCATGAGAGAACGTTTATTCATCATTAGAATCACAAGACGGAAGAAGATTTTAACATCATGTACTTAAAAGTTGAACACACATAACATATTATGTTGATTGCGACAATATTTGTAAATAAAGATGTGTTCTGCAAAGGCGTAGTACATTATTTTATTCTAAATCAAGACTTCACAGCGCACGCGTTTTTATAATACTTTAGGTATTTTTTTTGGACATTATTGGAGTTGGAAAGTATTGTTGTAAGGATTCCTAATTTTGTGGAAATATAATAAAGCCTAAGTCACTTAGAGGATAGAGTAATATAACGTCATTGTTCCCAACAATAAAACAATTTTTCAAATCGGTTCAGTAGTTTCCTCTTTATAATATTATATAAGTATAGTTTACCTACAATAATAAAGTTAATATTTAAGTTTAATTTAGCACCAAGTTAAAAATATGATAGGAAATATTTTTTCTATTTCTGATTAATATGGCTTTTGTATTACATTTATGACTTAAAATATTACAATTTACAACACATACCTAATCTATTCCTGAGTTCCGAGGGCTTGAGAGCTGGCTCCTCGAGGACAGCAGGGGGCGGTGGCAGTGGCGGAGGCGGCGGTGCTTCATCACCAGAGCTCCCCCCGGATGATACGCCCGATGAAGCCGACGCGGTGATGATGATCTCGTCAGACACGGAAGGTCGTCGACTTCCACCGGAAGAAAGGCGACTTGCCTGTCGTAACATCAATTATCGAAGTGATCAGATGCAATTTAATTATAGATTATAAATTGTACTGTGTGTAATTGTAAAGTGTGTTGTAAAATTATGTGCTAAATTACGTTTGATATATTTTGATGTAAATTATTCGTTTTAATTTCATCAATTAATAATTGTTTTAATTTATACTCTTCATAGACCAGTGTCGATAGTTTTTGAAACCAAAAAACATAATAGTAGGATGAAATCGATTGGAAATGGAAGAGAATATAACAAAAATGAATGGAAAAATAAATTACGGGCTATCTGAGGTAGGGAAGTGGAAATGGGGGTTTTAAGGTAATAAAACGGTTTATCTCGATTTCCGGTAAAACTGCAAGTCCTGTGGAAAAAAGTCAAATGACAAAGTTGTAGGTAATAAAAAGATCTACAACTTTTGCTTCAAAATTTTTTTGACATAGTCTCAAAATTTATGTGAACAATTCAAAAAACCAAGTTTTGGTTCGTGGTATTTTTATTTATTTATATTTATATATAATAATAATATATATATTTACTAAACTATTTTTTTTTCACGAAATTTGGTGAAGGTTTACCTTTTTATGTCCCAAGTACATTGTAATTTATTAGAATTGAAATATTTATTTTTTCACCTTATTTTGACTCAAATTCGTCAAAATCTCTATTTCCCGATAGTGTAAAAAAATATAAATTAAAATATGCATGTATGTAAATGTTCGGAAAATTTAAGCCGAGAAAGGTGTTATTGTGATGTTATGGCGTAGCAGCAATAAAATGGATTAATTACAATGATTCAATAATAATGAAAAAAAATGGATAGCATAACAGTACATTATTATCATTTTTACATTTATAAATAGATTTGACACTTTTTCACTTTTTATCATTTTCAAAGGCTTCAGCACTGGTCAATTAGGTCGCTTCGTGACCAAACCTGTCCAGGCTAGATGACCACGATGCCGCCACCGAGAATCCTTTCAAATTTTTAGAAGAAATTTCGCATAAAACCATTATTTATTATCAGTGCGTGTGGGAATTAATGCATCCCTTATATTCAATGATTCGTGAGGTTTTGTTTTTTTTTACTTATATTTTTTTTATTTTTTCACCTTAGTTGTAACGTTAGAGAATTTCGTTGCATCACTTTGCATAGAGCAATTGTTTTCTTGCCACTTCTTATTTAAGCTCATCTTTCTGATGTAGGTAATAAATTTAAAAATGTAAAGTTTTGATATTACCAAACATTACTAAGAGTAATTTTAGAGGATTAAAACTTTTGAGTTGGAGTTGGAACCACTTAAATATGCCATTTTTAATACGTGAATATATATAATCCGACCCGACAGGCGTTCATAATAAAAAAACTCTCGCGGGTGGAATTTTGTTAAATCCGTGCATAACTGTCCTCTACTCGACGAAAAGAAAATTCCTACCAAATTTCAAGTTTCTACGCCTTATGGTTCCAGAGATATCGTGATGACTCAATACATAGGTGGAAATATAAATATAATTGCATAATATAAATATTGACACACTTTTACACAAATTATCTCGCCCCAAAGTAGGCATAGCATGTACTATGGGTACTTACTTAAACATACATAAATACTTATAAACATCCATGATTCGGAAACAAACATTCATATTCGAACTCGGGACCTCTAGCTCAGTAGGCAGTAACCACTGGTCTATAGCGGTCGTCAATATCTTATATATGTATATTATTAATAGAATAGAAACTTACAAAGTTCTGTGCTTTATGCGTGAGCGCAGCAAGCTTAGTGGCGATTGTTGATTTGGTTTGCGTCTCGGAGACCGGCGGCGACACTTCCTCGTAGTTCTTGTTTGATCTATATAAAAAAAGAATAAAAACTCTTTACTTAATACGGACACATCATTTTTACCGATCACTCGGTACCGAGCACCGAGTGAATCGGCAACGATTAATTTGTTGATGAACAAACCGTAACTTTAGGTAGATATATTTCAACAAATCATACAAGAAGTATCATTTAGTGGAAGTAATGAATAAGACTACAATGGCCACAGAATCCGGAAACCCTTTCTAATTACAGAAATCCAAACGATTAATAAATGGCGGATTTCTGAGGAACATTTCCGTTTTTTTAGTGGAATAGGAGGAGAAACTTGCGGGTCACCTGATGAATGGTCAACAGAGGAATAACAGGAGAGAAGCTTTATAGAAAGGTGTACGCTGTTTTTTTGAAGGTACCCATGGAGTGTCATCCTGGATCGCTCAAGGAAGCTCATTCGACAGCGTGGTTGTTCGTGGAATCCGGGATAACTTAGTGGCGTTTCGTGGGGGAATTATCACAAGTCGATTGAAAATATTTCGTCATATGTTACTTTGAATGGATCTTCACGTTGACCTAAAGCTTTTATTCCGGATTGTGGTATCAAAATCCCTAGAAAACGCGTGACTTCTCATTAAAACGATCCACGGATTTGCTCTCCTTCATACTCCTATGTTTGTAACTTAGTCCAAGTGGACGATATTTAAGTTACAACTTTCGAGTGCCCGAATTCAAGTTAAGAACTTGATTTGACAATTTGTTATGAATAAAGTAACGTGAACCCAAATTATTCGAAAGTCGTCAACCAATTTGATTGGCCAACGATATTTTTTGATGTTCACACATTATGGCCTTACAAATAAACTTGGTACAAAGTTATATCTGAGAATAAACCGAGAGTAGGTATACAAAATGTGGACTATATCGGTGACAACTGTCACTCTCAATACAATGATAATTCTGAAGAAATTGCACGTATTGCACTTTGAAGTGATTTGCGTTGGTCAAATGCGGCTGCTTGTAACAACCCGAAGAATTTCCCCGAAAATTTCCCGTGAAATACACGAATGGATGAATAATATAATAACCAAAAAAGTAGGGCTTTTTAGAATAATTACGAGACCATAAATATGCAGCCAATCTTGTTGTACTGGAAAAAAACAGAATCATGACATTATATTCAACTTTTGAATCCAGACAGGACGCAGAAATCCTGCGTTTAATTCTGGATAAAATGCTTATTAATGAAAGTGTGTCAATATGGTAGAAATTCTACTGAAGGAATAGCGCGGGGTGAGGAACCATCGATTTATGAATACGATTGTTAGTTGTCAATGATTTGCTATTTTGTGAGATTTTTTTTTAACATTTTCTCAGTACAATACTAATAAAAGAGTTAGTTTTGTTTTTGGTAATTTTAAAATAAGGATGCAAACGGTAGAAAATGCACAACATATGAATTGCAAAAACTTGATAGATAAATGTTTATTATCCTGGCAGTAGTAATAAAATATAAAAGGTAATTATCAAATTTTGGACTTAATATCATTGATATAGTTGTTACTATTGCACTATTCGGATAGTAGATCAATTCAATTTTTTTTTCAAATTCTAATATTATTATTCCAAACAGGATATAATATTACCTATCGAAAGTCAAAAGCTACCACCTTTTCGAAAAAGTATGGCTCAGACCCGAGAAGAACGGGCGCAAAAAACTCAGAGGGTCTCTTATTTTTCATATAAATATGGTTACATTGTAATATCGTTCATTAAAATTGATTATTTAATAGCCTGAGGGAGGTCGCTCCATTCCCAATCTGTGGTATCATTACAAGATAGTCATTTATGTTATAATATAATATAATATAATATAAACAATAATAGTAACCTTTACCAAACAGACATTTTTAACAATTCTTTTGCATTTCGTAATACATTTGATTTGAATATTATCTGGGATCATGTTGTAGAAGCATATCGCCCAACGAAAGACTTATCTACTAACTCGACTCATCCGATTAGTAGGCAGTATAAGTTTATGTTTGTTCCTAGTGTTAACATTATGGTTATGACAGTTTCTAGCAAATTCACTATGTGCCCGTGTCAAAATCATAAATAAAATACAGTAAACTCACGTGTCATTGTTGTTGTCTTTGGTCTCGTAGTCGACAACCAAAGCAGCACTGCCAGGCCGGCTGTGACTCCCGGAGTCACGGGAACTGCTCCTGTTCACAGAGACAAACATTCAGAAATCTTTATATGTATATGCAAGAGTGTATACGGGTGTCCCAAAGTTATGGGACATGAAGGGAAAGTACCTTAAATACCGAAGATAGGCTATTTTACTGAAAGAAGACTTTATGTTTACATTTAAGTCGGTTCGATACCCAGACGAGGCAAATAATTTTTAGAAAATCTTTGAATGCAGAATTACTAACTTTTAAAAATAAGATAGTCTTCTTTCAGTAAAATAGCCTATCTTCGATATTTAAGGTACTTTCCCTTCATGTCCCATAACTTTGGGACACCTTGTATATGTTAACATAAAACTACAGCAAACGAGATTGAAGTCGTATATCAATCGTGAAAAGTACCACGTTCTGCTACGCTCGCTTCTCTTCCTTTTCCATAAAAAAAAAAAAATATCCATATAAATAGTAGAATAGACTGTTGGCTTATCAACTTAGCTCACGTTAACGTTAGCTCACTAAAGGTTTTAATCACACATCACAACGTCGCCAAGCACCCAGTAAAAAAGTATCTAACTTAAATATTTACATAATATAATATAATATAATATTGACGCACTTTTTACACAAATTATCTTGCCCCAAGTTAAGCATATATAGCCTGTGTTATGGGTTACAAGACAATGATATATTTAATACAATATACTTACTTAAACATACATAAATTCATATAAACATACATAAAAACATTTAAACATCCATGACTCGGAAACAAACATCCATATTCATCATATAAATGCTTGCACCTACCGGGATTCGAACCCGGGACCTCTAGCTAAGTAGGTAGGAACGCTAACCACTCGGCTATACAGGTCGTCATAGGTTAAAAATTGTAAAGTTTATCATTTTAGTATACGGTCAAAAAGTTCTTAAAATAAATAATTAATTGGTACGGATGATCGGTGTCATTCCGCGTGTCATACAAATCGCGAGTGTAAGACGTAGCTTGTCACGCACACTAAACTTTATATGCCTGGCCTGTTTTCGTCTGTCGTCTAACAGCTAGAGATTAGAGAGCTAGAGAGTCTATCTAGACGTATATATCATCTATGTGTTTTTGCTTGTGTGTTTTCAGGACGCACCTGAAAAGTTGCCAAACTCTAGTCATTGTTTTGTTCATGTATAGCATTCATACAGTTAAGTGGTCGACCTAAATCACCCGTGCATGATGAGTGCCCGTTTGTCCTGCTATTCCATAAGATAGTTAATAGTTTCCGGGACATCAAGAACGTTTTAATCAATCGTTACAAACCCGTCTCTCTTACAGCCGTTCCCAATATACTATTTACAGATAGAGATAAATTACTACCTTCTACTGTCAATAATCCGAAGCTGTCCCAATATACGCGATAAGTCATTCTTATCGCCTTATATTGGGACGCGTGAATTGCAATAACCATACAAACTTCTATCGCTGATAAGCTATACGTCCTCCCATTGTAAGACAACGTGTACGTATAAGGTGAGTTACCGTCGATAAGCTTATTGGCACAGAAAAGTCAAAGATAGTTACGATTTTTATCTAACTCTACTTTAGACCAAATATTGGGAACGGCCGTAAGTCACATGGACATTATCTCCCTCTAATGCTTGGACCCAATTCAAATTAATCATTTATGTATATTATTCATATTATATATATAAATTATTTCGTACAGTGTGTGACCGTTAAAGGAGTGTTAGACTAGCCTTAATTTAATTCCACGACTGTCAAAATAGGAACTGCGTACCCAAGTCCTACCAAAGCGTAGAACATACGGTCAAATGATGTGTCCAGGGGCGTCCATTCCATATATGTCAATAGACATAGCCTACCTACCATATTTAGATCATTGATATTATAGTATTAAAAGATGGTTTAGATTCTAAATAATATACCTATACTAGATTCCAAGTTAATTCAGATAAATTTAGTTCTCTTATTCTATAATCGAACTTCCATTGAACACCCAACCAGTAAGTTTTTCGCTACGCGATATACTAAATACGTTCCGATAACATAGTAGGCAGTTCCGATAATACCTACTCAAGGCTAGTAGAATACGTTCAATTTCTATAACAAAATTTATTTGTCAGGGTTATACGACCACAGCAAAAAATATACAATTACTATGTATATCGTTCTTAAATATGACCATCGCAATTTGACTTCTTTGGCACGTTTCGGGTAGGCAAGCTTATGACAGAACTGACAACTTTAGAAACGAAAGAAATTATACCTACATTAAGATTTATGAGTAATTATTATGACGTATCTCGTTCGTTTAGTGACCGAGTTTCAGCCTTATTGCGCTATAAACTATAACTTATAAGAGTTTTGACATCGCACATGACGTGATTCATGATTGTGAGATATAAAATATGACATATCCGGAAATAAAAATATATTGTTTAGTAATCAACACACATTTTCAACACCATTTTTTTAGTTGTTGTGTTTTTGTGTACTTTATATCACGGGCGTGTATTATTAAGCTAAGTACATTAGTTATTTCTTTTATGTTGATTTGTTTATTGTTAACTAGCTGACCCGACAGACGTTGTTCTGTATATAATAAATAAAATAATGTTTTTTATGAATTTGTCTATAATATATTATCATAACATCAAGAATTGCTTCGTAAAAATGCACCCTGTTGTTGTAATGAAATTGTTTCACAGCATAACTGACAAACCGTTGCGTCAATAAATTCGACGGGGGACGCATCAAAGAAAAAACTAATTTGTTGTTTTTATTTAATTCCGAGCATTTTCCTATTTATTCACCTTTTAAACCTTCCCTGTACTTCCACAAATAATTCAAGACCAAAATTAGCCAAATCGGTCCAGCCGTTCTCGAGATTTAGCGAGACTAACGAACAGCAATTAATTTTTATATATATAGATTATATTTAGTGTTGGTATTGGGAAAAAAAAGAAGTTGATGTGTGTTCTGTGTTTTAAATTGGTAATAAGAAAGGAATATAATGGAGAAATTCCATTGTCGCGATTGTGGCGAAAATACGATTTGTATACAGAAATTAGGTACCTACGAATCCTTTTGCACAATTATCGTTCGTAGATAAAATAAAAATTGTTTCTCTTAATAGACCAATACCAAATATTAGTTTAACTCAACAAAAAGGTAACACCATGAGATATTACAATACCAAGTATTACGAAAAATACACTTGGCTAGCTGGATGCCGCCATTTAAATTCATTGGTCTGCTTGACCTGCTGTTTATTTTCTACAACGAAGACTATGTGGAATGATATTGGTTATGGTGACTTGAATAATTTGACAAATCTTGCTAAAAACACGATCAATCTGACAGAACGACAGAAAAATGTTGGTAAGTAAGTATATTTATCCTTATAACAGGAACTAAATTTTAAATATTAATCGCAACTACGACTAGTTAGGCTTACAGTGCCTACCGCGCTGGAAAACCAATGCACGACCCTGGATGTGTCAAATAACTTCAGACGAATATAGGTTGAAATTACCGTAAAATACTGGTTAATGTTGAAGAAACTTTTTCGATATCCATACCGTTTCCCCATCAGACTCAGATCAACATATGAACCATGCATACCTTCTCCTCTGTTGTTCTTCTCTCGCCAAATAGATATCTTCGTAGTGATGGTCACGTCGGTTTGCCTCTGCACCACTGTCGCTATCAGTATGCTCCTGTGTTTCTTGAGTTGCTGGCACTTCTTTATTGCCATGTATTTCAGCTTTTACTGTGAAAACAAGAATTCATGGTGTCATTTATTTAATTTACCAAGAAATACATATTAGAAATTATTTCACACACCATTTGGATATGATTTTCACACATTGCTTGCAGTGCTTTACTGACCTAGCGTATTTCTGGCGATTTATCACCAAACCAGCAGGATTTATGTTACAAACGGACCTCTACTTACCAACTATAACGTCTGGCAATTTAATTTATAAATCGGCGTTGTGACCAGGCAATTGAGGACGAGTTCAATGTTGTTGTGTTATTTTATTACCTACGCTAAAACACCAAACCGAAATTCTAAAGAACAGGCCAGATTCTTAGACTTTTTCTTGTACAAGACACATACAACCCTCAAAGTCAAGTACCTACTGACGTCCTGATTTTGGAAAGTCAAATTTCAGAGAATTCAGAACAAATCAGTCAATTTGATATTATTATAAAAAAAACTGGCAACTCTCTAGTAATTTGGTGTTGCATGAAAAAATGTTCGTCCGTAAGAGGACCGTAAAAGCCATAAAAGTATTTTTTCTTTTCTTTATTTTTAATATCAATGAAATTCATTTATACTTCGAAAACAAATGGCGTTCTCGAAGGGTTTTTTTATACTCTATGTCCATAATAAGTAGATGCAACGTATCTTTAATACCTGTCATTATAGGTGCCTCTTGTCCTTCAGCCGGTACCCTGGGCCCAGGAGAACGTGTGTGGAACAAGTCCCTAACTCGCTGATAAAGCGCAGCTGGCGCTCCCGAGGTATTGTTGGAGCCATGAAGGAACCAGCCACGGGCTGCTGAATCTGGGTCTGATGCTGAACATGCTGCAAAGAATCATTTATGATTATACTGAATTTATTTAACCAAGAGACATTATCGGTACAGTAACGAAAAGCGTCGTAGTTTTGTAGCTCTATTGATCTAATCTGCCGATACCCGGATCAAATGTGCGCAGAATTTGTCGATCGATTTTTTAAAATTTATAATTGAAAAAGTATATTGAGTAAACTCTTTGATTTTATCCGTTACTTTGTATTATTTGTATGAGAAAGAAGTTTTGGAACTGAAAAATAAAATATGCAGAGGGAGAGAAATTCTCCTATATATTTGTTCACTGTCCAGTAGTGGCATCATCTGTAACTGACGTTGTGTTGTTACCCTGAATCAGCCGTTGCAATGTTCGTTTAGAAACCACTTTTCATCACACGTCACAATTCGACCCAAAATCCCTTCATTTCTGTGCCGGTTCAACGTGGTTAAGGCAAGCTTCATCGCGTGGTTCTCTCTGTAGGTCAGTTAAATCATAGGGCACCTATTTTTCAACCTTTTTGCACCAATTTGCATTATCAATTGTGGATATGCTAATTTCGCTAGCACCATTACCAATGAATAAGTAGTTTGATGCGAATCGGCTTCTACCATCGCATTCGATTCATTATTTTGTACCTTGTTTGTTGTTACCTAGCTTGTTTTCCTGGGAGTTCATTTCAGGATATTTCTTCCACTCTAACTTGCAATGATTACCTATACGGTTTGGAAGGAAATGCTTCAAGAGGTTTCTTCATAAGATTCCACTCCATTTTGACTGGATGTCCTATTAGATGTTTGTTTCATTCAATAATTAAATTTATACAAGTTGTCAATTCCAGACAAAAGCCAATCATCATTACTTCTGATGCATTTATTGAAAAAGTTGGCTGAATATGTTCTAAACTTTACCTTATATTCGATCCTTGTGTAATTTTATCTAAGAACTATAACTACGTTCTTAAGTTACCTGAACTTTCCTCTCCTGAAGAGCAGTGTTGAGTGTTTGCTGTGCGTTGCATGGGATTAACGTAGAGCCCGTCAGCAGGTCCTGATCTAGCTGAGCTGATGGATCCGACTGTCGAGGATACGGACCCCCTCCGCTCTGTAGAGACTCTGCGTTCAGGTCCGTGCAGGAAGAATGGTGATCGAGTGTTTACGTTGATACAGGTGGGTAGGGCGCACTGGAATAAGTAAGGTATAATAAGTATTTATAAGACTTGGACTTCTAAAGGTTCAAAAGATGCTGATGATTAAATGTTCAGTGATGCTCCGGGAAGGTACTATTATTTCCTTCTGGTTGAGTGTTGTCGCTATTTAGTTAGACTATTCCATCTTTTTGTCTCAGGAAGACGGACGTAATGAGAAGTGGTCGGTGTCGACGCTTCGTTGTTATAAGGTTCGACTTATTAACACTGTCTGAGCAGATTTATTCCGTACATATATTTACAATATACTAGTGCATAGAAAAAAAACCTTGCGAGAGAGAAGAACATCTCTAACGGAGTACAGCAAGATAGAAAAGGTAAGCGAATCTAAAGTTACTGTAACCTATTTTAATTGACAGGTCGTAAACAGTCAGCCACGCTTGACATTAGCTCCTTAGTATTTTGAATATAAAACCCCCAGCTAAAGCAATTGTCAAATTAAAATGTTCACGCATTATCGGGCTGTCAGATCGTCTATGTTTATATATTCTTAGCCTATTCCGGAAAAATCCGGATTACGTGATTCCTGTTTAAATATACCACAAATAATGCATGGCTTATTATAGTTATTTTTGAGCGCTGCTCCTTTTATATAATAACAAATATGTATTATAATATGAACGATTACTCACGCAAAAATTATGCGTGTGACGTTCATATAGATTTTTTTGCCTAGTTTGATGTTTTGGCACTTGGAGCTGATGTTCCGTATTATTCTTTTGTATTTATTATTATTGTATTAATTAATATTATTGTAGTCTAGGTACACCTTACTTAAAACTTCCATGCATATTCGCTATCTATCTATTCCCCACATTTACTTTCTTCAAGTCTACGTAACATTAATTCACAATTTTGTCTTGTATTTTTTATTGTTTTATCAAAACTGGATTAGGTACAACCTGTACTAGGCCATCTTTCTTCAGCAATAAACCACTATAATATGAAACAAATCTTACCCTTGCCTCTCCCGGTGCACAGGAACAGGAATGGACCGTTTTGTATGATGCCAGCTGCTTATTGTCACCTGATGCGCCAGCAGCCACTAACACGTTCAGACACTGTCATACAAAAATATTTTTTTTTTGAATCATCAATCAAACACCGGTTCGTGTCCAACTCCGTCCTTAACATTTTAAAGCCAATAATTATTTTTGCATCGTGCACTAGAGAAATTTAAATCAACTAAATAATTGTAGTTTATTTATATTTGTGCCTACTTCTATCTAAATGGAATTTCATGAATGTAGATGGAAATAAATAATGGACCTATAACAGAACCTTGTGGGAACCCCACTTTCTTTAAACTGGAGACTGTTCTCTCAGCTATTCATATCGAATCTTTTAATTATCTACTTATGACGCCTCTTGTTTGTGTCATTAACAAATGCGTTACTATCATGCAAGCCGTCCAACTTAAAAAAATTTACTTGACTGAAGTAATTGTAAAGTAGAATGTGTACCCATTCACGAATGTGCTGGATTTAATAACGGTTTAAACTACAAATTATTATTAAATTACCAGTCCACTTGGAAAGTTTTGCAAAAAAAAGTTTTAATAGAAGTCCTGGCCGTTTATAATTTTATAAAATGAGATTATTGAAAAAGTAAATTAAATCACTCCTTTGAGAGCTAAATTGGATTGTTGTGTCTCTTTCAATAATGTATTTACGCCGGGAACATATTCGTGCGATGATTACAAATATAGCCTTAAATCAGAGGATTTGTTTGAAGGACTTCCTAAAGCAACCATTTACTGTTGGTATCATGAATAACCTTATTATATAATACGAAAAAGTGCGGTCGTCTAACTTTGGGGGATTAATTGGTCTTGCTTAATCGACTGTTACCGCAGACACATTGAAAAATTTACCTTCAATTTAGTTTAATTTCAAGGAAACAGACGAATTAAATACGAAGACATTCAGTATACACTTCAAATTAAACGTTCATCTAATGGTTAAATGGATGGTTAAAAGTGCAGCGGAAAGAATACGAGAAGCGAAGAATTCCATTAAGAAATCAAAGCAACTTCAACAACAACCGAATACCATGGGGGCTTCTCCTTTACCATAACAACGCGCCCACTCAATTAGGGCGGTTTTCCTGTTATTTGGATTTCTATCCTCCAGGCCACACGCAAGACAATGAAAGATGAAATTTCGCGTGACAGGAACACCGCCCTAAGCGTCCAAAACGAGGGACTCCACACCGGTCAAAGTCTTAGGTCAACCCTCCTTACAGTTGAAGTCTGGCACGATGTCACGGTTATTCCCTGAAATATTATTTTTCCACCACCGGAAAAAGCGCTATTTAAAGCCGTTAAAGAGGTGTCTGTGAAAGGAAGAAAAAGTGGTTGTATTTGTTCAGACTCATGAAACTTTTATGTGGCTGGTGAAGAGCTCTTTGACTTCGTGCCTAGGAATCGCTACATTTCATATTTTGCTAATTCCAACTGTGTATAAATATACTTATATATTATATAATGTACTTATCCCTAAATGTGTTGGAAATCTTTAATTACAGAAGGCAAAGACACCAGAGGCAATCGAGCCGTTTATGTTAGACAATGCGAGATATTACTTAAAACCATGCGCGAACAATCCGTCTTACGGTATAAAATGTTACTTATAGAATATTGTTACGCTCTGTTTACTTTCTAATCACTTAATCGGTATAAAATGTACGTATGTGTGTACCGGAATTATCAAACGTGATTTCCAACCACTTTATGATCTAATATTATAGATCAGTCTCTACTGCTAAACTCTTTTAGCGTCATGAAAAAACAGAATGACTGTTGTAAATAGATAAATAGAGATTATAGTATATGAGAATATGCAGTCACTTTTTTCCTGGATCGCAACAGAATAACATATCTAGCGATTTATGAATAAACTTGTGAGTTATTTATTTATTTATGTAAAGAATCTTACAGCTATTTATATTACATAGAAGTATGATAAATAATGTTACACTTGCCAATAATTCCTAACGATATTTTTGACATAGTGAAGTTTTATGACTTATGAAAAGTTAGTTTATAATAATTAGAAATTAAAAATTTACAAAAGTTTAAAGAACCAATTAACTAACCGATACAAATATAACATTAAGGTACCATTAAATTTTTTAACTATATCGTATATATTACAGAAATCTATTCTTAGAATAAGCCTTAAAGAATGGCACTAAAAGTATTTGGTTGGTGGAGCGATTACATATGTTTGGATATTTGAAGTAAATACGACTAAGGAGTGGACAGTCAACAAAGTTATAATTTTTTTTAATATGATACAAATATACAATAATTGGATAATTTTGTCTACTCGTCTCCTCGGTCGATATGCTCTTGAAGGAGCGCTGGTGACTGTTAAGAAGTTTCAATATAGGCAGATGTAATGCTCATCATCATATTTCGCCATCGCCGTCCACAGCTGATTTGATCTGATCTGTCCATTCCACAGGTGACCTTCCGCGCGGTCTAATTCCTTCCACTTAATCCTGGACACCATTCTATAAACTAGCTGCCTCATATCGATACATGTCTAAAGAAGACGAAAGCCGGACTGCATTATGGCAAATAAATGCTGTTTGATAGTTCCCGGAGTATCGAATCATTTGCGCAAAATTCGGTCCACAATACACGAAGTATCCTATCCTCCAGCAGCACTCGTCCAGAGCGTCTATCTTTTACTTTTCAACTTCTCGCAATGTCTACGTTTCGGCGGCATACAAAAATATGGATAAAATTCGCGTTCGCAATAAGCTTGGTCTTTGTGGCTTTTGTAATGTTTCTGTATCTCCATATTTTGCCCATTTTCTCAACAGCAGGCCTTGTTATAGCCATACTCTTCTTTATTTCGTCAATGCACCCAGCATTGTTTAAGAGTTTTTTTAGGCAATTTTAAACTAGCCCTGTATATACATATATCTTCAAATTATATTTTAGGATGTCCTGTATCGGATCGTAGTTAACCGACTGAGGCAACCACAAATAATACAAACGAATTTAGCTCCTCGTCATCTAAAGTCGGTTCAAATGTGACATAAAGAAAAAGTGGTAATTAAGTCGCGTTCAGCGACAATCTATTGTCGGCCAATATGGAAAGTGAACTTGCAATTATCTAGCCTTCAAAGGTAATGATAGCGTGGGAGTGTGCACGTTACACAAACAATGGAAGATAACATTCAAAATCAAATTAATTCAATGCTGAAAGCGAAAATGTTTTAGTTATTCTTCAATCCGTGACTTTTGATTGCGAAGTTACAACTCAGTCAGTTTTTAAATTAAGCAGAATTAGGTAGATTATTTTTTATGGAAGAAGAGCAAAGCGATTGTCCATGACATTACTATTACAAGGATAATAAGTCAGGTTTAATAAAATTAAAACAAAATTCTGAGCAGCATCGCCATTGCGCTCGTCATTGCTGGCTCTTGCGCCCGTACTTCACTGGTCTGAGGTATTCATTTCCGAATAGGTTAGTAGGTTTTGACTTTCAATGAGCGATTTCATATCTTATTTTTAATAAAAATATTTGAATTTGAACCCAATAAACGAGGAGGTCACCTTTGGAGGATACCTTTGATCAAAAAGTACAATAACGGCATTACTTAACGTTTAAAGAATGATCATCGCAAAGCGATCTCTGACTGAAATTTCAAACTGATTAGTTTCCTTTTATGAAAAGAAAAACGAACTTACTTCCAAGTGATGATTCTCGGCGGCGTCGTTGATGGGGCTCTTCCCATGTCTGTCCAGGTGTAACCTCGCGCCGTGACGCAACAACCACCGCACTGTGGATAGATGGCCTCTTGATGCTGCGAAGTGGAGTGGCGTCGCCCCATCACCGTCGCGAGCGTTCGGATCAACGCCGCGTTCTACAATCTAAAAAATTCAATGAAATTACTTAAAAGTTAAATAAGGCTAGTGGTTTCTCTATAGCTGACTTTTTTATTTGAAACGTATGTGTATTTTTACGTGGCGCTACAATGGCGACCGTAAATAAACCCACGGTTAGAACTACGTAATCGTAATCAAAGATAAAAATTCAAAAATAAAATACATAATTCATCTACATAAATAAATTTTCCATAAAATCATTTCGGAACAACCTGTAAAAAATCTAGTAGCCGCGCGCTAGCATAGGCACTGACATCTACTTCGTGCTGTATTATGTGACTAAGATTTTGATTCCTAATTATTATGTGATATATTTGTTTGAAAATTTTAAAATTTCAATTCATTTAATTTAAATTTTTGAATTATTTTTGCAGTCAATGATAGATTGACAGAAATCCGTATAAGCAACTTTTCGCTTTCAAACTAACCCGGATTATACTTCGTCGCCAAACACCATGCTGTAATTACTACTATTTCAAACTTATGTCAAATCACTGCACGTTTCATACTAAACTAAATTTAAATTTATTACTTAGGCAGTCCCGTCCCTTATTACGGCTGTATTGACATCCTCTTTACTGAAGTGGGTTCAAATCCTACTCATATTATAAATGTGAAAGTTTGTATGTCTGGATGTATGTTTGAACTTCTTTAACGCAAAATCTACTGAATAGATTTTCATGAAACATTACAATAATATAGCTTACACACCAGAATAACAAATAGGCTATAATTTATAAAACTATAGTGTGAATTATACAAAATATAAAAGAAGTGTGATTGTTACTAATGAATACAACTAGCGCCATCTCTTATCAACTAGCAAGGAAAAGATCTATACAATTTATATGGCAAAACAACGTTTGCCGGGTCAGCTAGTGTGACATAAAGAAAACATGGTAATTACGCCTTCAGTGACAATCTATTGTCGGCCATTATGGAAAGTGAAACTCCTCAAGCTATAAATGTAGCAAAGAACCGTTGAATGAAGATCATCCAAAGACCGGTCTTTGTGGAAGTCTTTTGGGGAGACCTATGTTCAGCAATGGACAGACGATGAAGATGATTATAAATAATTTGACTTTAACAGGCTAGCGAAACTCCCTAAGGAAAGAGCGAAAATCACTCGATTGTATGAAAGCAGTGATTGATTTAGTCCTGTAATTATTTTGACAGTTGACAGTGTATAGGTGACAGTTGGTTGACGCTGAGGGCGCTTGAGTACCACAGAGCAAGCAACCATGGGTTCGATACTGGTTACACAGAGAAAGTCGCAAATCAAAACGTATAATTCACTACAAATTAAAAAAAATTATAGCATACATACGTATTGGGACAGCTTCAAGGTCACAGAATGGCTCTATCGGAAGATCAGCGCTGGACATACATGATGTGTGTCAGCATATGCCGAGCTTGTGCAATTTTTATTAAGTTTAAATTTCATTTTAATTTTAAGCTGTAATATATTTTGTTTTAATAAGTTTACTTTTGTTAATTACACATTTATTGGCTCCAAAAAAAAAATTTACTGACAGATGACGGCTATAATCTTGTAAAAGACGGAGATATCCGAAATCCACTAAGTTTCAAACAATTGTTCCCTTTCAAACTTCGCCGGATTATACTTCATCGCCCAATTGTAATTATAACTATCACGTTTCATACTAAACTAAATTTTTACTTAGGCAGCCTCGCCTCTTATTTCGTATTTACATCCTCTTTGGACTTTAATATCAGAAAGCAAATGCAATGTGACAACAAAAAGTCAATGTCATAAATTATAACTTTTCTCATTGTCACTCACACAACAACTTCGGTCCACATAGCTCTATCACAATGAGAGACATAAAAACTCAGTTTTCTAAAGCGATCAATACAAGTTTCCGTTTAAGTAATGTCTAAGAAAGTTAAGTACTTATTGTTCATATTTCTCTGTTTACTGCGTAAATAATGGAACAGTTGGATCATTAATGTCACTATAATGAAATAGTAAAACAAGTTTTAAAAGTTGATTGATATATTTTTGTATTTGTAAATATTTTTAGTGTTTTTAATATCGCAGGGTGACGAGAGGCAACCCTATTGTTTTGGTTCCACAGTGCTTCTGCCCAACTATCAGCGATGTGTATTTCAAAAACCTTAATAGTTAACTGAAGTTAGAGATGTTGTAAGTATATATTGTCACTATGGTAACAAATAATTACACCAATTTACACAAATATGGAAAATTCCAAATTAACAAATCTTGAATTACTGCTATAGCGACACGAGGATACGAGCATGACGTTCGTGGTAAATAAAAATCATGGTTCATAAAACAATATGATCCCAGAAAATGTACAAAACAAATCCTACGAAATTTAAAAAAAATGTTAAAAAACGTTTGTAAGGGGAATGTTACTATAGCATAAACGATTTTCTTAATGACACCACAGACTGCGAATGAAGCTAACACTCTCAGGCTCTTTAATTATAAATGTTTATTGTACGATATCTCAGTGTAATCCGCATTTTTATATAAAAAGCCCCCTGAGTTTCTTGCGCCCGTTTTTCTCAGGTCTGAGGCAGTCTTTATTTAATGGGTGGTAGTTTTTGACGTTCAATAAGTAGTTTTGAATCCTATTTTGTATAAAAATATTTGAATTTGAATTGCTATTTCTATGATAGTTTACGCACTAGATCCCGGATCCGTCATCCGATTTCTTTCCATCAACCGTTAATCTGGAGAAGTGAAAGTGGTCCCTGAATTGCTTGGAATTGGATCAGAGATCGGACTAGTGTGTAAGCAATACCCGAATTCGTAAGATTACTTGACCTGTAATTTCACGGGTACGGATCGGACTCTGCTCGGTCGTAGTGTGCATCTAACTCTATATTTGCAAAAACATAACAGTTGATAATGACAGTCATGGGCAAATAATTAAACAATATTATTTATTGTTTTGTACAATGATCAAGCGATAATATAAGAAAATCGAAATATATCTCGTAAATTACAAATGTATAAAAACATGGTTATAGAGATTTCATGATCTGTTACCGTTAACGTGTAGAATATTCTCAAAGCATCTCGTAAGATTATCGCCCTAGAGTATGTAGCTATGTTGAGATGGCATACGGACGTTGCCCTCTAAAATCATTGACCACTTTTTTGAGCAATGCACGCACACTAACACAAAGTGACACAGTTGTCTGTCAGTAAGAAGCGAGTGCTATAAATTATATATAATTAAGTCATAAACAGACGAACATGTCTATCATATATTATTATTGAGACCGTCGGAGACGCAAAGGCTAGTGACGCTGCCTCTAATCCGTAGGTCACGGTTTGATCCCCGCCCGTCACGTACTAATAAAAATAATTACATAGCCATAAAATCCATATTAAAAAAAAAATTACATTTGAGATATTGTTAGTCTCTGTTAGTACCTATTATTTGCTTAATCTAGGTTGTTGTATCTAGGCAATAACTTATTGTTATTTATTATATGATTTTTGACAGAATATCGATCCCACATTGGAGAAAAGCCTCGTCCAACTTCATCCACAACTTTCTGTCAAATGCTTTCTGCATCCATTGTTTTCCAGCTAATAGTGCTATTTCATCAGCCCACCGTTTAAATTGTCTTCCTACATTTCGTTTTCCTGATGTTGGCCCCTTCCAAAGTGTAATTTCTGTAGTCCACCTCTTGTCAGTATACCGTGCATCATGTGTGAGTGTATCAGTGATCTTATACATGTCTACATGTCGTTATACATGTCTATACATGGTAGGACACAAGTATCCATATTTTAAGATTTCTTTTAATGGCCAGAATCTGTTACACGCTATGATACTCTTCTTGCTACTTCGTTTTCGTTATTAGAGTTGTCAAAAGATACGCGTTTTCCTTAGTAAATGTAGTTAACGACATGATTTACAGTATTGTCTCTTACATTTATAGGATTTTGTAAACAGATTTTTATACTTTCTTGGTCAAGTGTCTGTTTCATCTATCTTCTAAGTCTTGGTGTTTCAGCTGTGATAGCGATATCATCGGTAAACCTATGATTTAGGTAGCGATCGCCTATTTTGATCCCTTTTTGTGACCAGTCTGTTTCGAAATATACAGGTACTTTCCCTTCACATACTATGTAAGTACTTTTATTGGACATTCTTAGGGTGAAGGAAAACATCGTGAGTCAACCTAAACACACAACTGCAGAGATATTAAAAGGATGTGTGCGAAGGTAACCAACTCGTGCTGGGCCAGGGCGTTTCACGAAGAATAGGCGCACAGTAGCGGAAATATGTCGCGAATACCAAGCTACTTACCATCACGTACGTAATCGTTTTGCCTCATTGCTCCGAATGTCTTTTGTGAAACATCAACAGGTTTGATCACTTGGCGTTGCGTAGAGACGTCGCTTCATTGTCTGTCTTCTACCGCATTTATCACGGGGAGTGTTCCAAAGACTACTTACTTCCTACTGCTGAATTTCAACTTCGCACGACACGCCACAAATTAGGATATCATCCCCAACATCTGAATGTGTGGCGTTCGTCTACATTGCGGTTACTACAGGAACTTTTTCCACCTTCATCTATGGTGTGGAATGAGCTTATTGAGCGGTGTTTCCGGGACGATACGACATGGGTACCTTCTAAAAGGACAGCGACGCTCCTGTGATTAATCTGTTATTGCAAGATAAAATGGGCGACAGTAATCACAATATCAGACCCGTATACACCTTTGTCCTCCACTTCCATAAAAAAGTCTCCAAAGTGTAAACACAAATAACATTCTATTCTACACAAGAGCTGCAAGAGCGACTGTCGATTCGCGGCCGACTTTGAAAGATGATCCGTTGCCATCCGTTTAATTGAAGGACTTGGGACTGTTTAGTGCTTATATCCTATACAAGAAAACGCCTTTTTTAAACGCTTATATTATTGAAAACAATAATTAATTTATACATCTATAAAAAAAATCTGTCCGCATTTCACCCAAATGGCATCTCACTCCGGTTAAATTCTTCGTGTGTGATGCAAATAGCGTATCTAAAGTGCGCGTGTAGATCGTTCTCTACGCCGATACACAAGTTATTGAACTGCAATTAGAATTTCTCCTAACACTTATGTATTATGCCAGTATTGTCGCGAACTGACATATTGTAATGACTACATTGTCTGTTTCACAGGAAGGAGGAAACATTATATTCTACGCGATTTATATACATGAAGGATTCCGTACTTAATACAGATTTTTTTATGAAAATAAGAACCGAGACGAGCAGGACTTTCAGCTGACGATTCGCCCTGCCCATAACAATGCAGTCCCGCTCAGGATTTTTGAAAAAGCCAAAAATTCTGAGCGGCACCACAACTGCGCTCGTCACGCTCTCCTAAAGTATCCTAAGCGTTACTGCATTGTAAAAGGCAGGGCGTATCAATAACCATCAGCTGAACCCTGATCCCAAAATATACTGTTGCCAAATACTAATTTTTACGGTGTACTCACCACCGATCATAATATATCGAGATGTACGCTTATACTAGATATAATCTTTATATATATAATTCTTGTGTGCGTGTGTATGTCACTGAACTCCTCCTAGACGGCTGGACCGATTTTATTGAAACTTTATGTGTGTCTTCAGGTGGATTCGAGAATGGTTTAGATTCACAATTGAACTACCTCCTGAACGGCTGGACCGATTTTGATGAGATTTTTGTAAGTTCCAGTGAATTTGAGATTGATGTGTGTCTTCGGGTGGATTCAAGAATGGTTTACATTCACAATTGAACTACCTCCTTTTGGAGGCGTTTTCGGCTAGACCGATTTTGATGATATTTTTGTGTGTTCCAGTGTATTGGAGATTGGTTTAGATTCTCAATTCCGTCCATAGAGTGTATTTTAGTGGACTCCTCCTAACGGCTGGACCGATTTTTCATATTTAAGACGTGTGTCCGAAATTTCCGACAGGACAACGTCTGTTGGGTCCACTAGTATCTATATATATCTACGGTGTGTGTGGATTGATCATCTGTTGTACTCAATAACTCTTGTTTTTACGTATTCATGTACATTTACTTTTTTGAATTACTCGTGTTAGTCATTTCTTTTAAGTAATTTAGTGCTTATTTGACTCTTGAATAGTTTTGTTGCGCCACTTTACAATAAATATATATATATATATATATATATATATATATATATATATATATATGTATATACTAGCTGACCCAGCAAACGTTGTATTGCCGATATTAAAATCGCGATACAAAAGTAACTGTTGATCGTAGATGGGTAAAAATTTGAAGTTGTATGTATTTTTTAAGGCTGACTCATAATTAAACAAATTAAAAAAAAATGTCAAAAAAATTAAAAAATAAAAATTCGTGTGGACCACCCTTAACATTTAGGGTTATGAAAAATAGATGTTGGTCGATTCTCAGACCTACTCAATATGCTCACAAAATTTCATGACAGTCGGTCAAGCCGTTTCGGAGGAGTACGGGAACGAACATTGTGACACGAGAATTTCATATATAAGATATAATTGAAATTATTTGTAAAACTATGAAGCTGCAAATGTTGATTTAGAAGATTGGCAATGAGTTACTTGCCACTTCTTCTCATTAAAACTCAACATTTCCCGGAGTGGCAATAAAATAAAAAGATAAGAAAACTTGACATTCATTAGTGTCATTTCCTTGACGTATATGAATGAAGTGATTTTGATACGATTTGATGTATAGAGGTTTAAAAAGGTATATCTTACCATCCATTTAACACAGTCCAGACAGCCAGTCTGTGCCGCAGCGTGTATGGGCAGCATTCCATCCCGCGCTCGGGCATCCAGCCTGCCACCAGCTTCCAGCACCAGATACTTCAGCACAGCCAGGTGACCCTCCTGAGCTGCCAGGTATACCGGTGTTACGTCATTGTCCATAGCCGTGTTTGCACTGGTGACAAAAATATTGATATTAATATGTGATGCGAGATCATTAAAACTCTCTTTAAGAATGTTGTCCGGTACTGGGGTAGTATAAGTTCTGGCATCGTGAAGGTTTACATGCTACCCGGTCAGATTATCTGTGCCGGGTAATTTTCTAAAGGCCGGCAACGCTCCTGTAATCAGTAATCACATCTGGTGTTGCAAGAGAATCTGGACGGCGGTAATCACTTAACATCAGGTGGCCCGTACGCTCGATTGTTCTACTCTTCCGTAAAAAAATTATCAGTGCACCTCGTGTGAATGAACTTGGATCAAATTCGATTTTAATTAGTTAATAAAAAATAATCTGAGTAAAAATAATGCAAACCAGTGGGAGGCTCCTTTGCACAGGAAGCCGGCTAGATTATGGGTACCACAACGGCGCCTATCTCTGTCGTGAAGCAGTAATGTGTATGCATTACTGTGTTTCCGTCTGAAGGGCGCCAAGGGCGGAGAGGAGATGTGGAAATAACGAAATCTTTTTTAATGATTCAGCTGATGGTAATTGATACGCACTGGCCTCAGCATCGCAGTGCCGCTCAGGATTCTTGAAAAACACAAAAATTCTGAGCGGCACTACAATTGCGCCCGTCACCTTGAGACATAAGATGTTAAGCCTCATTTGCCCAGTAATTTCACTAACAACGGCGCCCTTCACAACGAAGCACAGTATTGCATACACATTACTTTATTACTATGCAAAGGAGCCTTCCACTGGTCTGACTGGTTATCAAAATATATCTCCTTTCCTCTCCGCTTTGGTGGATAGCGGGCCTTAAGTTGGGAGGATACTATAATCTGAGTCGTATAGGTTCGGGACCACTGCAGCCAGTAATTGTTTCCACAAAATGACTCTACGAGGCAAGAAGATTCTTGTGAAACGCGTGGTTGTAGAGTGGGAATAGTCCACATGATTGTCAGCTTAATTGAAATAATAAATGCGCCAAATCCGACAAGGCAAAGTTGCGGTGGCGCGCTCGTTATAAATATTAGTATAATCCCGATACATAGATAATAACTGCTAATAAGTCGAACTTGAACAAATATGGTGACGTAACGTGAGTGAAAACGAGCCGCGAAACAAAAAGTGAAACGGTCGCGACTGTACCCGCTGTAACCAGTCTCAATTTTGCATGTCATTTCACTGTTACCTCATGACTGTACACGATTTATTTTGGACCATTACTTGCTACGTTATAGCACTGTTATAGTTTCGCATTAAAATTTACGTGTGTTACATTAAGTAGTAGACCCGACAAATATGCGAAGAGTGTTAGAAAAAAAAAACTACTGAGTCGCGTTCTAATTATTTATTGTCTTGATTGATGTAAAATCGCCGAAAGATATTATGACTACCTTAGGCTAAGCTACAAAATGGAAAAGAAATAGCAATATATTTATTTACCTAGCATATGTCATACGGTTAGTTATTGTAGGGATGCGGATGTTCATAGTATTTTTTTTTATATAAATTGCTCCAAAAGAAGGCTATTAGAGCAACTTACAACAGGCGTCATAGGCGAATAGGTACAATGAGACCTCCTCTGTTTGTGACAGAAAAAGATGCGGCCGACTACGTAGTGTCAGTAGGGAAAGAATTCGATGAAACGCTGTCCGAAAGCAAAAGTGTTTATCTCGGGAGATGAAGATAACACCTAGAAAGATGTCGCGTAGTTTAAAAGATGACTTAGGACTTGCAGCCTATAAGAGACGTGCTGGTAATTTCTTTACTCATAATATAAAAAATAATAGGTTGGTAAAATTGAAACTACTACTGAAGCGGTACGCAAATAGAGGTCACACAAAATTTTTGTTTACGGATGAGATTTTTTTTACAATTGAGCAACATTTTAACAAACAAAATGACCGTATTTATGCTCAAAGCTCTAAGGAAGCTTACCAATTAGTCGATAGAGTGCAACTTGGGCACCATCCGACTTCAGTGAGGGTTATTAGGAGGTGGGGTATTAGCTATAATATGAAGGAGTGACTGCTGCCATACTAAGGAGTGACGGAGTCATACTTTTGTGAAAAAGGTATCAAAACTTGGGCACAAGTGTATAAAGATACCATTCTTGAGAAGGTAGTGAAGCCCCTTAACAATACCATGTTCAATAACCTAGAATAGTTAAACCATAAAGTTCGGTCTACGCAGCCTTGGTTGGAAACGAACGTTTTAGACTTCATCAGAGCTGAAGACTGGACGTCGTCTAGGCCCGATCTTAATCCACTGGATTATTATTTATCGTCAGTTTTAGACAGTACGGCTTGTTCTAAACTCCATGATAATTTGGAGTCCCTAAAACAATCCGTTCGATTGGTACTGAAGAATTTTCCCATGGAAAGAGTGCGTGCTCCTATTGATAACTGGCCTCAACGTTTAAAGGACTGTATTGCAGCCAATGGAGATAACTTCGAATAAGCTTTTTCACTGTAAAACTAATAAATGTTATTTTCACTAGTTTTTTTTATTTGTTTCAGTATTTCTGACAAGACTATGTATTTAAAAATAATAGATATAATCAGTTAATCTCAAGGACATCTACTGCATAACGTGCTAAAGTTTCTTAGCACGATCCATATATCTTAAATTGCAAAATCTTTCTGTCGTGTCGAAAGCTATAACACTGTTCTAAAAGTATCCAATCCTTAGCACAAGTTGTTCTTTTGAAATATATTTATAACAAACGACTGCGAAGAATTCGACCTAATATTTCAATTGAGTTTATTTGCAAACCATTAATATACATAGAATAAATAAACATTGACATATTATTCAACTGCATAATGTTACGGGGATATCAGTGAAAACTGCATTCATATAATAAAATTATTTTGCCCCAGGTAACGTATGTAATTAAGTACAATATAATTATGTATGTAGACATTTCAGAGATAAAGCACGGTATTCGTTTAATTGGAATTTTCAGATTATTTTGATTATCTTCATCATAAAACGAAAATGACTATCAATAATAATTCCATTTAAATATTTAACATAAAAATGTTTACAAATGAAATCTAAAGTTTAAATTAAATACTTCTTAAAGGGCTAAAGCGGGTGTAATTGTGACTGAATTTTATGTATGTTTATTTAAAAAGTATTTATTGTAAATGTGTAATCAAAGAACTCGCGATAATCAAAGAAAATACTAAAATGTAAAGTTCAAACCCGATCTGAAAAATAAGCATTTTCGTCTTGTCAAATTGATGAGACTTATGGCTGATTTACACGTATTAAGTTGCCAAGTCTTAACTAAATTTTAACTTAATTTCAAGCGACTTAATTTTAAGTAACCGTTTACACGTAAAAATACTAAATAACTAGTTAAACTCATTTATTCGCTCAAGATATGTTATATGTTGATCTAATACTCTTTATTTTTGTTTCAACTTCTTTAACACCAAAATTTGCAATCGCCATGGCTGACGCTATAGCGGTAAGACTATGTTGTTTTGCTTGCTTATTTCTGTGATTTAAGCTTTTAATATTCCATAAACAATCGTTCTTTATGTATTCTTCAATGAACTTTATTGTCGTGTCTTCCGTCCACTTCGACATTTTCGAAAGATTTTTATTTATAAATTAAGTAGGAACTACGTTGCAATCACTCCGCCAGCTTATGCTTTTGATTTAAATTTAACTAAATTTTGCCTGTCCAAACGTGTCAAGTGATTAGCCACGTCCACCAACTTAACCGAAAAATAGACAAAATTCTATTCTACCTTGTTTACTTGCAACTAAATTTTAACTTGCAACTTCTTACTAAATTCACTGTTTACACGGGTTAAGTAACTTAAAATTAAGTTAAAATTTATTTAATTTTTAGTCAATTTGATACGTGTAAATCAGCCTTTAGTCAGGCTTATACAAAATTAAGTTCATTAATAATTATCTAGCAAGCAACCGTCCAACACTGTGCCGCTACATACTGTGCAATTGGAATGAAAAAAAACTGCATTAAAAGTAGTTTAGGCGTTTCTGAGATGAGCGTGCGCAAATGCACAGGCAAACAAACAAAGATTTATCTAAGACGAACAGATAAAAATTCAATCATAGTGAAATAATTTTGACTTATATTGTGATTTGTAAGACGTTCATCATCATCATCATCAGCCGGAAGATGTCCACTTCTGGACAAAGGCCTCCCCCAAAGATTTCCACCACGATCGGTCCTGCGCTGCCCTCATCCAACGTATTCCAGCGATCTTGACCAGATCGTGGGTCCATCTTGTGGGGGGCCTACCAACACTGCGTCTTCCGGTACGTTATATCTTATAAATCGATAAACACCGGCTGCACTCACGAAAAAGTGTCACATTCCACCTGATCCGAGCGTGCAAGCGAGAGCGCGGACCCAACGATAGAGAGACAAGATCGGCGTAAGCGTTCGGCTTGTGACGCATCTTGTTCTTTGATTATTAAATAAATAATAGTTAAAAAAAAACTAAAAAGCACGCTTTATATAAAATTCAACTAAAAAATAGAAAATAAATTTAAATTGAAAATAGTGTAAAAAAAAATATATTTCATTGTAAAAAAAGCGTGGGGTGTAGAAGAATTATTATTTTAATTATATCTTAAAAAGCACCCCACGCTTTTTTTACAATAAAATATATTTTTTTTACACTATTTTCAATTTAAATTTATTTTCTATTTTTTAGTTGAATTTTATGTAAACGTGCGTTTTAGTTTTTTCTAACTATTATTTATTTTTAATTTTTTAGTTAAATGTTCTTTAAAATCGTTTTTTTAAAACTATTAAGTACTTTAACATCAATTCCTGTCTTATCGACTATAGTTGAAAATTATATAAATTAACAAAAATCATATTTTGCAAATTGAAAAATTTAATAATTTTATCAAATTAGTGTAATGTCATCGGTCCTCGATAAATCTCCAAGTTTGAATGAAATCTAGCCGTTTAAAGTGGGTCAAGCGCGCCCAAAGAAGTCGGTTACAAACATACAAACATACAGGTGAAGCTAATATAAAGCGTATGAAAAGGTAATATGGATCGGCGAGTTCAGTAATAAATATGTTATGTTACAACTCTGACTGAAAATTAATATGACTAATATAAACGATTGTATAAAAGATGTTTTCTTAAGACTACGTCCGTAAACCGACTTCACAGACAACGAATTTTTTTGCAATATATCATTAAATTTTATATTTAACTAGCTTCTGTCCTCGAAGTCGTCCACATGGACGCTATAATGCAACTATGTCTGCCATCTAGGGTTACAATATGAAGACTATATTATGTTGTTCCAACCTCTTGTAAATTCACGCCGAATTGAATTTATTCAGTAGTTTTTGTGTTTTGCCCGTACATAACATACAGACAAACAGCCAGACAGACTAAAATTATAAAAACGAGTCACCTTCGGTATTGTTGGTACATTAATAGAAAATACAGCGAGTTTTTTTTTTGGCGCGGTTTTATTTTAAGTAAGTATGTATA
Organism: Leptidea sinapis; assembly: GCF_905404315.1. Taxonomy (NCBI): domain Eukaryota; kingdom Metazoa; phylum Arthropoda; class Insecta; order Lepidoptera; family Pieridae; genus Leptidea; species Leptidea sinapis. The sequence goes on along the minus strand of NC_066271.1, from coordinate 11,743,425 downwards.
TTGTTTAGTGACAGTTAAGAAATAAATTTCTTTTCTATTTAGCTATGAAGTAACAAACAATATCCTATTTTAAGTTGAGTCATTTCGTACCTGCACTTAAAATAATTAGGTATTGGCAATAGAAATATATTGATACCAAGTGAGACTGTAATTATAGAGTATAAACCTATATTTGAATCATTATTAAATAAATTCAGAACGTTATTTTATTTGTTGTAAGGCACAGTTGTAAGGACATCTAATATTACATCAGATATACGTGGGATATTGTAAATAATACAGTTGCTTTGAGTTTGAAACTTGAATCGATAAAACTTTATTTAAATAAGGCTTTAAGGACGGTTTTCCTGTCATGCGGAATATCACCCGCGTCTGGATCTGTTCCGCTACCGCATCCTATTATTTTATACATGTGTTTCCAATTACGCGTGCAGCACGCGCGCATAACGTGGTTTGGTTGTAGTTGTGACATTGTCTTGCGTGCCAGGAGCGTTCTGAGTACACTAGCGGACTAGCATGCGGACTAACTAGCATGCGGGTGGAAGCCCGCGTTACAGGAAAACCGCCCTAACACTTGATTCGATTAATGAAAGTAAAAACTTACATTCCCTCGTACCAGGGACTAAAAGCGAGCTTTCGGTGAAATAGGTGATAACGTGACATAAGTAGGACATTGCCAACCGCGATTGTCACCCTCGCCTTAGGCTCGGATGTCAATATTCCGCGGATAAGAATGACCTACTTTTCTCCCTAGATGCATAATATACTATTATTTTTCCAATATCGCAACACCAAATCAGAATAAAAAAGAATAATGACGCAACTCTACAGACTAATTTTCGGTAAGTGGCTTTTAGACTTGAAATTATTCAAGCCGTGTTCAATGTGTTCTAGTGCAATAATAGGCCTGTTACGTAACGTAAAAAAAGTACACACATATCGCGCGAGTTGAACGCAGAGTTCAAAAATGCAATAGTGCTGGGACCTAATTATAAATAATGACCATAAACAAGAATGTGTCGATAATTTTAAATAATGCTTCAAGTTTTCCATTTAACACTAGCTAGTAACGAGGTTTTTGTTCATATTACTTTTGATTTGAGGCCTCGTTTTCGATCATAATTCTAATCATATTTCGATCATCGTCAATGAGAAATTTGTTATTTTTTTTTAAAAGAGGCAAAAGGGCAAGAGGCTCATGTGATGGAGAGACGTGAGGCCACCACCCTTGGATATCCGCAATACCAGGGATCAGATATATAATTTAAAAGACTAAATGCCTTACTTATTTATGATTGGAGTGATATAGAAGTTGGATTGTTTAAGGCTTTTACACGTTATTTCATGTTAATTTCAATAAATGATGAGGATTATGATGCAATAGGACCACGAAACATAAACAATTTGTTAATTTAAAGTGACATCCCTAACATATGGGATTAATTATTAAACAAATTAAATTTGTAACCAAAATTTATGAACGATGCGGGAGTTCCGCCTCAAGGACGAGGACGGGAACGTTCGAGTGCCCCATCGACCGATTTTTGGTATGACTTGTTCTTTCAATTCTCAGGTTGTGGCTCCATGAAAGATAGACAAACAGACGAAGCGATATATGGGTTCCACACTCGGACAGTAAATTAATTAGAGTTCAATCACTAAGTCTTCGGCTGTCGATTACTACTGCCACTATTTATAACAAAAAAAATCCGAGATGAAGAATTCCAAAATGGTTGCTGTGCAATTAAATAAAATAAAAAGAAAGAAAAACTTTTTGAAAACAAGATTTCATTATGTTCTCGTTAGTAAAAAGAACAAAATTTTAAAAATAATAATTTAAACCTTATAAGAAAAATATATAGGTACCTACAACCCCATATTGCAACCTTTAACGATAATTAAACATCGTCTACGTCACAATAATCCCATATGGTAAGTAAGTAGGTACCTACATACCAAACCCTTAAACTTTATGCTTTGTGTTAAAGTCTTTGCGTTTTTATCACATACCCAATTTTATACTTAAATCAAACAATGTAATACACATTGTGAAGGAACATTAAAGAAAATTTAGCATAATTACACCTTCGTTATTTTTCTTTAACAATTAGAAGTTAAGAACCAATCCATCTAGCACAAAAGTACTCATCAAGACGATTGAAACGAGCCGAAATTCGATGGGGTTGTGTTGTTTCATTGCGAAGTTCCTATGGTCACTTTCCATCTCCATCATCAAACCCTGGTTGCCATTGAAAGATAAATTACTCGTTAAGACGATTTGAACAAGCCCAAACTCTGTTGGAGGTTAGAGGCTCCTTTGAATGCCGGCTAGATTATGGGTACCACAACATCGCCTTTTTCTGCCGTGAAGCAGTAATTGTTTGTGAAGTGAAATTACTGGGCAAATGCGACTCAGCATGTTATGTCTCAGGTGATGAGCGCAATTGTAGTGCTGTTCAGAATTTTTGGGTATTTCAAGAATCCTTAGCGTGTAATGCTGCAATCTAATGGGCAGGGCGTAACAATTACCATCAGCTGAACGTCCTGCACGTCTCAACCTTTATTGTCACAAAAAAAGGTTGTGTTGTTTCATTGCGAAGTTCCTATGGCCACCTTCCAGCTCAATCATCATATCAGCGCCATGTTATCATAATATTGCATTTTCATGCGATTTCAACATTTATGTAAAATTTCAGCTCAATTTAATATTTAATAGCTTGTAAAAACGAATTTTCGCATAGCTTGATATTAGTTAAAAAGATTACCGATCACGCCCATTGTAGGTCCCCGACTTGTTTTTATATTTCTTGTTCTTCTTGTTTTTCTTCCCAAACAATTTATTTGTCATCCGACTATACGAAGCGTTTGAATTATTTTGAGTCATTTTACATTTATTTAAATAATCTTAATTCATTATATAAAAATTTTGTATCACGCATACAAGAGTATTTAATATGACTAATGACACATCATTCGTTAGAAACACCCAAAAATATGCACAGATAGAAATCCAAAAATAAAATCCACAGCACTATTAGGTTCTTCTATCTTCAAAGTAACAATTTTGATAAGTCCATGAAATCACAAAATTCAAAAAATTACAGGAATACTTGAAGAACAATCCGTTTTGGAACAGTTACACACATTTTGAAATTGAACATTACATAAACACGTAAACTAATGTAAATTTTTTACTCGGTAACAGCGTAAGTGAACCGTAATCTTAACCGTCATAACACACGCGCGTCAAAGCAGACCCGATACTGAATAGACGCGGAGCTTGCAAAAGTGACTGTTTTCACACGAGTAGCGAAAGTTTGTTCGCGGATAGTTTAATGACATTCGCTTTTGTATTGGTCCCGATTACAATGTATTACGAATTCAAATTAGTAATCTATGCAAAGTGAAAAATTATACAACATCTTATTTCATATACAAGTTGGTTAGATAATTGGAGAAAAAAACTAGGGTTGTTATGGAGTTAAGTTCTTAAAGCTACAGACTTAAAATATACTACCGTATAAACGATCTGACAACCGATAATTTGCGATCAATTTAGATCTATTTTTGTATGAAAATAAGGGATGGGACGAGCAGGACGTTCAGCTGATGGTAATTGATCCGCCCTGCCCATTACAATGCAGTGCCGCTCAAGATTCTTGAAAAACCCCAAAAATTCTGAACGGCACTACAACTACGCTCGTCACCTTGAGACATAAGATGTTAAGTCTCATTTGCCCAGTAGATTAGATTTAGATTATTAGATTTGTCAATGTGTACGTTAGAAAGTAGTTTAATATAAATTGATATTTTTAATTTTTTTCTTATGTAAAAAACAGGCGTCCTTGTCATTAAAAAGCTGAAATATAGATTAGTAAGTAATTAATTAGTAGTAAGTTCAATATTTTTTTATTTTTCTAAATTATTTAACGGTTTCGTAGCCAAATGGTCTGTCCATCCGTATGTCACAGCCGCTTGTTTCCGAAACTATACCTACTGTTGAAACTTGTAACGTTGTATGATTGAACCCATACCATGGATAGGATTTCAAAAATGATATTGAGATTTCTAATATAATTTTTCTTCCAAGCTGAATAGTTTGCACGAGAGACACTTCCAAAGTAACTTCTAAAATAAGAGAATGATAAAACTAAAAAAATATATGATGTACATGCAAAATTCCACCAAAAATTGGTTTAAACGAAATCTAGTTAGATGTTTTTATTAATACGTCATAAATCATATTATCTGCAACTTAATTTAAAAAAAAACACTATTATTAAAACCGATCAAAGTTACAACAAACTACCAGAACTTTTATACTTTGTTACTTGCTGCTACGGAACCCTTTATGGGCGAGTCCGACTCACACTTGGCTGCTTTCTTTAGTTTATTAACGATGTGCATACCTTTCATTTAGATATATAGATAGTTATACTTATTAATGTTTAAATTTCTTTAAAATTCTCGCCAAAATCTGGCATGTCTCATGCCAGATCACAACACGTCCTGAGGATGCCTCGTGTAGAGGCGAAACACGTATCGAATTGTTTAAAAACAAATATTGGCGGAATTAACACTAAATAAAACATAAATCATTTGTATAATTATGGATTTCCGCAAAGTAACGCCTACTTCAATAAATTTTCTTATTTGTTCATTTGAAATTATGTATATAGTTGGTAAGCCTTAATAAATAAATATGATCACAGCCCTGGTTCGATGCGTCAGTTAAAGCAGCATCTGACTGCAAAAACCAGGCGTATCGAACTTGGGTTGCGGCGCTGGGCACAAAGGATCCGAACTGCAAAGTTCTTAAGAGGAAATATAACCGTGCCTCCAGATTTTTTAAGCGGCAAATCGCCCGTGCGAAGTCTAAGCACGTCGTCAAAATCGGCGAGCAGCTTTCCAGTTACCCGACCGGAACACGCAAGTTCTGGTCGTTGTCGAAAGCTGCTCTTGGTAACTTCAACCAGCCGTCCTTGCCGCCGTTGCACATGAGGAATGACACACTGGCCCATACGGCAAAAGAGAAAGCCGAGCTCCTGTGCGCTCTTTTCGCCTCCAACTCGACTCTTGACGACAACGGAAAAACACCGCCGACCATCCCGCGGTGTCAGAGCTCTATGCCTGAAGTACAGTTCAGACAGAAAACTGTTAGGCGAGCTCTGTTTTCGTTGGACGTCAGGAAGTCGAGCGGGCCGGATGGCATTTCTCCAATCGTGCTTAGAACGTGTGCCCCTGAGTTGACGCCGGTGCTAACGCGTTTATTCCGGCACTCTTATTCCAAAGGCGTAGTCCCTGACTCATGGAAGTCAGCCCTTGTCCATCCGATCCAAAAAAAAGGAGACAGTTCGGATCCGGCGAACTACAGGCCTATTGCTATCACCTCCCTGCTCTCCAAAATCATGGAGAGCATAATTAGCCACCAGCTTTTAGTATACCTAGAGGGTCACCAGTTGATCAACGACCGACAGTACGGCTTTCGCCATGGACGGTCGGCAGGTGATCTTCTGGTATACCTAACACATAGATGGGCGTCGGCTATTGAAAGCAAGGGGGAAGGCCTGGCAGTTAGCCTGGATATAGCGAAGGCCTTTGATCGTGTATGGCACAAGGCGCTCCTCTCAAAACTTCCATCATTTGGGCTTCCCGAGAGCTTGTGCAAGTGGACCTCCAGCTTCCTCACTGGGCGTAGCATACAGGTCGTTGTCGACGGATATTGCTCGAACCCGAAGCCCGTGAATGCTGGAGTGCCCCAAGGCTGTGTGCTATCTCCTACGCTGTTTCTTCTGCATATCAATGATATGTTGGACACCTCCAACATGCATTGCTATGCAGATGACAGCACTGGTGATGCCGTATACACGGGCCATGCAGGTCTCTCTCGGGAAATCGTCGACCAGTGCCGGGAGAAACTTGTGTCTTCTATCGAGTCCTCTCTCGAGAAGGTCGCGGAATGGGGTAAATTGAACCTTGTCCAATTTAACCCCCAGAAGACTCAAGTTTGCGCGTTTACCACTAAAAAAACCCCATTTGTCGTATCACCGCTCTTCGAGAACACTTCTCTTAAAGCCGCGCCTAGTATCGGAATACTGGGTCTCGAAATCTCGAGCGATTGCCAATTCCGTGGCCATCTGGAGGGCAAAGCCAAATTGGCTTCGAAGAAGCTGGGCGTCATCAATAGAGCACGGCAATACTTCAAGCCGGCCCACATTCTAGCGCTCTACAAAGCGCAGGTCCGGCCACACATGGAGTATTGCTGTCATCTCTGGTCTGGTGCACCCCAGTATCTGCTCGATCCATTTGACCGCGTGCAACGTAGAGCAGCTCGAATTGTCGGGGACTCAGTGCTCTGTGAACGGCTGGATCACTTGGCGTTGCGTAGAGACGTCGCTTCATTGTGTGTCTTCTACCGCATTTATCACGGGGAGTGTTCCGAAGAGCTGTTTAACCAACGGTTTTCAAGAAGCTTTCTCCCTCGTACTACTACTACAACTAAAAAAAAAAAAAAAAAAAAAAAAAAAAAAAAAAAAAAAAAAAAAAAAAAAAAAAAAAAATGATAAATACATATCCCCTTATTCATAATAGTCTGCTAACTTAAAGCATTTCTAATTCTCACTCTGTCTTCTTCTATTGACCTAAGTCAGAATGAGAAAAAACACTCCTAAGCGGCTGTGTTAAGTTAGCGGACCATTATGAATAAGGGGGTAAGGAGCTAATGCCTAGCGTGGCTGACTGTTTATGACTTGTCAATGAAAATCGGTGTATCTCCGTTAGAGATGTTCTTCTCTGTCGCACATTTTGTTTAGGTGTCAGAGAGCATTTTGTTTTCTTTTTTTTTTTAAACGAAGTGATGTGACGAACATGACGTGGAGTGTGTTTTTTAGATATGTTTATAGGGGAAAATGGTCAAGTAAGCTCCATTGACCGCAACTTACGTCAAGATATGCGTTACCAACATTTGGAGACTAAAGAGGGAACATGTCTTAAGTCTGTAGGTGTCTAAGGCTTTTAGACAGTTAACCTCTATGTTGGTGCACGCACACTAACACAAACTGATATAGTGACCAAAGTGACTACCAGCAAGACGGTCATCTAGACGCATAAATTATCTAAGGCTGAGATCTATTGAACCTACTTTACATAGATAACACCCGAACTTGACTTTTGCATTGGGTTGTCTTAGTGTCTGAGCTTAACTCAGCATGAATCTTAGATGTAAAGATTAGGTATACAACCCTTACACTCAGCTAAGTTTTACGTGAGTAGTGTGTAAGTAGGCTCTATAGGTCTCAGTCTCATTCGTTTCAATAAATGATTCCACAAGTGGCTGAAAATCCTAAATGGCACCGCGATTTCTCGCGTAACCTTGAGCCATGGTTGACTAGTAATTTCTATAGTGTGTGTTCAATGACGTTCTATAATGTCATTGTGTGTGTTACAAAAAATGCAATTTTTGCAGAAAGAACTTTCTTGAAAGGGAGACTAATTATTATTATTCAGATAAATCATTCCTATGAAAATAAACTAATGGGCGCATTAAAATCAATAACATGCCACTAAGACATATAATAGCAATAGAAATGTTATAAGAGTACGCTTGCAACGTTACCAATATTGAAGGACTTGTGCAAAATAATTAAGAATGGGTATAATTGCAGATTCTGGAAGTCTTCGCAGAAAACTCGTGGGGTGACACGTTTAGCTCGCCTGTCTTTTCTAGTAGCTTCTCATTTAGATTTCTTTATATTTACCTAACATTAGTATTATGAAAAAATAAAATATACGTGCCGTTTAAAAAGATGCATGGTGCTTGTCTGGCTGTGCGCAGGCCACCTTAAATTGTATAATGTTATTTTAAGTAGCCCTTTCACGTTTCTTTTTTAATTGGAGGGGAGGGGGAGAGTTCTGCCATAATCGCCACGCTTGGCAGGTGGGTTTGCTATCGCAGTTGATGGTGATGTTCTCTTGGAAAGATGGTGCTGCCTATCCTCCGTTCTTTTTATCTGATAGCACCATACGCACACAAGATTTATATGATTTAAAAAATGGTAGGTACTTATCAGTTCTTCACTCCATGTCAAAGACCGTTTACGAACTAATTCGGCTTCAAGACCAAGTTTTGTTGCAATATATTATATTATTGTCACTCCCAATGGCAAATTAATATATTTTTATGCTATTTCTATGATATCTTAAAATATTAATATTTAAACACTAGATTATTATTAAAGTTGCTAGGGAGAAAAGAAAACTGAATGTGTAAAAATCATTAAATCTATCAAAGTCCTGCTTAAAAGTATTTTATTGCCAATAAAATTATACTTACAAATTTTAACGAACTAATTATTAAAATCATTCAATATTTTGAATACGAAAGTTTAATGTCTATTGCGCAAGCAATTTTTACTATAGAAAGAGTAAGAGCATCATTCAAGTCCAGTTTTTTTAATATATTTGCTAATACCATTGCATATGTTTATTTCAATTACGTAATCTTTACGAAAATCTTAGGAATTCGTACCAACCTAATTTCCTTAACCTAAATGAATAAAGTGTTTTTGATTTGGACATAGACAAAACCTATGTTTATAAAGCGGTATAAAGTCCATTGTTTTATTATATTGTTAATTAAAAAACAGAATACTGGACTTTAATTAATTTTTAAAAAGTTTATTTTTTAAGCCTATTTTTTTAACTCTATTTAACTAAATCTTATTTTAATGCTTTCGAGTATTAAGGCTCTATACTCTACAGAAAGTATTAAAAGTTTCTATTTCTTCTTAATTTTTTTTGGAGATTTTAAGGTCTTTATTTTTGGTTGGACCCTGACTTTATTTTCATAAATCATATCTTACCTAAACCATAAGTAATTTGTGAGTAAAAATTAAGTCCATTTAACTCTCTCTGTTTGTGACCGATTATGTAAAAACAATATTCAAATAGGTTTTGCCATTTCTGAGGTTACCGTGAACAAACGCACCAACAAAAAGTCCTTTTCCTTAAGCAATTGTTCTTCGGTAACATAAGAACAATGCTTCTTTTGTTTGATTTTGAAAGGTTTATGTGGTTGAGGTTTTACATGCATAACTTTCTTAATGATACCACAGATTGGGAATGGAGCGACCGCCGTCAGGATATTTATTCATTATTGCAACGAAACATAACAAACACATCACTAGAACTGAACAATATAGGAAGAGATACAAAATATAAATATATATATATATATATATATAGATGCGTCCTAACACATGTTTCACAGATTAATAAAATTTTATTGTACGAAATTATAATGTAACGAAATTTTATTTAAAAAAAAAGAAGAAGAAGTTCTTTTCTGTCTGAGGTCGAGGTAAGGGCTGAGACATAAATTTTCGAATCCGTGTTGGTAGTTTTTGACATTCAATAAGTGATTTACAATCCTATTTTGATTAAAAATATTTGAATTTGACGGAGCGACAACCCAATATTGACAGTGTTATGCTGCGAAGTGACGATTACACCATAGTTTGTGAATATTATACTTAGATAATTCATATAGGACCTCTTGCTGCTAGACAACCGATGAAAACAAGCCAGGTTTATTACTTTAGTGTGCGTGACAAGCTACGTCTTACACTCGCAATTTGTATTTCACTTTGTGTTAGTGTGCGTGTATTGCTCAAAATAGAGGATAGCTGTCAACCTCAATTTATTTCGACACAGCTGTCACAGTCTATGTAGATGTATAAATAACCTAAGACATCTATACTAATATTATAAAGCTGCAGTGTTTGTTTGTTTGTTTGAACGCGCTAATCTCTGGTACTACTGGTCCGATTTGAATGATTCTTTCATTGTTGGGTAGTCCATTTATCGAGGAAGGCTATAGGCTATGTTTTTTTTTTCAAAATTAGGGATCCGTAATAAAATTACTTTTTTGTAACACAAGGTGTTAAATCGAAAACCTATTTTTGCGTGCGCTGCAAAAACTATTGACAATAGAACAAAATGATGTACAGGCTATAATATAGGCAATATTTTATTACTTATAAAACTATCGCGTGAATACTTTATATGGCAAAACAACGTTTGCCGGGTCAGCTAGTTATATATAATACTTGTAGTTAAAATAACAACTCGATCAGCGGCATTTTATGAATGCCTGAATGGACAAGTGATCACTTAAAACCATGTGCACGCAATAAAAAAATAAAATAAAAATAAAAATTGTGTATCCCTTCCCGTTATTGAAGTAATTGTACCAGGCAGACATAACACGCAAAGCTATTTATTTTCATTTTAAACGGCAGTGGAAACGTATGATAATAAAACTCTTACGAGTATCACAATTGATTACACAATACGTTGTTTAAGTGCTCTGTTAAAACGTTAATGAGTAGTAGAAAACTTGTAAATGTTAACATTTAATTAATTATGAATGCGACTCCATAGTTTTCAGAACGGAACAAACATGCGCTCGGTGATCTCTACCAAGTTTATTGCTTTATATATATTCAATCATTAAAAAAGTAAAAAGTCGAAAGCGTTTTATGCGCTTTGTTCTCATAGAATGATTCTTAACTATTGACCAGAAATCTAGAATCTAAAATAGAAGTTTAATAAACTAAAAGAAAATTTTTGGTATTTCAAATAATTTGTTATCAAACCTCTTTGATGTTACGCTTGAGTCCAAATGCTATTTTTTTTTTCATAATCGCCATGATTATGAAAAAAAAAAGATTTAATTTTGTAAAATTTGTACGCAACCATTTATCGTAATGTTTTATAGGTGATTTTTTATTATAATATATTAAATTTGCTTAATCTAATATATAAAACTCTCGTGTCATGGTGTTAAAGATTGAACTCCTCCGACCGATTCTCATGAAATTTTGAGTCCATATTGGGTAGGTCTGAGAATCGAACAACATCTATTTTTCATCTTCATTCAATTCATGTCATTTATGTCAATTCATTCAAATTTGTATGATTTGAGTCAGAATTAAAAAATAGATACAATTTCAAATTTTCACCCATCTACGATCAACAGTTACTTTTGTATCGCGATTTTAATATCGGCAATACAACGTTTGCTGGGTCAGCTAGTAATATATAAAAACGCACTGCATTTCTGCTAAAGACATTAAATTCACATGTCAAAGTTAGGGCTCACCTCCATAATTACCGAAGCGTAAGCTATGTCATACACATAATTTAATGGTAACAATTATATAGCACAGATGGCGTTGTACGCTCTAGAATGCGGTCACTTATCCACATGATGAGTAGTCAGAGAAATTTATCCGTCGCGTAATGTGAAAATGATTAGTATCCTATATTTATGCATTTAATTATTACCAAATATATTAAGTGCTCTACAGTAACACAATAACATGATTTATCTTAAGGTTAAATATATTATTTAAGCCGTATTCACCTTAGTTTATGTAATAAATTATAGTGATTACAAATTACAATGGGTTCAAAAAACTCAAAGCATTCAATGAAATGAATTTCAGTAATAACATAATATCTAAAATCATAGTAATTATTTTATATTGAAAATAGGATTTAAACAGTCGCCTGTTAGTGTTATCTAATAGATATGAAAATTCATAATTTTAGTCGTTTGCCGATAAGCACTTATGGTAAAACATTCTAAATAAATATTCACCTCTGAAACTTACCTCACAGTACTTGCTGGGATGGTTTTTGAGTACTTCAGCCTCACCGAGGAGGCACGAAGAGGGCGCTCTCTTCGCGGGCACGTCGCCATTTTAGTTTCCCATACACATCACTCACTTCATAGTTCAAAGTTATCGCGGTGCGTTAGTCATAAATTGAAACTTTTATCATAAAGAGTCATTAGATTAACTTTACTTGCGATAAAGATGATACTAGTTTTTCTCTTAATATAATTCGAAGAATTATTTAAGAAATGTAGTACTACAGTCCACTAAATAACAATTAATGATGAATGGCTTAACTATGCATAAGAGCGACGGCGTGACGGTGGCGCAAAGGCTCCCCCACCACAATTTTTCAATTTTTGCATTCATATTCTAATTTATTCAAAACTCTGTGATACTATAATTGAAACGATAATTTTCCTTCATAGTGTGGAATACGAAAAAAATTAAAGGTAATACGACTTCACAAGTCGATCAAATCAAAATGGGCCAGTATGGTCAAATAAACGGGCTAGACAGGGCTTGAACCGAAGGGCCGTTGTGAAGGAAAGATAGGTGCACACTCTAGAGTAGGCGTTGAATTGCGGAAAAACAATAGTATACCTACTTAATATACACACCAACCATTTTAGTCATGTAAAACTATTAACCAAGTGCATCTTCACCGAAGATGATTTATCTAAGAAATGTGATATCTAACTAATGATGAGCTAGACATGCGTTAAACCATTGGTTTCTTGCGAGTTCTTTGCATTAGCATGTCTACATTGCTTCTTCAATCATAAATATTTGAGTATCAGTTTGAGTTCAACCACAGACTTTATTGGATTCAGGATAATAGTGAGTATGATTAGTCATTTATTCATAGAGAATGTAAATCCCAGACCATGGAGTAAAATTCACAAAAATCAAATAAGAAAGCGTAAACTTACAAAATGTATTAATCAACGATTATTCTTAATGTCGCTACATAGCTGTCATCATTAATCTAATATGGAATGCGGCTTTATCTTTCATTGCAGCAACAAATAGTATTAATAATTTTCCTTTATAATTTGACACATTGCCGTTTACGTACGCTAAATAACTGCAAGGAAATGATGCGGTGCAATCTAACACGCTTCCCGCAGCACCTAGCATTGGGTGTGCAGAAAGAAATTATAACATAAATAATTTATCAGTGATTACAAAAACTGCTGTAAATATTACCGGTGCTTTTCCAATGCACAAAATAACACTTTGCTCGGACAACACTGTTATCGGAAGTGGTATTGTTGAGCAGGCCACAATAACATTATTAAAATGACCAAAGCTTGGCTGCTGCCGTGTCAACATCAGGATAAAATAAAAATATGGCCAATATTCTTATCATATTATTAATACGAGCAATTATTGTAAATAAGGCTTAGATATATATGAGAAAAATTACTAACAATTTTGATGTTATTTGCTTTGTGGTAAATTTTGGTTTTTGGGGGATGCGCCCTGCGTAAACGTTTTACACAGATTTTTCCCGTATTTCTTCAGATATCTCGCTTTCTATTTCTTAACATTATTTGGTCCTAGTGATGATAATATTTTTATGAATTTGATATTCAACCCGAAATTATTTTATCGTATAGCTTTATTGATGTGATAACATCATTATGAATTCTCGAGTGACGCTTTAAATAATAATATCATCTACAGGTACAAACAATTTGTACCTTTTTTGTAGTCTACGTCATTTTAAATAACTATAAGAAAGTAGATATTAGGAAGTATAATCATTATCTCAATCAAGTTATAAAATCAGAGTTGAAATTATATCTATCAACGCTACCAGGAAATGCAACCCGTTTTCCAGATAAAATACTTGCATGAACTAGAGAGAATTCATTAATATTGGAAAGTTTTTGAAATATTTTAATAAATTTATTTTTGATAACATATATTTTGTCAACAAGTCTTAAATTTTTCACAGGCTTAGAATTCCCACGGAGCCGTATAAATTCAACTAATTTAAAATAAAAAAAAATTGCTAAAAAATCGGCAAATTCGCATCCGAAAAATCAAAAAGACCAAGTAAGTTTGATTTAAGATAAAGAAAATCTGATAAAGAGTTGTTTGTGTGACATTTACTGCAGTAACATTTATATTAGCTGTGATTTAATAAGAAACGGATTAAGATACATATATTATATGCATCGTAGAAGGGAATTTATCTGAATTTGGAAATATTTTATTACTATATCAGAGGGGAAAAACGTAAGTGGCCAACCTGATGGAGAGCAGATAAAACTACCCATAGACATCAGCTTTAAAAAAACTTAGTCATGGTCATTTGGAAAGTAGGCCAAATCGGCCTCTAAATAGCTTGTTGTACTAAGTAAGGCTTGATAGTACAGTATTTCACTATGAGCCAACGCCTGCAAGTATATAAAGCGCAAATTCGGCCTCACATGGAAAACTGTTCTCACCTCTTGGTGGGCGCGGAATAGGTAAAAGGGATCTATTTTACCTCTTCTATGTAATTGACTGCATACAACGAAGAGCGACTCGAATCATCTCCAATCGGATGAATCTTTGGCATTGTGTAGAGATGAGGGTTCTCTCTGCATCTTCTACCGCATAAATCTCGGGGAGATCGTCGTGCAGTATTGGCAGCCGAATTTCACCACTAGGCCGTAACGCCAATAGGCGAAATTCCATCCGTATTATATTGAAGTCTGGCATTCTATCCACCGCACATTTTGTAAATAACTTCTTGCCTCGCATAGCAACTTTGGGGAACCAATTACCAGTTGTAGTTTCCCCAGAACCTATATAACTTAGGGACATATAAGCTTAGAGCATATGCCCCACTTAAAGGCTGGCACGTAAGCCCCATACCCGTTTGCCTCGGCTTAAATAAAAATAAAAGAAATATTTTATAACAAGTCATTGTTACATCTTTCCAACTTTGAGGTGGTTCATTTGGCCAAAATTGCTAAAAATAACAAATGAATAGGCCAATTGATAAAAGTATAAACTTAAAATAACTGCTAATCGTCCTTTATGGATATTTTGAAATATTTGCTTTGCAAATTGCGATAGATACCTAATAACAAACTTTATAAATTAATTATTCGGATCTCAATAGTTATTAAAAAAAACTGATTAATTTTACGGCAAGGCTCCTTTCTCCAGAGAAACTAAAATTCCGATATGATTTCAACATTGAAAACGCTAATTAATGAACATTCATTAATTAGGATATTATTACTGAGGACAAAAGAATATTGTTACTTTTGCCAATATTGCAGATATGGAGTTAGTTTTAAAAAATTTTGGGCATGAAACGCGGAAAAAATACAGCTACATACTTACGTACCTATTACCTATATTATATTATATACCTACACATCAATTATTATTGTCACTTATACGTAAATACTCCTAGAAATTGTGAGGTCTAGTACCTTTATTTAATTAAAAGCAACTTTAAAATTGCCTTAGAAAATGCTATAAAAAACTCTATCAAAGGATGACGGTAAAATTGTTTCAATTATCAACCAATGAAGAGATTTAACCAAATAAAATATGAATGTGTTTAACAATAATATTATTCAAGATGTCAAAATTAAGGCGGCAAAACAATCACAGTACCACAGACAATACACAGACCACAGAGTAAAATCACTCATATACTTGCACTCGACGCGAGCGTAAGTAGAGTCGCATCTCACTTGACTAGTGCATTTCTGGGCTAAAGCAAAACATTACGGTACATGCCATGTTGGTACGCTTAGCGTTGAGAGGTGGAGATAGCGTACTGTATATACATATAAAGATGATATCCTAAATTAATTATTTTTATAAGACTTGATAACTAATATTATATATAAAATAATATATACTGTAATCTGTTGTAGAAATGGTCAAAGTACATAAATCTCAAAGAAAATAATAATATTATGTAAAAATAAACGCCATTTAAAAAGCGACGTGACTAAATGAACATATTAATATTGAAAAACAAGTTTCGGCATATTTTTAGAAAATTCTTATTTTAATAAACAAGTGCAAGATATTAATGGGATATCAAAGTCTCTTTTGCGCTGATTTTGCGTAAATATGGCCCTGAGGCAAGCCATTTTGATTCTGTAGAATTTAGCCCACGACGCCCCCTTCACACTAAACCTTATTTAATTTTTTTGTAAATGTGTGTAGGTTTACTCTTTTTTTTTATGATAATAAGGGCCGAGACGAGCAGGACGTTCAACTGATGGTAATTGATACGCCTTGCACATTACAATGCAGTGCCGCTAAGGATTCTTGAAAACCCAACGATTCTGAGCGCGCACTACAACTGTGCTCGTCACCTTGAGACACAAGATGTTAAGTCTCATTTGCCCAGTAATTTCAGTAGCTACGGCGCCCTTCAAAGTGAAACACAGTAATGCTTTCACATTGCTGTTTCACGGCAGAAATAGGCGCCGTCGTGGTACCCATAATATAGCCGGCATCCTGTGTAAAGGTGCCTCCCACTGGTACTCACGATACTTTTATTCATTTCAAGAACTTTGGATGTACATATGAGTTCCAAAATCTCATTCACGTTAATGATTTCAATTGAGACCGAACTGCCACCTCCTGGAGTATGTTTTTCCTTTTTAAGAAGTAAATTATTTTTATCAATCCATTACACTTATCGCGAACCATAAAATTGAAAGTGTTAATCTCATAAATTCTCACAAAACCGTACAATATGTCCCAAATCATAAGATTAAAATATCGTTCGTTTAAAATATGAAAAACATGATGTTTTATAATAACCGTTCCTTTTAACCTGCCAGTTATGTCACCATGAACGCAACCTTAATTCGAGCCTCACCTACTTACTGGTCTCGTTTTTTCGCATAATACCATTTATTTTCTCCTCCGGTAATGTTCCGTGAATACTAGTTATATGCAAATTTAATTATTCTTTTTTTACTTTTTATCGCGGATTAAACAACACGGCGGTTACTTCATAAGAATTTTTTAAATGCAAGTGTCATGAAGGTATGAATGAGTGAGGTTTTGGTACCGTGCGAACATTTAATAAAAAAAGTAAATATTGCGACTAGTCAAAGTTTTTTCTTAATATAATTTTAATATTTGCAACTTGTCTTGCAGTTAATAATAGATATTCTTTTTATTGAAGGGAAAACGGGAGTGCTGTTCACCTGATACTAAGTGATCACCGCCACCCATGTTCTCATGCAACCCCATAGGAATCACAGGATCGTTGCCAGTTTTTACCCGACATGTATGTTCTGCAGCCTGAACAGCTTGATGGATTTTACCTTCAAAGCTGCCGTTAGATTCGTATTAATTATTAAGGTGACACCTGGTTATATTACCGTTTTTTTTAGGAAAGGGTACGTGCTTTTTTAAAGGTCGTATCGCCCTGGAGATACCGACCAAGAAAGCTCACTCCATAATTTGAGTTTACCAAAACAAAAAAAAAATTGTAAATAAGTTGAACTAGAGCTCGATCATAATCCATAATTTTAAAGAGAAAAAGTGTAAGTATTAATTTGGTCATCATACAGTCCGACTCTTGTTTGACATATATTTAAGAAGAACGTAAAGTACAAGTTACAATATTGTTCTTTTTAACTTTCTATATTTCTACTCTATGTCAAAAATTAAAAAGCGCCCGTCGCGTAATATATTGAACCATTGACTCTCACAGCGGAGGACCTGTTCTATCCTCGCCCGCCACGTACCAACGTTTTTTCGATGTTTGAATTAATTTGTTCGTTTATACACTTTATTTACACGATGACAATATTTTTGTCATTCATCTGGTTTCCAAGAATTTATGGCCCGCAGTGAGCATACCATCATAAAATGGTATGTGCTATTAGATAAATTAATTAGATTGTATAAAAATAAGTAATTATTTTTATAATTTTTCGTGCATATTATATCTATTGTTTTGGAGGAGTGTATTTGAAGGCGGTTGTTTTTACCTGACACGGACTACTATGCCCATTTATAGAAATATAATAAGATAGTTATAGAGATTTTATAAGTGCTAATTCCTTGCGGGACGACTCATGAAGTTTCGGAGCATCAACGTGTCCTCGTAAAATTCGACACATAATTTTTAGCTGGTCGCAAGTCCGCCTGACCAGGTAATTGATGTATCCACTACAGTGTATCATAAGCAAATCACACTATAAATATAGTTCTTTAAAGAGGATAAAAGTATGAGATAATCATACTTTTCACTGTAAAGAATATTTTAATGCTTGACACGATCCTAGCACGGTCATGATATGATACCTTTGTAGTGTGCAGACGCCTTTATATCTGACGTTTTGAGACTATTGAATATATTATTAAATTACCCTTTAAATATCCAAGACAGACCATATCCAAGATCTTTCATATTCCTTATTGCAGAATAAATAAAAAAACATTGGACTTAACGCACCCATCATCATCAAAAAATACAACGACGTAAATTCAAAATTTTTTAAAAACCGATATTTGCAACGCTCCGACGTACTTTTTCCTCTTCATTATAAAGCCGTATAAATTTTAACCTATACTTTATATATGTATTATGTGTTCATCTTTAATTGTTACATATGTCAGAATTGTACCTAGTTTATATGAATGTGTAATATATTATGTAATGTTTATGATCCAAATAAATAAATAAATATTATGATTATTAAAATTCAAATTCAAATATTTTTATTCAAAATAGGATGTGACATCACTTATTGAAATTAAAAAAAAAACTACCACCCATTCCAAAATGAATGCCTCAGACCTGAGAAGAATGGGCGCAACAAACTCAGCGGGCTTTTTTTTTCGTCGAATAAATATGTTTACAAAGTAATAAACTTATTATTTAATAGCCTGAGGGCGGTCACTCCATTCCCAATCTGTGGTATCATTAAGAAAGTCATTTATGTTATAGTAACCTTTACCATACAAACGTTTTTTAACAATTCTTGTGAATAACGTAATACTTTTGTTTTGAACATTTTCTGAGATCTTGTTGTAAAAGCATATACATCGCCCCACAAAAGACTTACTAACTCGACTTAGCCGAGTAGTAGGCATCATCAGTTTATGTCTGTTCCTGGTGTTAACATTAGGGTTATGACAGTTATTAAATTAGTGGATTCTATACACTAAGTCAAATAAAGTGATGGCTTGCATAGAAAAGCAGTCTAACAATGCACAGAAGACATGAACAAAGAGTAATCTCAAGATTGAGAGCAAATTGCCAACGTCGTGAGCATATACTGTGAAGATGAACATCTTCAGGAGCGGCGGCAATTAATTCGGTAACGCTTTCACCGTCCGCACACCGCGCAACAACTTGAGATCTTTATAAATAGTTGGAAACTACAATTATGTATGTATGTCTTAATTTCCTCCATAATATCCCTTAAATAACAAGCTCAAATGCGTTATTCTAGCATGTGTGATAGACTTTTTATCAGATTGATTTTTTGATAGTGTTCAATAGTGCCAATTTTTTGAAGTTAATCTTCTTTAGGCACGTTATGATTGAAAATTTAAGATGCGCGCGCATCACTGTAAAGCAAAAGAAACACGGTGAAGTTGGTTCCTAAAAAATTCTGACGTTTGCGATATTCGTTAATTTTTTTTGTTTGGTTTCTTCGTCCATTATTAGGGCAGGCAACGGGTTCAAGCCCATACAGCCGTATTCGTTATTTAATAATTAATTGTCAAAGCCATCTTTGCAAGATATTTACAATATTGTTCTTTCTACAAACGTAGAATAGCAGGAGCAATAAATTATTTTAAGGATTCTTGCTTTGTTACGCCAAAAAAGTATAACTTCTTGCGTGCATACATATTAAGTACCTACAAACTCACTTTTTTCCGGTTCATTAACTTTATACTTAACGTGGGTATGTAACGTATTCCGGGCACAGCTAGTATATTATAATATATTTAGTAACGCCGTCTTGTCAAAATTCCAATACCTAGGACGATTATCTAAATTATATTCTACTTACAATATATTCCACAATATAATAAAACGATCGTTTATCAATTTGCAAGCTAATAATAACACTATCGATATCTACAATAGATTGGCATTCAAAAATAAGAAACTAATTCAAAATTATATATCAAAACACACAAAGTTTTCTTTAACTTGGCATCAACTTCGACTAATTGTAGAAAATATTTAATTTTTAACTTACCACGTTTTAAATATATATGGGATGTGAAATGGACTTCTTTTTTAGACGCTTTATAGCTTCACCTGTATGTTTGTTTGTTTGTAACCGAGTCATTTGGACGCGATTTTGACCCTCTTTAAACGGCCAGATTTCGTTCAAACTTCGTATAATCGAGGACCGATGACAATACATTAATTTGATTGATAAAATATTCAATTTTTCAATTTGAAAAATAAGATTTTTGTTATATTTTTTCATCAATCCTAGATATATGATATCCTAGATGGTCATTGTATGGCACTATGTAGTAGGCAGGCTCCTTTACATAGATTAAGAGATTCATTTTAACTAAGGCGTATATATACATAAACTAAGCTGAGTTTAAGTTTAGCATAGTCGTTAATTTTGTTTTTATAGTCATTTGACAGCAGCTGAGATTATTCTTAGCTTAAGTTAAAACAGCCCATTGCAATACTGGATTTGTAAACAATGATTTATTGCCGGTTAGAAATTGTTCAAAATAAAAAGTAGTTAAAAGACACGCCTCTTATAGAAAACTAAACTAAAATAGAAAATATGTTCTATTTAATATTATAAAGCGTGTTTTTTACGTTTTTTTTTAACTAATATTTGCATTATTAAATAAAAAATTCTCGTTGGTATTCGAAAATTTCCTAATATTAGATAAATCGGTTAAACTTAAAATTAACATCAATTCCTGCCTTATAGACGATATATGAAAATTATATGAATAAACAATATCTTATTTTGCAATTTGGAAATTGGAATAATTTTATCAAATTAATGTATTGTCCTCGATAAATCTACGAAGTTGGAATGAAGTCCGGCCATTAAAAGTGGATCAAATTCGTGCCCAAATGAGTCGGTTACAAACAAACATAAATACAGGTGAAGGTAATATTTTTATTAGATTTGAAGCGTGTAAAAATCTATGAAACTACAAGCATGCAGTCGCCTCTGATGACTTTTATCCGCAAATATTTGATGTCTTATGAAATTATTATTATAAAACACATATTACAACCGTTGCTACCTGCGCCTGCGCCGTTTGGAACGCTATTTGGTAATAGTACATTATCAATATGCGTATCACTCCGGCTAGATAAACCACATCAATTTCCTATGTGCCGTGCAAGTAGATGCTCTTGGGCGTCGCGGGCTAACCTGCCTAAAATCGGCAGGCCGTACTATCAGTCGTCATGCAAGCTATTTTACAGACAAATAGTGGCATGAGCACAGGGAAGACGCCAATGTGGGACGCAACTTCCGTCGACACTCTGGCTCCTTCTCAAGTCCAAGTTACTTCGTTTGGTGCTGGCGCTGGTACTTCAACTGTCGAAGGCGGCAAACGTAAATATACCAGTCTCAGTGTATCTAACATACGTCGATCCTCTCACAGCTCATGACAAAAACCCATCTATCCACTATATACCATACCAACATACCAACGAATTCTTTTGTATTTTGGCCACATAATGTGGTATCTTCGCATAATGCGAATGAGAGTCTGGAGAAATTGATTGTAGTTGGGAACACAAATGGCAAGCAAGCCGATCTCCTACCAGATGAACCGACCAAATAGAAGTCTCCAAGTCCCCGAGGTTTAGCTCCGTCGTCAGGACCACGATGGACAGAAACAAATAGTTCACTCCAAGGACCACTTGTTGACAACCACGATCCTCGGTCATAAGGGATAGACTAGAGAGAGAGTCTCTTACATCTTTGTGTCGTTTGGTGTCGGGGCACTTGGCCTACAAATGTTATGGTTTTCGAATAAAGAATAAGTTCTTATTGCATGAAAGAAATTGCGGGCACGTAGGAAATAGAGTGGAAATTATTGCAATAAATGCAATGTGTGATGGGGCGTTACAAGAAACACATCGAGTTGATGCCGTTTTTGTCTGTTCATCGTCCAGTCACGAAGTAACGGGGTGGGTAACAGTATACAGCTATGATTAATGCTCTCAAACCTACTTACTGCTAACTTTAACTTAAACGTTAACTTAAATAACAAATGTTATGCATGATTATGTTACAACATTGTGCACGTGTTACAAAATATGTATAAAAATAGTTTAAAAAAAAAACTAAAAAACATGCTTTGGTTGAAAAGATAATAGATGAAATTTAAAATGAACATCAATACCTGCCTTATCGAGGATAGATGAAAAAATATAACAAAAATCTTATTTTTCAAATTGAAAAATTGAATATTTTATCAATCAAATTAATGTATTGTCATCAGTCCTCGATAATACGAAGTTTGAACGAAATCTGGCCGTTTAAAGTGGGTCAAAATCGCGTCCAAATGACTCGGTTACAAACAAACATACATACAGGTGAAGCTATAAAGCGTCTAAGAAAGAAGTCCATTTCACTTCCCATGTATATTTAAAACGTGGTAAGTTAAAAATCATATATTTTCTACAAGTAGTCGAAGTAGACGCCAAGTTATATATCAAAAAATTTTAATTGTTTGATATATAAATTTGAATTAGTTTCTTATTTTTTCTTATTTTAGAATGCCAATCTATTGTAGCTTTTTTTTTAAGAATGGGGAGGACAAACGAGCGAATGGGTCCTGATTATTACGTGATGCTAAGTGATCACCGAAGAACAGGGGTGTTACCGGTTTTAATGGAAAGTGCTTTCTTGAAGAGAATGAGAAAGAATACATAGCTCGTATATTAATGCGGATGACTTCCTTATGGCATGATACTGCTACGGCCAATTTTAGGCAGATTATTTGTTGAGAATACCAATTTTGATGATATTTTGTACATGTTGCTGTACATGCGCTCTCGTGTTTGAGTCCTTTTACCGTTCAAGTTTACAATATTACCAAGTGTTATTGCCTTTCGTGTTCGCTACCATACGTAATCATAAATCAAATCAAATTAAAATCACTTAATTCATGTAGGCCACGGAAATGACACTTATGAATGTCAAAAAATTAATTTTTATTGTTGAATATAACGCCGCTTCTGAAAGTGTTACGCTAATGAGAAGAAGTGGCAAGAAACTCATTGTCACTCTTTTAAATCAACATTTAAGTACATTTTTACATTATATGTAAAGTGACATGACTGAGCAACAGAAGTATTCAATTACAATAAATGACAGGCAAAAAACTATTTTGTTTAATGTTTATTTTTATACCATCAATTAAGCCCCACTGTCGCCGGTTGGTGACAAACAAAATCAATACTTTGCATATAATAAATAATTAACGTATCTAAAAAGCTATCTAGCAAACTCCTGATTTAGGAATTTGAATATAATGTTGATTGACGATCCCTATAGCCCAGTGGTTAGTGACCCTGCCAACTAAGCTAGAGTTCCCGAGTTCGAATCCCGGTAGGTGCACACATTTATATGATGAATATAAATGTTTGTTTCCATGGATGTTAAATTGCATTTAAATATGTTTAAGTAAGTATATTATATTATATAAATCGTTGTCTTGCACCCATATATAGCCTGTACGGCTATGCCTAGTTTGAGGCAAGATAATTTGTGTAAGAGTGTGTCAATATTATATATTATACTAGCGGACCCGACAGACGTTGTCCTGTACACACGTCTTAAGTTAGAAAAATCCGCCCGAAGGTTAGGAGTACATCACTAGCATACATAGGAGAATTATTTGTCGACTTATTGAGAAAATCATCAAAATTGGTCCGGCCATTTAGGAGGTAGTTCAATTATGAATTATTAGTTTAGCCGGTTAGGAGGAGTTCACAGTCAACACACGTACAGAAGAATGATATATATAAATATTATCATAAAGATAAACTTACGAGACATCTGGTGTGGTGTTGGCAAGCAGCCGGACACAATCGAGACAACCTCTTGCGGCGGCGTAGTGCAGCGCTAGGGCTCCGTTGTTGGCCCGACTTCCGGTGCTCCCGGAAGCTGTAGGCCCCGCGCCGCCAGATGGCATGGCGCGGCCACACCACCAACCCTCGACAGCTAATCGTCCGCTCCTACAAATAAAACAAACGCGGTAAAAAGATTAGTAAATTGACTGAAGTAGATAGGACTCCACTAGTTTACTTTAGTTATTTCAATAGTATTATGTCCTATGGGGCCAGCCTTTGTACTGCAGAAGCCCTTTCGCGCTATTTATAACCTAGGTCCTCAAGAACCATTGAGAGCTAATTTAACGAAATAAACATTTTAACTGTTGCATCTCAATATATCCTTGATAATGTACTTATATACTGTATGTACAGTTATAAACTTATAACCATAATGTTATGATTTCACCCTATTTAAAAAAAAAAGTTTTTATGAAAATTGAATAATAATTTGAAAAGGTGATATAAGCGGAATTCAAAATTCCACGATTAAAATAACGCCTTTTATCACAAATCACACAACGGGTAGTAAAATAAAGTCATACTCATTAGTCATTAAAAGTAAAAGTTAATACACATGATACTTTTAAATGTTAAACCTTTCCTTATCGTTTGCCATGAAGCGCCATCTAACAATGACTAGTGAAGGCACCACTATAATACCAATCTTAGTTCATCTACTCTAATAGAGATGGCGCTATACTTTTCCTTATTTAATGTGAGTGATCTGAATAGAGCCATATAAGGTTTTAAATGAAATGATAATACTGAATAATTTAGTTAAATAACTGTTATTTTAAAATATAAATAGTCATTACTTCATACGTCATTACGTCAAAATGGTATATACCTCGCGCATCACGTTGACGTCTGGCATTCCACATCCGCGCGTTTTTGCCACTTTGTGGAATCGATTTCTGGCTTCTGTTTTCCCGAACCGATACGATTTAGGGACGTTCAAGAAAAGAGCATACTTCCACCTTATAGGTCGGCAACTCATCTCTTGTTGTTGCGGATGTCCATTGCCTCAACAATCCCCATCCCGTGAGCCTCTTGGCCGTTTGCCTCCTCTTACATAAAAAATAAAGATAGTTGACAGAGTGGTCGTTGCCAATTCTTTGCCATTCATAGTGTACCGCTGCCTAAGGCTCCTACAAGTTAGTACACATGAACAATGTTACGTCCAAAGCTGTTTAGTGTGTCTATCTCTTGGGTAATCTGCCTCTTGCTCCTGTGTCCTCTCTACATCACCAGACGATTGATGGACGCCTCTCTACACCGTGCAACGTTGACAAATAGTATGAAAATGCGACAATGCACAGCGCGTATCAAAGACGCTTTTTGATGTAGATATCTTGGAATATGGACATGTTGTTCTTCTAATTTTCCCAAAAGATCCAGTTTTCTACGGCGCAGATGAATAACATTTTTTTTATGGAATAGGAGGAAAAACGAGCGTACGGGTCGCCTGTTGTTAAGTGATCACCGCCGCCCACAATCTCTTGCAACACCAGAGGAATCACAGGAGCTTTGCCGGCCTTTATGGAAGGTGTACGCGCTTTTTGTGAAGGTACCCATGTCGTATCGTCCCGAAAACACTACACAAGGAAGCTCATTCCACAGCTTTGTAGTACATGGAAGAAAGCTCCTTGAAAACCGCACTGTGGAGGTGTGGCGGTCCCACACATCCAGATGGTGGGGATGAAATCCTAACTTGTAGCGTGTCGTGCGAAGGTGGAATTCGGCGGCAGGAATCAGGTTAAACAGCTCTTCGGAACACTCCCCGTGATAAATGCGGTAGAAGACACACAATGAAGCGACGTCTCTACGCAACGCCAAGTGATCCAGCCGTTCATAGAGCACTGGGTCCCCGACAATTCGAGCTGCACTGCGATGCACGCGGTCAAATGGATCGAGCTGATACTGGGGTGCGCCAGACCAGAGATGACAGCAATACTCCATGTGTGGCCGGATCTGCGCTTTGTAGAGGGCTAGTATGTGGGCCGGCTTGAAGTATTGCCGTGCTCTATTAATGACGCCTAGTTTCTTTGAAGCCAATTTGGCTTTGCCATCCAGATGACCACGAAATTGGCAATCGCTCGAGATTTCGAGACCCAGTATTCCGATACTAGGCGAGGCTTTGAGGGAAGTGTTCTCGAAGAGCGGTGATACGACAAATGGGGTTTTTATAGTGGTAAACGCGCAAACTTGAGTCTTCTGGGGGTTAAATTGCACAAGGTTCAATTTTCCCCATTCCGCGACCTTCTCAAGAGAGGACTCGATAGAAGACACAAGATTCTCCCGGCACTGGTCGACGATTTCCCGAGAGAGACCTGCATGGCCCGTGTATACGGCATCACCAGTGCTGTCGTCTGCATAGCAATGAATGTTGGAGGTATCCAACATATCATTGATATGCAGAAGAAACAGCGTGGGAGACAGCAAACAGCCTTGGGGCACTCCAGCATTCACGGGCTTCGGGTTCGAGCAATATCCGTCGACAACGACCAGGCAATGGTCGGACGTTCCGAGAGGGGAGTCGACAAAGACCTGGTAATATCATCGGGATGTGTAGTCAGTAGAAGATCCAATAAGGACGGCATGTGGCTATCCACATCCGGGAGCCGCGTTGGCGACTCAACCAATTGGGACAGACCATACGCCAATGCAAAATTATGCACAGATCGCCCTGCGTAGTCTGTGGTACGTGATCCAAGCCATTCGGCATTGTGCCCGTTGAAATCACCCAAGACTACGATTTCAGCGCAGGGGATCTGTGCAAGCACGTCGTCAAGTGCCGCTTGAACGCAGCCCATGAGATGATCGGTTTCTGCGTTACCACCATGGGACCTGTAGACACACGCATAGATGCGGACGCGGTCCTCTAAATCTACGCGGAGCCAGAGAGTGTACAGGTCCCTACCCTCAAAATTGCCGAGACGGCGACAGCAGATATCCTCCCTAACGTACACACATACCCCGGCATGAGGCAACAAAATTGTGCTCAATTTTGTACCCGGGGTACGTTAAATATGACGTATCGCTAGGTCGAGATATCTGCGTCTCCGTAAGGAAACACATGGCCGGCTGCGCCGTCTCAAGGTGGAGGTGGACGGCGTTTAAATTGGAGTGAATACCCCTGATATCGCAAAAGTCCACGTTGAGTGTGGAGCGGGGTGCCGTGGTGTTACTGCCTCGTTTGTCCTAGGTCATGCGCGGTTCAGTGTCCTCCCCAGAATACGAAGGGCAGCCCGAGCTAGAGTGCTCGGGGAGGGATTCTCCGACTCTGGTAGAGCCGGTACCCTCCTGGGGTAAAATCTTTTTAAGTTCCGCTGTCATATTCGGGTGGAGGGGGGGGGGGGGGGGGAATGGCCACCGGTCCTCGACACTAACCTATGCGAAACATAGCGGCACTAGGCCGCTACTTCACGCCGGTATTCTGTGTGTAAAATTTATTGATGTAGGCGTTACTGTGCGGAAATCCATAATTATACAGTCTCAGTCTCGTGCCAGATTTTGGCGAGATATATAGCTATAAAATAATCATAATCTAGTCCCAGGCTGTCCGATTACTTAGATATTCAGCTGTGGAGTAGTAGGATCTACGACAGAGCAATTTTTTTATAAAACGTTTAAATTTATTTATAGTGACAGCCTGAACAGTGGCTGGGACTTTATAATAAAAGGGTATGCATTTACCATTTTGAATAAAATATTTCAATTTGAATTTAAGCCAAGTATAGCCAAACACTATTAAATCAATCTTTGATAAAATTACCTCATTGCGATGCGTACGTACTCACTCAACCGTAATTACGTAACCTCGCAAGATGGACATTAACCCATCCGTTACCCGATTAACCTATATTGAAGAACCGGTCCAAATACGGGACTCAATAGTCTCCCACAAATGTATATGTTGAGTGATACCGTTGTCATCCTAAAAGATTATATTTTATGACTTTTTCGCTTATCAATAGTAATTTTATTCATAATAACAAAGCAGAAGAATTATTTTATTTGTTTGTATGGTTAATTGTTGGATCGCGTAAATCTATGACTCCATCAATGAAAGATTCAAAGAAACTGGGCGTCATTAATAGAGCACGGCAATACTTCAAGCCGGCCCACATTCTAGCGCTGTACAAAGCGCAGGTCCGGCCACACATGGAGTATTGCTGTCATCTCTGGTGTGGCGCACCCCAATATCAGCTCGATCCATTTGATCGCGTGCAACGCAGAGCAGCGCGAATTGTCGGGGACCCAGTACTCTGTGAACGGCTGGATCACTTGGCGTTGCGTAGAGACGTCGCTTCATTGTGTGTCTTCTACCGCATTTATCACGGGGAGTGTTCCGAAGAGCTGTTTTACCTAATTCCTGCCGCCGAATTCCACCTTGGTATGACACGCCACAAGTTAGGATATCATCCTCACCATCTGGATGTGTGGCGGTCCTCCACAGTGCGGTTTACAAGGAGCTTTCTTCCACGTACTACAAAGCTGTGGAATGAACTTCCTTGTGCGGTGTTTCCGGGACGATACGACATGGGTACCTTCAAAAAAAGCGCGTACACCTCCCTTAAAGGCCGGCAACGCTCCTGTGATTCCTCTGGTGTTGCAAGAGAGTATGGGCGGCGGTGATCACTTAACAACGTACGGTACGCTCGTTTGTCCTCCTATTCCATAAAAAAAAAAAAAACAGAATCAGTTGACTATCTAATCTGCATTAGTGTGATGACCTGACCTGATAAAATTTTTATTCAAAACAAAACTGAAGGTCGCAAAGATCTGTTCGATTAGATCTGTTAAAAGTGATGTTTTTCAAACCATATATATTTCCAACAATCGACTTACACAATAACTACAATTTGTTAACTATTCGCTAAATATATAAAATTGCCGTTTTATTGTAATTCGAAATACCTACTTCGAATTGACATAGAACCTTCATAGCTTGAGATTTTTGAGTGAAACTTCTTTTACATGGTACCCATGTAGTTCTTCTTTTAAAAATGTGCAACATTCGATTATCGACTTTCAGTTGATTGTTTTATTCAGCTTAGACAAGAAAGATGGCTACTTCGAAAATTCGAGCGATTTTTAAAACTAGTTCTGACGCGGAACTAACTCGGCAGTAACAGCTCGCAATATCAATGTTGCGTCTATATCAAGGCTGCTAATGAACACACAGTGCGATTTTTGTTTAAACACTTTCGTGAGGGAAACTTTGATTTGAAGAACGTACCACGTGGAAGCCCACACAGGTGAATAACAATGAATTGAAAGATATGGTGGAAGCCGATCGGAGCCAAACTACCCAGGAATTAGCGGCATGGTTTAACGTTACTTTACTAACAATATTGACTCATTTGCAACAAATCAATAAAATAAAAAAATATGAAAAATGGGTGCCTCAAGAATTGACTGATCTGAAGAAAGAAACTCGTGCTGTAACTTGTGTTGCCTTGTTGAATCGATACAGAAATGAAGGAATATTGTATGGAACTTTGACAGGCGATGAAAAGTTCTTCTTTTTTTTCTAAAGAAGGATTGTTAAAGAAGGATTCTTTAGGATAACCGTAAGCGAAAAATGTATTAATAAGGACACCGATTTAAAAAATTACAATAATCTTAACTAGAATTAGATTAATTAATTAATTTTTATACTTTTTTGTGCATATTATATATATTGTTTTGGAATAGTGTTTTGAAGTCGGTTGTTTTTTTGTTAAACTTTTTTGACTTTTGATTTTTAGTGAATTTGAAGTACACTAACTAACAATTTGCCTAGATATACTAAATTTATTAATGCAGCAATGAACGTAAGCGCTTTGCAATTTGATTACAGACGGTTAGAAATTCTGACACAGATCGCACCCTTACTGTAAGTCGTTAAGGAGTCCCATTGATCATCATATTCGACTACGACAATTACTTGACCATCACTATGTTATGGTAGATGACTTAAATATCCGGATAGCATAAAAAATATTCGGCCGAGTATCGTAAAATTGCTCCTAAGAATTGAAGAGTTCCGTTACTTTGTCATGGATTCTGTAATCAGAATCGGTTGGCGCGATATTGAGTTATTCGTTAACTTATCATCCACTTTGATATACGTGTGTATAGCAAATTTAAGACTTTTATGGTTTTCTCATGGATGCCATTGGATCTCTGACCACACGGGAAGCACCAGCTTTTAAATAAAAAAAATAATAAAAATCGGTTCACAAAGTTTTGAGGTAACAAACATAAAAAAAACATACCGACGAATTGAGAACCTCCTAAGGAGGACCTTTTTAACCGACTTCAAAGGCTATGAAGTCGGTTAAAAAGGTAATGGGAACTGTTTGGTGGTCTCAGCATGGTGTTATTCACTAAAGCTCTCTTCGATTTGGTTAAGCAATAACGGCAAATGTCTACTGTGCCGAACTCCGAATAATGAATGATAGCAAAACTAGCAGTGAAACAGCCCCGACTTAAAAGGCATAAAAGGCATTTATTTTTTCAAAATTGATTCCTTTAGAATTCTTTTTGATGTCATTTCTAATAACTACTAGATACTACTATCGCTTCGGAGACAAATGGCGCTCTGAGAGAGAAGAAGCGGCGCAAGAAACTCTCCCAGCATTCTTTTTTTGCGCTCTTTTCAATAAAAATATACAATATTGTGCAATCATTTCTATCGCTATAAAATAATCAATCTAGTCCCAGGTTGTCCGATAATTTGGATATTCAGCAGTGGAGTAATAGGATTTACGACAAAGCAATTTTTTTTTATAAAATATTTAAATTTATTTATAGATAATGCCTGAACAGTGGCTGGGACTTATTAATCAATCTTCACTATTATTGCTCCACGATAACGCGAGACCTCATACAGCACGAGAAACTGTTTTAAGTCTACGGGAACTGCAATTAGAAACCATTTGTCATCCTGCGTATTCGCCAGTCTTTGCTACAACTACCCTTTTTATCGTGATTTGGACAATTCGCGTAAATTTTCTTCAAAAAGTTTTCTTCTCAGAGGGCAGTACAAAATACTTTCACACAGTTTGTCGAAGTCAGATCACCACACGTGATCTACAATGTATAGATAATAATGGTAATTAGTTTTATAAAATAAATATGTTAAATTAATAGAAATCAATTTAATGTTTTCAGTTCAAATCGGCAATTACATACTTATGAAATTGCGTACTTAAAGCTTCACCGTCACTTAGGTACCTTTTATTGCCAGCCTGACCCAAAAACGCAGAGTTTGCCATTCGCCCTAGCCCTAACAGTAAAACCAAATTTAAGAAAAAACATTATAACTGCCAATCGGTATACATTTACAATAAGCTTAACAGCAGACTTCATATCTACAGACTTACAATAACCGAAACAAAACGTGTTCTATAACTCTATTGTAATTAAACTATGACGAACACACACACACACTTATATATGTAAATTTATTTTATTTTATTCTCAATCTGTATACGCACCCAGTAACGGGACCTAGTACATCGGCCCTTGCGACTAGCTTGTTAAATTTAATTTCTTTAAGTCAATATTTTTTTTTGGTTATATAGAGTAAGAGGCTAAACGTATCCTCCACCGAATAAAGGCCAGGTTAGTTGGTAACGTAAAACCATGCTAAGTCCAGGCCACGTGTTTTTCCTCTAGAGGAAAATAGAGGAGGTAGATGCTAGACGCTTAAACGAAAGTCTGCATACCCTTTTTTTAATTTCAGTAAAAAAACGCCTATATATATTTTATATATAAAATTCTCTTGTCACAATGTAAGTTACCTTACTGCTCCGAAACGGCTTTATTGATATTTACCAAATTTTATATGCATATTTAGAAGGTTTGAGAATCGGCTACTATCTATTTTTAATACCCCTAAGTGATAAGGGTTGTTCACCCTTAAATTTTTTTTTAAATTTTTGGACAATTTTTTTTATTTTTATTTTATTATCATTCAGCATTAAAAAATACATACAACTCCAAATTTTCACAGGTCTACGATCAACACATATTTTTGTATCGCAATTTTAATATTGTTCTCTTCCATCCACAGATACGCAATAGAGTTGCAAGATGGCAATCGAATATAATGATTATTGTAGTACTATAAATTTTATTTACGATATATTTAGTAGGTCTGAGAATCGGTCGTCATCTGTTTTTTATACCCCAAAAAGTTTTATTATTGATTTTTTTTTTATTACTTTATATGACAATACAACGTTTGCTGGGTCAGCTAGTATCTATATAAAAAAAAATTCGTAATGGATATATTATATAAATAATGACCTACATAAATATTGATCCTACCAACATCAAAAAAAATCGCGATAACTTAAAGAGTATTTTATTTAATTTACGACCCATATAGCCGAATGGTTAGTGACCCTGAATTACTAAGCTAGAGGTCTCGGGTTCGAATCCCGGCAGGTGCAATCATTTATATGATGAATATGTATGTTCCGAGTCATGGATTTTTATATGTATTTATGTATGTTTAAGTCAGTATATTGTATTAAATAAAATATCGTTGTCTTTTACCCATAGTACAGGCTATGCCTATTTTGGGGCAAGATAATTTGTGTAAAAGTGTGTCAATATTATTATTATTATTATATACAGATTTTCCGCAGCGCACAGCAAGTGTCAAATTGATTTTTTTATACAGACAATCTTCACTCAAAAAAGCCTATTACTTTAAACAATTAAATTAATTTGTTTAAAGACAGACTTTCAGCTGATGGTAAGTGATACGCCCCGCCCATTACAACGCAGTGTCGCTCAGGATTCTTAACTGAAGCCAAAATGTTGAGTGTTATCGCAATTGCGCTTGTCAATTTGAGACATAAGATGTTAAGTCTCATTTGCCCAGTAATTTCACTAGCTTTGGCGCCCAAAAGAAGACTCCCACTGATACATTATTTTTTTGTCTCTTTATGTATGTGTCTCAGTTATCTCAACTGAATAAAAGAAACCCTCATGAGAACTTGAAATGAAACGCCCCTATTTTGTAGCGAGTACATCCCACTCTGTCCAAATTTAGAATCTCGAACAGTCTCGACCTTTTAAAAAAGAGAACTCAAAACTCCAACCACTCTGTCCTAAATTAGAATCTCAACCAGTCTCGATCTTTTAATTCAAGAGAGCTCAAAAATCCAACTCCTCTATTATAAATAAAGCGCAAAAATTTTTGAATCTCGAACAATCATCTTTGAATTTCAGTTCTTAAAACTGAAAAATCGCCTCCCTGATCCTTAGTCCATGCACTCAAACCCCAAATGAATCCTACCAAAACACAATAAAAAAAAACTTTTGACATTCATACACATTGACAGTCATTTCAGTTATTTTGATTTGATTTGAACTACGTAATTGGTCTATGATTTTGATTTGATTTGTGCAACATTATATTGATGTATTAATGATTGTATAATCAATGACGCTTTATATATTTAATGGGATTTAAATATATTTCTGATGCGTAAAATTACAATGTTACAACACGAATATGTATATGAAAGTGACAATAACTTAATTATTTATAAGTTACGCGTGTTGAAATAAAATTATATTTACATTATGTGTTGCAAATAGATGTAATGGCCATTAATTTCGTTTTGCTAAATGTCAAGGTAAGGCATCATTGATACTCCTTTATTATATATCGAAAAGTTGATTGGAAATAAACGTAACTGCATCATATGCAATATTATGATGCGTTCAATAAGTTGTAAGAATGAGGTGCAATCTCTTTGAAACCTTTAAGTAGATAATGGCTGGTAAATGTGGAATATTGCATAGACTCAGAATATACTAGCCAAAGAGGATGTAAATACTACGTAATAAGAGGCGGGATTGCCTGAGTACAAATTTAAATACGTTTTAAACAGTAGTAATAACAGTATCGCGATTGGCGACGAAGCATAATCCAGCTATGATTGCAAGCGAACAGTTCCTTAAAACCCAAAGTGGATTTCGGCTATCTCATTTTTTTACAAGACTGTAGCCGTCATCTGTCAATCTATCATTGACTGCACGTTTCATACAATCGAGTAAATCGCTTTTTTCTTAGAGATTCTCGCGAGGCTGATACTAGCTTATATAATATGACCTGACAGTCCGATAAGGCATGACCAATTTTGATTCGTCGATGTGTGCGTTAGTATAATATTTGAATTAATTTGCAAAAAACGAGCTAATATCAAGCGTGGCTGACTGTTTACGACCTGTCAGTTATAATCGATTACATTAACAATACCTAGATTGACTTTCCTTTTCTATCTTGCTGTATCTGCGTTAGAGATGTTCTTCTCTCTTGCATGCTTTGTTGGTCTATACGATATAAAAAAATATGGTTTGTTATTTAGAAATGGAAGTGCATTGTTTTCAGTTTTTTGTAACGTGTTGTCGAAAATGGATAAAAGAGAATTGTGTACGGTTAGGGGGCGTCCATTAATTGCGTGAGGCATTTTTGAGAATTTCTCGAACCCCTTCCCCTTTGGTTAGATATCGTAAGATTTTCCTCAACTCTCTCTCCTCAGGTAATTCATGTTTTGGCTGTGTTGGACTATTGAGAAAAAAAAACAAAAACACAACTTGTTCTACTACTTTTATTGAAGACTAGCAGAGTACTATTTTGTGAACATTGCCGTAATTTAAAATCTCAATTAAAAAATAAATGCTGAACAAAAATTAAGAAAATATTTTACGGACGCATTTATTAATTTATTTTATGGACGCCCCCTTGTAAACTCTTAAACAGCCGCTTAGGAGTGTTTTTTCTCATTCTGACTTAGGTCAATAGAGGAAGACAGAGTGAGAATTAGCAATGCTTTAAGTTAGCAGACTATTATGAATAAGGGGGTATGTATTTGAAAACTTTTAGTAGGGAAAAAGATAATCAAGACTTACAAGATGCTTTAGACATAAACGTTCCAAAATATTTCTCCTTAGTCGTTCACTCTTGAAAGAGTGGTCGTGGTTACATGATGAGACAGTAGGTACACACATGACGTATCTGTGGCGGATATTGCAGCCCTTGCAATGCACCTCCATTTGCCACGTTCTTCAGCGTTACGGTTCCAAAATATTACACGCGCTGAATTTAAAATAAATGACCCTCGCTCGGGTCGCCCAACAATGGTAGAGACCAATTAAATGCTTGGTAAAGTTAAAAAAAAATATTAATCATATCTTCGTGTCAGAAAACGCTTTACAACTGAAGAAACGATTGGTAGTGTATATAGCATTTTACACGATCGCTTAGAGCTAAAAATAGTAGCTCGATTTATAGCCGTGGCTGAAACGTGGCTTCATGTTCATAACCCGGAATCAAAATTGCAGATTGGGAAAAGACAATTCAAAATTTTTCGAATTTCGAACATTTCGATGATCTCCAAACCCTATCAAATTTGCTGGCCCGTATAGGGCGCATAAATAGCAAGGAAATTTATGTTATATATACACATGGAACAAAAAATAAGCTATGAGAGTCTATAGAAGACATATAATACATAGATTCATATCGACGACCCTTTTAGCCCAGCGGTTAGTGACCCTGCCTTGCTAGAGGTCCCGGGTTCGAATCGCGGTAGGTTATACGATGAATAGGATTGTTTGTTTCCTAGTCATGGACGTTTATTTGTATTTATGTATGTTTAAGTAAGTATATTGTATTAAATATATCGTTGTCCCATAGTACAGGTTATGCCTAGTTTGAGGCAAGATAATTTGTAAGAGTGTGTCAATTTTTTATATTATTATTATGTTACATACACACATAATATACTAGCCAATGCATCACCGCACTCGCCGACGAGTGTGCTGCCTATTTATTTCCCAAATGTCCATAGAATAAAATTATATTAGATCATAAACGATCTTCTCTCCTACCCCAAGCATACACCCGGTCCGAGGTTCGAGTCTCCTTAGAGACGACCCGCGACCATATTATTATATATAGCGCTGTAGTTTTGGCCTAAATGGCCCACGTCCTATGTTGCTGGAAAAGCTTTTGATCGAGGGATTCCGCGTATATGGACAATCGAGCCCGACATATGGGCCTTACCATCACGGCTTAAATACGTAAATTGTATTTGCTGTCAAAAAAAAACGCCACAGATACACATTGACGCGATACTTCCATGTTTTTAAATACTGATGAAAGGCGTCACGGTGTCTACGCGCATTTCCGGTACAGTGCGACCTCTATTGACGTACGTCCGCCAATTGGATAATGACCTTTTTAGGGTACAGTACCCAAAGGATAACTAACGGGAAACTTATTACTAAGAACTATCCATATATATTTCATCCATCTATATGTCTATCAGTGCCGGAATAGTAGAAATAAACAATAACAAAATGCAATAACAGCAAAAAATTGACGATGCGATCCCACTAAGTATTTTGTGGGCTTTACAAGAAGCTCACTATTAAACGGAACTGTATCCTAATCGGTATGGAGTTTCGATAACTGTCAGGCAAAGTTTTGTTCGTCTTGGCATATTACATAAATCAGATACTATTTTCCTATATTTACAGTTTTAAATACAAAATTCGACGTTTGTAAGTTATAAGATCCTGTGGGACATTTACCATAATGTCTCGCTAATTTAGTAGAAGGAAATAGGTACTATGTTGGCAATGAGGTTTTATCAAGGAAATGAATTTATGTATTTTTGGCTTACAATGAATAATTGCGTGCATCTGCCTTGGCTACGAAAACAAATCACGTTGTACACATTTTTAGCACAGTGCGCACACCGAGGAGTATTGAATTTGGGATAGTAAAAGTTTAGATAAACAAGAAGTACTAAGCTAAAACGATTGACACTGTTACATGAAATACAATTTAATTTTTATAACGATGTCAAACGATTACAAAATTCAATATTAAAAAACGATTGAAGTGGTCATTTAAGGATGTGTGAATTATAACACTAAATATAAAGAACAAATCCTTTTATCACCACAAAATACACCTATAGACCAGTGCCGAAGCCTTTGAAAATGATAAAAAGTGAAACAAAATAATAGTAGGATGAAACCCATTGGTAAAGGACGAGAATA
Organism: Leptidea sinapis; assembly: GCF_905404315.1. Lineage (NCBI taxonomy): Eukaryota > Metazoa > Arthropoda > Insecta > Lepidoptera > Pieridae > Leptidea > Leptidea sinapis. Next base: position 11,706,591 of record NC_066271.1, on the reverse strand, counting down.
TAACAAAAATTAAGGGAAAAATAAATTACGGGCGATCTGAGGTCGGGAAGTGGAAAAGGGGGGGTGTTTTAGGGTAAAAAACGGTTTATCTCGATTTCCGGCAAAACTACAAGTCCTATGGCAAAATGTTAATTGGCAAAGTTGTAGGTAATAAAGAGATCTACAATTTTTGTAATTACACTTTTTTCACATAACCTCAAAATTTAAGTGAAAAATTCAAAAAACCAAGTTTTTAGTTTTTTATTTCTTTTTTAAAAAAAAAATCTACGAAATTTGGTGAAAACTTATCTTATTATTACGATTAAGCAAATCTATTTATAAATGTAAAAATGATAATGATTCAGTGTTAAATTAACCTTTTTTTTCAATTTTATTGATTTTCTAATCCATATTTTTGCTGCTACTTAATAACAGGTGTGAATTCTTTATGAAATGCCTTTTGTTGGACTTAAATTTTCCTAACATTTACAATTGTAATTTATATTTTTTTTTACAGCATCAGAAAGTAGATATTTCAACGAACAAAAAGCCCCCAAACTTTTTGAAAAAAGCTTATATTTTGACGTCAGAATTTTCGATTGAAAATTAGGGTGCTTTTTTGATATTAAGTTAAAATAAGGCGAACAAATAAATATTTTAAATCAAATAAATTACAGTGTATTTGGGACATGAAAAGGTAAGTTTTCACCAAATTTCGTAGAAAAAATTTTTTTTTGAAAAAGATAAATAAAAAACCAAAAACTTGGTTTTTTGAATTTGGTTATGTGAAAAAAGTGTGGACACAAAAGTTGTAAATCTTTTTATTACCTACAACTTTTCCAATTAATTTTTTGCCATAGGACTTGTAGTTTTGCCGGAAATCGAGATAAACCGTTTTTTACCCTAAAACACCTCCCCCCTTTTCCACTTCCCGACCTCAGATCGCCCGTAATTTATTTTTCCCTTAATTTTTGTTATATTCTCCTCTTTTACCAATGGGTTTCATCCTACTGTAATTTTTTTTGGTTTCAATAATTGTCGACCCTGGTCTACTACACCAACGCTCCATTTTAACTATAAAAAAAAATAACAAAAAAACAACCGACAAAAACACTATTCCAAAACAATAGGTATAATAAAATAAATAAATAAAATAATTGCGTATTTTAATACACTCTAATAAATTAATCTAATTCTAGTTACAATTTTTGTTATTTTTGGAATAGGTGTCCTTCCGCCGCGACCCGCTCTCGCCTCTCGCCTCCTCACGACTCAAGCACATCTCACCTATAACTATGTATGTAGTTACAAACCTATCTTCGATGACACTGACTCCAAAAATTACAATAATCGTAACTAGAAATAAATTAATTAATTATATTGTATAAAATACGCAATTACTTTTATACTTTTTAGTGCACAATATATATATTGTTTTAGTATAGTGTTTTTGAATACGGTTGATTTTTTGTTAAAACTTTTTTATTTTATGATTTTGAAGCACATTGACTAACAATTTGTCTAAATATGTGTGGATATACTAAAATTTTCAATGCAGCATTGAACGTAAGTGCTTTGCAATTTGATTACAGACAGTTAGAAATTCTGCCACAGATCGCACCGTTACTGTAAGTCGTTAAGGAGATCCATTGATCATCATATTCGACTACCACAATTACTTGACCATAACTATGTTATGGTTAATGACTTAAATATCCGGATAGCATAAAAAAGATTCGGCCGAGTATCGTTAGTTTGCTTCTAAGAATTGAAGAGTTCCGTTACTTTGTCATGGATTCCATAATCAGAACCTAACCAAACTCTCACCAAACTATCTTTGAAGTATATCCTTTCCAATAATAAGAATCATCGAAATCGGTTGGCGCGATATTGTGTTATTCGAAAATTTATCATCCACTTTGCTATACGTATGTATAGCAAATTTAAGACTTTTATGGTTTTCATGGATGCCATTGTTAAATCTGGACCAAATTACAATAGAACCAGGAAGCAGCAGCTTTCAAATAAAAAAAGTATTTTCAAAATCGGTTCACCCAGTCGAAAGTTTTGAGGTAACAAACATAAAAAAAAGAACATACCGACGAATTGAGAAAGAACCTCCTCCTTTTTTGAAGTCGGTTAAAAAGATACTTATGACATAAAAACTTTAGTTATGATTATTATATCCTGGGCCTTTATTAATATTTTCAACAATTATGTATAATTCTATAATTTGTTATAATAATAACTAATTTTTCAATAAGATTATCTTATACCTTGACACGACTCATCATTTTCAAGTTTTTAGGGATCCCTATTTTATTTGATGCCCGCGGTGGTCATACACCAACAATACACCACCACCCCACTTACAGATACTACCAGATCTCGCAGTAATAAACATTGACCCATTCCTTACGACCTTCCCAAGCTCATACTGGCGTAGTGATGGTACAAGCACATGCTGCAGAAGGCACTAAGGGTAGTCACGGGTTATCTTAGCAACATGAGTTAAGAAACACTCCGAATCAAAAGATTGCATATCTTTAAAATAATACCCACCTAAAATTACCGGCGCGTAAAGAAATATCAAGCGTGTCGAGATCTTCCTCGTAGTTGTGGCACAGTTTGAGCGTAGAATTCCTGGCTTCATTAATGTCAAATAATACAGTTCCATCAGTAGCTTTGTCTGTCATAACACTTCGGTAGGACCTGGTGCCGAAACTCGACGTTACTGAGACCGCGCGAGGGAACTTCCTCGCCGGAACATTGGCCTGCATCGCTTGCGCATGACGAAGCTTCTTCCTCACATACCTCCGCATCCTTAACGACAGCATCACCCTTATTTTTATATGACGCTTTATATTTTTATCGCAACGGAGCTGTTCTTTCATTCTTCGCTCCTTCTTCCTTCGCCTTGGCACCTCATCGATTCTTTCTAGAGTGAAGTTTCTATCGATTAATCGATTCGATTCAAGTGTTGGTGATCTATTGAAAAAGTCAGAATTATTACTTTTCCACGATTTACTTAGCGACCAATTCTCACCGCAAGCATATTTCATTTGTATAGGCTTCTCGTATAAATCCTCGTCTAAAGCTGTCATACGTCTTGATATCAAAAAGTTATCTATGTTCCTACGAATAGTACTGTTCTGCGAACTCACTGTAGTATTAATAAGATTTGAGTTAATAGTTTCATTTTTTGTATCGTTTGATTTTTGTGTGTCAGTTTTAATTTTAGTTTTACGTTTTGCAAGGGTCATTATACGCCTGCGCATCGCAGACATATTAGTCAGTTCGCTTTTTAAAAAGGGCCCCTTTTTATCTGATGTCATATCTGGAGACCAGGCCGCGTTGTCAGAGCAACTGCAAAAATCCTTTATAATTCGCGCTATTGCGCTACAGCTGCTTTCTTTGGAACGGTCTTTTGCCATTTTTCCATAGCGCTCAGGCGTCAAGTCAAAAAGTCACAAACCCAAAATGTCACTGTCACTGTCACTTTAGGAACTAATTTGTCTATGATTAATTGAGTAATTAGTTGGTTTTCAAAGTTTCTGTGTTCACATTGTTACGTTATTGTTACGCAATAGAGTTTGCAGCTGCGAAAATAAAATCTTCTAATTAGGCAACATTTACCGTTCTATAAATTTAATTAGCCATAACTTGCGTCTCTTCCGCTATTTTTTAAATTAAAATTCGTGATTGGTGTTGGTAGTGGTTGGACAACAAGTATTCTTTAGTTTTTTTTTTTAATTTTTCCTTTTCATTGTGGCTCTAGCATTGTGTTATTTCCATAACACTTTCGATTATTAAAAAGAACCGTTATATGTTTTTATCGATAAAATCGCGTGATACACGTTCAAGAATATTGTTATTCGTTAAAATTGCTAACATTCTCTCGCATGTATTCATAATTCTCATAAAAGTGAAAAGGATTTGAGATTATCAGCATCTAGTTTACAATTAATTAAAATATTTATTTTTAATTGTTTAGTAAGATAGCTTGATTGCTATTATTTGTTTTAATTCTATTTAACACATCTTAAGGTTTCCTACTAAATTTGTTTTGATTATCAGTGACATTCTGTATATCTACTTCTAAAATGGATGCAATAAATCTATATTTATATCAATTATTATTTAGTTCACAACAAAAATGGACAAAATTAATAAACAACTATGATAGTTTGTATATTTTGGAATAGATTTCCAATGCAATTATATTGTAAAGCGAACCTTTTACTCTTTTGCTAAAGTTAATAATAAAAGAGTGGATTAACTTTCTATCACATGTAACATGTAAATTTTAATCACTTAATGAACAGCAATTATTATCACGACGCATGGTTTACTTTGCATTATAAACGGCGAACAAAAAGTGACTTTTTTATTGACCAATCAACATAGTCGCAAAGTGTACAGCAGAATTATGCAAATTCAATGTCAACAAACGTTGTATGACGATCATACCAAAACAATCTTCCAACACGAAATGAAAGGCGGTAATTATATATGTATGTGCATGTAGACGATATCGCGACGGTTCTCAACTTTTTGCGCACATTTTCTACTCAACTACCATAGACAAACTTTTTTCTCCCATAGACTGTTGTAGCTATTGTAAACAATGGCTTTATTAATTCCGATACTAAGTAACTATTTAAAAAAAACTTAATATTTTATCACGGTGTCAAATAAATAGCTTTCTGTGGTCGTTTACAATTAATTATAATATAAGTATACATATAAAAACCTGTCTACGCTAGGCCCGTCATAAACCATAAGCTTATAGTAATTAATTATTTAAGGTATTTATGATATTCAAGATACGAATTTTTATTCGCTTATGCAATACATAGTTTCACATTCACTCTCACTTTACAATGATGTAAATTCACTTTCGTCCGAACTTGTTCGACAGCACCATGGCCCGTGACATAAATTAAAAAAAAACTGTCACAAATGCGCGCCAAGATTTACCGCCTTCGCGCGGTTTGTTGATCGTCAAGAGCAGTACTGCCCGTAAATGTCGTAATTATGTACAGTTGACCATGTCGAATTGCGCGTGTGGAGCGACTGTGCGGGCACCGGCCTCACTCTTTCTCCCATTCCTACATAATCGTTAGTTCGAATGAAATAACAATCAACAAAGCAGCGTAATAGAGATGTTGATGTCATAGACAAATTTGCGTGGGAAATTGGAAAATAATCAGCAATAGCCAATTTCTTTTAATTGTTTGATGATTCTTTAATTTATTATGTTTACTTGGCTGTTTGACTCATAAGCAATGATTATGCAATAAAAAATGCTAAAATTTCCGTGAAAAATTGGAAAATAATCAGCAAGAGCCAATATTTTTTAATCATTTGATGATTCTATAATTTATTATGTTACTTGGTTGATCGATCGATTCACATTTCTCTCGATCAGATCAGATCGATACAAACGTAAAAATTGCCACAGTCAAGAAATCTATAATTAACAAGATGTATGATCATATTATGTTTTTTCTTTTATATTTTACAATGACCCGCCAACCGAAATTTTGATTTTAATATCTATAAAATAAATATTCCGATTTTTCTTTTATCATATTTTGTATATTATACTACGATTAAAAATGCCATTAATTGAAATATTTTTTCACCTCACGGAAAAGAAATACTGGCCGTGTGGAAGAAATAATCGAAAACATGATAACCTCATTAGATTTTGGCCATCAGAGTTTGTTTAGACAAATCAAGTAATACATATCATTAATAATTTAAATGGCTGTCTGAAGCATCGACCGGTTTGCTTGCACGCGTGCAAAAGTAGTTAAATACTAAAATATACACATAAAAGTGAAATTTGTTAGAAACTTATGGAGATTCAATTTACATAAGAGGAGTCACTTCACTTTTTGTGATACCAAAATGTAACGTTAGTACGGTGTCTTGCATAACATTGTTCATTGATAACGAGAAAGCAATATTAAAATATTAATAATTAACACATAAAATATTCTTAGCTCATTTTAGCAAACGAATTTTAAAAAATATTTGATATTTATTGTAAAAAATTTTTATTTTTTATAAAGTCACTAAAGAAATCCCTCACTTCTGGGCTTAACTTAAATTTGAAACCAAAACTTATGAACGATTCGGGACTCGAACCAGCGACTGAATTACGCGCAATGGTCCGTATTCAGAATTTTCAGTTACATACATTCGTATACGTTCTGATATGATGATTCAATAGAATAATCGTGTTATAAGTTATCGTCCCTGGTTATAAGTACTTTTTCAAATCTATACTATTATTATTAATATTATAAAGCTGCAGTGTTTGTTTGTTTGAACGCGCTAATCTCTGGTACTACTGGTCCGATTTGAATGATTCTTTCAGTGTTGGGTAGTCCATTTATCGATCAAGGCTATAGGCTATGTTTATTTTTTTCATAATTAGAGATCCGTAATAAAATTGCTATTTTGTAACACAAGGTGTAAAATCGAAAACCTATTTTTGCGTGCGCTGCAAAAACTATTGACAATAGAACAAAATGATGTACAGGCTATAATATAGGCAATATTTTATTACTTATAAAACTATCGCGTGAATTATACTTTATATGGCAAAACAACGTTTTCCGGGTCAGCTAGTTTTGTAATAAAAATATATGTCAAGCTCAGTTACTTTAATTCCTTGTTAGCCACTTGCATGTTTAGGTCTTGTACCCTTTTCACCAACTCGTAACTATTAAATATTTGCAATCTCACAAATATTTTAATAGTAATTGTTATATTCTTTAGCGAAGAAACAGTGTAGCATTACCCTATTCTAAATAAGTTGAGTAGGTAGTAATTATCAAATGTTGATAGCCATTGTACACCAGTGCTGCCTTTGATAAAATGTGAAAAAAATAAAACAAAAATGAAAGGAATTATAAATTGCGAGCTATCTGAGGTCGGGAAGTGGAAAGGGGGGGGGAGTGTTTTAAGGTAAATAACGGTTTATCTCGATTTCCGGCAAAACTGCAAGTCCTATAGAAAAAAATCAAATAGCAAAGTTGTAGGTAATAAAAAGATTTACAACTTTAATGTCCACACTTTTTTCACATAACCTCAAAATTTATGTGAAAAATTAAAAAAAAAAAAAAACATTTTACTTGTAACAATGATGTTATTAATAAATGATTTGATTTGATTTTGACTTTGTTATGATTGTTACATATACCAATGGATATTAACAGCACCGGTGATCGCCTTATTCTGGAAGTGTTTGGATAATTTCGATGTTACTCTCTTTGCATTGGCTCACAATAGATCACACTGGTCGCAGTGAAACAGGACTGCACTCAATTGTACTAAAGCCGCCGTACAAACCATAACCATACTATGTGAGGCTCCTTTTCACAGGATGCCGCCTATTTCTGCCGTGAAGCAGTAATGTGTAACCATTGTTGTGTTTCGATTAGAAGGGCGCCGTAGCTAGTGAGATTACTGGCCAAATAAGAATTAACATCATATATCTCAAGGAGACGAGCGCAATTGTATTACCACTCGGAATTTTTGGATTTTTCAAGAATCCTGAGCAGCATTGCATTTTAATAGGCAGGGCGAATCCCTTGATTGATGAGAAATGACAAAAAATATCTTTCTTTGCTACAACACCTATGTTTTTTATGGTGTTGAAGGACAAACTGTATGTAATCACCGCCGCACATACTGATGTCCAAACACAACAATGTAGATATTACGTAAAAAAGACGAACTAAACATTTATTTCCAGCACTGATCTTTATCATTCAACCATTGATGAACATCTTTAGAAAGCTGTATATTGCGTTCTTTTTATTACGTACGAGACAATATGTGTCTTACAATGCTCACTTCTTAGGCTTCCGAGATCATAAGATTGTTGTTTATATTCAGTTAACATGACTTATGTTAAATCACGACTAAAAACCGTTAAATTCCAAGTCATGCCTAGTAAGTTTTTTTCGAGCAGGACTTTTAGCTGATGGAAATTGATACGCTCTGCCTATTACAAGCAGTGCTCAGGATTCTTGAATAGCCCCAAAAATTCTGAGCAACACTACAATTGCGCTCGTCATCGACATAAGATGTTAAGTCTCATTTGCCCACTAATTGCACTAGCTACGGCGCCCTTCAGACCGAAACACAATTATACTGCTTACACATTACTGCTTCACGGCAAAAATAATCTAGCCGGTATCATGTGCAAAAGGAGCCTCCCACTAGTGAAGCTCTACATCCGCTTGGTTTTAAGGCGAAGGGTAAACAGAAAACATGCAAACAAGATGTTTTTAGACAAGTTTTGTGGTGAAAATATAGGATTTGGAGCTATGAACACTACTTTATCCTATTACACATACCCTTAAGTCTTACTTGTAGGTTGCTAATGCTTATTGTTGGTTAAAGTTAGCACTCCAGAAAATTATTAAGAACTACCAGTTTTCTTTGCAGTTAAGTTTAGTATACTACTATCATAAAAGTTGTCCTTATAGATTTTACTTTTTTATGTAGGTACATTTATTCAGATAAGTAATCAATAATGAGGATTGTAAGCAATTAAGCGCCTGTTAAAATGTTACATTTTCGACCCAAGAATTTAGAAAATTTGGCTTTGTTACATAGGAGCCGTGAACTCATATCGCTCAAGGTCGCCGGCATTTAGTGTCGCCTTAAGTGGTATTAGTTGAATGTTGGTGACAGAAATAGATCCGGCTATCTACCAATAATGGCCGAATTGGTTTAGTATTGCAAAATAAACACAGTAAATGTGCGGATTTTTATTGTGAAGAAGAAGTCACTTTTAGGACACAAAAAGGGTCGCAGTTCATTATTTTCGGTAATAATATTTACTCTATTGTAATTATGAATACTTAGTCAAGAAATTATTGTAAATTATAATTCGTCAAAAAGAACCCAAATTCAATGAGACTGAGAAATTGCATCAATAGATATATATATATATATAATTATAAATTTCAATTTATTTTCAAAACTTACTTTCAATAATATATTCATCAAACAAAAACACTATTTCACACATTGAACTTTTCACTAAATCCATTTAATTTCACTTGTAAAATATACACAGCACTTATGTTGTACTATAAGTCAGCTGTATAGCTACAGATATACTGCTGTAAGCATTTCGGAACTCACGAGATGTCGCCGATTCAAAAAGTGTCCACCTATATTTTTTTTTATTTATCGCATGCGCCAGTCATGTCCATTCGATCCAAAAAAAAGGAGACAGTTCGGATCCGGCAAACGGCAGGTGATCTTCTGGTATACCTAACACATAGATGCGCGGCGACTATTGAAAGCAAGGGGGAGGCCTGGCAGTTAGCCTGGATATGGCGAAAGCCTTTGATCGTGTACGGCACAAGGCGCTCCTCTCAAAACTTCCATCATTTTGGCTTCCCGAGAGCTTGTGCAAGTGGACCTCCAGCTTCCTCACTGGTCGCATACAGGTTGTTATGGGCAGATATTGCTCGACCTCGGAGCCCGTGATTGCTGGAGTGCCCCAAGGCTGTGTGCTATCTCCCACGCTGTTTCTTCTGCATTAAATGATATTTTAGACACCTCCAATATACATTGCTATGCAGACGACAGCACTGGTGATGCCGTATACACGGGCCATGCAGGTCTCTCTCGGAAAATCGTCGACCAGTGCGGGAGAAACTTCTATCGAGTCCTCTCTTGAGAAAGTCGCGGATTGGGGTAAATTGAACCTTGTCCAATTTAACCTCCAGAAGACTCAAGTTTGCGCGTTTACCACTAAAAAAACTCCATTTGTCATATCACCGCTCTCCGACAACACTTCCCTTAAAGCCTCGCCTAGTATCGGAATACTGGGTCTCGAAATCTCGAGCGATAGACAATTTCGTGGCCATCTGGAGGGCAAAGCCAAATTGGCTTCGAAGAAACTGGGCGTCATTAATAGAGCACGGAAATACTTCAAGGCCACATTCTAGCGCTCTACAAAGCGCAGGTCCGGCCACACATGGAGTATTGCTGTCATATCTAGTCTGGCGCACCCCAGTATCAGCTCGATACATTTAACCGCGTGCAATGTAGAGCAGCACGAATTGTCAGGGACCCAGTGCTCTGTGAATTTCTGAATTTCTGCCGCTGAATTTGACCTTAAAAAAGGCATAAAAAGGCATTTATTTTCTCAGAATTTATTCCTTTAGAATTCTTTTTGATGTCATTTCTAATAACTACTAGATACTACTACCGCTTCGGAAACAAATGGCGCTCTGAGACAGAAGAAGCGGCGCAAGAAACTCTCCCAGCATCCCTTCGCACGACACGCCACAAATTAGGATATCATCCCCACTATCTGGATGTGTGGCGGTCCTCCACAGTGCGGTATTCAAGAATCTTTCTTCCACGTACTACAAAGCTGTGGAATGAACTTCCTTGTGCGGTGTTACCGGGACGATACGACATGGGTACCTTCAAATGAAGCGCGTACACCTTCCTTAAAGACCGGCAACGCTCCTGTGATTCCTCTGGTGTTGTAAGAGATTGTGGGCGGCGGTGATCACTTAACAACAGGTGACCCGTACACTCGTTTGTCCTTCTTTTCCATAAAAAAAAGTCATGTGCAGGTGACGCGAACCCATAAGATTTTCCTCTACCAAAAAGTGCCCAACGCGGCTAAAGAAGTTTAGTTTACACTTCAATAACTACATTCAAGCAATTGAGAACATTTTTCATTCAAAATTTTGTATATCTCGGTTTTGGAATCAATAGTCTTTGACAGGGGCGTCGCGACCGCCTTATCTGCCGTATTTATTGTAATACCGTAAAAATTGATAAAAACTTTCCGAAAAACAGGCAAGGAGTGTGTATATATAATTTGAATTGAGAAATCTTCATCCTTCATAAGGGCCCCAAGCAAAATTTAATACGGGGCCCCGCCAAGGCAAGCTACGCCCCTGGTCTTTGATGAATGATCGGTCTTCAGTCATGAAGTCAGTCAAGCATTATATTCACGGCTCCATTGGTGCTGAAAAACGCAACTCAAGTCACGATCGAAGACAGACAGACAAAAACACTAAGTGCTCTGATTTATTAACGCTTATTATAATTAGTGGAGTGAAATTTGCGCGACAATGTGTGTAGGTTTTAATTATGGCAGGTGACTCCCTTTACTTCCTCGTGTGAATATTACAGTTCCGTAACTAATATTCAAAATAAGCAAAATAGAATAAAAAAGAAATTAAAAGTAACGATAGTAAATATATACAAAGTAAAAAGAATAAATAAAATAAGTGTATATCATACTACAATGCTGTGGAATGAGCTTCCTTGTTCCGTGTGTCCGAGAAGAAACGACATGGGTACCCTGCGAAAAAAGCGCGTACACCTTCCTTAACGGCCGACCACGCTCCTATTGTGAGTCCTCTGGTGTTGTAAGAGAATGTGGGCGGCAGTGATCACTTAACACCAAGTGACCCGTACGCACGTTTGTCCTCCCTCCTTTTCCAAATATACTAGCTGTCTCGGTAAATGTAGTTTCGCCGTATCAATTATTTTAGTTCTAGACTATATTTTCACCGACTTATTTTGCATATCCGACTACCACGGATTTTTAAATTTCTGGTTTAAATATAGCCTCTAATACTCACATAACAAGTGGCTTTCTATTGGTAAAATAATTTTCAAAATCGGTTCAGCAGATCCCAAGATTATTCCCTAAAACCTCACAAAATCACAAACTTTACCTTTTCATAATATTCTTTCTAAGTTCAAATAGTATGCATAAATGATTTTGTTTTATTTAAATGTGTATGGATGAGTAATTAATCAGGATACTGAGGTGAAAAAAGCAATGAAGAATTTACTAGCTACAAAAGGTGCAGAAGGAACCTCATACTATCAAACTGCACTAGGAAAAATCAACTATGTAAACAGGAACCACAGCAGACAACACAGCTGTATATCGTAATAAGCCTGCCCCACACTCGACAAGTGGCATGGGGAGGAGCGATGAATGTAGGGACTAGGGAGAGACATAGTGTGGCAACATTTCGCGTACATCGTGCTCCTCGTCGTGCCCACCGCTCCCTATTTTGTCGGTATTTTGAGCACGAGTCAATGGAACAAGTGCGAAGCGTCGCGATTATATGCGCGAGTGTGGGTGGAGACGGCGACGACGTTGCGACGTGAGGAGCATAGCATTGAGCAGCGCAAGAAGGATAGTGTGGTGGGCCCATAATTTTAACCTTTTGTTGATAAAGATTTTTATTTCTAAGAAATTTCTGGTTCAAATATTGCATTGAAAATCATACTATAACGGTCATATTGAAGTGATGCTCTACATTTTATAATATTAAAGTCAATAATATCCTCTACTTCTACATGATTTTAACTTCAAATATTGTGATATTAGGAGTAAAACGATAACAGCCATCGCGCAGAGTTTCATTCTGGTGAACTTTTCTATCGAGTAAACTTGTTTGAATCCTGTTGCGGCTGCTCTTGAATCTGTCGTAAACTTAAGGGGAAGAGTAAGCAGAAAACACGCAAACATGGTGTTTTTAGACAAGTTTTGTGGTGAAAGTATAGCATTTCGAGCTATGAACACTACTTAATCCTGTTACACATATCCATCAGTCTTATTTGTAGGTTGCTAATGCTTGCTGTTGGTTATAGTTAACACTGCCAAGCCTTTTTGAACTACCACTTTTCTTTGAAGTTAAACAAGTTTTTTGGCATGGCGTGACGCATTTTTTTGGTACTTCTTTCAGAAAAGTTATTCTTATAGCTTGTACTTTTTTGTGTAGGTTCAGTTATTCAGATTAGTAGTGAATAACGAGGATTATATATTAATGAGGCATATAAACTGTTTTCCACTCTAGAAATTTGAAAATAGTGGCTTTGTTACATAGATGGCGGGCCGGCAGCCGTGAACTCATATCGCTCAAGGTCGCTGGCATTAAGTGTCGCCTTAAGGGCCTACCTTCAAAAAATATCATAAATTTTGAAGTCAAAAATTATGATATTTTAGTCATATATCTTAATAATAATCCCAATAGCAGTCAACATGATAAGAAATAGAAAGAAACAGCATATTGGCCCTTAAGGTTTTAAAGAATAATAAGACGAATTCTAGACAAAATTGTGGGGAACAGCTAGAGTTGCTAATCGTACACTAAAAAAGAATACTATAATATATCATGTAGAACTTAGACTTGATATATCATGATATGTCATGGAGCACGCTAACATACTGTTTTTTTAAAAACTGACTTTGTGACTGACATGCCCAAACATACTTTCTATTTACTGCAGGTTGGTGGTACCCAAAACCCTTAAACACGGATGTTACACACCGCAGCAACAAAGAGTATGTAAAAATATGACAAGATTTTAGCAGATAATTATGTTTTTAAAATTTTAAATTAATTATACTTGTGTGTACTTTTCAATTACTTTCTCTCAAACACTACTTCTACCAGAAGATGTTGACAACCCTACGCAGAATATTTACTAGAGTCAGTCAACAGTGACCAAGTATTCAACTCAGTTTTACTTTCGATTTAATCTGAAGCACACGAGACAACTTCATAATATAATAGTTTTTGTTTTAACAACAGCATCAAAAATACTTTTAATTTCTAGACTCCTTTTTGTATGGAATGTTTGTCGATACTTTTAAGTCTGCTGGTGATACATGGCACATAAAATTATTGTTGAATATTATTCTTATGACATTATAATAGAGTTGAAAGAATAATAAATAACCCATGATCAAGTAGATCCATGTGGTCACGGATTCATATTTATGTATTCAAAGGCTTCATAATAACAATAATTTAAAATGAGCTAAAAAATATTAATCCACCTTATTTTATAGGGAATAAACAAGTTAGTATACCAGTCACATATATTTAATTCTCACACTCAAATTTACTGACTAAAATTATACCAAAACACAATACCAACATCTGAACACACTGATGATCAAACATACGTGACTCCTTCCGGCGGAAGCTCTCCACAAGCCATATTAAAAACAATGTCACTACAATATACCACATAGCAGAGTCACGACCTTACACAAAACAGGTTAACACTACCATAGAGAACTAACACAATTAAAATTGTCTAATGGCGCGACATTCGAATTCCGAATCGTGTGGTTTACTTCAGAACGCGCGAGTTTCAAACTGTAAACGGCGCGACGTTTAAATTTCGAATAACACAGAGTTTCGCGCGCTCTGTTTACAGATAATAACTAGACAATAACATCTTATTCAAGCGCTTGTGAAAGCAAGTATTGAGATGACGTGCGCTTGAGTTCGTTGATAGTTAATAATGCGTTTACAGTTGGAAAATACTTGTAGTGGGCGAACAATTATAAGTAAGCAGAGCTTTGTATGTCAGTTGTGATATCTCTTGGAAATGATACATGTATTATGTTTTATGATAATCTAATACCAATGTTAATTTTATTATTCCCGTAATAGTACGATACTACCTGTTCTAAACTAATTAATACTAGGTACATGCAAAATAAATTTTAAAAATTTACTTAATCGTTACTTTAATTACGAAGCAAATACTTTGATCACTTTATAGTGATTTTAAATTTTTGTCTAACGCTTGGAAAAATATTTAGATGGGGCTAGTATATAGGTGGGCATTTTAAAGTTTTTCATGTTTTTTGTTTTAATGGTGTGATAAAAACTTTGATATATCATCAGCTATTTAAGTCTTGTGAAAACATGTATTGTAGACATGCAATCTTAGAATGAAACTTTAGAATATAGCGACTTACTAAAGGAATTAAAAGTAAATATTCAAAACATAAGAGGCAATGATTTCGGTAATTAAATTATAATTTATTACTAACACTAGATTTTTAAGGTTCCGGTTCATTGTTATCATTTCTAATAAGTATAAATTATTAAGATAAACTCAAATATTGTGTTTATGAAGTATTGAATTCTTTTAATGTATTTTTTAAGTTTAAGAAATTATAATTATGCATGTAAATATACATGCATGTATTAACCATTTACCACACACTTAAACGTTAAGAAGAAAAAGTGCCACCAAACTTATAACCTTCTTTCACCAATCACCAATGCGGCTTAAGTTTGAAAATTATCAAAACAAATATGTATTTTTTTTTAATTGGTTACAGACATGAGGATAATAAAATAAACCTCAAAAAACATAAGCATAGAAACATTATAATAATTAATGAAGTGTTAAATTAAATATTGAATCTAGAAAGGTCCACTAGAAACTTGCTCTACAAAGTGTAGCTTGTTGTGAAGCTTCTATATTAAATTGGTCTGTGCGCTCAGCGAACCGTAGTTATTGTTTGACTGATTTTGCAAATAACCAAAATTAGATGACACCTGTCACTTTTATTTGTCGAACATCGAACGAGCGGCTACCAACAACGAGTCATTTCAATTTTGATGTGATTTACATTGCTGCGAGTGAAAGTTGGGTAATAATATTTGTTATTCATGAATAATTTACCGCGTTTCTGGTGAATGTGATGGTTACAACGGATTTTATTGCTAAAAGTCTGAAGAAAACAAAATGTATTAAGTAGACTAAAAACTTACAAAATCTAGTGAAATAAAAAAATATTACAAACTTTTCAGTTTTCACTTCAAATAATCTTATTCATTATTATATAGGCTTACACTAAGAGCTGTTGACTGTTGAATCGTCATTTTAGATATTTCGTTTATATTACTGGAAAACCTATATCATAACAACCTTGCCAATACAGTTAATTCTTTTAGAATTGTGTATTCAATTTAACACATAGTAGCGATTGGATACGCACAGATATAGTATATATAATATTCGCAAAGCACACAAATACTGTGGCCGTAATCAGCAAAGAAGCGCCACACAGCGGTAACTAGCGCAGATATTTAATTGCACACGAGCTAAGCAATAAATAAAGTCGCACTGAAGTGTAACACGCGCTACGTATGCCTCGTGCCATAGATGGCGCTGCTGTCTTTGCCATAAAGTGAAATATATTATAATATGATTAATACAAGGCCTACGTCCTGTATGATTCCATGTGGTAATATTTTATCCCAGCGGATACCCCCAAAGGAGTGCCGCTTGCGCCTCTCTCTCCCCATGAGAAGGTCACCTTCAATGAAGGGGTTAGAGGGCACTTGCCCAAAGCCAACCTCAGGCGGCGATTGTTGGGTAGTTAGGCACTTAGGTTTTACGTGAGTCCCACATATCCAACGCAGCCATAAGCATTCACCACCTCCCTCCCGTCGTAATCCCGGAAGGTAGCCCTTTTCCTTTGACTGGGCGCAAAATAAAAGTGGTAACAATCAATTATTAACGTTAATAACATTATTTATTAATATCTATTTTAATACTTCAAAGATACTCAAAGATCATAAAGATTTTATGACGATAACAATATAGTCCCAAAGCGCACGGAGGGTAACTACTTTAAATATTACATATCCCTAAAAGAAGAATTTATTTCATTTAGAGATTATGTAATACTGTATCACAAACTTTACAAAAATCGCCATCCCCAACCGGTAATGAAACCCGTCTGTTTATTAAAAATAATATGTAATTTATGATGACTGTCGAACTTTTATATAACAAAAACTATTTTTGTTATACATAGGGCACACTAAAAGTTTTGCACTTCTAGCTAATCAGAACTACACACATCAAAAAAGTCTAAGCAACATGCATGATATTACAAATTTGCCATTTATATTAAGTAATTAATTTCTAAGTCTTTATTCACTCAAAGTGCATAGGTATGTAAACTTTTTTATTATTAATGACATACTGGTTGGTTGTTAAAAAAATTCGATTATGGTTTGATTTTTTCATAAAATTAAATGAAAGGGAATTTGTTTGAATTTAAGTGCGTTTTTATCGCTACGTTTAGTCTTGATTTTATAATTTTACCAACTATTTAAATAAAGTTAGCGACAAAATTGAATTGTTAGATATTCTTTATGTCATGGAGGGACGTCATTTGACGGCAAATTAATTGCAAAGAGCTGTAGGGATGTTGCAATTAATCAATCTCAGGTATCTCGACATTTTGGCATTCTTAGAAGTGTTATTTGTCGTCTTTGGCAGCGCTACAATAATTCAAGGGAACCCGCTGAACAGCATTCAGGCCGTAAAAGGAGTACAAACACTCGGCTGGTACATACAACTGACTGCAAGACGCCAGCCGATGTTAACCGCTCGAGAGATAAGTTTGAGTACGGCCTACGAGCTCGACGCCCAATAAGGTGCCCAGCGATACGTCACGGGAATCGCGCTCGTCGAAATGAACGGTGTAGAGAACGCAGAACATGGACGCAGGAACAATGGGTTTTCCGATGAGTCGCGATTCGGGTTTAGGCCTAATACAAGAAGGGTGCGAGTGTACCGTCGGCCCGGAAATAACCTTTGGCTCCGATTTTACGTCAATGCATGACAATGCGCGTTTACATACAGCTCGGCGAACCAGTCAATACTTGACAACAGAGAACGTCCGGGTATTGCCCTGGCCTGCACAATCGCCAGACCTCAACCTTATCGAGCACGCATGGGATATGCTCCAGAGACGTGTTTTGAAGGACTTGGACGGAGTGACAACGACCCAACAGCTGAAGGATTTGCTACAATTCCATTGGAAGCGAATACCGCAAGATGACATAAACAGTCTCATTAATTCAATAAATAATCGTTGCCGACAAGTTCTGAATAGCAGAGGAAGCCATACTTTGTATTAAGTTATCCTGTTCTTGTACAATAAATTCATTTTCTTTAGAAATTTCATTTTGTTAAAAAAATGTTTAGTTGCTTATGCTTATTCCAAAACAATAGATATAATGTACACTAAAAAGTATACAAATAATTGCGTATTTGTATACAATCTAAATTATTAAACTTATTCTAGTTAAGATTATTGTTATTTTTGGGATCGGTGTCCTTCGGCCGCAACCCGCTCTCGCCTCTCTCCTCCTCACGACTCAAGCACATCTCACCTATAACTTTGTACGTAGTAACAAACCTATCTTGGATGACACCGACTCCAAAAATTACAATAATCGTAACTAGAATAAGATTAATAATTTAGATTGTATAAAAATACGCAATTATTTTTATACTTTTTAGTGCACATTATATGTGCTGTTTTGGAATAGTATTTTTGAAGGCGGTTATTTTTTGTTATTTTTTTTTTATTTTATGATTTTTAGTGAATTTGAAGTTCACTAACTAACAATTTGTCTAAATATGTGTAAATATACAAAAATTTTCAATGCAGCAATGTAAGTACTTTGCAATTTGATTACAGACAGTGTTCCGTTACGTTGTCATGGATTCGGTAATCGGAACCTAACCAAACTCTCACCAAACTATCTTTGAAGCACATATATGCTTTCCAATAAAAAAAGTATAATCGAAATCGGTTGGGGCGATATTGAGTTATTCGTAAATTTATCATCCACTTTGCTATACGTATATACAGCAAGATTTAAGACTTTTATGGTTTTCTCATGGATTCCAAGTCAGATCTGGACCAAATTACAATGAGACCATTCGGGAAGCACCAGCTTTCAAATAAAAAAGAATTATCAAAATTGGTTCACCCAGTCGAAAGTTTTGAGGTAACAAACATAAAAAAAACCGACGAATTGAGAACCTCCTCCTTTTTTGAAGTCGCTTAAAAAATGTAAATTGTTTTTTATCACACATCAAAGTTCTACGTACGCAACGAAAATGGAATTAAGCCGAAAATTATTTTATATGATTAATAAGTTCTTTCTCTCCGCAAGACTATGCCGCTCGTCTTCAAAATGCTTTTGGGAGAGAAGCACATTGCTTGAGCACCGTGAGACGATGGTTTGCTGAATTTGAGAGAGGTCGGGTTTCTTTACATGACGAATTTCGTGAAGGGCGGCCTTCAACTGCCGTCAACGAAAATAATGTGAGCGGCTAATTGAAGAAAACCCGCGGATTACTTATGAGATAATTCGAGAAGTATTGGTGATAGGTATGAGCCAAATTCAGAAAATTTTACACGAAGAATTGAAAGTTCGGAAACTTTGTTGTCGTTGGATGACTCATAAACTGACAGCGGAGCAGAAGCGGTCTTACGTGGAATGGTGCTCACAGATGCTTATGAAGTACGACCACGGACATTCTAATGCTGTTTATGACATTGTCACAGGAGACGAAACGTGGTTTTATTGTTTTGAACCCGAAAAAAAACAGCAATCTTCTGAATGGGTGTTTTAAAACTAGAAACAAAAGTGAGGCAGGCGAGAAACGTTGGTAAAAAAATGATCGCATTTTTTTTCTCAGATACGGGTCACATCTGCACAATTCCACTTGAAGATCAAAAGAGTGAAAATGCGGAGTGGTATTCCACCATTTGTTTACCCTAGGTTATAAAAAAAAATCGCGAAAGACGACCAAAAAGCCGCGTTCTCCTACATCATGACAACGCTTCTTCACACATGACACCCGTCATGGCACCATTCCTACACCTAGAACCCTATCTAGCACCCTGTGATTTCTGTATTTCCCCAAAATTAAATGATTTGATGAGAGGTTTCACTTTCACCAATTCCGAAAAGGCAGTGATAGCGTTCAATCAGCACGTAGAAAACTTGCCTTCAGATCTGTGGTCCCTTATTAAATAATGGTTCGATTGCATGAAATAATGTTAGCAATGTAAAGAAGAGTATTTTAAAAAGCAATAAACATATTATTTTGGTTATAACATGTTGTTTTTTTAAGTTACGCAAAACTTTTAGTGTGACCTACGTATAACATAGCATCTTCAATGAAAGGAAGACTATGAGTTATACCAGTGGGAGGCTTCTTTGTACAGGATGCCGGCTAGAATATGGGTATCACAGAATATTTCTGCCGTGAAGCAGTGATGTGTTAACATTACTGTGTTTCGGTCTGAAGGGCGCCGTAGCTAGAGACTTTACTAACGGCCGTTCCCAATATTCAGTCTTTCTCTTACTTGAGATAAAGATCTGAACTATCGTTGACTTTTCTGTCCCAATAAACTTATCGACGGTAACTAACCTTATCCGTGCACGCTGTCTGTCAATGGGACAACGTATAGCTTACCAGCGATATAAAGTTAGTATGGAAATTGCAATTCACGCGTCCCAATATAAGGCGATAAGAATGACTTATCGGGTATATTGGGACAGCTTCAGATTATTGACAGCTAATTACTGACAGTAGAAGGTAGTAATTTATCTGTATCTGCAGATAGTATATTGGGAACGGCCGTAAGCAAAGGAGACTTGACATTTTATGTCTCAAGGTGACGATCGAAATTGTAGTGCCGCTCAGAATTTTTGGGTTTCTCAAGAATCCTGAGCGACATTACAATGTAATGGGCAGGGCGTATCAATTACCATGAACGTCCTGCTCGACTCGTCCTTTTTTATCATAATAAAAAAACACTGCCATAATCTTGTAGCTACTGTGCAGAAGTCACAACGGCAGCGGAGACCTATTTTCGGAGATATATTTTTTATACTAGTCTTACATGGAGGGTCCGTAGCTACTACGTAAGTCGGTACTGGCTAGGAGCCGATCTAATTCCTAACCAACAGATATCTTTGAAGCGTGTAAGCAAACAGCAATCATTTATCGTGAACTTATAATGTCAAATATATATTTTTCAACTACAACGTCAACATACATTAGGTAGAGTGTTATTTCCGTCCGAATAATAATCCGAGTTTGTCTCGAGTCGCGGCTAAGCAAGTTTTACTTCAATAAATCAATCTGGGTCAATAATTCGACCTAATTTCTTTTAGCGAAGCGACACAATGACTTATAAAACAATACAAGATGAGACAATCATATTTTCACCATACTCGCGACCTACATACCCACTATATAATGTATAAACATGCTTATTTGCCTTATATTATAAGCTTTTAATATACTTAGTGATATTAAAAGTGTTTCAGCATCAATGTTATTTACTTAGATATATTTTAATTAAGTTGTGGCAATGTAAAAACTGTACATTGAAGTTTTATTTAAGGAATAATTGCTGTTTGTCCTACAAACAATAAGGAGTCGAATATAGTACTTTATATAATTTTTGTATGTTTGTCTGTATGTATGTCCGGGCAAAATGCAAAAACTATAGAATAGATTCAATTCTAATTTAGCATGAATATTAACAAGCGGTCGGGATAACTTATATATTAACTTATATATATATCATATATAACTATAATGTATAGGATGCAGAAAAAAGGTTTTTTTTTCACTAATATTTTTACAAAAGCCGCTTAACTTAGCAGCACAATTATTTATATAATTTATATTTTTTATATATATAATTTAATAAATTCTTTCATCACATATAATTAGAATAAGTTTATATAAAGAAGAAAAGATGACCTCCCCCAAAGATTTCCACGACGATCGGTCCTGTGTTGCCCTCATCCAACGTATTCCGGCGATCTTGACCAGATCGTCGGTCCATCTTGTGGCCTACCAACACTGCGTCTTCCAGTACGTGGTCGCCATTCGAGGAATTTACTGCCCCAATGGCCATCTGTCCGTCCAACTACAGTACAAGAACAGGCAAAGAAAAAACTTTGAAGTTATCTTAATAAAGCTATCACCTCAAACCAAGATTCTTAAGACTGAAACTTAAAGAATTTCGGAATAGGAATTTTGGAGAAAAATTATACGAATCACTAAATCAATATTTTTAGGATTTTCTTAATGAATTATAGTCTTATTATTTTTCGTATATCTCTCCTTTCTTGAGATGGCTCAAAAGGTGTAGTATGGAACCCGCATCCCGTTGAAAGGCAACAACATAATACAATACTTTTTTTTTCAGACTTTACTCAGACTTTACTCAAGTAAAACTTAGCTGAATATAAGTCTGCTTATAGTCTAGAAGGAATCGACGCATGAGAACCGAAAACTATACCACCTGAATTTTTTTATGCGATCCTCTAACAAATTCCCATATTGATGATATAAATGCATGTTGCCATGGGTAAACACCGTGCCAAATAGATTAAAATTATTTAAACAATTGTAAGGAATTGTTATTTTTTAACACAAGAGGAATCAACAACGTTGCGTTCATTTTAAGTACGTGTTGGAGCTTTAATATATTGTGCAATAAACTTTCAAGCCCAAATCCGAATAATTACTTAAAATAATATTATATAGGCGATTGAAATAGGTATTAATCGTGAATTGATCGTCTTTGGTAAGGTACGTAATTTTACCACCGAAATAGTTGAAGTCCCTTATCTTATATCTTTAAACGAGCAATTCTTGTATATATATAATCTGAATCTCGAAAACGGCTCCAACGATTTTCATAAAATTTAGTATGCAGGGGATTTCGGGGGTGTTAAATCGATCTAGCTAGGTTTCAATTTAAAAAAAAAATGATTTTATCCATGTTTGAATGAGAAACAATTAGAATACAAAGGTAAATTTCGCCACTATATACAAGACTATAATAGCTCGGATGGGACATTGGGTGATCCGAAAAGCAGAAGACCCCGGTTCGAATACAGATGTCGCATTAGTTCTTTTTCTATTGTTCAAGTTTTGTACATTCTTAAAAATCCGAGCAAGGCTCGGTCGTCCGGATATTATACTTTTAATAGGAACAATGAAAGCCAAAAAAGTTATTATTTCTCAAAATTTTACTCTCGAATAATTATTGAAATATGTTGCGCGCTGAGAGAGAAGAAACGGCGGAAGGAACTCCCAGCATTATTGCTTGCGCAACTTAAAAATATATTGTACTGTCATTACTACTAAATAATCATAATCTTGTAACAAGCTGTCGGACCGATAGATATATTACATATAGAAATTTATAAAAATATATCATACATGGAATTATTGTATTTAATAATAAATATCCGGACGACCGAGCCTTTCTCGGATTTTTAAGAATGTACAAAACTTGAACAAAAAAAAAACTAATAGGACATCTGGATTCGAACCGGGGTCTACTGCTCTCCGGATCACCCAATGTCCCATCTGAGCTATAATAGTCTTGTATATAGAGGGGAAATTTACCTTTGTATTCTAATGTTATTGTAGCTGTTTCTCATTCAAACATGGATAAAACCATTTTTTTTAAATTGAAACCTAGCTAGATCGATTTATCACCCCCGAAATCCCCTGCATACTTAATTTTATGAAAATCGTTGGAGCCGTTTCCGAGATTCAGATTATATATATAGATATGTATATATATATATATACAAGAATTGTTCGTTTAAAGATATAAGATAAGATTAGATACCTAAGCCTTTACTTTAACCCCCTTATACATAATAGTCTGCTAACTTAAAGCATTGCTAATTCTCACTCTGTCTTCTTCTATTGACCTAAGTCAGAATGAGCGAACTCTCCTTAGCGGCTATTTTAAGTTAGCGGACCATTATGAATAAGGGGGTAATAACTTACGCATTATTTTACTGTAATATAAGTAAATTTACCAGTGGGAGGCTCCTTTGCACAGGATGCCGGCTAGATTATGGGTACCACAACGGCGCCTATTTCTGCCGTGAAGCAGTAATGTGTAAGCATTACTGTGTTTCGGTCTGAAGGGCGCCGAAGCTAGTGAAATTACTGGGCAAATGAGACTTAATATCTTGTCTCAAGGTGACAGGCGCAGTTGTAGTGCCGCTCAGAATTTTTGGGAGTTTCAAGAATCCTGAGCGGTACTGCATTGTATCAGCTGAACGTCCTGCTCGTCTTGTCCCTTATTTTCATAAAAAAAAAATGTAAATGTAACAAAATTGCTTCTTTGATATGACCTCCAATGACCTTAGGTCGGGTTGTAATTGGCGCGAAAATTATTCGATACGTGCCGAGTATAGTATACCTACTAATAACGGGGTACGCAGTTCGCGGGTGTAACCTCTTTTAATACTATAATATCATTGAAATTCACTGTAAAATCTGAGTTTGGCCTGAGATAGAAATTTTTAATAGCCTATAACTACATATTATTCATGAAGTCAGAATCTACAGAGTAATTTATTTGTAACGGTCAAGTAATGCTAATCCCGCGTTATGAGCAGGTAGCCGGTAGGTATATTCAGACCATAACTGTTTAAAATAGTGTTGCGGAATATGCAATACTGTATGTTTCACGTGCGTGCGCGATTATCTCAGTCGTAATGCGATAAACAATAATTATTATCTTATAAATATTCAATTATCTTCACATAACTTATTTGTAGAATGTTTGACAGATGCAGTTGCGTGAAATCGAATTATTGTTCTTTTTCGATATTATGTTAAAAATATTGTGTTCGAATTCTTACGCGTGAATGAAGTAAAACTTCTACAAAAAGTTAACTCAAAATTAAAATCACTTTATTCATGCAGCTGACGGAAATGACACTTATGAATGTCAAAAAAAATATTTTTTCTTATTGAATCTACCGCTACTCTCGTAAATGATTGAGCTAATGAGAATAAGCACCAAGAAGCTCATTGCCACTCTTTTAAACAAATATTTACATTTTTATCATTTTACAAATCATTTCAATGAAGTACACTATAGTATGTAAAAAAGACATAGGTGCTCAAACGTCAAATAGTCAATGCCTTACACGAATAAGTCAAAAAAGTAAATGTAAATTAATACAAAACAAAAATTATACAATAAATTATTGAAATAAAGGACCAATTTATAAGGGATAACATATAAAAAAAAATATAATATCTTTTATGAAGCCGAGCCTCCGGCAACAGGATCATCCTGATTCCTGACATCACAAGAAGCGCCCGTTCACGAGCATGACGCATGAGCCAGCCATCGCTCGCCTCCCTCAACCATATTTTAGGGAAGGGGGCGACTCGTCCCACGTCGCCGCCACAAGTCACCACAAAACTGTCACAATAAATCAACCAAATAACAAAAAAAATAATGTTCATATACAATATGTGCAACAATACTCGTTGCTTCCGTTCTGCGCTATAAAGCAGCAAAAACACTAAGCTAGTTTAATATTCAAAATATTAAGCAGGTAATTCCATGCGTGGTTAACTGCTTACGACCCGTTAATCAAAATTGGTTGCAGCAACAATAGATTCGCTTTCCTTTTCTATTTTACCAGTGGGAGGCTCCTTTGCACAGCCAGCTAGATTAAGGGTACCACAACGGTGCCTATTTCTGCCGTGAAGCAGTAATGTATAAACTGCTGTGTTTCGGTCTGAAGGGCGCCGTAGCTAGTGACATTACTGGCCAAGTGTCTCAAGGTGACAAGCGCAATTGTAGTGCCGCTCAGAATTTTTGGGTTTTTCAAGAATCCTGAGCGGTTGTCATGAGGAGGGTGTATCAATTACCATCGGCTGAACGTCTTGCTCGTCTCGTCCCATATTTTCATAAAAAAAAATGCAGTATCTCCGTTGTGTTCTTCTCTTTCACATGCATTATATAAAATGCAATGAATTACTAGTACTAAGTGTAACTTATAAAAGCTTTCATAAGTTTACGAATATAAATATGTGTGTCTCGTTTTTATAGAGAATTTCTATGAGACTTCTTAAGTATAGTATTTCAAAGAAACGCGTACATAACTGTAGTTAATATTCTTACTTAAAATTGTATATCTTCTGCAGTAATTATATCTTACAGTTAGCACTCAGATGTGCTAAAAACTTAGCACGCCCTACTTACTGTATGGCTTATAATCATTTCCAACCACGCTTCATACATGCAGTCAAAAGATGAAACTTGTGACAGTATCATATCAAAAGGTACACAAATTAGGATTAAAACCCCACCATCTGAATGTCTGGTCATGTCTTTCGAATAAGTAGATTTTGAAGTCTAATAAGAATATTTTTAGTTATTTCTTTTTAATTTAGTTCTTAAATATTAGTTCCGAGAAGTTATATAAAAGATATTTGTGATATCTGCTATAAAATACTGTAAATGCAATGAACATTACACACTCAACTTCACATAACAGAAATAAAAATAACACTAGCGTAATTAATGACTATAACTTTAACATAAATAAATTACAAAGAACATTTTAAAATTTGACCTAAACTAGGTCACAAATATTATAGAAAAAACTACAAGGGTAATTGAAACTACGAGGTTAGCAGGTATGGCTGTGTAATTGAACAAAAAACCTATAATATTTCTTATATTGAATGCTAATTGTGTGCTCCGACTTCCCCGGTTAGATTTTATGGAAGAAAATCTGAGAATAAATCCTTAAAGGTTCAAAGAAGCGTTGCCAGCCTTTAAGTTGGGAGTATGACCATAGTAAATCGACAGCCACTGTCAGCATAAGCTGTTTGAAGTGGAACCACCAGGGCAGATTCCACCTTCCACGACAAGCCACAAATAAAGATATCATCCCCACCATCTGGATGTGTGGCGGTCCTCCACAGTGCGGTTTTCAAGGAGCTTTCTTCCACGTCCTACAATGCTGTGGAATGAGCTTCCTTGTGCGGTGTTTCCGGGACGATATGGTACCCTTTAGAAAAAAGCGCGTACACCTTCCTTAAAAGCGGCGGCGATCACTTAACACCAGGTAACCCGTCCACTCGTTGGTCCTCTTTATCTATAAAAAAAATATGGTCTAGATATCGTTAAGGTCTGGAGACTTATCAAGCATTATTCTTAAATAACTTCCCGAGAGATTTTTGAAGTGGATCACCAGGTTTCTTATTAGGCGTTAAAGTCGTAACCAACGGCAGTCACATAAAAGGAAACTCGTGAACATAGATCATGTATTGTCTCCGAGACCATAACTTCTGCATATACATGATTTATTTTGGATGTCACCAACAATAAATGTTCATGCATTGTACATTATGTATACACCAGCTATGTATAGCATTCTCGGGAAGATATCTACGAGTGGCGAACGAAGATAACCTATTTCTTCGCAGCAACGCTCTTAATTTTTCTTTTACTAAGAAGTAGGTACTTGGTTTCGAGTAGGACTGGTATAACGGGGTGCGAAAATCAGGATGTTATCGAGTGCCGAATATATTTCACATCCGCCTTTACATCTCTCCTGGAGTTTCCAGATGTTCATTGGTATTTAAAAATAACAATTTTTCTATATTTTTGAATTAAAAAAAGAGATAAGAATAATCAGGTGGTCTGTTATGTGTACCAACGTAACACTATTATATAATATTCATGATATTATGCCATTATTATGCACACTGTGATTCCCGGAAGGTCATCGGAAGTATATAGCTAATGATGTAGATGAAACATATTACAAGATGTCTCGTATATATACATTACTACAATCAGAGAAAGCGATACGTCAGAAAGGTAAAAAAAGAATGTCAGGTAAAGGAATAAAATGGAAAACAAAATATTTTAGAGGAAAAAATTTAAGTAGAAGAATAAAGAAGACAATCTAGTCTTTAATTATAATCACCATCATCTTCACAATCAAGTTTCTCTCGTTAAATAGGAATACATCGTCAGTACAGGTGAATTACTCTTAAGACGATTTTGCATTTGTGTGTGTATGTGTACGGTCAGCACTTACCTAAATAAATAGACCAATAACTCTTCGATTTTTTTCATAAATTTTCAATGTCTTCCATTCCCAGACATTTCGCACTCATCCTCATTCTCACTTTCATCTTATGAATCATTTGTGTTAACAGTAATTTGTTCTGACATTATTTATTTATTTTATTATTATATCTAAAGTCTCATCCGTGCCTAGAAATTTCGCCTTTACAATAATAATTCTGAACAATAAATATTACAAACCATTAAAATAAATCACAAATAAAATAAATTAATTCATTTACTAATTAAAATCAATTAGTTAGACCTCACAACCATTAACAATGTTTATAATTACTTATATGATTATTATTTATTTGGCATTCACCATTGACTTTTGATGGTAAATATATTTACCATCTTAAATCTAACGAATCTCTTTTTTCTGACTGTACAAGGAAATTCAAATTTCAAATTTAGAATTCCGGTAAATCTACAAATACTACTACTACAAATGTCATCTCGAAAGTAATTTACCTGTAAACATATTCCTTTCTTTAAACATATTTTGTTATTTCCGATAGCTAGTTACGTTAAGTTGCGTGTTACAGCCTTCTATCAGAGCTGGTTGTGGTTACCTAATCTATAAATTAGCTTTGATTGATAGGAAACTCACTTTCCACAACTATGTGACTTGACGAAGCTCTGTACAGTTAATTTTAATTTCTGAAAATGAGGTTATAGTATAATACCTAAACTTGTATAATTTAGAATTTAGAACAAAAATATGTGTAATATAATAAATCGAGACAGTTAAAAATATAGCCAAAAGCATTGGTGAGTAGCTTCTACTTAAAATAATTCCATATTGGAAAAAATAAAAAACAAAAAGTTCATCTGGTCAAGTAAGTTACAAATATAAAGAAATGTGCATCAACCCCACATTGAAATTATACTTGTGTTATAGGTACTAATGTACACACTCATACATACATGTACATACTCGTGTATGTACATGTCTGTATAAAATAATATATAAACATCAAGTAATCTAATAAAAGTAGTTTCATTACTTTAGATAAAAATAAATCTGAATCGAATAGAAATCGAAGTCACAACCTACTTTATGGTGGAAATGTTACAAACTCTATCGTCAAGTCTTTTTCATATTCTAATATCATATTATCTATTAAATTATATTTTTTTTTCAATTTATCAAAAAAATCAAACAGCACAACTATTTATATAGTTATGTTTCTCCAAAAATAACTTATCAGTTATCACAGTAAACCGGAGAAGATAATCAAATTAAAACACCTAATTAGCTTTAACTAATAACGTTATTTACACTAAATTGTCTTATGCCTATATAAAAAAACTTATTAGGTCAAGGTCACCTCATATCGGTCATTAGTATAAAGTAATAATAATTGACTTACCGCTACGTCAAAATCCAGAAAATATCACAAATAAAACACTAAACAAACACAAACCAGAGTCAAATAAAAAAAAAACAGAATAATGAAAGTTTGACATTTAATGTCAAAATTGAAAGCACGCGCGCTTTTCACGTCCGCCGGCAAGTGAATGCGTGGTATCAACTATCAACTCGTGTGTTACGTGTGTCCATGTTACGGTAATATTTGACTTCAGCGACGATGGATCTTTATTAATTTTGAATTGAATACTCGGAGTAACCTTATACACTTTCTCTAAAGTTTATTTTGGTGCCACTTGACTGTATTTGCAATAATGTTTGCATGGCGTAATCATGTTTGTTGGGACATCCGCGCAGCTCCAGTAATTCGCATAATTGATTGCCGATTATAATGTATGTAAATGAAAACTTTACAATTAAATATAAGTCTTGCCTGAATCTTGTAAAGAAAGTAATTACTGTTAGTAATGTTATGTAGGGCATGTGCGATAATTATGATTTTAATTGGTGTTTTTTAAAATATATTGCCTACTTTTACCAAGTACGTAGATACATTTTAATTAAACCTTGTATGACTTACTCGCACATAAAAACTAAACTTAACAAAATTTAGAGACTAAATTCACTCCGGGCGAATACGGGGTCATTTGAACGTAGTGTCGGCATTGTGGCCTATATATATCTTTTGCACCCCTCGCTTGTGATCACGTGCAGATTCTTAGACACCTTCTAATACTATGGAAATTGAGACTGTAATTAGCGACTGGGTGCCGTTGCTTTGCCTTAAATGACATCCTAGTTGACCTATTACTGTGAAGAGCCTTAGATCTTTAGGGGTTGAGGTGGGATAGATTTACTAATCTTTAAGTATAGGGACTTTAGGGCATCGTTACCCCAAGCAATAACCTCACACTCCAGTAAAATGTGTTTAGGGGCTGCAGTAACTTCACAGCAGAATCTGCAGAAGAAACTGGATTTACTGGTTACAGGTTAGCTCTGAGCTTAGCTATATAGCATATTAATATACCATCTAATGGACACTACAGTACGTAATTAATGTTTTATGTATTTAACTGAAAAACTGATCTATATTTATATTTATGGCAAGACGCCGTCTATGGATATTTTAATGAGTGAACATGATTTTTTAAATTTTGTACGAAAATTTCCATCTGCACGTACTGAGAATACGAAAAAATAATAATATAACGGATATGAACGATAGTTTTACTTTGCTAATCAATAAAATACTCGAGACGAAAATCACGTTGACGAAAAGACATGTTTGAAGAAGATTTAGCCTAATGATAAAAACAAAAGTAACAAAACATGATTTCTAAACTTTATCGGTTCGGGTTGAGCCAGCTTTCTACTCAAGAAATAGCTCCAGCTAATAACTGGGTGGATAAATAGAAACATATGGTCACATGTGAAAGTAAATCGACCAGTATTATAATTAGCGGGTGACGGAACCAATTAACAATATTCACAGTCATTGCTGTGATCTTTGTATTTCAACTTGTTCTTTGGTTTGCGTGAAAGACGCCAAAGATTACAGATTATTAAATAGATAGAAATAGGTTTGGGAGCATTTTTTTTAAATATATGTTCTTTTACATGATTCGTCATGATCGTAAAACATTTTCCTTTTTTTCCAATCTTCTTTCTCTTTTTTTTTATGAATGTTACAATTTATTTTTCACCATGCCCCGCAAAACTGCTTACGCAGTTTGACTGCAGGTAACTCGCTTTACATAAACATAGCTAATAAATTATTAAGTAAGTTATTGATACAATTAATTTACATAAATGGTTATAACGTATTTAACAAGTATTTTTTTGATAAACTTTTAAATTTAACAAGTCTAGGCTCACGTCTTATGTCCTCGGGTAAACTGTTGAGTAAGTATGGAACTCGTTTTTTTAATGTTCTATCTCCATAGTAATTTTGTACCATGGGTATTTCAAATTTACCTTTGGACAATGACCTTGTGCCAGTCTTATGTTGCACCAAATTAGTGAAACGATCCTGCTTACTATAATTGTTTACAAGTAGAAGATATTTATGTTTCAGGCTAGCCGGTAAAATTTTACATATTTTATATAGTTTAGAGTAATCTCCTTTACATTGATTCATTGTCTTTTTATTTACGAGTAGTTTTAAAAATCTTGTTTGCAATGATTCTATTTTATCTATATATGTTTTAAATGTTAATCCATAGCAATCAAGAGCGTAACTTATTATAGAATCCACTAGTGCAAAATATATACATTTTAGTATTGGTAAGTAGACTTTAATACTTAAATGATAAAACTTTTCTAGTAATATTCTTAATTTTTTACATACGTATTCTATGTGGGAATCCCAGGAAAAAGAGGTATCTATTTTTACTCCTACGTAATTTACACAATTAACTTTTTTGATAGGATTACACGTGCAGTTAATTTTCTTATTATGGAAGCAATCAAAGCCGTGTGCAATCAGTGGAGGTGGATTATCAATAGATCGTAAATACGGGGAGTGAATAATAATCATCTTTATTTTGTCAGCGTTTATTATGATGCTGTTCCGTCTTCTCGTTCGTGTCGGGACATCTTCTCTGAATTTATATTATGAGCGATAACTAGTTCATGCGTCAACTGGTGTATGACTGATGGTGCCTGGTTAATCTGTTATACTTAAGAGGAATAATTAATAATTACCTGACCTGACGATCGTTCTGTACATCTTCAATAATATATAAAATTCTCGTGTCACAGTGTTTGTTTCCAAACTCCTCCGAAACGGCTGAACCGATTTGTATGAAATTTTTTGTGCATATCGGGTGGGTCTGAGAATCGGCCAATATCTATTTTTTATAGCCCAAATATTTTTTTTATTAATTTGTTTGGCAATACAACGTTTGCTGGGTTAGCTAGTAATATATAAAATGCTGTTACTTATGATTTTTTATGAAAAAATTATATTTCATAACATCAAGGATTATTTCGTAAACTATGGATCCCTGATGTTTTAATGAAATTGTTTCAAGGCATAACTGTCAAGCCGTGTGTCAATAAATTCGCTCATAGATAATATTATGTCCATACAAAACAAATATCCTATCTCAATACAAAATAATCGAAACGAAAACTATCCTATCTCTCAAATTGGACTAATCCCAATTAAAATCCGTTCATTAGTTTTGGAGTTCACTGGAAACAAACATTAAATTATACGAAAATTGTTATATTTTTTAAAACTGCAAATAAAAATGAAGTTCTACGAAATATGTACCTAATATGAAATTTTTTTTTCCAAAACTAGTTTATAAGGCTAAACACTGATAGACCAGGGTCGATAACATAAAAAGGTAACTTTTTACAATATTTCGTGAAAAAAATTTTTTTTTTGTCAAAGATAAAAATAAAAAACCAAAAACTTGGTTTTTTGAATTTTTCACATAAACTTTGAGGTTATGTGAAAAAAGTGTGGACACAAAAGTTGTAAATCTTTTTATTACCTACAACTTTGCTACTTGACTTTTTTCTACAGGACTTGCAGTTTTGCCGGAAATCGAGATAAACCTTCCCGACCTCAGATCGCTCGTAATTTATTTTTCCCTTAATTTTTGTTATATTCTCGTCCTTTTCCAATGGGTTTCATCCTACTATTATTTGTTTCACTTTTTATCATTTTCAAAGGCACTGGTCTATGAAGCAGGTTTTAAATTTACAGTATTCTTTCATGAAGTATTTCTGAATGTGACTCTTTTTTAATTTCTTATTAGTGTGAGCTAGCTCCATATCGGATTATTAGTTAAGAGACACTAATGCAGCATTATTTGAATGAAACCAATTCTTATTATTAAAAAAAAAAATCTACAAAATTCACCATACGTGATATATAAAAGTGTGCACTGCGCTCGAATTCTCAGTGCCACTGACAATTCAAGTGAAATTTTTGTATTGTCATATGAATCGTTGTGTTTCTTTGATGTAAACACAGATGTAATTATTAATCTTGATAGTATTCACGTCATTCATGTTATCATAATTAGTTTTATGTATCAAAGCATCCTTATACAACCATAGAATTCAACAGCCTAGCAAAACTCTCTAAGAAAAAAGCGATTCACTCAATTGTATGAAACGTGCAGTCATTGATAGATGAAGGCTATAATCTTGTAAAAAACGGAGATAGCCGAAATCCATTTCGCTAAGTTTCATGAAATCACTTCGATACGTTTTTTAACGAGTCGACTTGCAAACGCTGGAACGAGAGTCAGTTCTCGTAAGATGCCTCGTGTGGAGAGAAAGATCGTTATTTTAAATTTTAAATACGCTCACTTTAAGGCTACTTGGAAAAACATCATTTGAATAGGGATTAAAGAACTTCGAATAATTATAATACACCATTAAACAAATTTAATTTTTGACACTTTTGTCGATTGGTGCCTATACGTGGCTACTGGACGGGCAACGGGCTCTATCCTGCTAGGAATACTATATATTTTCACATGTGTTTCTAATAAGTTGTTATACGTTTTAACACAGATGAAATCTAGTCCCATTAACATCAGTCAGCAGTTTTACTTTGTAGACGGTACCTTTAGTAATGATTTTTGATCAGATCAGATTGGAATCAGAATCAGAATATCTTTATTCAAGAAAATCTCGAGGATCACATTGAATCGTCACAAAATAAATTATTCTAATATACAAAAATACAAAGTTGTATCCAGAATTATACCATTGCACTATATTATACAAAAACTAATCATAGCTCTACATCAATTTACAAGAACCTAAGGTATTGTCAAGCTGTCATTGCGAGATGGAGCGACATCTGGCCAAGCTATCTTGGCATTTATAAAATCATCTATTCTATAAAAGGCTTTCTTAATTAATTGTTTTTTAATATAAGATTTGAAAAGACGAATTGATAGCTCTGTCACATTTGATGGGAGTTTGTTATAGAAACGCACAGTTTCCCATGAAAGAATCGTGAAGTTTTTGTAATCGGTATCTTGGAATCAACAATTTATTCTTGTATCTTGTATATCATTTCTTTTCAGCAGATTATCTTTGTTTCTATTCATGTACAATAAATTTTAATAAATATATTGGGAAGTTACTGTTAAAATATTTATATCTTTAAAACGGTCACGCAATGAGTCGCGAGGTTTCATATTATGTATGCCACGAATTGCTCTCTTCGGTAAAACAAAGATTGTTTGGGTATCTGCTGAGTTACCCCATAGCAGAATGCCATACGTCATATGGCGGGCGGTCCCTAACGCATCGCGCGAGGATTACACTCAAGTTTATGCGTGATTATAGATATTAATAATTAATTAATTCACACTGAGAAATCACAGCCGACCTTAGTTTGTGAATCTCCGCAATACACGAAGGTAAAATAAAAACCCGAAAAATTTATGGTATATATTTTTAAGCCTAAATAATAGGGAAGCCCAAGGCCCAAGGGTGTCGTAAGAGGCGACTAAGTACTTACAAGTGCGTTTCTGGGTACCACGACGGCGCCTTATTCTGCCGTGAATCAATTATGTGTAAGCATTATTGTTTTTCGGTCTAATGGGCGCCCTAGCTAGGGAAATTACTGGGCAAATGAGACTTAACATATTATATCTCAAGGTGACGAGCGCAATTGCAATGCGCTCAGAATTAGTATTTTTAATAATCCTGAGTGACAAATGCATTGTAATGGGCAGGGCGTAGGTATTAATTACCATCAGCTGAGCGTCTTGTTCATCTAGTCCCTGTAAAAAAAAACTAATAACAGATATTCATTTATTCATGATGCTGAGCTAGTGCTGTGGTGCAAACTAAAGGGATAAGGCTTCCATCACCGTTGGAAAATATGAACAAACCAAGGTGTTAGTCATAAATTCTGAAACCGAAATCACACAAAAGTTCTTTTTACATAATCTGTATAATTAAAACAATCAGTTTTGAGTTCAATCCAGTTAAATTATCCAGCCAGAGTTTACATACACACGCAAATTTTAAAGTTTAGTAATTAACGCCATCTATCGTTGAATAGCTAAACGTCGTTCACAATCTCCATGTATATTCGCGTATGTCACTATAACGAAAGCCAAAGGAAATAAATACCCTTTAATAAGAAAAGAGGCCTTTAAAAAAGTGGACGCAAGTAGTGGCGAAAGTAATTTTGGAGGTATCCATGTCGTATCGACGTGGAAACAACAGACATGGAAGCTCAATCCATAGTTTAGCTTAACGTAGAAGAAAGTTCCTTGAAAAGCTCACTGTAGAGGATCGCCAGACATCTAGATGATGGGTATGATATTTGTGGCGTGTGGTTCGAAGGGGAAATTCAGCAACAGGAATCAGGTCATACAGCTCTTCAAAGCACTACCCGTGATACATACGGTAGAACACATAATTAATCGAAGTCCCTACGCAGCGCCAAGTAATCTAGCCTTTCGTAGATCTCCTGCCTCTCCGTTAATTCAGGCAGTTTACGTTACACGTGTTCAAACGGTTCGAGCTGATACGGGGTGCACCAGAACAAAGATTAGAGCAACACTCTATATGTGGCCGGACCTGCGCTTTGTAGAACACCACAATGTGGGCCACCTTCAAGTATTTATTGCCTTGCTATATTTATGATCCCCGGTTTATTCGAAGCCAATTTGGTTTTTACTTCCAGATGTCTGCAGAACTTGCAATTGCTCGAGATTTCGTGGCCCAGTACTACTCGCCTAGTGCCTACTTGAATACCAGAATGCACTAAACGAGTGTTGTCGAAGAGCAGTGTGAGACGACCACACCACACCAGTGAGCAGTGCTGTTGTAAGAATGTGGGTATTGATGATGTCCGCTGGTTTATGCTCGATATAATATCCTCATATAATACGAATTGCTAGCAGGGTAGATGAGGATGTTAGACCGAATTTTAGACCGACTTCAAAAAGGAAGGAGGTTCTCAATTTTATCTAGGAGGTTCTCAATTCGATCGGTATTTTGTTTATGTTTTTTTTTATTTAACACCGATTACGCTTATTCTTCTTTAGTTCGATGCGGAATAGATGCCATTTGGTCACATAAGAATTTTACATAGTTTGACCCAGCAATTTTCATTTTATGAACATTTTTGTTTACGTGGATGATATTTTGTTTGTGTAACTACGATTTTATTTAGGAGTTTTCATTCAGGTTGATTATACATTATTAGATATTGTTAACTGACACTAAAAAGTTAAATAAAAAAACTACGTTTAAAGAACCAATTTCAAAAACTTAAAAGTATAAAATAACTTAATAAAAATTTAATTTAATACACATCTTATGCAAACCTATACCTTTCTAATTACAGTTTTTGAAGTTGGTTTTTTTAAACGTAGTTTATTTTCTGATTATAACTTTCCACGTGGTACCGCCTAATAAGATATAATTAAATACATAATATTATTATGTGTTTGTTCTTAGTATTGCTTACTCTTTACAATCAGGCGACTGAACGTAGCTCTTGCTTTTTTTTGCAAGAGGAGGACAAGCAAGCGTATGGGTCACCTGGTGTTAAGTGATCACCGCCGCCCAGGGCCGCGCCGACCCCCGGCAGCGCCTGTGTGCGAAACCTATGAAGCGCCTCTTTTTTAACGAATCATCATAAAAAACGAATTTAATTTTTGAATGAAAATTTTTAATTGTTAATTTTGACTGAAATAAATGTTCTCCAGTTTTACAGTACTTAGATAATATTATCATTAATATCTAAGTGTACAAAACTGTGGAACATTTAGGAATTAGGATACTAAATAGGTAAATCCCGTTCGCTTCTGCTTGCCAATTACTGCGAAAAATAAAACTCGAACAAAATTTTAACATGCTTTATATTTTACAAAGAATTTAATACTTAAATATGAATACCAAAGAAGCTGACTTTTTTCTAAGAATAATAATACTAATATGACTATTACCTACCTATGTTATGTTTTAAAAAAACAACAAGAGTCTTAACATTTGCAAGAATACAAACATTACTTAAATTATAATATTTCCACTTTTCTCACTTTTTTGTTTGCGAAATCCTTAATAGTTTCATGTATGTCTATATGGTCTAGTATGGCCTCCTCTATGGATATTGTTGCTAAATTAGTTAATCTTTCCTGACTCATTGTAGAGCGCAGGTCATTTTTTATAAGTTTTAATTTAGAAAAGGACCTTTCCGCGCTTGCTACTGTAACTGGCATAGTTAGCATAATTCGTAATGCTATGGTAATGTTAAGGCATACAGCTGTCAAATTGTTTAAATATATAAATTCAAGAATTTTCACCACATCATTACTTAATTTTTTGAAAAATGGCTGACAAGACATAATTTCTTCACACAAATCATCGGCGTTAATATCCAATGAATCATTTGCTGAAAGTTTCTCCTGTAAACGATGACAGCTACTTCTTAATCGACTTTGATCTTGGTCATCACTTAAATTAAATAAAAAATTAAACACGTCGTTGTGATTATTCAATAAATCAAATCTTTCATCTACGGAGGATAACGCTTGGTCTAATATATAAAAAAATACATTAATTTTAAAAGAGGTTTTCGGATCATTTATAGTGTGGTCTTCGTGTTCATAATCAAAACTCTTTGGAGTTTTACGACGTCTTAGGGGTCTGGATCTGGAAGTTTCAAATTCAGGTTCGACGTCTAATTTTTCGGCAATTTTTTTTGCATCACTTACAATTTCTTCAAAATTTGTGTCTGTTCTAATTTTTATCAAAAACTTTTTTAATTCTGTTAAAGCATCTAAAGCAACTTGCATATTCATATCGACGGACTGTAGAATTTTACTCACAAAATTTACTTTTGTCAATATTATATGCCATACATTTAGTGAACAAATGAATGAAAAGGTGCATATTTTTTCTGCTAGACATTTAGCGTCATATTTTGCCTTCTGATCATATGATATATTATTTGATATTTCATATAGGGCATCATAAATTTTTGGTAAATTTGTAAACAGCGGTTTTATAGCATCTATTCTGCTTGACCATCTTGTTTCAGATAATGGTTTTAAGTTCAGATTTATGACATATTTTTTTAATAAATCCCATCTTTTAGCAGAGGACGAAAAATATTTATATAATTCTTGCACAATACAAAAAAAACCAGTCGTATGATGATTGAGGTTGGCAGCGTCGTTTACTATTAAATTTAAACTATGACTAGCGCACGGTACATAGAAAGCGCGGGGATTTAAATCCAGCAATCTTTTTTGAAGACCATTATTCTTACCGCGCATATTTGATCCATTATCATAACCCTGTCCCCTTAAATTGTTTATATCCAAATTAATGTTGTCTAGTTTTTCTAAAATAAATGACGTCAATCCAGCGCCAGTTGTATCTATAATTGGACAGAAAGCTAGGAAATGCTCTCTTGTTTCCAACTTTCTAGTTTCTGTGTTAAAATTGACAAATTTTATTATAATACTAATTTGTTCTACGTGTCAAACGTCAGGAGTACAATCCAGCATTATTGAAAAATATTTATTAATTCGACATAAATTTAAAATAAAATGTTGAATTTGGTTACCGAGTATGTAAATTATTTCATTTTGAATTTTGTCTCCAAGATAAGTCGGCATATTTTTGAAATCCGTATCATTCGTTACGCGTCGTATGTGTTCAGTCATTGAAAGATCAAATTTTCCTAACATTTCAATACATTTTAAAAAATTACCATTGTTACGATCATATAATTTTTGGCTTTGGCCACGAAAAGCCATATTTTGTGTACTTAGAAATTGGACCACATATATTATTCTTTTGATTACATCGTACCAGCGCTGCTTTTCAACCTCTAAAAGTTTTTGTTGAATACTATCAATAGTGTTCTTATTTTTAAGAGCATGACACAAATCTGTCCATTTTTTATAATTATTGAAATGAGCAGAACTTTTCTCACGTCTGCTGCAATACAAAGCTAGATGTTGCCAATCACTAATTCCCTCGCAGAATTTATTTTTATGTTTTGATTCAAATAGCTTGCAACAGAAGCAGTAAACGGCATTTTTGGACACTGAATACAGCAGCCACTCTCTGTGATACTTTTCACCGTTTCCTAAATGCCTTTCATAATAATACTCAGAAAATTTTCGTCCCGAAGAATCACGCGGAAAATTATACTGTTTAATTTGTTTAATCGGATTTTCTATTAAATACTGGATCAAAGTAGCGTTTAAAACTTCTGGCCAGGCTCCAGGATCATCTTTGGAAAAAGTTGGTATTGGTGACGATAATTGTCTTGACGGTGACGATGGTGTATCAGGCACAGGCACAGACGTAACTTCGGCGGCATCATCTTAAATTAATAACAGACAAACAAATACATAATATTGTTCACATGAGTACCTATCTATCTCCTTGTCTGAATAAACTGATTTATCTATCTATGAATAATTATTTATATTTATACAAATTAGAGTGTCTGTTTGTAATATTAAAATAACCGCTTTTTACTACATGCGTACGCATTCAGTAAAAAGTACATAAAATAAAATATAATTTT
The DNA here is from genome assembly GCF_905404315.1 of Leptidea sinapis. Taxonomy (NCBI): domain Eukaryota; kingdom Metazoa; phylum Arthropoda; class Insecta; order Lepidoptera; family Pieridae; genus Leptidea; species Leptidea sinapis. The sequence goes on along the minus strand of NC_066271.1, from coordinate 11,667,090 downwards.
TTACAATTTTTGTCTGTCTGTTCCTTCCGTCTAATCTCTAAAAACGGCCGGAAAAAAAGTTAATTTTTCTATTCAAAATTGAAAAAAAAATATTTTTTTTAAAATATCCCAAATAGAAGTTATAATATTTATTTTATACAAAATTACATAAAAAGTACACACTTACCACTACATGAAGCGTTTTTTGAATCAGATTTAATAACACTTTCATCGATAACATGACTGGTTTCTGTCTCTAATGATTGTGTCGAAGTGGATGGTTGAGCCGTAAAATATTTACTTATATTAGTTGCATTTTTATTACGTTCTTCTTCTTGTTTTCTTTTCCTTATTAGATTCTGGTAACCAGATAATTTTTTTTTTATCATGATTACTATCACTCATCGTGAAAACACGTTAAAACAATCAGTAGGTAACACCCAAACAATGATTATAAACATTCAATGCGCACCTTACACACACACCCTTTCAATCAAATGATTGTTCATTTGTTTTGTTTTGCCTTAGCTATCTCGTTCGTTAAAATCGGGGAATACCCGTGACCCCACCCCCGCTTGCGTCGCACGCATCGCATCGGGTTGCGTTCAGAAACTCACTCATACAAACTCGGCGCCTCTACGGTATAACTAGTACTTTTTCTCTGGTTCAAAGAACTGCCGCCGTTTTAACGTTGAGCTCGTAAGGAATGTAAACTAAAACCCTAAACGTAAAATGAAACCATAAACGTGAATAATAATAAACATTAAATATTGAGAGACTTGTTCAATAAGCGTTATAGATGTTTTGTTGTTTACAAGGCCTATGTTGCGCCTATTGTACCTACTTACTTGTCGATACTCCACTACAAAAAACAATCATATAGGTAACAAAAATAATTTAGGTGGCAGTGGCGGCGCGGCGCCCCTACTGTCTTGGCGCCTGTGTGCGCCGCACACTTCGCACACAGGGGCGGCGCGGCCCTGCCGCCGCCCACATTCCCTTGTCACATTAGAGGAATCACAGGAGCGTTGCCTGCTTTATAGAACGGTGTATGCGTAGTTGTGAACAGTGATTGACTAATTCATTAATTAAACATTTTAACCTTTCAAAATCTTTCATTATGAACTTAAGAAGTGTAACTGAACAATACTTATGTAAGAACTAATCAAGATTAAATAAGAAATAACTGTAGAAAGCTTTTGCGAATATTATTGAATTCCTACAGAGAAAACAGGTTGTGGTCCATTGCGCCGGTAAATTACTACTTTTGTTTGCCCTTAGCTCTGGTTAGAACACTTGATTTTAAATATAAAAGTGAAATTTTCCGTTTCATGGATTAACTCGTAGTTATACAACTTCTTATAACTTATTATGATGAAATGAAAACTTCTTGGTGCACGCTCAGCTCTTTATTTTGTGGGAATTGAATTTCACTGAGCTGTCATGCCCGGTTATGTTACGCTCGATCGGGTAAAGTCGGCTCATTACAAACAATTATATCTTAATATATATAAATTACGTGACTGCTCTGTCGGGTCAACTAGTAATCATATATATTGTACTTTATCAATTACAATTATGTTATTGTTTTATCAATATAAAAAAAGAAATGTATTTCGCGTTACTAACCGCTACCCACCTACTTGATGAAGATTTATGTGATGAATATGAATGTTTGTTTCCGAGTCATGGATATTTATAAGTATTTATGTATGTATAAGTAAGTAAATTGTATTAAATATATCGTTGTCTTGTACCCATGGTACAGGTTATGCCTAGTTTGGGGCAAGATATTATGTGTAAAAGTGTGTCAATATTTATTTATTATTTAATTCATTTTTGTCGTGTGTTTTATTTTATGGGGTTAAAAAACTCCCGGCACTGCCTCCCTGCCTATACCACTTGCAGTGTAACTGGAAGACAAGTAACGAGACTATACTTCAAGCCAGGCCCCAGACTAACGCTATATAAGGTGAGGGTCCAGCCACATATGGACTATACCTCTCATATTTAATCTGCAGCACCCCAGTATCACCTAAAATCATTTGATCGCGTGCAACACAGCGTTATGAATAGTTCTATTTCTTGGCGCAGTGTATTGACTTCATTTCATTGTTTATCTTCTACCTCATTTATCACGGATTGATCCGAATAGCTTTTTAACCTGGTTCCTGACGGAGAAAACCCACCATCGCAGTAAGGTCATCAACTTGCATCAATTTGTATAATATGGACAGTTAGCTACCTACCAGTTTACCAGTGGGCACTCCTTTGCACAGGAAGCCGGCTAGATTATGGGTACCACAACGGCGCCTATTTCTGCCGTAAAGCAGTAATGTGTAAAAATTACTGCGTTTCGGTCTGAAGGCCTCAAGGTCACGGCGCAATTGTAGAGCCGCTCAGAATTTCAGGGTTTTTCAAGAATCCTGAGCGGTACTGCATTGTAATGGGCAAAGCGTATCAATTACGATCAACTGAACGTCCTGTTCGTCTCGTCCCTTATTTTTATAAAATAAAATAAAAATACTTATATTTGCATGTATTGCCGATTTATTATAATTTGTATATTATATATTTATTTAGCATGTATATACCGTCTCTTAGAAAGTCCATATATTTCATTATATTTATCTGTCAGTTATAATAATACATAATAACGGCAAAAGCAATTTGTAGAAAGCAACACCAATTTTAAAATCATTTTCAACTGCCGCTCACACAAAATTAACAACTTCTCGGTCACGTCCCAGTCCACAGATAATCGATTGATTTAGTTTACAGATTGTACAATCTGGAATCGATTTACGTTCAAGTGGCAAGGAAAATGAACTATCGTAGCGCCAAATCCATGGATAATAAAGATTCGAAGTTGATTACGTAAATAAAATAGATATTGATAAGGACTTGGACGCGAATTTAGATTATATGAATCATTTATTGTACCAGAAGATTGGGATGCGATAAGAGGTTACCTCCTCGTGTGGTCTCTACCACACCCTTTTGTCTTCAGTCCGAGGTAAAATGTTTTCTCTTCTTCCGGACCGAAGACTAGTAGTCGGTGCATATTATAAAATAATAAGAAGATGGAAAAAATCTCTCAAAACCCAATCCAAGCTGTCAAAATAATGCACCGTGCCGCGTGAGGATATACACGGTCGCAAACAATGTATGTCTCTTCTAAACCAGGGCGAATCAGAGTAGTACTTAGCCCTTTGGGCGGCAAGCGGGACTACTCAAGGCCGATGCAATAAAAAAATTGATCTCCTTGGAAGGAATTCCTAGCATGGAATTTTTACCCGGATGTAGAGTTTTCGGTTGCCTTTTCCAGACGAAGACGAACTTGAATGTCAAGGAACTGAAACGCATGTTAGAGGAAAGATACTTTTAAAAGTGCACCCACCGCAACCGTTTCAAGACCTAAAGCAACGCCACGCAAATTGGAACTCTTTTAAGGTTCCTCTTAACCTGCTGCTTAACCTAAGCAGAGGCTCAAACCATTCACCCAAAAACCGAATACCTCAGGAGGCGGAGCCTCTGCCGCGTCGAGTATCAGGGTCGGACCTTCCGAATTAAAGGACCGAGGAAGGGCAAGGGTAAATCGCAGGTCGCATGTCCTCGAGTTGAGCAATCGCACAGAGATAATTATGAAGCTGTAAATATTGAAAAAGAGTTGCTTGCAAAGGAGCTCAGCTATTTCGAATTATAGTCAATGGTAAATTATTTGACATAAATGAATTTTAATCGTGATTGGGATAAATATAATATAATTTTTGTAAACCAATGTAAACAGATGATTATTAGGTAGCTACTAAGACGTGCTTGAATCACATAAAGTAGTACCATTCGCTTTACACGAATTCTATTCGCTCTAGTGGGCTTGAACATAACGTGTGATTCTTTTCCCGCGATATATTTTTTTAGTAGCTACTTATTCAACTAATGTTTAGAGCCCAGTCAACTCTATTTCTGGGTGTTGTAACATTTGATGTCCTAGAGAGGGCACCAAATGTTACGGAGGGAGAGTAGGCAGGCACGAACAAACATGAGATGGGGGGACGATATAGGATTGACTTTGAGTCTATGTTGGAAAAGGATTGCGAAAGAAAGAACTCAATGAAGAAAATTGAGGGGGCCTATGCCAAACGTCACAGATTTTAATGAGACGAGATCCGTCGCCATTTAAACGCAGGGGTTATAACAAAAGTGGCCCTAGCCCGTGACTTACATAAAACGCTTCCGGATATCCGTTAGTATTTGAAATGCAACTGTATTCAATTTATTGCTTTATTGCGTGGAAATAAACAATAACGAGATTTTTGCATTTATAAAGCATATCGTATGGTATTCTTATGCATAATTAATTTCAACTAGACAATGCTCCTGGATTTGAATAAAGGGTAGCTTAGTATTCGAAGATGATGATTGAACCTATGTGACTTGGAATAGAAAAAGCCAAAGAGATTTGGCAGGGAATTTGGAATCTTCTATCTGCCAACTTTTCTGTTTTTATGTCAAAAGAAACTCAAGGCGCTATATCTCCTTTTTTATTAAGGGAGCTACTAAATTTAGATGCTATTTTAACATGGAATAATATCCCCCGATTAGCCAATTCCATCAGAAGCAAATTGGTTGCCCCCAATCTAGGTCTCTACGAAATTGATATTTTTTTTGCATATTCTCTAAGCAACATTATTCATATAAAATATCTATCTACATATTACAAATATAAATAACACACAACAAATTTTGTTTAGTATGGGCCATCTTCATGTTAAGCCAATACTAATGGAACCGACTGAACATCTCAATTAAAATCAATCCATACGGACCAAAGTGCTCAATTGTCGTCTTTTATAAAAAAAAACTTACAGACTATAAATTTTGACACATCTGTTAATGACATTTGTATGACATTCGGTGTCTAGACCACAAATTTCACGATGTATCAATACTGCGTAAACATGCACGTGTTTAATTTATTCATCGCAGGCAGGTCACTCAGTTTACTAGCACGAAATATTATAACAATCTAATTTTTGTAAAAAAAAAAGGTAATTATTCAAAGAAACCGTTCACGATACCCCATAGCGTATCTACCCATAGTTTATGTCATGCTTCGCTGATGTTTGATGTAACTTTTCTATCGTAGAATATTACCGATAGTGTTTTTATAATAAAACGGAATTTCTTATGTAGGTCTTATACGCATTATTAAGATCATTAAAAAAATATTGTACATAAACGCAGTGATTTGGTTTGATTTCGGCTAATGGTCCATAGTATCAGTATGGTGGTAAAAATTTATAACAAATTTTACAACGCCTAGATAGACTATGACTGCTGTGAAAACGTCGATAAAAGTTGAGTTTAGAATTAACCTCTATAATTAATACACTTATTAATATAAATTGTAGAATTGTTATTTAAAACGATACGCAATTTCAAGTTGACAGCGTCATAAATATTCCTTACAACAAGAATAAATAACGATAACATTTACAAATTGGTACATAAATATCATTAACAATACAGTTAGCAATGTGAATAGGTACTTACCCAAAATTTCCAGGGTAACACAACCGTTTACAGAAGTATCCTGGGCCCTTTCCACTAAAATGCTGACCCCCATTGAAGATAACCTCAGAACAGCAAGGCGACGAGTAACGACCACTATCAGAGCTGGATACATAGGACCCATCTGTCTCGAACCAGTACTCCTCACGCGGCATCGGATATCTCCACTCAGGGGTGCTGACGTTGTAGTTACATCTTGTATCCCACATTGTCAGGTCAGTACATTTCTGAATGTACGCCCCTGTTAACTGCTCCATATATTGCTTATATAGCCGCTTTTGACGCTGATTTTGTGATATGTGTAAACGTAGTACGTTTAAAAAACACATTTTATTATTTCATTGCCTCACTGGATAGAAACAGACATTGTACGGAATAATGTATTCATCGTTCATCATTCGTTCAACTTTCGAACAAAAGTTAAGAATGAAGTTGTGCCTGCAATGTTTGTTTTTGTACGGTCAATTTTGAAAATGGAACTGGAGCGCGGGAGCGCGCGCCGCGTTTCCGTTTACACTGCGCAAGCGCGATCTGCTCAACCGCCATAATAGCTTTACGTCAAATTAACTCGCATTTCCCTCGAGAGGTGAAAAAACTGAATCGTTTACGGAGAAAATATGGCACAACTGAAGATAATTACTATCAAAAACCGTTTCCAATTATTGTGGTTTACGAAATAAGTGAAACTACTTATTTAAGAGTTTTGATATTGACAACTGTTGATACTTTAGCATCTATTGGCGAAGGTAAACCAATTAAAAACGTATTAATGTGTATCTTTTATTAACGCAGTGTTAAGGAAAACACATTGGACAACCGACTTAAGACTATAGCTACAATATTAAATAAACATGGAATGTACCATATATAGGTACCAAATGCCTAAAGATAAGTAAATATCTAGAAATAGATTAGATATTGGGTACCTTCAAAAAAAGCGCGTACACCTTCCTTAAAGGCCGGCAACGTGGTGATTCCGCTGGTGTAGCAAGAGATTGTGGGCGGCGGTGATCACTTAACAACAGGTGACCCGTACGCTCGTTTGTCCTCCTATTCCAATAAAAAAAAAGATACAAAATATATGATTTGTCTTGGATTGTCCTGTTTACATGTTTTACTTCGCATGAATAAATATAATGTAAGTATATTTTGGTTCATCTTCGTGTTCATCATACACCTTTCATTAATCTTACAGAATAATAAAGTTATAAGAAACAACGAGGAAATCAACCTACAAATTTAACTCTTTATTTAACTTAACAGGCGGCCGCCTGCCACTTTGCTCGCGTAAATTTCGTTAACATGGCAATATGAGCGGTGAACCTGATTTTTTGCCACTAAATAAATTAAAAAAAAAACCTGATTTTTTATTTACAATTTAATATTTTTTTATTAGCTTTATTTTTTTTTTTGCTCAGAAACCTGTCATTTTCTGAAATAAAAGTTGCCGTAGTTATTATGCACGGTATAAGCTATCTGGCATTCTCGTACCTTCAAAACCGGTCCAGCCATTTCGGAGATTAGCTGGAACATCCAGGCAGACAGACAGACAAAATGGTATCTAATGATTGTTTTTTTTTGTAATGCAGCATGGAGGCGTTATCAACGGAGCTGTTTTTTCCATATTAATGACTGGATCTTTAATATTATTTATAGGTTATATACTATATAGATAATTTATAAGCCTAGATAGACTGTGACAGCTGTGATTGTTGAACACGTCGAAATAAATAACGGCTAACAGTTAGCCTCTATTTTCAGCAAACGCACGCACACTAAAACAAACTGTTCTCATGCGTTGTCTAGCAGCAAAAGGCTCTATCTAGACGTATAAATTATCTAAAAGGTAACTTCCCAAACTAATTCAGAAAGACAACTCAATAATTCAAATCGATTTACTTTACAAAACATTTTTACGATATCTCAAAACAAGTAAAACTAACGATAGCTATATTTATAGCTATTATGAAAACGATCTGAACTAAACCTGCGAAAACATTAAGAACCAGGAATATAACTGAAATTTCATATTCCATAAGAACTAAATATAAATCACCAAAAAGCCTTAGTTTTTTGACATTTTGTGATTTTTGGATAATAATATAATTACACCAATATAATACAAAACTAATTAACACTTATTATAAATTGTCTTAATCAATTATTACTTTGAACTAATTTAACACAATTCTCAATCACATCTATGATATTTTTGTACTGCAAGAACATACTATCACATTGAAATTTATTTTTTATAAAATCAAGTGGACTAGTCTCATTTATCAAAGAAGCCATTATATTATTTATAAACGCGGTATTAATTGATTTGTGATATATCGTGCATTTCATTTTTCCGTCGACTAAGCGATTCAAGTAATTCATATGTTGCAAACAGTGCTCGAATTCCGACATTCTGTGAAGCATACTGCGTGAAAAGATCTCCTTTGCACGGCTGCCACTAATGTAGAAGAACTCCAAAAAAGAACGAGCCACTGTTGCGTAATTGCCGTTTTCGTTAGTCGCGTTCTCAGCGTGCGATATGACAAAATTGCTCTTTCTCATAACTCCTACATTACTTAACACTCGCCCCAACATGAAATACGATAAAATGACAGAATATATGCCATTCTTAAAATCTTCGCCGCTCTTGTAACAATAGTACACCAGCGCAAGAGCAATCATACGGCAATCTTCCGGCAATGCATTTAGCAACTGGAATTTAAAGTCATTCAGTATTTCGCACATAATTTCTTGAAACATATCACTAGTTGGCGGTGATTTTCTCAAAGCCCGGTTTTTGCGTAGTTTCATTTCTTTATCTAAAACACAACTTGAAAGATGTTTTCGTCCAATAAACGAAATTTTAACATCCACTGATTTTGTCAACAGGCCAAGTACATGGAAAATCATTTCCAATACAGGCCACATGGCATCATCTTTGTTCTCGTCGAAAATTAACCATGACCCTGAAAATGTCTTGTTGTACCTCAAATTGATATATGGAACCGCGACCGCACCTGATGCGACTAATCTAGCAAAGAAGTCATATTTATTTAGATTTATTTCTTTAAAATAACTTAAAGCCAATCTGTCACCACCAATACGAAAATAGCTTTCGAACTCATTAATTGACACAATAAAACTTTTTTTGTTTGACTCATTTAAATTCCTGCTCAAATCAGATATCGCCTCGTTAAAGTTCTGGCGCCTTATCCAATGTAGCCTTTTGAAAAATACATTCTTATCGGTATAACTTGCATCTCTCGGGAATAGACAAAACAAGGGGCTATCCTCGTCAGATGCTGCAAGCAGAACAGATAAAAGTTGCCTTGATCGAGGAAAAACATGTTTTTCACTCAGATCGTAGAGAGTGCATTTCAAAGTATCTCCAAAGTTTAGTGAATGTGGGGTGATGCATGAAACTCCATACAGGCAGTACTCAAAATTTTTAGTTAATATTGGACATTGAAAATATTTTGCCACGCGTATGAGATCAACCATGTGGTCAAACTCAGAATAAAAATATTTTATATTAAGCTCTTCCATTACTTCTTGTTCTACGTTTTTCACAAATATTGGGTCACAGTATTCGTTCTCATCTCGCCCGGGAACTAAAGCATGTCTACTGTCAATTATTTTCTGGTGTATTTCTTTTCGTCTTTCTAAACTAGCGTTCATTGCTCCTTTGAAAATAACAAGTAAACGTAACTTGTGATCGATAAATCTTTTCAAGATACCTTTCAAATAGCAGGCATACCTATCGTATTCACCACCGAAAATGAATTGGCATTCACTGTTTTTATAAGTCTCTTTAAAGTAAAGACCATCTACTCGTACTACCAAACATTTGTCAGTCAAATAGTATGACACACCTACATTTTTGGCCTTTAAGTATGTCCTTACAGATCTCAGCTTTTCTGAAAATAAAATTAAAATTTTAAAATCAATTCATACGTCTTTACTAGTACTACTATTATATTACTGGATAATTAAATCTGCATTTGATGAAAAAAATTTATGATTTATTTATTATTTATAGACGACTAATTTTTAACAACTACGTAAGTATCTCAAATTCAAATTCAAATATTTTTATTCAAAATAGGATTTATAATCACTTATTGAACGTCAAAATCTACCACCCATTCAAAACAGACTGCCTCAGACCTGAGAAGAATGGGCGCAAGAAACTCAGCGGGCTTTTTTTATATAAAATATGGATTACAATGTAATATCGTACAATAAACATTTATAATTAAAGAGCCTGAGGGTGTTCGCTTTAATCCCAGTCCGTGGTGTCATTAAGAAAATCGTTTATGCTATAATAATCTTTTCCACACAAACGTTTTTAACAATTCTTTTAAATTTCGTAACACATATGTTTTGTACATTTTCTGGGATCATATTGTAGAAGCATATATACATCGCCCAACAAAAGACTTACTAACTCGACCCAACCGAGTAGTAGGCATAACAAGTTTATGTTTGTTCCTCGTGTTAACATTATGAATGTCACAGTTTCTAGAAAATTCCTCAATGTGCTTATGAACATACAAAACATTATCAAAAATGTATTGAGAAGCAACAGTCATAATATTTATTTCTTTAAATTTTTTTAATTTTAAATTGCACAACCAACAAAACACATGCACAACCGCTTCACAAGGCAGACTCTAAGCCTCGTCCTTGTTAATCTGCATCCTACTCGCGACGGGAAACATATTTTCGGGCTATCAACCTTGAGCTGTCTCCAGGGTACAAAGGTCCAGATACCCCTACGTAATGGCCTCGGGCAATGCGAACAATACTACCAATACTCTGCCCAACTCTGCGATCACGAGTCTCGCTGTGCCGGGTTAGCCGGGTTCAATTATTAGGTTATTAAGGTGTTAACTGAAAAAAGTGGCCAATGAGTTTCTTGTAACTTCTTCTCACGATCTCTCTCTTATCTTTTTGGTAATGGTAGATTCAGTAATTGAAAAAAAAAATAAGATTCAGAAGCGCTTAGTTTAAGCCTATTTTTTGACTTTGACTTATTCGCGAGCAACCAATCAAAAAGTGGCTGCGCAAAAAAAGACTAAACCCATCTAACAGAATGGAGAAACACTCAAGGATGCAAAGGGTGCAGGCAAACAACGAATTCAGTTCCCGCGTCATGTTCCCACGTTAGGTTTGCCCACAGCCTGATCAGACTCCCCAGGGATAATTCGCAAAATTGTAGATTTTGTCACCGGCCACTGCCCCTTAAAGTTTAAGCTTTACGTTTTAACTTTGGTTTGCTTGCTTAAGGCTTAAGCAAGATTCCATCAACATAGGTATGACAGACAGTGTCTTATGTAGAGGATGCATGGAAGCATATGAAACAACAGAACATTCTTATAGAGGGCAGGAGTGTGGCTGAACAACTGGCAATTACAAGCAGAGTATTCTCATGCCTGTAGCTATTTGAAAAGGCTGCTAGAATTGTGGAACGACCTGGGCTGATTAGAGTATGAAGAAGACCGGATATGCACACTGGCCCAATCAAGATGCTAAGTGTGTAAAAAGCTCAGCTAAACTAACTAAACTTCTTTTGATTCTTGGTGGTATTAATAGTAATAATGATTATTAATAGCTTCTTTTGGACAAATTAATTATGGTTTCCATAAATAACTTTGAAAACATTTTAAGTAAGTACCTTTATAAATAAATGTAGGTTTTATGCACATATATGGTAATAATTTTTTAATATAAAAATATTTTTGCTAGTAAGTAAATTTTTTTTTTTTTAATCTAAGTCGGATCTGTGATCAGTCACAAGACTATAAGCGGATGAGTTGGGTGAGTATGACATTTAGACAAAGAGACCAGTGTCTCATCTGCCTTCCTATAGGAAGTGGGATGTGTTATAACACATCCTTCCTTTTCAGCCTTTTCATCGCTCTGGGACGGATTAGGAGATCATTAGCCAGGGTATTTGGGTGAACCGAGAGGCGATCAGCGTATTTCCTTTTGAATTTATCGATTTCCGACTGGGAACGCCAAGATATTGATGGATCTCATCATTTCTGGAAAACCATGGGGCACTTGTGATGGTACGCAGGATGTTGTTTTGCACACGTTGGATGAGCATGATGTTGCTTTTGCTGGCAGAGCCCCACAGTGGGATTCCGTAGGTCCCGATGGGCTTCAATACAGCATTGTAGATTAGAAGCTTATTGTCAGTAGACAGGACAGAGTTTCTACTCATGAGCCAGTGAAGGTTTCGGAACCTATGATTAATTTCATCCCATTTCTTCTTTATGTGAGAAATCCAGGTGAATCTTCTGTCTAAGTTAAAGCCTAGGTATTTCACTTTCTCAGAATCTGGTAGAACATCAGAGCCAAGTTTGACAGGAGGGCAATTTCCCCTTCTTAACGAGAAGGTGATGTGGTTCGATTTTTGAGCACTTGCCCGAATGCACCATTTATTCATCCATGCATGGGTCTCGTCTAAAAGGTGTTGGAGCTTATTACTAGCCTGTGCTGGGTCTTCATCGCTTGCAAGGTAGGCTACATCATCGGCATATGTTGCTACGATGGTAAGTAAGTAAATAATATGCATCTTTTTATATTTTAGAACAATATGAGTGAAATAATAATATTTAGATTTATAATTTTACTAACTATAGTTAAACTAAGCTTACCGGCATTTACTTTTATAATTAAGTTATCAAATTGTTTTCTCTAAAAGTTAATTTGTAAAATTCTTATGAGAAATAAATTCTTTAACCATTGACCGTTATCAATGAACCTTGTATTCAAAGAATACTGAGAATCAACATAGAGTAAACGAAAAATAAACTTACATAGTTCAGCTCAGGTAGGTAGTTTTAAACAACTTCTTATAGCTTATATTCAGTTGGATAGCTTTAATAGTGTTCATTGATTAATTAAATAATAAATGAATGAATCGTGTTCTCAAAAATTTTAAATTAATAAGTATAATATTTACTGACTTACTTAATTCAAAGGTGAAATCGTAAACGGTAAACCAGCTTCAAAAACTTGACTTGAAACTAAAAGAAAAACAAAGGGTTAAAACTTAGTATCCCTTAGCACGAATTTGGATGTAAAAAGTAGTTGATAGAGCTTTAGTCCACGATTACAATGATACCACTCTTATTACAAGGTAATGCACCGTTTTCGAGAAAATAACGAAAAAAATCCTTACCTAAAATAGATAAATAACGTAAATAAACACTACTGACATCGCGGCGGGAGTCTAGAAACTGTCATAAAATGATTTTGGTTTCTTTCTAAAATATTTGGACAGGGTTTAAGCCCATACAGCCATAAATTGTATGAAAAACAGTGAAATTAAATGTAAAAAATTGTCTATGACAGATTAGACGGCTTCATAATAACTTTTAGATAAAAGGAAAACATTTATAAAAGAGTTTATTGTTCATGTTCATCAATAACCAAACATCTATTGCCGCTACCGCGGCACGCTACGCTCGGCTCGTGCGATGTTTTAACTGTTCTAACATAACTTAACCTTACCAATTTTAATCAATTGTAGTTGATAGAGCTTTGGTCCACGATTATAGTGCTATCACTCTTATTACAACGAAATACACAGTTTACAAGAGAAACCAAAATAAAAGTCTACCCTCCCCCCTCCCTAATTTGTTAATGGGGGGAAACGCCTACAATTTGGTTCTGGCGTTGTTTTAACTGTTCTAACATAACCTAACCTAACCAATTTTAATGAATTGCAGTTGATCGAGCTTTGGGGATATATTACTTTTACTAATTTATGGCTGTATGAGCTTGAACCCTTTGCCTGTACATATATTTTACTAAGAAACCAAAATCATTTTATGACAGTTTTTAGCCTCCCGCCGCGATTGCAGCGCTCATCTAGTGTTTATTTACGTGATTAATATATTGTTTTAGATTAGATTTTTTTTGGAAACGGTGCATTACCTTGTAATAAGAGTGGTATCATTGTAATCGTGGACAAAAGCTTTATCAACTACAATATTTTTTACATCCAAATTCGTGCTACCCTTAGCTTAGTATCCCTATACTAAGTCCAACCCAAACAAAATACATACAAACAAAATAGGTAATAATGTTATGTAAATTGAAAATACAAGCAATGTGAGAATAGGTAATAGGTACGTTTAGGTAAGTAAAAGTAGGTAGTTAAAGAACTTATGAAGTAAGATAACTAATTACCTATGCTTAGTTCGTATAGGAGCTGCCAACATTCATAATCAACCGATATCGCTACATAGTACCTACATACCGGCATTAGCCTTCTTCCGGTAATTCCCTTTCAAAACAATTAAGTTTTTTTTGGTGGGAACGAGTGAACGAAGGAAGGCGCGCTTATACAAAAAAAAAATGTTTAAATTATTGTTCATTGTGCATATATTTTTCATACTTGTAAATTGTTTATCCTGGTTTATAAATATTCGATTTTTGTATATTTAAATTGTTAAGTGCGCTTCCCCATCGCCATGGGGAAGCGTACAGGTAAAAGGCCGAAGAACGGCCAGAGCGACGCAGAACCAGCAGACGAACTTCCCCTATCCGAATCCTCGGTATCTGACGCGGAGGTGACTGAACGTCTCATTGTAAGAAGAAAGGATAAAGAGAAGTATACCCCTTATAGAGCGACAAATTATTATAGGTTGTACGACGAAAATTCAAATAAGAAGGAATTTATTGTATTTCTCAATCGCAAGCAGGGTGAAGTCAAAATATCAGACAAGGACAGGTTGGGTCTGTCAAATGGAATCAGGAGGCATTGCGTATCGGGTGTGTTGCACCTGAGGTCCGTTAATGCTTTTAAAGTTGGTGTTACCTTTGACCTGCCTAACAATGCGAATGTATTTTTAAAAAATGAAAAGTTACTTAGCGAGTTGGAGATGGTTGCCTCAATTCCGGCTTCTGAAACGGAGGTCACTGGAGTTCTTACTTCTGTTCCCACTGATTACTCCAACAAAAAAATTCATCAATTAATTGCATCGAGTAAAAAAGTTATTGCTGTGAGAAGGTTCATGCGGCGAGTAAAGGACCCACAGGGTGTTGTCTCCTTTGTTCCAACGCAAACTGTTGCAGTCACATTTGCATCAACGTTGTTACCTGAGTATGTAACACTTGATCACTGGAGGCATGAGGTTAATGTATATGTACCCCCTATTAAACAGTGTCTACGCTGTATGAAATTTGGCCATATTGCTAAATTTTGTAGAAACAATGAAGTTTGTTCCATATGTTCTGACAATCACAATTTTAAAATGTGTCCAAAAACTTTAACAAAATGTGCCAACTGTGGTGGAGATCACATAGCTATCTCATCTACCTGTCCTTTGAAAAAACAAAAAATTGAAGAAAACAAAGTGAAGTCCCGTAGTGTTAGATACTCAGATCTCTTCAATGAATCTGCTTTCCCTCAATTAAACTCTAAGTATATTGACACACACCTGAGCAATCTTATAAAAACTGACAAATTTATGAACCTCTTGGTTGAAGCAGTTTTACAAATTTGTACGAATAAAGATAAGTTAACTATAAATTCAAATAGTATTAAGGAAATTCTGAATAACACTTTTAGAAAAAAGACATCTAGTTAATTGTTATTATGGATACATTGAATATAGTGCAGTGGAACGCTCAAAGTATTATTAGTAATAGGCTTATTTTTACAAGGTTTTTATATGAAAATCATATCCATATTGCTATAATTTCGGAAACTTGGTTAAAACCACATCAGTATTTTTTAATAAAAGGCTATAACACAATAAGGAATGATTGTGGTAATAAACACAATGGTGTAGCAATTTTTATTCATAATAATATCACATTTTCTAACATAAATACATATTTTGATAGTGCTCTACAAAATGTTTGCATTAAAATTAAAATTAATAACAAAGAACTGAGTATTGTGAGTTTTTACAGTCCTTCCAATTCAAATCCTCCATTTAATAAAAACAATTTAAACAGTTTAATTAAGTCCATTCCAGAGCCAATGATATTTGCAGGTGATTTCAATGCTCATCACATGTTGTGGGGATGTGTTGATACATTGCCTCGAGGTAAAGATGTTTTAGAGGTTATAGATGAGAATGGTCTTGTTATTCTGAATAATGGTCAAGCTACCACAATAGGATCTCCATCTTGGCGTCCTAATGCTCTTGACTTGACTTTGGTAACTCCATCATTGGCTCTTTTATGTGACTGGTCAGTTATTGACAGTCCTCTGGGCAGTAGTTATCATCTCCCTGTAATAATAAAAATGGCAGTAAGTAGTGATAGTAGTAGTTTGCAAAACACATTATGTAATAATCTACATTTGCCCACTCACCCTAATTATAAGCAGGTGAATTGGAATATGTATAGTAACTTAGTTATTTCTTATTTGGATGATGTTAAATTTGACACTTTATCTTCAATAGATGCTTTTAATTCCTTTTGTAATATTTTACTTTCTGCTGCCAAGCAGTCAATCCCTAGCTGTCTGTTTTCCAAAAGTTTTAATAGTAATAATGTTACTAGTTCTTGTTCACAAAAATCTTTTAAATATCCTTGGTTGCCTTGGTGGAATCAGAAGTGTACAGAAGCAGTTTTAAATGCTAAAAATGGTTACATTAATTTTAAAAACAACTCCACTGATGAAAATTATGTGGAGTTTAAGAGATTGCGGGCTTTAAAAAAACTTATCTTAAAAAGTGAAAGAAGAAATAGCTGGATAGGCTTGTGCAATTCATTTAATCGTTGTACTCCTTTGTCTTCAATTTGGAAATACATGCGCAAATTTAACAAAACTTACATTCCTGACAGTGTGTTGAATGATAGTTGGATTCCAGATTTTCTACAAAAGTATACTTCTGACTTTGTATCAAATGAGTTAACTAACTATGTAAATGTTGTTAATGATAGTAATAAATATTTGATAGAGCCCTTTTCTTTACAAGAACTAAAATCCGCTTTATTTACTAGAAGAGATACATCTTTCGGTCTTGATACCATTCCATATATTTTACTCAAAAAACTTAATTGCCACAGTCTCAACATCTTTTTAAGTAATCTTAATCGCCTATGGAAGGAGAATACTATTCCTGCAGAATGGAAAACAGACTGTTTAATCCCAGTTTTAAAGCCAGACAAAAATAAAATGTTACCTGACTCTTATAGACCTATAGCTCTCACGTCTTGTGTTGGGAAGATATTTGAGCAGCTTCTAAAACAACGTCTCGAGTTCTTTATAGAACAAAATTGTCTTTTGCCTAATAATCAGTTTGGTTTTCGCAAAGGCCGGTCTCTAGGGAGAGTATAGCGCAGTTACAGCTTGATGCGCATCAATGTTTAGCAAGTAATCAGTATCTTTTGTCTGTATTTTTTGACATCTCAGGTGCCTTCAATAGTGTAAATATTGCCGTGCTTTGTGACGAGTTATCAATGTTAGGGATACCAGGTAAAATAATAAATTGGATGCAATCCTTTTTGACTGACAGAAAAGTATATGTAAAATTTAATAAACATTTGTATGGACCACGACTTTCTTCTCTAGGTGTTTGTCAGGGAGGAATATTGTCTCCTTTAATTTTTATTATGTACATAAGACGATTGAACCTTATTTTGGGGCCAAATATAGTAAACCTACAGTATGCAGATGACTTAGTCGTCTATGTATCGGGAGTTGATCTGATTAATTTAGCCGCTACTATTAATAAAGCACTTGTAAATTTATATCAATACTTTTCTTATCTTAATTTAAATGTAAATCCAACCAAATCAAAAGTCTTTGTGATTGGTCGTAAACGCATCATATTGCCTCCCATTTTATACAATGGTATTCCACTGCCTATTTCATGTTGTTACGGGTTTTATTATGTAAATGACACACCTTTGGTAAATAAGAACTTATATTTCTTGCACTAAATCAACTGTAGCCTTATTACACCTATTATATTTAAACTAAACTAAAGCTAAGTACTAAGACTACTTTGGACGCCAGGAGAATTTTATCCACGTTGGAGGGAATTCTACCAAAACCCAAGCTCTCGGCTGCTCAACCTCTCAGGGTACTTATGTATTCATTAAAAGGGCATTTCCATAGGCTAGGACAATAAAAAATAGTAATGTTATTTTCAGATACAAATACAAATGCCTAACTTCTATCCCAATTAGATATAAATTCTGTGCAACTTACCCCTTTCCTTGTGGTTTAATAAATATTTTTGATGGCACAAATTATTTTATTACTATAACAAAACTATAACCATGACGAACTATAATATCACATTGACGATCACAAAGGTACGTGTTACTTCATTGCACAGCTGATCGCTAATGTCAATGACCGACCGTAACATTCGTTATGAACCAATAATCGAGAAAGAAACAAAAAAAACTAAAAACGAAAATGAAGCCAGGATTCGAACCCCCGATAGACGACAGTATAACGCTTCACGATTCTATCGTCGATACCGCTAGACCACGAACGTTATGACCGAAAGTGTGAAATTATCTAATATGTTATACTCAAAGAGTCGTAATACTAATTCATAACATTCCCCCAACCTACAAAAGAAAAAAAAAATATATATTTTATCTAAAATATATATATTTTATTTCTTCTATGCATCAGCCCACAGTCTTTAAATCTTTTGCATGCCAAACGCCAATCGGTTTGCCATAAGCATTATTTAGCTGAAATACATTATCCGACAATTTTTTAACAATTAGAGCTTTTTCAAATTTCGGTGCAAGCTTGGCCATAAATTTGGTTCCCGCTTTTGACAGGAATTTCGTTCGTCTCCATACTATATCGCCCTCTTTAAAGTTTGCTTTACGACGTCTTTCGTTATAAAACCTGAGACTTTTGTCATGTGCGAGCTTTATCCTTTGTTCAACCTCTCTATGTAATTTCGATCGCGATTTTAAGCTATGTAAATATTCTTCAATGTCCACACGTATCGGTTGGTTCTGCACTACGTGTTGTGTACCAACAGATTCACCAGTCAGTTTTACGGGAAAGGATGTTTCTCGGCCAAAGAATAAAAAAGAGGGTGTGTACTCAGTAGTTTCATGAACTGATGTCCGTATTGCGTGTGCAAATTCTTGCAAATGTTTATCCCATTCATTATGTTTTCTTGAATTAATGTAAGACGCTATCATTGTGCCAACAACTCTGTTTACACGTTCTGTAGGATTGCTTTGAGGATGATAATTAGGAGTATACCAAATTTGAGTGTCATATTTATGTGCGAGATCTTTGAATATTTGTGATACAAATTGCTTTCCATTGTCACAGATTATAGCTGAAACTTTGCCAAAAAGTAAGAACTGTTTCTCTAAAATTTCACAAATTTTGTCTGCTTTTCCTGTTCTCAAGGGAAACATTAGTGTGAATTTACTAAATAAACAGGTTATTACTAAAAGCATTGTGTTCAAATTCTTGCTTTTTGGAAAGGGGCCCATGAGGTCTGTTGATATGACTTGCCAAGGTCCAGTAACAGTCCTCTCTTGACCCATATGACCTAAGGGTGATTTCTGTGATACTTTCACTTTTGCACAAGTTTCACATTTCCTTACATATTGCCTAATGTCATTCAGCATATTTGGCCAAAAGTAATGTTGTTTTATCCTGAATAAAGTCTTGCGCACTCCGAAATGGCCTGCTGTAACATCATCATGACAGTGTCTTAAAATATCAGATCTCAAAGACTGTGGAATGACTAGTTTCCAGTCATTCGATTCATTGGGATATTGCTTCAAACAAATTTTCTTGTATAAAAGACCCTCTCTAACCTGCCAGTCGTTACAATTATTCTGTTCACTTCCAAATTTAGCAACTTTACTTTTATACCACTCATCCTTATGTTTATCTAATATCCTTATATTTCCCCGATCATTGTCCATAATTGCATCAACACACCTAGACAGGGCATCTGGCACCACATTACTTCTGCCTGGTCTATGAACTATATCAAAGCTAAATTGTTGTAACTTCATAGCCCACCGTCCTAATCTACCATGCGGATCTTTCATATTGTGTAGCATTTTAAGTGCACTATGATCAGTAATAACTGTGAAGTGAGTACCATCTATGTAGGGTCTGAATTTCTCAATTGCATAAACTATACTTAAAAGTTCCCGTTCGGATGTCGAGTACAATTGTTCACGGCTATTAAGTTTCCTACTTAAATAAGATATCGGTTGTTCTGCATTATTAGTTTTTTGACAGAGTACTGCGCCAATTCCTTTGTTGCTTGCATCACATTGTATTATAAAAGTTTTACTAAAATCTGGACAGGAGATGACCGGTGTTGTAGTGAGCAATGTTTTTAATTTAAGAAATGCTTTTTCTGTCTCATCTGTCCAGACAAACTTTTTGTTTTTCTTACCTTTTGTCAAATCATGAAGTGGAGCAGCAATTTGTGAAAAATTTTTAACGAATCTCCGATACCAACTAGCGATTCCGATGAACCTTCGTAATTCAGAAATATTTTTAGGTCTTGGAAAGTTCATGATTGCCGAAACTTTTTCGGGATCAGTGCGCAGACCATCTTCATCTATGATGTAACCTAAAAATCGTAAACTCGGCCTTGCAAATTTACATTTCTCAACATTTATTGTTAATCCAGCTTCTTCCAGAATATTCATTACCTGTCTCAGGATTTCTAGGTGTTCTTGAAAGGTTTTAGAGCAGACCACGATATCATCAAGGTAAGACCACACTTTACCCTCTAAGGCGTGAAATAATATGTCCATTAACCGTTGTTGCGATTGTGACGCATTTACTAAGCCAAATGGCATCACTTTGAAATGAAAAAGGCCTCTACCTGGAATTGCAAATGCGGTCTTTTCTTTGCTAGTTTCCTCAAGTTCAATTTGCCAAAAGGCGGATTTTAAGTCAAAAGTGCTAAGGTATTTTGCATTACGTAAATTATCGATAATGCTAGATATTCTTGGAAGTGGGTATGTGTCCCTTTTTGTAACTTTATTTAGCTGACGACTGTCTAAACAAAGTCTGTTGTTACCATTAGCTTTTTTAACAAGTACCACCGGTGAACACCATGGACTGTGAGACGGTTCAACCACATCTTTTTCTAACATTTCATCTAATTCGCTTTCGATTTCTTTCTTAATGACCGGAGAAAAAACATACTGTTTCTGATATATTGGTTTACTGTTCCCTGTATCTATAGTGTGCTTAATAATTTTAGTTCTACCTAAACCTGTACCTATACATTTCCGTATTTCTTCAATAATATCAGTTAGTTGTTGTTGTTGACTTTCATCTAAATCTTCTTTACTTGTTAAATGCGTTGCTTTATCTTCAATGTTGTTGACTTCTGATAATTCTTTTACCAACACTCCTTTAAATTTAAAGGAAATTTCAAAAATGTCAAAAAAGTCTTTACCTAATATCAATTTCTGTGACAAATTAGGCATAAGAAGCATAGTGATATAGTGAAACTGATCATTAAAACTTACCGGAACATCAAAACCTTCAGTTACAGAATAACTGGCACCATCTGCAGTTGCAATATCCATAGATTTTATTTTCTGTATTTTAACCCCCAAGTGCTTCAAAGTTCTTGCGAATTCACTATTTATGACTGAACAAGTGGCACCTGTATCTAATAATCCGTAACAATTATAATTTAAAATGTTTATTTGTATGTATGGCCTGTTATCATTTTCTTTCTTGAGGGTTAAGGGTGAAAGTGCTTTCTTGGACATGACGATACGAATAAAATTTAGCCAGTTCTGCCACACTTTATTAGTTTTAGAGGAGAGGTTCAGTTGGCAGGTTTCAAACCCTCCTCTTTGGCGTTTCCCTTGCAGGTACAATCTTTTGCAGTTACGCCAAAATGACCACAACGATAACAAAATATACGCTGTTTTGGCATGGTGCAAGATCTGAATAAATGACCAGATTCACGACAATTCCAGCACCGCATGTTCACACTACTTTTATTGGTGGTTTTTATTTCATTAACTAAGTCATTGTTAGTCATAGAATTTCTGCTCAATTTATAAGCTAAATCGGGTTCTAATGAGTAAACTGACGTTTTCGGTTCCTGAAACTTGTCACAATTAATTTTAGTTCTTTCAATGATACGCATAACATTTATTAGATCGGAAATAGAACAGAAAGTGTCCCTACATATGGCCCTTTGATAAAATGGTTGCAAATTTTTACAAATAATCATTATTTTTTCTGATTCAGTAATTTTGTTGGGGAGTCTATTAAACATATTTTGCATTACTGAAATAAATATGAGTACTGACTCATTTTTACCTTGTGTTCTAGCTTTTGCTTCGGTCAATAGTTCCTCTTGGTAGTAAGGAGATTGAAATGTCCGTTTAAGCAAGATTACCAGCTCATTCCAAGTACTTATAAACTCTCTATTTGCACGAAACCAAATTAACGCATCATCCTTAAAAAAATCAATTGCATGACGCCATAAATCATCCTCAGTTGCGTTCCTAGCCTCCTGAAGTTCCTCAACCCGTTCAATAAAAGCATTCACGCTAAATTTATTGTCACCATAAAAATGGACACCCCATTGACTTATAGGTACAAGCTTGCGTACTGGTCGAGTCTCCTCGAATGAAGTGGAATTAAATAATTTAGAGTTTCGCTTTTTGCCATGAAAAGTTGGACTTTCAAAGTCCTCTTGCGCAAAACATACCTTTTTGTGTTCTAAAGAATCTTTTAAACTTTGATCTTCTTCTACTAACACTCCGTGCAATTCCTTAGACGTAGATGCCATAGGTTTCGTCATCATATTTTCTTCCTTTAAAAGATTTAAAATTTTTTTACTATCCTCACCTATGGAGTTATGTAAAGCCTCTTTCATTTCCGGAGTTATTTCCTCCCCATCCAGTATGTCGTCTTTGCCCTCTAAATCTTTTAAAGTTATAACGGCCTTATCTAATAGTATGTTACGCCTATCTCTGTCTTCCTCTTCCGTAGGCGCGGCCAATTTCAATCTGTTGACAATGTGACACAAACGAGAAACTAGACGTTTGTACAACTGTTTATCTGGCTTTTCTTTTAACTCTGAGACATAACGCATAACATTGCTTATTTTGTCTGAACAAATGTCTAGTTCTAGCCCCGGGGTGGTAATAGATGCTTGCGGTGACTTTATTTCATAAGAGACTATCATTGAGCTTTCAGCTTCTAACATTTTTTTTAAGATAATTTTAAGAGCTGAAACTAAGCCTGGATAAGTATACCCCCGACACGCAAGTTCGAATTCGACTTCATCTTTTAACAAAAATTGAGGATCCATATTTAATATACAATTAAAACAAAATACTATACAAAACTAAAATTAGTTGATTACAATAGCGGTATTGTGTACAATTGCCTTATATTATGTGTACCTAATATAACTAATGTAGAATTCTTTAATTACAAACACAAAGAAATAAACTTTTATGTTTATCCGGTAATATAAATAAGTAAATACTATCAATAATAATATTATTCGCAAAAAAAACTCAACACAATATACAGAACCACAAAATAAACTTTTCGCCAAGAGGGAACTCTAAAAGTATGTACCTACATGTACCAAACTGATTACTGTCATACATAATATTTTAATCAAAAGTAAGTCTTATATATTATCTTATTTAGATCTAAAGTCTGTAAATGTTAACAATAATTAAACAAAATAATTATGTGCCTAATAATGTAAACTAGTATCTATTAGAATGCACTATCTAACTTAATCTATCTACTTAACCTATAAGTAACCACAAGATTAGGCAGTATTATATTATAGGTAAATGCAACAAGTTAGTGTGACTTTTGTACCTAACTGCTCGCCAAATATTATTATACTAAGCTTAGGTAGATGTATGGGTAACCGCATTGAATTACTATTCTTTTTGAAATTTAATTGCATACAATACACAATATTTTACAAGTTACAAACCCACGACAGGTATAATATGCCTACTGCCACTATGTAACTGCTACAATTAACTTATGAATAATTAATATATAAATAACCAACTTATGAATTACAATTAAGTATAAGCGTTATAATATACGCAAGCGCATCAATTTTATACTTCAACTAAAGATGCGTAAATAGGTATGAACAAGTTAAGTTAAGCCGTATGTAGGTATTTAGCTGCCGTTAAGCAGCCAAAGCATAACCACGATGTCAAACATAACCCTTTAGTTTTAACGTTGGGCGCTATTTTGTTACGGGTTTTATTATGTAAATGACACACCTTTGGTAAATAAGAACTTATATTTCTTGCACTAAATCAACTGTAGCCTTATTACACCTATTATATTTAAACTAAACTAAAGCTAAGTACTAAGACTACTTTGGACGCCAGGAGAATTTTATCCACGTTGGAGGGAATTCTACCAAAACCCAAGCTCTCGGCTGCTCAACCTCTCAGGGTACTTATGTATTCATTAAAAGGGCATTTCCATAGGCTAGGACAATAAAAAATAGTAATGTTATTTTCAGATACAAATACAAATGCCTAACTTCTATCCCAATTAGATATAAATTCTGTGCAACTTACCCCTTTCCTTGTGGTTTAATAAATATTTTTGATGGCACAAATTATTTTATTACTATAACAAAACTATAACCATGACGAACTATAATATCACATTGACGATCACAAAGGTACGTGTTACTTCATTGCACAGCTGATCGCTAATGTCAATGACCGACCGTAACATTCGTTATGAACCAATAATCGAGAAAGAAACAAAAAAAACTAAAAACGAAAATGAAGCCAGGATTCGAACCCCCGATAGACGACAGTATAACGCTTCACGATTCTATCGTCGATACCGCTAGACCACGAACGTTATGACCGAAAGTGTGAAATTATCTAATATGTTATACTCAAAGAGTCGTAATACTAATTCATAACAATGTGACATAAAATTTCTAGGTGTAACATTTACTCCAAAACTTTCTTGGAAAAAATATACAGATAGTGTTATAATTAAAGCGAATAAAGCTTATAATGTATTAAAATCTTTGTGTGCAACGTCGTGGGGAGCGGACCCTAAAATATTGTTAATTTTGTATAAATCGCTTATTCGTAGTCATTTTGAATATGGCTTTCATTGTTTCGCCGCAGACAGCAAAATTGTTAATAGTCTGGATAAAATACAAAATAAATGTATGCGTACAATATTGGGTGCACTTAAAACTAGCCCAATAGCTGCTATGCAAATCGAGGCCAACCTTCCTCCTTTGTGTATTAGATTTAGTTATCTTAAAGAAAGATTTATTTTAAAGCTCTATAGCTTGCCGACGAACAATCTTCTTAAGAATTTTATTGCTTATCAATCGTCTTCATTTCAGAGACAGTTGTTTATCTTGCAAGATTTTTCTTCATTTTTTAAATTTCTACAAGATTTAAATATTCATCGGAATAATGATATACTTCCCTGCCATGCAGGTTCTTTTCGATGTAAATATTCTGCAATCAATGTTGTAATAGATCCAAATTTAACTTCAAAAGAGGAGGTTCATGTATTATTGTCAGAATGGTCTAATTGTAAATTTGTTTATACGGATGGCGCAAAAAACAATAATAATGTTTCTTTTGCAATCTACCTTCCTGAAATTAGGAAGGGTATTGGCTTTAAGATTAATAGATATGCCAGTATTTTTACTGCTGAAGCCGTCGCTATTCTTTTTGCTTTAAAGCATATTAAGAAACAAAATCAACTTAATAAGGAGTGGGTAATAGTTAGTGATAGTATGAGTGTGTTAAAAAGTTTGTCAAATAACAAAATGAGTGCTAACATCAATTACATCATTTTTGCTATAAAGGAATTGTGGTTCGAACTATGTTTAATCGATATTAAAGTGGATTTCGTTTGGGTCCCGTCCCATATAGGAGTAGCAGGAAACGAAAGCGCTGATTTTCTAGCTAGAACTATCATTAATATATCCGATCTATCCCTATATCCTGATTGCAAAGATCTAGACATTAACATACCATATACAGATATAATAAGTAATCTAAAACAGCGTATGACTCTTCTTTGGGGAAGATATTGGTACATACTTTGAATTCATTCGTATACTTTGTTAGATAATCCCGTTAATAGCACACCCTGGTTTTGTAAGTTTAAAAATAACGCTCACAGAAAGTTCTATACTACAATAACACGAATGCGTATTGGTCACTATCGATTGAATTTTCATCTTCATCGCAAAAAAATTGTCTCCTCTCCTTTTTGTGACCATTGTAATAAGCAACAAGATCAGTCTCTGGATCACATCTTTTTTGATTGTTCGTCCTTTGGCATACAGCGCCTTGTGCTGATGGATGAGCTACTGGAAATATATGGTGCACCCAATATAATCCCGCTCTCAGTAATAGATCTATTAAAGGACACATCAACTTATATGTCCTTGTATAAATTTGTATGTAGTACTGTAAATACATTGTAATTTGTAGATACATACGTTGTAAATTTGTTTATAATTATGTAAATACGTTATAACTTGTACATATACAACTAGTAATAGCATAGCGCAATTCGCGAACTGAACAGATAATGTAAATAGGTAGGTATTATTCTACAAAGTTATGCAAATTACACTGGATTTGACTTTAAGAAAAGGGGAAAATTATTAGAGACTATATTACTGGATTTGGACTTACTAAAAGGAAAATATGGAAAATATTCTTTAGAGAATTATACATTAACGGAAATGGTAAAATAACTGATGACTTTAAGACTGGATTGGATTTGATGAAAGAAACTACTATAAATATTCGCTATCGAATATACATAATTGGAAAAGCAAAATGGAAATAATGTAAGATGAAATGAGAACACTGGATTGGACTTTTTGTAAAACAAAATAGTGAAAATAATAAATACCAAAGAAATGAAAATACTAACGACAAGGCAGTAAGGCCCCTGGCTATAGCCTGTTCGAAAGAACGAATTAATATAAAAAAAAAAAAAAATCAAAACAATTAAAGTGATATCTTTTTTTATTTAGAGCATTGGTAACAAGTCCATCAAGCTAAACCAAAATGCAGCAAAAAAAAATAGGAAGAAAAAGATGTGGTGTCGTGGGACACCAGGTAGGAACGAAGTTCCTTCGGCTAATGTAGAATCGACACAATTTGTAAAAAAAAATCGTGTTCAATTTTACGTAGGTTTTCTTGATTTTTCTCATAAATTTTGCAGATTAGTTTTTATTTAATTACACGAAAGTATTTAGGAAATTCAGTATTTTAGGAAATAATAAATTACTTAAATTAAAAAAAAATCATAATCCAAATTATCAATTTAAATAACAAAATATGTCTCTTTATTTTTGTTTGACAACATAAAATTACATACAAATAGGAACGACTGTCGCGCCTGCGCACGTCTCATTTAACGGTTTTATTCCACGGACTTTTTCTTACGGTTTTACTATCACATTTTTTTCAGTTCGGTCCCGCAGCAAAATCCCTATCTCCTCCAAGCCTGCCGTAAGGAACTTCGTTCCAATAGTTATGTAATTTTTTTAACTACAAATAATACTTGATTACAAGAAAAATCCCCGTTAGGTTAAGGGCACTTTAAGAGCAATAAATTGCTTGATTATTGACTTTATTATTGACCTCCATTTTGATTCATTTTTCGAAAATTTTGAGGCCGGACCGCATTAGTGATGGGTCGTTGACATTTTTTCCGTCAACAAAACGTTGATGTTGATTTACGTTTCTCAACTAGTTAATTCGTCAACGGGTTAAGGTACTACACTGTGGTACTACTATTTTCAACATCATATCGTTCGTGAAAGTAAAGAAACTCAGGCATGTAACTTTATAAAACATCATATAACCAAAATATTATATTTAATGCTTTTCAAAATACTCTCCTTTACATTTTAAAAAATTTTTCATGCGATCGAACCATTTTTAAAACAAGAGGACCAAATCTGAAGGCGTTTTCTACGTGCTGATTGAACGCTAT
This sequence comes from Leptidea sinapis, assembly GCF_905404315.1. NCBI lineage: Eukaryota > Metazoa > Arthropoda > Insecta > Lepidoptera > Pieridae > Leptidea > Leptidea sinapis. Next base: position 11,639,555 of record NC_066271.1, on the reverse strand, counting down.
AACTGCCTCTTCGGAATTGGTAAAAGTGAAACCTCTCTTCAAATCTTCGATTTTGGGGAAAATTCAGAAATCACAGGGTATCAAGTATCAGGGGGTAAATCACTAGGTTGGGGCTTTGGTTAAGCTAAAAATGACTTAGTTTTGTTTGCCGTAGGAGGACGCGTCTTTTCAGTCGTCTTTCGCGACCTTTTTTTAAGATCCTTGGTAAACAAATGTTAGAATACCACTCGCCATCAACATCTTTGATCTTCAAGGGGAATTGTGCAGATGGGACCTGTAGCTGAGAAAAAAAAAACGATCATTTTTTTACCAACGTTTCTCGCCTGCCTAACTTTTGTTGGCCTGTTCTCATTTTCCAACACCCATTAACAAGATTGCTCTTTTTTCGGATTCAAAACAATAAATCCACGTTTGGTCTCCTGTGACAATGTCATAAACAGAATTAGAACGTCCGTGGTCATATTATCATCATTAGCATCTATAAGCACCATTCCACGCAAGCCCGCTTCTGCTCCACTGTCAGTTCATGAGGGCTCCAACGACAACAAAGTTTCCGAACTTTCAATTCTTCGTGTAAAATTTTCTGAATTTGGCTCATACCAATCAATCCCCAATAGTCCTCTAATTGTCTCATGGGTAAACCGCGGGTTTTCTTGAATTAGCCGCTTAACAGTAGCCACATTATTTTCGTTGACGGCAGTTGAAGGCCGCCCTTCACGAAATTCTTCGTGTAAAGAAACTCGACCTCTCTCAAATTTAGCAAACCATCGCCTCACGGTACTCAAGCAAGGTGCTTCTCTCCCCTAGCCTTTCTGGATCGGCGCGCTCCGCTGCTCGATGTACACCTTAGATCGGCAAGTGTTCGGCGTTTGCGCAGCGTTTTACCCGTGCGTATTATTTTACGTGTAGTTATAAAATGCTTATAACTAGGGTGATTTCAGTGACTGTCGCTGAAAGCTATTGAAACAAGCTATAAGACCATGTATAAATTATTCATATTGTCTTTCTTTTTTATTTCACACAGTTTTTTCATTCGACAATAAGTGTAAAAATAGGTATATTTTTAAATAAATATTGTTATTATTGTTAATTACTTGTTTTATTTATTTCCTTTTATGTTTTTGTAATGAACATTATATGTTCATTATAAAATAAAGCCAAACTTTCCACAAAGAACAATCTTCGTGCAAAGTCTTGATAACGACCGCTCGCTGCGCCGCCCGGGAACAAGTGAACACATAAGTGCTTTGTCCGTAAAGCTATGACGTCGAATATTGGTGGCCTTGAATCGTATCGGATCGAAATGTGTATGGGACTTCACTCGTTCATAACTGCGTAGGCAAATAAACCATCTTGTACACCTAATAAGGGTGAAAACTGGATGAGGTAAAAGAGTGCCCCGCGGCACAGCCGCTCTCATTGTTTTTTGAATTACCAGTGCCCGCGGGCACGTCCGATGCGGAAAGGCTAGACTCCCCTTTTGAAGACGAGCGGCACAGTCTTGCGGAGAGAGGGGGAACTTTTAAATTCATAAAAAACCATCGCTCTAAGATCTTTTTGACTTAATTTCATTTTCGTTGCGTACGTAGAACTTTGATGTGTGTTATTTATATTAACAATTGACAGATGAGTTCCCGCGAATTGTTTTCTTTTATTACTAAGAAGGATGCAACGTTTCTAAAAATATAACATTCAAAATTCAAATAGTTCCTATTAGCTAGTAGTGCAAAACTTTTAGTGTGCCCCATATATGTTCAATATAACGTTCTCGCAATTTTTGAAAAACAATTTTCAAGAATTTTTTGAAATTCACTGGAATATACATATTTTAATTTTACCGCCATCTAGCGGTAAAGAGACATACTAATGTTTGTTTCACTTTGTTGATTTTTCATGCATCCTGCATTGCATTGAATACAATAATAATTGTTGTACATACTAATGATTATAAGTGATTGAAGCCTACTGATTTTATTAAATTTATTACCGGCTTTGATTAATATTTTATATTATTGAAAGGAAAAGGTATATAGTTATCTGTGGAAAACAAAAAGTTATTTTGATTTCTGGCTTAAAGGACTTGTGCCCAAAGCCGTTAATAAATAATAAAAAAAATATGTTGTTTAATAATTTCCCGCTAAATATTACATAGAAATTAGAATGTTAATATAACAACGGAGTTCTCAGTTCACCTCTCACGAGTTATAACTTATTTTTAAAATTGGATAACAGTAAATACTGTAGGTTAATGTAGTTGTATATGTATATTATGTATAAAATAAAATTATATATCAGCTCTGTTGTGAATATCCATAATAATAAATTGTGAACGTTTTATAGACTCAATAACTGCTTCTTGTAATTGTTGATTCTTGAACGTGATAGACTAAGTAAACATGGATGAAATCGACGAGCTATCACAGTTAGAGGAACTATTAAAAGCTGATGTGAATTCTTTAACTCAAGAAAGACTTCATTCAGTTCAGGATGTTGACATATTTTCAAAGAAACATGAAGAATTACCTGAGCAAGTCAATGAAATACCTTCTACTGTTCATAGTGGTGACACGGATTCATCTGACGATGAAGAAAGACGAAATTACGCAGAGCGAAAATATAGTGAATATGGGTCTAATATTAAGAAAACACTGGATCAAGAAGAGCAAGAACAAACGAATAAGAGGCTAGATTTCGAGAGTAGGTTGCGTCAGACTAATATAGACATAAAAGTTGCAAAAAAATCTTCATTTTCAAAAAAACTTCAGTTAGAAAAAGAAAAGGTTATGATCTCTGCTCCTGACAATAAAAGTCATATTGCAAATGATGCATTCTTAGATCCAGTATTTGGTATTCGAATCTATAAGCCATTGATATCAAGCACTGCACTTTTGGACCGAATGCAAGGCAGAGAGGCAGTTAATATGCTGCGAGTTAAAAGATATGTGGAGAATGAAGATCTTACAAAAGATTGGGTCATTGCTGGAGTAATAGTAAAAAAAAGTTCTGTTAAGAAATCCCAAAAAGGCAATCAGTTTCTAATTTGGACATTATGTGACCTCAAGGATGATTTGAAAACTGTGTCAATGTTTCTATTCCGCAAAGCTTATAATGACTTATGGAAGACTATGGAGGGCACAGTTGTAGCAGTTTTGAATCCAAATGTATTGGATAGATCAGAGAATAGCATGGATCAAGCTTGCTTAAGTGTGGATAGCTCAGACAGAGTAATGATACTTGGTCAATCAAAAGATTTAGGTGTTTGCAAAAGTAAGAAGAAAAATGGTGAACCATGCACTGCATTCGTTAATAAAAGCCAAGGTGAACATTGTATATATCATATAAAACAGGAATACCAAAAGTTTTCACGAAGACAAGAGCTTCAGTCATCAACAATGGGTAAGGGAATACCCAACTTGCAGAACAAAGTATTTGGCAAGAATACATTCATTTATGGTGGAAAATCATATTCTGCTCTACCTCCAAGTAACCACAAAACAGTTAAAGATAGAGATCAAAACAGACTGATGTCACTGAGTGATTATTACAAATCTGAAGGTGATAGGCTGATGACTAATAGAGCTCCAAGTGGTGTTAATGTCTTACCAAACAAATCAGGCTTACTGCATAGTCCTACTAGTCAAAAAATTTGTGATTCTCAAAGATTAAGTAAATTAAATAGCTCACCACAAAGCAATCAGAGTTTAGCAGACAAAGTAGCAAACTCACCAACATTTTCTAAAAGTTTTGGATTAAAAAATTGTGGTGTAATAGATCTCAATATGTCATACAGTCAAAAAGCTTCAGAGAAAGCAAAATTAAAAGCAATTAAGTTGATTCAGCAAAATGGAGGCATTAATAAAATAGACCCTAATAACATTAAAGGTACAGAGGCTGGTAAGAAGCGAGCTTTTGAAAAACTAAATTCTAATGAGAATGAAAATGTCTCCAAGAAATCAAAACCGAATGAAGAAGTAAAACAAATGAAATCAGTTATGTCAGAAAGATTTAAAAAAATCCTTGAGGCAACATCTATTCATCAAAATCTTATAAAACAGCATGAGGATGATGAACAAGAGAAATATTTTAATAAACTTGAGAAAAAGGAAGCAATGGAGGAGAAAATGTTGAATACTTTTAAAATTGCCTGTAAAGCGGTGAGATGTGTGAAATGCAAATACACTGCTTTTTCAGCGGCACAGTTATGCAAAGATGAGAGGCATCCTTTGAAAGTTTTGGATACATACAAAAGATTCTTTAAATGTGCAGATTGTAACAATAGAACTGTGTCAGTGGAGCTGCTGCCGTTATATTCTTGCAGCAATTGCAATGGATCAAAGTGGGTGAAAGCACCCATGTTAAAAGAAAAGAAAGTTACATTATCAGAAGGATTGTCTATTCGTGGTGAGGAGGAAACTTATATTGGCCAAGTGAATACCGGAAAGAACATTAATTTATTAGTACCTGATAATTGAAGTGAGTAACTTATAATATTAGATATAAAGGATGTATTGAAATAAAAAACATTGTGAAAATAAAGCAATAATATAATTTATTATGAAACTTTCAGTCAATAACACTGAAATCCATAAACAATGAGTCTGATTTCATACAAGATTTTATATTTGGAGTGCAAATATCTGTTGAGTTTATATTTTCCACAGCCCTTGATAATTAACTTACAAAACTGTGGCATTAACATGTGTATATTAATGTATGCTTCCAATCACCAATTATTTACATATTTATGGCAGTGGTCCTTCACAAAAAAGGATTAGAGTTACAAACATTTTAACATCATTAGTACATTACATAATTGTTTACAATTTACATGTCTTTCTAGCTTACTCGACAACCTACACTTTACATCAAACCACTTTTATTTTAGCTATAGTAGATCATTTTTACAATTATCCATTAATAAAGTAAAATCATCTTAAATATAGTTCCAAAAAAAGTTTAACATTATACATTTAAGAAATAACAAGGGACAATACGATGAAATAACAAATCAAATGCAGCTGCATATGTATCAACTAAATCAAGTCAAATCAATTCTAACAAAAAAAATTATCAAGTGAAGCCTTTTGTCATCATCAGTGTAGAAGATCACTTATAATGCTGGTAGACTTTATGAATACACAAAAGTTCATGACTTTTGAACAGATCCATGACTGCATAGTGACAATCCCTGGTACCAAACCACCAGGGGCACAAAGACAGGTCGTTAGTCTATTATTATGGTTATTTTGTCATAACTGCTATGATATATGCTATCTATGAAGTTTATAAAGAAAAAATATCCAGTAACATAACACACAATCAGTATTAAATCTAGATGTCAGAAAACAAAAAATCTGAACAGACATTATGTATTTTTATTTCTTGTTGATGGATACAATATGATTACAATCTTGATTATTACTTTAATTTAATTAAGTGAAGAAATATCTGAGAAAACAAACCAAAATTTTTTTAATGTCATAAGTTTTGAGTGGCACTACAATAATTGCGCTCATTACTTTGAGACATAATATGTTAAGTCTCATTTGCCCAGTAATTTCACTAGCTATTCACCTTCAGACTGCTTCACGGCAGAAATAGGCGCCATTGTGGTACCCATAATCTAGCCGGCGTCCTGTGCAAAGGAGCCTCCCATTGGTGGTTCTACTAGTTCTCCCTTTTGTCACATCGACCCACATTAACTTTAATGTCAGGAAAACTAAATTGTAAGTTGTCAAAGAAAGATTCCATACAGCCACAGCATGGTCAAATAAATAGCAGTCCTGATTCAAACACCAATATTGATTATTGGATGCAAATAGGATAATTACCAAAAGTGTGTGCTCTTCATAATATATTGTGATACCAACTTAATTTCATATTCTATTATCTGTTCAGCTTCCCAAAATATTTGTGTAACTATCACACTATTAACTTTTAAAAACTAAGTTTAAAGTTATAATTAAATTTTTAATAAATACAAAAATGTCTGAGAAACATTAAATATGTATAACCATAACAAATGTAAATTGGATGGTGTTATAGAACCGTACAACCATAATAATGATATGACATAATATTATCCATAGCTACAATTACAAAGGCATGACAGAACTAAATGTTAGAAACCACTGCCCGAGTGCATTCCAGTAAAAAAATATATATAAAAAGGAAGGAAGGCATCATAACAATCATTCCCACTCTGTTGTGGCCGGTGGCTTTGGAGTCAGGTCATACAGCACTCTTGAAATTCCTGGAACATTTGAGAGCTCCTTGCGCATCCTGTCGACCACCTGCAAGGTTTCATTTAATTAGAATTATATATTAGTGTATAAAAGGCATTTATTTTATCAAAATTGATTCCTTTAGAATTCTTTTTGATGTAATTTATAATATACTAGATACTACTAAGCTTCGGAAACACATGGCGCTCTGAGAGAGAAGAAGCGGCGCAAGAAACTCTCCCAGCATAATTTTTTTTTGCGCTCTTTTCAATAAAAATATAAAGTTTTGTGTGTTCGGTATAAAATAAACATAATCTAGTTCCAGGCTGTCCAATCACTTAGATATTCAGCTGTGGAGTAATAGGATTTACAACAGAGCCATTTTTTTTATAAAACATTTAAATTTATTTATAGATAATGCCTGAACATTGGCTGGGACTTTATTGTAGAAGTGTATACATTTACCCTTAAAGCTATTATGTATCTTATGAAGCCTACTAGAATTAGTTACAAGCAATCCCTTATTTCTAGTGTTATAATAATGAAAATCACTATTAAGAGCAAAAATGTGACGATTTTTGTGAATGTATAATAAATTTTCATAAATGTACTGACAATGAAGGGTCATAATATTTATTTCTTTAAATTTTTCTTTGAGAGACTGTCTATTACCAAACTGATATACAGCATGAACAGCTTTCTTTACCAGAGCAAACAATATATCAATGTCAGCAGCATTACCCCACAGTAAAATACCGTACGTCATGCTATCATATGTTCTGCGGAAACTTAGTAGACCTCCAAGCCTTAGGAATCACGAACATTAAACATAGAACAAGATTTAGATCATGTCATCGGCATTATAACCCAATAGTGACTAGAGGCTACACTAATAAGTATTCAAGTTATCACACATGATATCGTAATTATATTTTTTTTGATAGACTCGAGTGTTACACATTAAAATAAAATACTTTTTTAATACAGTTGCTCAAAAAGTGGCGTATTGCAGAGACGTATCGCGTTCGGGATGTGGGCTATTACATACTCGTGCGTTTTCTTTACCTTTTCCGAACTCGTGCGTTCTCTTTCCCAACTGTCAAAATAATGTCTATTCAAAAGAAAAAACCAACCACGAAGTTTTTATGATTTATGCAAATATTTCTAAATAGAAGCTACTAATTTGTTTCAATATCAGATTTAATTCAATGAGTTAGGTTAGGTTTTATTTCATTTCATCTCATTAAATTTCATTTCATATCAATAAAAAAAATCTACTGAAGACTTGGCTGTATGGGCATAGTTCCCTTTGCCTACCCAAAATGGGTGAAGAATTAAAAAAACTCTGCTATGTTCTATTACGGTTGGCGCCATTTTAGTTGAGTTTTTTGTGTTATTATTATTCTATTAAATTGCTTAATTTTTTCGCAACTGTATTAAAAATAGTTGTTCAGTACACATGCGGAACCGTCATTGCAACTTGTTCCGACATTAAACCCTCACCTTCGGCTGCGCCTCGGCTCGGGTAGACATTTGTCGGAACTCTTTGCAATGACAGGCTTTCCGCACTCGTGATGAAATATACTATTTAAAGGATTAAAACTCGTGTAAGGATCTAAGAACGTTTTCAAGCGGACTGCGGACCAGTGTATTGGTGATATTTGCGGAAGAACATCTATAGCAAATACGAGTAATGAAGTTACTCGTAATACTTCTGTAGAGATAATACGAGTATTCTAAGTTTAACGGCCTGGTTTCACCGCCGTTCCCAATGTTCAGTCTATCTCTTACTTGAGATAAAAATCGTAACTATCGTTGATTTTTTCTGTCCCAATAAACTTATCGACGGTAACTCACCTTATCCGTACAGACTGTCTGTCAATGGGACGACGTTCTTACCAGCGATAGAAGTTTGTATGGAATTTTCAATTAAATATAAGGCGATAAGAATGACTTATCGGGTATATTGGGACAGCTTCAGATTATTGACTGATAATATATAATTACTGACAGTAGAAAGTAGTAATTTATCCCTATCTGTAGATAGTATATTGGGAACGGCCGTTAGTGATATTGTAATGTCACGGGTACACTATAGCGATATTATACTAAATCTAGGTATATTACAAAAATTTAGTTAGCAGTGTGAGACGTCGAGCGTTCTGATTGGTATTATTTTTTCATACGCAATTTGCAAAACAATAGAAGTACATATTGGTACGTGTATGCAATTTTCCATCTGAATTTATTGTTAAAATAGTAGTGAACAAGGGCCGATTCGTTCTGCCAGTCGCCGGCCGCTGCCGCTGCACTGTATGCGTTGTGGTCAACAGTCTAAATTTGTTTTTGAGACCAACTAGTGAACAACGGCCGATTCGCTTAGATAACAATTAGTTGATTACACTAATGCATAACTAGAGGTGGTCGTTAAATCAATAAACTGTTTTTAGTAACAGTTTTATATTCGTTAACGAATTAACTGTTTTTCTTCAACGAGAAAACCTGTTGAACATAATAAACTAATAAATTCCATCAACGTCTGCGCCCGTAAATCGCAATAAATGAAGAAATTGAATGCCTTACTAAAACAGTTTAATTCAAAACAGTTGACGAATTTGCGAACGAAAACGTTGACTTGATATTATATTGACGAAATTAAAACCTAAATTATTAATAAATGCATTAACCGATTATTCAAAACCCGTTGACGATTTAACAGTTTTTTCAACCTGTTGACCATTGACAAAAAACAGTTAAATTAAATTAATTTAAAAAACTTCAATGACACACCTCTATGCAAAACTGAAAGATAATGACTATATAATAAAAACAAGAAACAGAACAATCAGGGACCGCCTCATAAACTAACAACCGGTAAAGTTGCAAAATATCATTGTCTTACAATATCACTATAGTGTACCCGTGACATTAAAATGTCTCTAAAACCAGGCCATTAAATTGAAGAAATGAAGTCGATTGATAATCTACCGTTTAATTATAATATCACTAGTGAAATTGTACTATCACGGCTTTGACAATATACCTGTGACATAAACATCGATTTTGTTTTTTTTTTTATAAAAATAAGGGACGAGACGAGTAGGACGTTCCCTACCCATAACAATGCATTGCCGCTCAGGATTCTTGAAAAACCCAAAAATCCTGAGCGGTACCACAATTGCGCTAGTCACTTTGAGACATAAGATGTTAAGTCGCATTTGTTCAGTAATTTCACAAGCGCCATTCAGACCGAAACCCGGTAATGTTTACACATTACTGCTTCACGGTAGAAATAGGCGCCGTTGTAGTAGGTACCCATAATCTAGCCGGCTTCCTGCGCAAAGGAGCCTCCCATTGGTAAGTGTGGTTTGTTTTGGTATCGCGAGATATCGATCAGCATCTCGAGTCGACAAGATGGTGGCAGTGTACCTCTTGCGGCATGCAGTCGGTGCCGGGCAGAGCGCTGACGCCGGTCATGAAGTCGGACGTGATGAAGGGGCGGAGCACCACCGAGCGCTGGCACGACGGCGCTCGCACGGCCGCGTCGCGGTCGAAGTGGATCGGGATCAGCACCACGGGCATCTGGGCCACGCGGGACTCGCACCCGCTGGACGAGAGCACCTGCCACACGACCAAGTCCGTCACAAACATTTACTCGCGCAGGATTAGCATTTCATGTTCGTGTGCGAGCTCACGCAGACGGAGCACTGCTTATACTTAGATCGCGTCAACAATTCCATTCCACAATCCTGTCGAAGTTGAGTGTTGAACACAAAACTGGTCACGTGATTCATATTAGCGCACTGACAAAAAATAGCAGCCCTACTGTCACTCTTTAAATGACATTATGTACCAGTATTAAATATTAAACTTTAAACACGAATTCCTTAAAATGTGATATTTGTGGCTTGGGACGTTTATCAGGAATTACGTTCAATTTTTGTTGGCAAAGAAGTTTAGTAAAATAAAATTTTATGAAAAATGCGGAACTCGAACCCAAGACCTCTCGCGTTCCGTGCGAGTGCTCTTAGCAACTGAGCTAACCGTTCGTGTGACGTATCGTCACAAAATCTTGTATGCTTTGTTTAACTCTCAGGTTGTGGCTTCATCTGCAGGATCTACTTTACAGTTGATAACCTGCTCAACCCCGATATTTACATATTAGGAAATAGTCCCGCATCGTTCATAAAATTTTGTTTCCAAATGTTACTAATTGTGTATTAATCCCACAAGTGAAGATTATCACTTTAAAAACATAACAAATTGTTGAGTTTAGTAAAATGCATTTTCTAAACGCTCCTGTGATTCCTTTGGTGTTGCCAGAGAATGTGGGTGAATCTACAAAAGCGACATTAAATGAAGTAGGTACAATTGAAATTTTCAAATCAACAACGGAGGGTGGAGATATCTACAAAACGCGATGTCTCACTGGCGTCGAATCGACCACCTGACTTACTTCCGCTTCAACCGTTGACGAGTTAGGACGTTACTCTGTCAAATTTTTGTTCAAATATTAATTCGTCGCTGTTTCATTGTTCATTATATATCTATTTAGTTTGTGAGTTTAATTATTTAGATATAACATTTATTGTGAGTATTTAGTAGGTAATATTAAAATTTGTAATAAAAAAACCACTTTCTGTCGTATTTCCTAAAGTATATAATAATAAACAAAACTTTAATCATCCTTGCGTGGGCTCATATACGAATTTTGAACGGATACGTTCTACTGTAAGACGGTATTACTTGCCAACTTTGACAGTGGTAGACCAATTTAAAATTACCCTTTAAATTTTGAGTCCCTCGAGAGTGTCGATACGTTTTTTGCTGTATAAACGGGCGTATCTTTTTTTTAAGGTTTTTTTCACAGCTTCAAGAAGCTACAGACCTTGAATATCATTTTAATTTCAACTCAATACCTCCACGCGTTCCCGAGACAGAGTCTTGACGGACGGACAACAAAGTGATCCTATCAGGGTACCGTCATTTCCTTATGAGGTACGGAACTCTGACAAAACAGAACCTTCATGTGACAGCGAAGGTTTCTTTACGTCAAAACCTACTGATGCCTACACGCAAGAGATCGTCGCTATATATACCACTATAATATATAATATATGCCTATAACTACTCTGACATTACCTGTGTAGCAAGATCGTCTGCTTGCCGAATAGTTGAAATGACGCTCTGCGTTAAAAATGTGGGCGTTATGTCTGTTATCTGCTCTTTGATAATGCCACCAAACGCGTAACACACCCTGAAATTAAGAATATCATCAAATTTGGATTTTACGATACAATATGCATTACTTTAAACAAAATAGGCATTAGAATGTCCGTCCGTCGTACTTCATTAGCATCTGTGAACACCATTCCAGATCCAACGACAACAAAGTTTCCGAACTCTCAATTCTTCGTGCAAAATTTACTTAATTTGGCTCATACCAATCCCCAATTGTCCTCGAATTTTCTCATAGGTAATCAGCGGTTTTCTTCAATTAGCCGCTTAACAGTAGCCACATTATTTTCGTTGACGGCAGTTGAAGGCCGCCCTTCACGAAATTCATCGTGTAAAGAAACCCGACCTCTCTCAAATTCAGCAAACCATCGCCTCACGGTGCTCAAGCAAGGTGCTTCTCTCCCAAAAGCATTTTGAAGACGAGCGGCACAGTCTTGCGAAGAGAGACTTTTAAAATCATAAAAAATCATCGCTTTAAAATCTTTTCGACTTAATTCCATTTTCGTTGCGTGCGTAGAACTTTGTTGTGCGATAAAAAACAATTAACAATTGATTTCCCGCCAATTGTTTTTTTTATTACTACGACGATTGCAACGTTTCTAAAAATATAACATTCGAAATTCAAATAGTTTCGATTAGCTAGAAGAAGTGCAAAACTTAGTGTCCCCATGTATTCCATTACAGATGTAGTCAAATGTTTCGATTGACACTAATAAATATAATAATAATAATGTAATATATAAAACAAATTAGTTTGTAAGGTGCTGCATCCAATATATGAATCGTGTTTCATCATCATCATCAGCCGGAAGACGTCCACTGCTGGACAAAGGCCTCCCCCCAAAGATTTCCACGACGATCGGTCCTGCGCAGCCCTCATCCAACGTATTCCGGCGATCTTAACCAGATCGTTGGTCCATCTTGTGGACCTACCAACGTTGTCGCTATTCGAGGACTTTACTGCCCCAACGGCCATCTATCCGTTGAACTATGTGCCCTGCCCAGTGCCACTTCAGTTTCGCAATCATTTGGACTATGTCGGTAACATTGGTTCTCCTACGGATCTCCTCATTTCTGATTTGATCCCGCATTGAAACTCCGAGCATAAACCTTACTGAGAAAGAGAAAAAATGAGAAAGCTCTTGGTCGCTCAGAGGGCAATGGAAAAGTCATCACTGGCAACACACACTGGTTGAAAACCTTCGTCTTCAGATTGGTATTTGGGACGAGAAGATTTTACGGAGTTGGATTCGACGAGTGACCACTTTCGCGAAATTGGACCTGCCTAACTAGATTGTTTGTCCGAGGTAGACCTACTCGTCGCTAATTTCGAGAGTACAGTTCCCAATTGTTAAGACTTAAGACATACTCCTTGGGAAGCTGTATCGAATTAAATAAATAATCATCTCTGAATCGTATTTAAATAAAATATTTCATGAAAACTAATATAGAATAAACTGTATAAATATAAATTATCGCCAATGGTAAATAGATATGTTTTAAACAATTTCTGTTATTACATATAATACTGTTTCTTTTCCTAATTATAAATAAAAAAGTGCATCTAATAAGTGATTTTACTCAAACAAACACGAGCATCTATTTAGACATATAGGTATGCCAAAGCTTATAATCTATACTCGTAACGTTTCAAATGATGTAATAAATATTTGAATAATAATTTTTTATATGAGATATTTATTTTGCCCGTACACGGAATAATCATTCCACTATTTGGTCTGTACGTGATAGAAAATTTCGTAAAGATACATTCCTAAAAAAGAACTTTAAGAGTTAAGATCTATCTGCTAAATTTTTTGAGCGTAATTGACGGTATTTATATTTTTATTTTAAGAAATAACACCAGAATATTTAATATTACCTATTGACATTGTGGCAGACCCTGGGGATTATCCTCGCCAGGTACTGCATGTCGCTCCAATTTGGCGGGTACTTCTCTGTGGACAGTGCCACCGCGTAGCTATACGTTCTGCCGTCACCTGTACAACAACCAAAGTTGAAGAAATAGATTTGTAATCCGCGAAAGAAAATTACTGGGAACAACTTTATTGGTTAGTGTAGAGGCAGATCTTATATCTTATCTTATCTATACTAGACGTTCCCGCCCAATTTCCTTTCAAAATTCGCCCAGCGCGCTTCGCTGGCGAAATAAATAAATTAAATTTTATTCATCTTATTACGAATACAATAAAAAAAATAAGTAGCCATAAACCATCTAGGATAAATGGTGATAAATTTATATTGTGTTTAAGGCGTTCTAGATCATTCCAGAATGTCTTTGAAATTTATAGATCATTCCAGAAAGCCTTAGAACTTTCTAGATTGATTACATTAGTTGCACACATTCCGGAACTTTCTAGATCATTCCCGAGATTTTCAGAAATTTACAGAAGTTTAAATTACTTAGAGAGGGACAGATGTATATAATTTTACATTTTTGCCACCCACAACCACCCACTTCCACCCATCCGGACCAAACTCCCTTATGCACACCAGGGGACCGAGGGGTATTTGCCATCCCAACGGGAATTTGATCGAAGATCGAAAAATTCATGTAGTTGCTGGTAAACGTTTCATTTTACATAATATTATATACTCACTAAAACTTCTTATTATGTAATGTTGTGAGTGTGTCTGCGAAATGATGTGTATTCTTAGTTTATATAGTGATTTACCGTTAGTTCTTTATTTAAGCATATTTTAATAAACGTTATTTTACTCAAGTAAGCCCTTCCATTCTTCCAACTTGTCTACTCCGTGGTCAACAAAGACACATGTGTCGGCCGTTCAAGCCGTCGTAAATAGGTCCCTGAGATGCTTAATTCGATCAATAGGGATCCATTCGCGGTCAATCTCTCACCCACCCAGGCACAACATGGGCTAGAGCCGGCCTTACATTTGAAACTAGAGTCCCAGGGCTATACAACGTGGAGGGAAAGTACCTTAAATATTGTATGTTGATGAAGGGGCGTGCATTGGTTTTCTTGCAAGGTAGGCACTGCTGTAGATACAATAATCTACTAATATAATAGTAGCGAAATTTTGGTATTGCACACATAACGCGAAGTGGTTGGACGTTATGATTAGCTCTCGGCATGTCAATCTTGTGGTTATAAAATGCCTCTGTCATAATCATAATGCACTTACACGATAATATGAGTAGCAGACTGCCGTTTTTATTAACTTTAACTAGTTTAACTGATTTCGCCTTTTATTTCAATAGCCTAGTAGGCGTAGTATTTTAATAAAATTATATTTTATCCTTCACCTCCTCGTTTGAGTGTGTCGAACTTGGAGCGTAAACCTGAATGACTTTCAGCGAATACCGTTGAGTAATTCTGTGTATTAGGTACGCTATCCAAGTTGACACGCTCCCCACCTCAGTTACGTTGCTGACGAGAGACTTGTGAACGAGGAACCCGATACCAGGAACAGTTGGTTGCCCTACCGGAAGTAGAGCAGATGTCCGGAATTTAGGATTATCGACTGCTCTCCCCGTCTTCGGAGCTCAGATAAGCCCTCGACATCCCATCGTAGCCTGCTCAAAGCTTCCTCCAGGTCCTTCAACTTCTTGTCGGTCCGCAGAGTTTTGACATTATATGTTGCCAGGTCTTATGGTCTTCGTTTATAGCAGCCGTGTCGAGCCCAGGAATTTTTAGCACCCCCTACCCCGTAGTTTATGTAGCTGCTACCGTGACAACCACGAGCGGGGTCAAACCTCTGGACGGGTATTTAACCGTGCAGCCAGATAAATAAACAAGGACTTCTGAGATTAATTATAAAAATTCAATTTGTATCCAAAATTTATGAACTCGAGGGACTCGAACCCGCGACCACTCGGGTTCCGTTCGAGCGCTCTTACAAACTGGAGCCACATCCTGGGAGTTGAACAAGATATACCAAGATTTACAAATCATGCGTGCTAGAACCGTTGGCTCAGTTGATAAGAGCGCTCGGACGGAACCCGAGAGGTCCCGGGTTCGAGGTCCGGTTCGTTCATAAATTTTGGCTACAAATTATTATTTACACAGACAGTGTAAAGTACCTTGCACGCCTACGGAGCGCAGCGGCAGCAGCGTGGCGGCGACGGGCGCAGACGACGAGATGCGGCGCAGTTCGGTCTGCTCGTGCGGCGTGGTCGCGTTACTGACGCGGGCCAGGAGCGCGTGGCACTTGACGCACATGGACGCGTACTCCACCATGATCTTCACGATCACCTGCGGGACAACACCGCCCGTATGAGAGAACAGCGCCGACATTGGCGTACTTTTTTATATGACAACTTCGAGACGGGTAGGACGTTCAGCTGATGGTAATTGATACGCCCTGCCCATTACAATGCAGTGCAGGATTCAATACAATTGCGCTCGTCACCTTGAGGACACAAAGCGTTAAGTGTCATTTACCCAGTAATTTCACTAGCTACAGCGCCGTTCACACCGAAACACAATGCTGCTCACACATTGAATGAATGAATGAATGAATACTTTATTACAAGCAAAAACTACTTTATTACAACTTACAACTAAAAAGGTACATTTTTAACTAATGCTACAACTAAATTATTATAATTATTTTCACCTAATGCTCTAATATAAAAGAAATAGAGGGAGACAAACGATACGATGGGAAAATGCTCACACATTACGGCAGAAATAGGCGCCGTTGTGGTACCCATAATCTAGCCGGCATCCTGTGCAAAGAAGTCCCCCACAAATGCCCTTAGTCGCCTCTTACGACACCCTTGGGCCTCGGACTTCCCTATTCTTTTAATGCCACGGGGAAGCACATGGCGAAGTGATGGCTATTATAAAAACGTTTCACAAAAACCTAAGCACGCTAAGTACAACTCTTGTGTATTTATTTAATAAATTAACATTTATTTTTTGACTTGAAAAAGTAACGTTGACGTTTGAGTATTTTTGTTATTACATCACTTTTCATAATATGCTGATAATAAAATAATTTGTAAACGATGAAGCTGTAATAGTTATTTATGCAACTGTTGTGTAATAAGGGGTATTAAAACACAAATGTGGATTTATCACACGAGGCGAAGCCGAGTGTGATAATAGTATCACATAAGTGTTTTAATACCTAATTATCAACAGTTGCATACAAGACTTTATCTACACCAAAAATATGAATCCTCTAAAAGATTCTGAAACAGCTAGCTTACTGCTAACATTAAAACAGCCAGTCCTAGTAGTAACCTAATATAATCCATTACTGATTATATACAAATAAACTAAGTATTAATGAAATAATTATTTATTTTAGTAGTAATTTACATTTTGTACAGTGCAATAATTAAAATTCACTTGAATATTATGTTCTTTTGGAAATTAATCGCTCATTTTTTGTAAACAAAACAATAAAAGTATCGAAGAAAAATAGCGGGGATTCGAATAACCTACTTTTTTTTACGGCGCGCGACGTTCTGGTGGTGTGGAACGCGCGTAAACCAAAATGTTCTTTTTTTGAAATTCATACAGATGCCACGCAACGAGCAATAAGAATGTGGCTGTCTGTTAAAAATCTTTGAGCATGAAGGGAATGAAAAAAAAATAGGAGTGTTGTTATGAAATTCAGTACAACATTACAACACTCTTTTGGATGATATAATGGTTATTAGAACATTGGGTGTTTTAATGTTGGCAATAAGCTAACTGTTTCAGAATCTTTAATAGAGGATTTAAAGCATGGGTGTAGATAAATAAATATACTTTGATTTAAGGCAGTGGCTGCAAGTTTCATGCTACTTCTTCTCATTAAGCTCAACCTTTTCAAATGTGATGGTAAATACAAAAAGAACAAAAAAACCTTTGACATTCATAAGTGTCATTTTCCTTCACGTAGACGGCATTATTATTCTGTATAAGGCGATATTTGATTTATTTGCGGGCTATTTTCCGCAACTCGACGTATAAGTGTGACGCAATGTAGGCGACATTGCGTTAAGAAGGCCTTGGTTCAACCTTTATGAAACTAAGTAATTTTAACTGTCTTTTATTTTAAGTGATACAGTCCTTACTTCTACGATTAAATATACAAATTTAATCCCAGAAGATGCCAAATTTCTTCTTTATTTTCTTCGCAGATGTGTGTAGGTTTGCGCGCCATGTATTATATTACCGTAAGAGCCCTGTATAACAAACATGTTCAGTAGACAACACATTGGTAAGTGATGGGTATAATTTGGCGCCTCCTGGATGAGAGACAACGGCACAAATCTTAGCGCCAAAACTAATAAACCCCCTACAGGCTATCGTAACCAGCCATGTCATAGATTTGTGGGACGCCAACACTTCCCACTGTAACTAATCATTTAACTTTGACTTTCAAAGCTTAAAGGCTACCTTTTGATCATAATTTTTACAGCAGATTTTGGGACAGGGAATCACAATTATTGCTCATTGCTACAATTTTGCTAGGGAAGTTACCTGTGTTTCGGCAAAGTCTCTGTCGGCATACGGTTCGTCCTGGCATATGACTCTGACGGCCAGACCCGGTCCGGGGAACGGCTGCCGCTGAACTAATGGCGCCGGCAATCCCAACTCGGCACCTAACACCCGCACCTAATAAATAAATAATATCTTTATTTTCTCACCAACAACCTAAATTATATACAATATAAGCTTAAAACAAGGATAACAAAAGTTTTGGTTGTGGATCGCTGGTGCCTGTGGTAGGTAGTAAAATACCTTGTTTGATACTGGTCACCAGGAATCCATTTTAAATGAGCTTTAAAGTGTGGTATTAAGGGTTATTTTATTTTGTCACTCCGTACGCATTCCACAGAGAGAAACAACGTCAAACCGCGCTCGGGGTAGACGCCGTCGTGGGTAGACACTGTGTCGGTTGTAAGTAGCAGCTCGTACTGGGAAAGATCGCTGTACGAACATGAATATTTTTTATAAGCTCTACAATATTTTGTACTTTGATACTTTACATATTTTGTACGCAGTCCGATTTAAAAAAAAATATTATTCTGTATTTTTTTGAAGAATTAGTGATTTATAAGTTCATATCTAAATATAAGGTCTATATTAAATCGAAATCCAAGATGGCGCCTATGAAATTTACCAACTTCTCTTCATGGGTGTCATTTTCATGGTTTTCGGGGTCAACAATAACGAATATCGGGTCAAAATTGAAATCCAAGATGGCGATGCCTATGAAATTTACCAACTTCACTTCATGAGTGTCATTTTCATGGTTTTCGGGCTCAACAATAACGAATCTCGGGTCAAAATTGAAATCGCTCAAACACATACATTGTTGCTTATAGCTCTTATAATGGTGCGATTCGATACCTCTCTGTTTTGAGAACGCGTCCTTAAACCTCCGATAATACATTATAAATAAGACCGTAAATCTATAAAGTAGCAGATTTAGGCTGAAGGTTACAGGGAATTCCATCTACATAAACGTGAATTACTTTAAAATGTACTGACCTCGTCCTTATGAAAGTCCTTTAAAGGCTCAACAACCCTCCCCCTCTGCCGCAGAACCCGCACCAGTTCCGTGTCGTTGTGATGTGTCTTTATAGTCGCCGCGTTACTCGACACCAGCGACGAGGCGGACTCGATCAGGTCCGGTCGCAGGGTGCCTTGTCCAAGTAGTACTTGGTCCTCTCTGTAAATTTACATACAAATTTCATAAAGAAAAGTTTGGATGAGTTTGATTTAAATCGTTAAAAATCTAATTTTAAATGAGGCAGAACTAGTATAGGCTGGGCCAAACCATTTTATACTTAGGTGTACTTATTCATGTTAGCCTCAACTAGTTCAGCCTAGGCTAAACGGGTTTGACCAAATGCCGATAGGAGAAACTAGTTTAAACTAGTCTGTACCGGTTTATCGTATCGCCAAATGGATGAACAGATATGACCTAGGAAAAACTAGTTTGTCCTAAAATCAACTTTGGCGGTATCATCTAATTACCTAAATTATGAACAATACAGGATTTGAATGTAGGCTTCGTAGGAATGTATACGCCCCAGTGCTCTAACCACTAAACAACTGTGATCCATAAATCTTGATATGTTTGTTATTATCTCTCGAGTTGTGGCTCCAACTACTTACTACAGGATCTACTTCATGTTTTCTAAATGATAATTTTGAATATTCCATCAGAAGGGATAGATTTTGATTTATGGTATTGTACGATAGCAAATTCTTGTGTATTTCAAATATTCACGTGTTTTGTTCATATTAATTTTTCACTTCCTTTCCTACTTGAGTGTAGATTCTGCTAAGATTCGTCTTCAATGAAATCGACACGTATTTCGCCTCTACACGAGGCATCCTCAGGAAATTATTTCTTGATTTGGTTTTTCGTAATACTAAGCGGAGGTGTGTGTGTGTGCACTTATCTCTACTATATACCACTGGACTGGCGGCTGTCAAAGTGCTTTTGTGCGTGTTTGATATTCGCCATTTTGGCCATTTAGCGAGAGTCTGCGGTACTAAATCAAGTGATGACAACCTTAGCAAACATCGATAGATGATGTGAAACTATTTACAAACAAAAATTGTGTACTTCATTATGTTGATTCTTGCAGTATAAATAAAACGGAAAACGAAAGAAATTAATACAAATAATTCAGAGTATTGTACCTTCCTTCGCGAGTGGCGCTTCAAATAGGCACAAAAAATTTGCCGTCAAACATATGGAACAGCCTGTCCGGTGGTACAGGTCAGTGTGTGTGTGTGTGTGTGTGTGTGTGTGTGTGTGTGTGTGTGTGTGTGTGTGTGTGTTACTGTTCACACTGACTGCAGGTCCAGGTCTCGCACGGCCTGCTCGGCGACCCTCATGAACACGTCCCCGATGATCCGTCGCTTGTCCTCGGGCGCCGCGGTCTGACACAGCAGGCCCGTGTGTCGCACGCGCCCGCCCGCCTCTCGCACCACTGTGCTGCCCTGTCTAAACTGGAAACGACAACCTACTATTGACTTATAATTCTAATATTTCATTCAAAATACCAGTTCCAAAATTTTACCAGTCGGAGGCACCTTTGAACCGGATGCCGGCTAGATTATGGGTATCATAACGGCGCCTATATCGGCCGTGAAGCAATAATGTGTTAGCATTACTGTTTCGGTCCGATGGGCGCCGTAACTAGTGCAATTACTGGGCAAATGAGTCTTGACATCTTATGTCTTAAGGTTTTACAATAACTTTGAGCGGCGCTACATTGTATTGGGCAGGACATATCAGTTACCATCAGCTGAAGTTCCTGCTCGTCTGTTCCCTTATTTTCATAAAAAAAAGGATTTAAAATCACTCATTGAACCTCCAAAACTACCCACCCATTCAAAAATGTATGACTCTGACCCGAAGAAAAACGGCCGCAAGAAACACAACGGGCTTCTTCCATTTTCTTTAATAAATTTTCATCACAATGTAATATCTTACAATAAAATTTATTATGACATAACCTAAGGGAGGTCACTCCATTCCCAATCTGTGGTATGATTAAGAAAGTCACTTATGTTTTAGAAATAATATTCACCACACAAACATCTTTTAAATTTCGTAACACATTTATTTTGTACATTTTCTGGGCTCATTACTGGATAAAAGACTTACTAACTCGACTTAACCGATCAGTTAACTTTATGATTACCACAGCTTCTAGCAATATATACCTACAAGACGCGCATTGAAATAGGAGCGGAACCTTGTCATATTGTGTGTAACATGTATGTGTAACATCAGCACATAGTCCTTTGTTTGCAAATGGTAACTTTTGATTGGTGATTTTCGAAGTGAATGTCTGACGTCATTTACGGCCGTTCCCAATATTCAATCTATCTCCTACTTGCGATCAAAATCGTAACTATCGTTGACTTTTCTGTCACAATAAACTTATCGACGGTAACTAACCTTATCCCTACACGCTGTCTGTCAGTGGGATGACGTATAGCTTACCAGCTATAGAAGTTTGTATGGAAATTGCAATTCACGCGTCCCAATATAAGTCGATAAGAATGACTTATCGGGTATAATGGGACAGCTACAGATTATTGACAGTAGAAGGTAGTAATTTATCTCTATCTGTAGATAGTATATTGGGAACGGCCGTAAGACGGCAGCCATCTTATCGTGCGGGGATTATAGTGCTTCATGATACTTTTATTGCCAAATCATTTTTGATATACTTTTTTTTTTATGGAATAGGAGGACAAACGAGCGTAAACTGTTGTTAAGTGATCACCGCCGCCCACAATCTCTTGCAACACCAGAGGAATCACAGGAGCGTTGCCGGCCTTTAAGAAAGGTGTACGCGGTTTTTTTGAAGGTACCCATGTCGTATCGTCCCTGAATCACCGCACAAGGAAGCTCATTCGACAGCTTTGTAGTACGTGGAAGAAAGCTCCTTGAAAACCGCACTGTGGAGGACCGCCACACATCCAGATGGTGAGGATGATATCCTAACTTGTGGCGTGTCGTGCGAAGGTGGAATTCGGCGGCAGGAATCAGGTTAAACAGCTCTTCGGAACACTCCCCGTGATAAATGCGGTAGAAGACACACAATGAAGCGACTTCTCCTCGCAACGCCAAGTGATCCAGCCGTTCACAGAGCACTGGGTCCCCGACAATTCGAGCTGCTTCATGTAGTTGTCACAGTTACCTAGATCTATCGGAGTCCAGATCATACTTACTATGAATAAATGAATATTACTATATTATTTGAGTTTTATAACCCTCAAGTTCTGAAAAATAGCATGTGTCAAGTATAAAATTATTATTATATTTATATTACCTGGTGTGTAGCATTAACAACATGTAGACGTACACCAAGCTCACGTAGACACCGTTCCACTTTCGCACTTTCGTTTTTACGCATAAAACCTGAAAAAAAAAAATCTATTCAAAAATAATATTTACTAGTTTTGTTTTTTTTTTTTTGTGTCTGAAGTTGTGCAGCTATGCGCAGCAACGTCGGAGCGAATTAGCTGTTTGGCGAGGGGTATACTTGGTTATTGCTCAAAATAAAACAACCCGAGTTGTTCGAGTAAGAACTAAACTGCATTCACTTATCGACTTATTTCTTTTTGGTAATGGTGGGATATCGTTTATGGAATAAATTCTCATACTTATCTCAAACTTAATGAATTACAGACCCGTTTCACTTCGGAACTCATGTATTGATATGCAAGTAATCGGATAACTTTTCTTGACACTTGACATTTGACATCTAATTTCACACTTCTGAATTGGAGAAAAGCGAATATCAATCTCTTTGGAAATTTGATATATTTGCCTAATTAAATAAACAGCAATTGATAGTCATCAGTATTACCAATTAACTTATAAAAAGTACTCTTTAATGCCTGTTGTAACCAATTTAATGATTTGTTTCCTTCTTTTCTTATGCAATGAAAACAAAAAATGGAATTCAACTTAGGTTAAAAAAAATAAAGTGCTATATTTTAAAAGAAGAAGTGACCTAGTTCCAGCTTCAAGCGAGGAAGTTTCAAGAGAGATCTCAGAGCTCAGAGTGACCTCATTTTCGGTAAATTATAATAAATAAAAATATCGTGTATATCTAGTTTGCTTATACAACTTTGAGGCTGAGGCTGCCTAGTAAGTTGTTTTATGACACTTGTATTGAGAATTTGTCGGAAACTTAATTAACAATAATATCTAAAAAGAGAATGTATGTTTGTATGTTCCCTAATAATTCCTAAACTATTCGACCAACCTCAATGAAATCTTTTGTAATAGATTCGTTGAAGCTCAAGGAAGGTATACATATATAATTTATATGGCAAAACAACGTTTGCCAGGTCAGCTAGTTAACAATAAAGAAAGAAATAATATGATTATAAACACAATTTACAATTCGAATTCAAATATTTTTATTCAAAATAGGATTTAAAATCACTTATTGAACGTCAAAATCTACTACCCATTCAAAAGAGACTGCCTCAGACCTGAGAAGAATGGGCGCAAGAAACTCAGCGGGCTTTTTTTTTTAATATAAAATATGGATTACAATGTAATAAATCTGAAACCTACTAATATTTAGTACTTATATTCCTTTCTAGAGGTTTTCTGTTGTCAGTGAAAGTAGTTTGTGTGCCTGTAGGTGTGTGTGAATATGCGTAGTATGACTTTAAGTTCTATTTCTAAGCTGCGTGTGCTTGTCATGTGGGTCTGATCAAAAGACCTTCTACTTCATAATTGGTGTTAAATAAATTGTAGATTAGGAAACGCACCGTTATCAATGTGCAGCGCTATGAGCTGGTCTTCTCGCAGCGCGGTCCGTAGTAGCGCCGCACACACGGTGGAGTCGACGCCACCGCTTACCAGCACCTGATCAAACGTTATTTATTAAAATGTGAAAAATATTTAACAGACTACAAAAACACTACTCCAAAACAAAAGATATAATATGCACTAAAAAGTATAAAAATAATTGCGTATTTTTAAACAATCTAATTCTAGTTACGATTATTGTTATTTTTGGAATCTGTACACTAACTACACTACACTAGTACACTAACCGACGATCTGTCTAAATATGTGTAGATATACTAAATTTATCAATGCAGCAATGAAAAATCTAAATCACATATGTATAGCAAATTTAAGACTTCTATATATAATTTTCTCATGGATGCCATTGCCAGATCTGGACAAAATTACAATGGGACCACACGAGAAGCACCAGCTTTCAAATAAAAAAAGAATTTTCACACTCGGTTCACCCAGTTGAAAGTTTTGAGGTAACAAACAACCGATGAATTGAGAACCTCCTCCTTTTTTGAAGTCGGTTAAAAAAATACATGCTATGGTGACGTACTGAGGATGTCAAACAGATGAAATAGCAAGTTCTAATATTTTTATACAATCTTTGATTTTGTTATAACTTGATTGATAGGAGTCTTGATGGCCGTAATGTTTTAGTTCGAAACACTTAATTTGTCGTACCTTCTTGAACCACGTGAGGAAATCTGAAACTCCTAAAGGAGATGGGCCTCGGAGAAGCGATTTACATACAATATTGAAACATATGCACAGCTAAGACGCACCTTACACCAACACTCACAATCCCAAGCAGCAGTGATGAGTGAATCTCTCGCCATTAACTCACCAGTACTTTGTTGTCGCCGACCGTATCCCGGATGTACTGCACGCAGGCGTCGCGGCGCGAGCGCAGCGTGAACGAACGCGTCAGGCCTGCGATGTCGAACAAGAAGTTGGACAACATCTGCTTGCCCTTCGGCGTTAGGTCCACCTGAAATTCGTGATGACTAGGTCCTAGAGAATCATTGAGAGCAAAATTCAAAGAAATTAACATCTTGACTGTTGCTTCTCAATATATTCTTGATAATGTATGTTCATAGGCACATAAGTGAATTTGCCAGAAACTGTCATAACCATAATGTTAATACCAGGAACAGACATAAACTGATGATGCCTACTAACTCTCGACTCGGCTAAGTCGAGTTAGTAAGTCTTTTGTGGGGCGATGTATATGCTTTTACAACAAGATCCCAGAAAATGTTCAAAACAAAGGTGTTACGTTATTCAAAATAATTGTTAAAAAACGTTTGTGTGGTAAAGGTTAATATAACATAAATGACTTTCTTAATGATACCACAGATTGGGAATGGAGCGACCGCCCTCAGGCTATTAAATAATAAGTTTAATTGTACAATGTTACTTTGTAAATGTTACTTTAATTGTAAAACATATTTTTGATGAAAAAAAAAAGCCTGCTGATTTTATTGCGCCCATTCTTCTCAGGCCTGAGGCATTCACTTTGGAATGGGTGGTAGTTTTTTTGACTTTCAATAAGTGATTTCACATCCTATTTTGAATAAAAATATTTTAATTTGAATACTATAAAAATAGCTTAGTATTTATGTACTGTTTAGCTAGTTTAGAGGTACGACGAGAAATATTGTCAAAACACAGCTAACGAGCTAAAATGTGCGTTTTTGAACCGCGAAAATAACTATTGTAACACAACTAAAGGTTTCAGAAGGAGTGTCCATCTTCATTTGGAAAGTAGGTAACGTATGTAGTGTAGTGTATTGACATCTAGTCAGAACTGAGTATGTGTTAAAAATTATTGTCACTGTCATGATATCGACAGTGACCCTAACTATATAAGGAATGCACAGTACAGCGAAAGGCAGTTCTAATCGGCTATCAGTTGCGTACGGACTTCCCCGGGTGTAGTGCTACATAGTAAAGATTAGTTATTTCACTCGTGAGCAAACGTGGAACTTTACATTATTATCAATAAATGAAAAAAATATAATAAAATTATTCGAGCTCTAATTGATGAGAGCAACTGGTGCTATGTTCATTATGTAATGTTATAAGTCATTGAAAATAAACCTCAACACACACAACAGACACTTTCAATAAAGCTTTCTTTTATGAAAATACTTGTATTAACTGCAATATTTTACTTTTCTGTATATATATTATTCTTATCTGCTGGTTGGCTATAATATGTAAATGAATGTACAACTGTATAAGCTCACCTCAGGGTGGAACTGTACTCCGTAAAGACGCATCTGCTCGTTGTAGATGGCTGCTATGAGGTGATTGGACGACTGCGCTCCCACACGGAATCGTTCACCAACTTTCTGTACGCTGTCTCCGTGTGTTAGCAACACTGGCTGAAGTTTCTCCAAGCGGCTGGTACAAATATTTTTAAGAAATTTATTAAAGGTTATAACTTTGTAATGCCTTACATTCATAATACACATACGCGATTGACTTCTTTATAATCGAATTAGTAAGTCAAAAGTTGAATATTTTTAAAATATTTTACAACAAAACCCCTGCAAATGTACGACAAAATATGTTGCGAAATTTACAAGAATTGTTATCATACGATTGTGTGGTAAAGGTACCATACATAACATATGATTTTCTTAATAATACCACACCTTGGGTATATGGAGCTGCCCCCAGGCATTTTAAGGAAAAACTAATTAATACGTAACACGTTTATTTTCAGATAACTACAATCCATTTATTTATATTGTATCCAATTAGGCAAGTTTAGTTTTATTTTATAAGAGGGGGCAAACGGGCAAGAGGCTCACGGGATGAGGAGAGGTGAGGCAACCGCCCATGGACTTCCGAAACGGGAGTATGCTTTTTTCTAGAAGGTCCCTAAGTCGTATCTGTTCGGGAAAACCGCAGCCGGTAATTGATTCCACAAAGTGGCTGTGCGAGGCAAGAAATTACTAACGAAACACGCGGTTGTGGAATGCCAGACGTCTACGTAATGTCCGGTGCTGGAATTCGGCCGCTGGAATCAACCCGAACAAAATAAGATAAGTTTACATGTCCCCTGATATTATGAAAACTTATAGGAGTTGTCCAACCGAAATTAAATTATTATGAAATACAGTTTTATAAAAAATTAAGGGCTGTCGTTTTTTTTTTATATAAATACAATGCACATTGATTATTAAAAGGGGTTGGTATCCAAAGCCCGTTGAATCGCATCAACGGGCAGCATATTTTCAAAATCAACAATACCATTTTTTAAGTCGGCTGGAATGTCCCAAGTATGACAACCAAAGTAGTATAAATGTCAATGAGAAGAATGCTTTAACGAGAGCTTACAATGTTCATGGACGACCTACACACTATTAAATTCCAAAAGTTGTCAATAATTACTTGAACAAAGGACAAGCCGTCTCAACTTCCACTTCATACTGTCCATCCTCTCTTGCTTCTTTGCGCAGCACCGACCCACCAAACTCTTTGTTTAACATCTGCATTCCGTAACATATTCCTGTGAAAATTTTCACATTATCAATTAAAATGGCACTATGGTTCACAAGAAAACCAAAGTCACTGGCCCAAATGATTGCGAAACTGAAGTGGCAGTGGGCAGGGCACATAGTTCGACGGACAGATGGCCGTTGGGGCAGTATAGTCCTCGAATGGCGACCAGTGTTGGTAGCCCCCCCCACAAGTTAGACCGACGATCTGGTTAAGATCGCTGGAATACGTTGGATGAGGGCAGCGCAGGGCCGATCGTCGTGGAAATCTTTGGGGAGGCCTTTGTCCAACAGTGGACGTCTTTCGGCTGATGATGGTGATGGTTCACAGCCAATTGTGGACAAAGCAAATTCTTGAAAAGATATTTGTAAATTCGAGAATTCGTCGCACATTTTGAAAAGATTTATGAATACCGTCATAATTATTAATCACACTCCTATAATATTATCATACCATATTTTATTTTATTTCATACCACGACGTCATTAGAGCTATCCAATTTAGGTTGACGTCAAATCAAGTCGGAAATTGAATCGCAAACTTTTTTAGTTCATTCATTCATTCGTACCATGAAATAATATTTCAAGCTAAACTGGATAACTTATGTGTCAAAGTGAGCGAAGTTGCGAGCGAAGAACTTTCTAAGCGGAAAGTGAATCGTTTTGTTAATAACTTAACTTAAAAAATATACTTTTTTTGTAAAACATAATACTGAAAATAAATACCCAAAATTAAAATACTAAAGTCGAGGCAGTATGGATATACGAGGGCGGCACTGAAAATTTCGGGAATCAAGGAAGTGACACAACATTACTATTTAAAAATGTATTTATTGCTTTTCGAAGTATTCTACGCGAAATTTGACACATTTTTCCATACGTTATTTATACATTCTTTATTTTAAGGAAAGTATAGAAATCATTAGGGCTTAGGTCGGATGTTCTAATAATTCTATGTTTTCTTGCTCTAAAAACTCTTTTGTTCTGTGCGCGGTGTGAGAACTCGCATTGTCGTGATGGAGGATGATGCGGCGGTTGCAGTTCTCTTTACGGAGTTCAGAAACGACCTGTGGCAAGCAAATGCTAGCATACCATTCCACATTAACCGTTCTTTGTCCCTCAAGAGGAATAGTCGCGACATGGCCGGTTTTAGAGACAAACGTGGCCACTATTTTTTTTTTTGCAAGTAACGCGAGCCTTTTTGCTCTTCACAAAGCAAATGCGGTATCCATCGGGAAAAAAACTTTTTTACACCTAATTGTTCATGCAAGATTAATTGTATTTGACTCATGCCAATGTCTAAAGTTGCCTGAATTACGCGGTATGTCACATGTCGATCTTCCTCAACCAGCTTACGCACAGCATCAACGTTTTCTTTGGTGACTGCAGTTTTTGGACGACCTTGACGGGGATCATCACTGAGCTTGACACGTCCACGTTGAAATTCAGCAAACCAGCGATAAATTGTGGTTTTGGATGATGGGGCTTCATCACCAAGTGCAAAAATCATCCGGTCAACACACTGTTTTTGTGTTAAGCCACTTCGAAAGTCATAAAAAATCATCGCTCTAGAATTTTCTCGAGTCAATTCCATTTTCTCAACGAATAAACAAGTTTGAAAAGACCTTGTGACAAGACCGAGAATCTTTTTTTTTAAATAAATAAATGGTATTCGATTTTTAAAACCAAGGAGTTTTGAATTAAAAAGATTTTAATATGGCAGGAACAGTGGAAATATTCCATTCTCGATACTTTTAGTGCAGCCCTCGTATTTTAGCCGGTTCGAAAGAACGAATTAAAAAAACTCTGTAGTCTTAATACTGGTAGTGGTCTCTGGTGGTCAAAAGCCATACTAACCTAGCACTGGTAGTCCAATTTTGAATATATCGGCATCATATCTTGGAGCATCTTCCGCGTAGACCGAATTCGGGCCCCCGGAGATGATGATCGCTCTGTAGCCAGTCTCCTTCAGATGGTAGGCTGGCGTGTCGAGGGGAAGTATATCGGACTCAACGCATAGCTCGCGGACACGACGATCTATTACCTGTAAATAACACCTTGATACTGTATATTCTAATCATCGCCTTGTAACATCTATATATAAGTTGCGAAACTAAAGTGGCAGTGCACATAGCTCGACAGACAGATGGCCGTTGGGGAAGTCCTCGAATGGCGACCACGTACCGGAAGACATAGTGTGGTAGTAGTATTACCAGTCCATCGGACTGGTAATGACTTGAATGGTAGATGAAGCGATGATTTGGTCAAGATCGCCAGAATAGATGAGGGCAACGCAGAACCGCTTGCTTTCTTGAATTGCGCTTTGAAGAGTTGTACTGTGGCGGTATATGACACATACCAACTCAAATATCAAGGTAATTGGGGTAACATTGCAATACGTTAGCCATTAGTTAAGCTTTTAATATAAGTTGTTCGTAATACTTAAATTGGTTTTAAATTAAACGGTTATAAGCAGTTGTAATTATTGTGGAATAACATGTTTCTTTCGGTGTTAATAAACGAGAGTTAACATAAATAACGTTCTAATTTTTTCTAAAATTCGGCAAAACAGTTCAAAAAATTTAAAAAAATCAGATAAACGTAGAACAAATCGTATAAAATTTTACATAAACGTTAACAGGTTATAATTTTATTTCGGTTTCAAAGCCTTGATTTTTTTGATTGTGGCCATCCTTTCGATTAAGTATGGTATGATGTAAAAAGGATATATAATTTATTTTTAAATTCATTTAGAATTATTTTTATGTGATTTAAATCTCTACCGTCGCCTCGGAGGACAAATAAGGCAAATCAAAGTCGCACTGAGGCAGATGAAACTCTTACTAAACTCATTTTTTACGCTCTTAAACAAATAATTCAATATGTTCATCCATGCAAAGTTATTTTCCTTAAAAAACGCCCTTTAATGAAACATAAATTAGTATAATAAAGTGTGACCGCAATACGATTCATTTACTGTAATTTCAACACATTGCTGTAATGGCGAAATGGAAATCCCGTTTAGAACAGCGAAACAACGTTTCTAAACACCTTATTTAGAACTAAAAAGGAAAGCGGTTTTCAATAACAAGTTACAATTATCGAACTTAATCACCCATAGGTACGTAGATACTTAATGTGGTCGAATCGCGAAAAATAAAATATAGGTATGTCGTTCTACGTAAATATTTAATTATGCGTATGGATTTTAGAATTTGGAACCAAGGAGAAATACAGAAACAGACATTTGATACAGTAGATAGAATTGCGGAAAAGTTATATATTATTTTATACACATATTATGTTGAGTATGAGTGTGAATTTTAGAATTTTAAAATTTTGAGTATGTATATATTTTAGAATTTGCGACTAGGGAGAAATAAAAGAAACACCTATAGATACACTTTTTAAGGTAGATTCGCTTCACTCATTCACTCGCTAAGAAAATGTTTTGTAAGCACACTCTTTATACATCAGTATAGATTGATTCTACAACTAGGTAGAAATAAAATACCATCATAGGTAGACATTTGACATGGTATAGTCGCAAATATATATTATGTTGTTTTACGCACATATTTTTACGCTTTCTAATCTTATGGTCATTTTAAATGTAGCGGTAAGGACTATTTTCTGTGTGTAATAGACAGAACAAGTAGATGAGGCACCTAATATTTAGCAGAAGTATATAATAAATAAGGAACAACAGAAGATCTACCTCACATAAAAGCACCACAGACATCACATGTTTCTTGTAAGCTGGCGAAGCTTACATGCCCATATTCGGAATATCCTTTAGGAAAACTAATCTGCCTCTGCACAAGGTTACGTCAAATACATCGCATGAAAATGGGTCACATACTTTTTAACAAACATCTGTTCAATATAGGTGTCATCGATACTCAGTGCAAAGCTTGCACGAAGACCATTGAGGCTTCTTTACACAGGATTTCACAACGGCGCCTATTTCTGCCGTCAACCAGTAATGTGTAAGCATTATTGTGTTTCGGTCTAAAAAGCGCCGTAGCTAGTTAAATTACTGGGCAAATGAGACTTAACATCTTATGTCTCAAGGAGACGAGCGGAATTGTAGTGCCGCTCAGAATTTTTGGGTTTTTTAAGAATCCCAGGCGGCACTGCAATGTAACGGGCAAAGCGTTATTACAATCAGCTGAACGTCCTGTTCGACTCGTCCCTTATTGTCATAAAAAAAGACGAAAGAGAAAGCCGCACTCATCATTTTGGAGTGTGGAATCTGGTCACATACCGGGCCAAACACAAACTCAAATGACATTATAAGGAAATCGGCCTCCCTAAAGTCGTTGTTGATGATATCGAGGTATCAAATTGAGGAGCTGGGCAAGATTAGAAGCGTACTCAATCACGCAAAATAGACAAATAGCAGTGAAGTAATATTCTCCTATTATTTCACTATATGATTGTGTTGGTTAACAACTATTTTGACCTATTGATAACATTTGCGATAACCAAATCTGGTGTTAGAAACAGAAGCAAGATATAATATTGTATATTACTAATTTCATGATTATTATTTTCATTCTTGTTAATCTATCAATGGGCTATCCTCATAGTCCATATTCTAATTGCTAATATGAAAACTCCACTTTAGAAAATGTGTCGTTGAGTTGGCTTGAAGTTATTCATTGTATTTAGACTCCATAGTTGAAGGGTAACCAACTTCAATCCTATCACTAAATTCCCTCTCCGCCCCTTTGTCCGTCTGTCTATCAGTTTACAGCTGAAATTTTGACTGCGTGATCTTTGACTGGACAACTGCCGCTAAACAAGTGATGAAAACGAAATTTATAATTAAGAAACTGGTTGCTATGTAAATAAATAACAAAAGAGTTTTAATATTGTACTTTACGAAACTATTTATGTGGAAACTCGCGAAAATACGACCTATTTTCGCGAGTTTCCACAGATTAGAGAATCTCGACCTTACGACTCACAACGTTAGGTCGAGTATGACATAACTTGCTGTTACATAAACAACCTGTTTACTTAATATAATAAATTAATATATATGAAACTATTCGGCATCATTCGAGAATAATACTTAGGAATACGTAGAAAGACGCTCTTAATTAATTTGTTCATTTAGTGAATGAAGCAGATTTAGGGCGATGATAGGTTCTTAAATAAAAAATTAATACTACTATGACAAATGCTTATTCGCACCGGTGGGAGGCTCTTTTCCACAGGATGCCGGCTAGATTATGGGTACCCCAACGGCGACTGTTTCTGCCGTGAAGCAGTAACGTGTAAGCATTATTGTGCTACGGTCTCAAGGGCGCCATAGCTAGTGAAATTACTGGGCAAATGAAACTTGGTACAGATGACGAGCGCAATTGTAGTGCCACTGAGAATTTTTGGGTTTTTCGAGAATCCTGAGCAGCATTGCTGTCGTGTCGTTCCTTATTTTTATTAAAAAAACCGACTTTATTAACTAACCTTCCCATATTGCGAGCCTGCATCCAATATTGCTACCTTGTCTCGACCACCTGTGGCTCCATTAGTGCCTCTATACTGTCCGTCAGCGCTTGTTGTGTGCATTTCAACAACCCGCCAGCAGCACTGTAGATAAATATAAATCATATTACATAAAGAATTTCTTTGGATAAATAAACGGTATTATGGTAAAACTGTATGAAGTGGGAGTGTAATTTCTGTCATTTCTATGCCCAATGCATAATTATATATATTTATTGGGGCAGAACGAAATATGTTTTTTCCCACCTCGTTAAATATGTCTTTTAGTATGAGGGACAAAAGTCTTGCCGGGAGAGAATCGGCCACTCGTACCAGGGACTAGAAGCGAGCTTTACACACAGGTGGGAAAAAAAATCGTATACGCACCAAGTGAAATAAGTAGGACATTGCCACCCGCGATTGTGAAGTGACATGATCAATAAATTTGAAGGACGCTCGTCTCGGCGCGTTTACGAAATTGTGACAGACAAATCCTGGATTTGTCAATTATATGACACGACAGTTATCAGTTGACTGTTTCAAAACGAACCAACGCCTACCAAAGAGAAGCCATCAAGACGCGCAGGTAAAATTTTGATTGCTAGTTTTTTCAATGGGGTATATAGTGTCGATTCCACGATGAAATCAAAGCTGCATTAAGCAATGGTATACTATAAAATGCCTGCTAGAATGTGTTACTACCATGAGCGGCAGGCAACCAATACTGGGCTCCGCGGGCTATTTATAGCTTTACCACAAGCACAAAAACAAGGACTTCCTGGACACCATACCCTTCACCAGTACACACCCTACAATAATGATCGAGCACAGTGTGACTTCTTTTTATTCCCTAAAATAAAAAATCAACTGAAAGGGATCCGAAGTGTGTTTACAATGTTTAAAAAGGAAGTGTTTCGAAAACTGTAATGACTTAATAAAGAGACTGGTGGAGAGTACTTTGAAAAGATATAATAAAATTAGTTTATCCACATAAGGTGATTGTTTAGTTTCTCAAAACCTGATGAGTACTCCGTGTATGTGTGTGTGTCACCTCTATATTTTCAAAATAGAATACAAATTGTTATAAATGTGTCACTTAAAGCTACACCTGCAATGGTACAATAATACTGAAACATTCCAGGACCACGGAAATGCACATTATTAATTCTATTGTATCAATAAACATACTAACAAACATATATTCCAGAGATGTTCAGCATGAACACCCTGATGCATGGTTTTATAGTTAAATAAATGTGTTAGATAACTTCACTGAGATTTTGAGTAATGGAGGTTGGAGAACAAATTTCATTTTCTGATTGTGGATATTTTCCACTTAATAATGTTTGTTATAAATACTGTTACAGTAGGCATGATTAACTGACCAAATTTTTGTTATTTCCTGGATATTTACTTGAGATAAATAACTGTGTGTGTGAATGTACACATAATGATTCTTGTATAGAAAACCAAATTTAAAAAAAATATTTGTATCAATAAATTTGAATAAAAAACAACCGACTATAAAAAAAACTATTTCAAAGCAAAAGATATAATATGCACTAAAAAATAAATGAATAATTGCGTAATTTTACACAATCTAATTAATTAATCCAATTCTAGGTGTTACAATCGTTGTTATTTTTGGAATTGGTGTCCTCCCACTGTGGCCCACCCTCGCCTCTCAACTTATCACATTGCATGTGCGACATAAGTACATCTCACCTACAACTATGTGTATAGCAAACCTACCTAGCCTGACACCGAATCCAAAAATATCTAGGCAGTTGTGGGGAGCACCGGTTGGATATCCTTCACATACCAATTTCAAATTTGTAGTTATGCACTAGCACTATGTTCAAAAGAGCTTCAACCCAGTGAATGAATTGAAAACATGGATCTTAAATAGCAGCACTATATTTAGCACAATTTTAATATACAAAAAGTATTTATTTTTCTATTTACAGAAAATTAATTTATATATATTATTTTCTATAAGATCCAATTTTGCCAAAATATGAATATCTGTTGTCAAATTTTGGGTGAAAAATATTAAAAAAAAATATACAATACACAAACAAAAACCATATTGATTATTCATCAATGAAACCTATCACATTAACAACAGTCTGAAAATAACAAACATAACCAAACTTGCATACTTCTCCTGCCACCTTGTTCCAGAGATTTCTAAAAGCAAACATTCCACACACACCAAAAATCCATATCACTTATAGTCATTGTGAACACAAATTTACAGAATCCTCTGTCAATTAATTACAGTTATTTAAATGCTACAAACAGTAGTTCACTCAGATGAGTCGACATTGTGAGTGGTTATTTTTAGAAGCTTCCCACATGACGCTGACATGTAAATCTATAAACATCTAATCCACTGCTAAGTCTTCACTTCATGCATTATGTTGTAATATTGCAAGTCATTAGGATTCAGTTTGGCCATTGATATATTTATTTATTCATTGATTAGTTATTTCTGAGTATTTTGTGAAAAATTTAATAACTTAATTATATTTTATTTATAGATTTCTGACAAATAACATGCAAGTTTATTTTAAACTGAGTGAAGATAATATATCAGTGTTATTTTATATTATATTATATATGTTACTATATTTTAAGAATACAATAAAAAATATAAAAAAAACTTTGAAAATCAATATTACCATGAATAGACTAAATTTACATTTTCTAAAATTTCAGATGATCAAATATAAGTCTTAATTATTCATTACTTAACATTATCTATGAATAAAATGATGAAATATAAATTTGGGGGCTTATTCCTTAATGTGTTACAATTTTTTAAATACAAATTATATTTAAAAAGTAATTAATTAAAATTTAAATATAATTTAGAATAAAAATTTTTGTTTTGTATTAAATAAAGGCTATGAAATAAGCTTTTATCAAAAACTAGCTGACCCGGCAAACATTGTTTTGCCATATAAAGTATAATTCACGCTATAGTTTTATAAGTAATAAAATATTGCCTATATTATAAGCCTGTACATCATTTTGTTCTATTGTCAATAGTTTTTGCAGCGCACGCAAAAATAGGTTTTCGATTTTACACCTTGTGTTACAAAATAGCAATTTTAGTACGGATCCCTAATTTTGAAAAAAAAAACAGCCTATAGCCTTCCTCGATAAATGGACTACCCAACACTGAAAGAATCATTCAAATCGGACCAGTAGTACCAGAGATTAGAGCGATCAAACAAACACTGCAGCTTTATAATATTAGTATAGATGAGATCCTATGTTAAATAAATAAAAAATATTAAAATAGAAATAAATTATATCATCAATCATTATGTAGCAGTTGCCTGCAAACATGATTTAGAAACATTTCCACATTTAAAACAATTTTACATTTAAATTATTGCTATTATGATACTACTAGTAATAAAAAGAAATTCCTGCTTTAATAATTCCTAGCAACATTTAATAAATATTGTGATAGTAAAATGTTATATATATTGTATAAAGTACTTAGAATATTCAAAGTAAACTAAATTCATGAATTTATATTACTCCACTAAACACAAACCTTCTTGAACTAAAGCTTATCTTGAACTATTTATCATATTATGCTTTGAATAGTATAAGGTTAAAATATGTTATTTTATTAGGTTATCAATCTGAAATTGACATTATTTTTGTATTTCACACAGCACATAGGTGTATTGTGATGTAATATTATACTTTGCAATTAAAATGTTATTACAGTATCACTAAGGGTTTAAAAACCAACCTTTTTGAAAACACAAAACATATTTGGTCCACATCCCATGCTTAGTACGTAATCGGATCATTTCGTGTTGGATGTAATGATGAAGATCAAATGATAAATTAAAGCGATAACAATGAGATAATATGAAATCAAGACGAATCTGTACATTTCCCACATACCTAGTACCTACTAAGACACTTGACAGATTAGCGCCGAATCCAAACATAAATTTTGCATGTGCAAGATATTTTCACTGAATGCGTCCTATCTTTACTCACGTTGATTGCTAAAACTCTTATCAATATTTACACTAGAAATATAGTTGCATGTTTCTTTTGAAAAACTTGTCCAAACCGGGCTCTGACATTACTAACATTGTGGGTCAAAAGAACGTTGAGGAGCCTTGCTGCCCCAAGAATGAATATATTAGTAATAATATAAGTTCTAAAAATTTACCTTACCTAAAATCAATATCTTTTATTTTTAATCGAAAGTATTCATGAAAAACACGAAAAAATGTGATACTCCATTCAGCACTACGAATACAAAATTTTAGTACTAAATTAAATTCATGGCGGCGCTACTTACTTCAGATATGCCACAGACTATGGAGAAACGAGTACTCACCACGAGTAAACATCACGGAGTACTTTTAGTTTACTTGAAACTAAACACTTAAATAATATCATTTACCACACCACTGTATTATGCGATATCTATGTAGCGTTAGAATATTAACACTACAGCAGTGGCGTCGGAGACTTTATTATAAATAGAAAGGACAAGCGATATACAGAAAATTTCAGACCTTGCATCTCTACCGCGTAATCCATCATTTGTCACAACGTCAACTTTGCGAGAGCAATACGAGAGCTGTCATGTTGTCGGTTGGCGATTAGTTTGCGAATAGTATTTTTGTGATTTCGTTTTCAAACATATTTGGTGTGAGATTCCTTATAGTATAGTTAAAAAAGTTAACACCATGATTGTGAGTAGTGTATCTGGCTGCCAAGGCCGTAGTGAATATAATCAGGAGTTAGCTTCCACACGTAAGTATTACTTTTCACCTGACGTTTTCAATATTGCACAGTATATTCTTAGCTGATATTCAATGTGCCTCTTACTATGTGATGATCACTCCCAGTTTTCACTGGTTGATCATAGACATAATTGAATAACTATCTTTCGGACGACATAATAAAGTCAATCTCATTTTTGGTGGTACAATCGGTACTAATCCAAGTCTATTATATTTGGTGAATGTTGCCAATTTTGTATGATATTGCAAGAGTTGTCCTCCCTTGTCAAATAACTTAATTTAAATTAATTGAAGAAAAATCTTCATTGTTATATATTTGTACATTAGTACTAATACATTCCCCAATTGGTATTGCTTGTTCCTATCTTTGCAGCTGTTGTATCCTTAACCAGCTGATAAAGGTTGTCAACTGCAGTTATAATACCCTGCTTCATCAGGCCTATTGCGTATCTCAGTTGACAGGTAATAGTGATGATCACTTGACGAAGTGAATTACGTTGGTTGCAGCCAGGAGATGCAAAAAATGCAAATTGACTTCAACTTATTTATTAAAAGAATGATATAACTAATTACAATTAATTATCCTAATGTCTACTGATCGATGCTAGATCAAGTAATGAATACAATTATATTTTCCACGATCGGGTAAACGCCGTCATGATGTCACCTAAGTCACGTTTCTGCTAAGCTTGCGCCTCGTGCCTCGAGTGCCGTGTGCAACGTTTATGGGACTATGCTTATGCGGCGGTTCGCTAAGGTTAGCTATGCGTAACACCTCCCCCCGTAGAACAGCGAATAGTGCAGGACTTCTCCGAGATGGTCGCTGGTAGGCATAATGGTCAACTTTAATTTGGTTGATTTTCCTGGGTACCGGAACAGCATATGTTGCATCAGGGGTGCCGCTGCAGGTCTTCGTGATTCCGTTGGTTTCGTTTCTTCTATGTAATTGGAGATATAATAAAGTTCCAATAAGTGCAGATGTACCCAATAGTATAAGGTACGTGGGTATTGTCTTGTGATAGATTACTGGATCGGTGAAGATTTCTTGATGTATCAATGATTGAGTTGCTATATCATTTTTAAAAGTATGGAGCTTGTGTAGACTTGGTGAATTGAGAATAAATTTTGGTAAAGATCTGGGCTCTGGTTCGATGTACCGAGGCATTTCAATTATTCTTACGACATGTCCTTTGATATGATTGTTTTAATTGGAGATCGTGAAAGTAGGTGCTTTCAAGTTACAATTCAGTGGGATAATTGCTAAGTAGCTACCATGTAAAGGTCGATACTGTTCTTGTCCGCAGGATATCTTTACTTTTGTTGGAATAGGGAAGCTCATGGTGTAATGTTTGTCGTCAAGTGCTTCCAGGGCTTCGTTGTTCAGAGTAACTGACGTTAATTCACAGGATGGCGGGAGTTCTTGATTAGTAATAAGGTGCTGGATACAATCGGGCTTTTCCTGTATCTGTAGGTTGGATTTCGATTCGCAGAGAAATAGTGAGTGTAACTTCGGACATTCTGTCTCTATGTACCGAGAATCTTTGCTAGAGATTGCTACGAATGGTAAAGGTCATATGGGATCAAGGTCTTATGGTTTCTGTTAGAAACAAGGTAAGGCTTATAGAAGTCGTATAGTGAAGGATCCACAATCGGTACCTTAATAACTATTACTATTTGTTTATCTAGATAAAAATAACCTAATTTAATAACTTCATAAAAATTTCTTATTTCAAAGTAAGGGACTTCCTTATTAGAATATAAAATCCTAAGCTTACTTAACATAACCTTAACATCACTAATACTAAATATAGAGTATGTAGTGCTCGATGCACTAATAAAATATGTTAACGTATTTTTAAGTTCTGTAACTCTTCACACAGATCTTCTACATTATCTCCTAAGATCAGTAAGTTTTGTGCCATATGTGCGTACTTTATTAAGTCAGTGTCCTTTCTGGCGTCGCTTTGTAATATTAAATTTAATGCTTTATTAATTTTATCTTGATTTGATACAATACTACTTATTATTTGAGTGCTCTCGGAAACAATTTTTTTATTTAAGCTGACATGATTATTTAATTCTACTTCTAATTTCTGTTCATTATTGTGCAAGATCTTAATATACTTTAACGCGTCTGTGTAATCCAAATTACCAGAAATGCTTTTTATAACGGAACCGAGACCGTCGATGAGACCTCTTTTATTTCGTGATGATTGAAATATATTGAGTTTGTTTGTAATTGATGCAATTTTACTATTGAGATGTTCTATGTGCGGATCAAAAAGGAATACAGCTTTATTATTTAATAAGGGTCTTAATTCGGATATCTGGCTTTTCACTAATTCTATCTGTCTATGAATATTTTCTCAGTCTATATGGCTAAGGAAGGCGTGGTAATGTGAGACGATTCTTCCTACTCCTAGTTTGAAAGGAAGTAATCCAGGGTCCATTGTCAATTGCGTCACGCGGGTCAAAATGTCCTGTTATCTATTTTTTTTTTGAGAGGAGGAAATACTGTTACGTATTTACGCCCCGGGACGGGGCGTAATATGTCGGACTCGAGTGTCAGCGACATAGGGCAAGGGCCGTGGAGGCCGCAAAGACTACGCAACAACAGTCGCGGAGCGTCTCCTAAGGAGACTCGAACCTCGGACCGGCTGTGTGCTTGTGGTAAGGAGAGATAATGAAAATGAAGATGAAAGATGAAAAGGTGAGACGAACACACTCGCCGGCGAGTGTGGTGATGTTTTGTGTAATGTATGTAAGTATGTATGTATGTATGTAAGTAGTGTAAATGTTTGTGTGCAAGTATGTTTGTGTATGTGTCTGTTTGTGGAGTGTGTTTGTGATTGTGTACGTGGTGTATGTCAGTCCGTGTGTGAGTGTGATTGGAGTGAAACGATTACAGGACGAGGACTAACGTCTCGTCGGGTATCAAAAGTATGTGTGGTTAATCTAGGTTGCGGGCCGCTGGCCATCGTCAGAGTGACGAGTGCCAGTGGTTTGCGGCGGTTGACCGCGCCTACGCCTGCGAAGGCGGTGTGTGCGTGTCTGTGTTTGTGTGGGTGTCGCGTTCGCGATGGTGATATCGTCATTGAGGTCTACCGTGACGTGCCTCAGACGTCTTATTGAGTTGGGACTATGGTGAAGCGGGGTGTACCCACATGCCTTCCTAACCAAGATGTTGGGATGGTTAGGCGCCTTGTCAAAGAAGCGTCGCGAGATCTCTTTAAAGTGTTGAGCTATCGTCGGAAGCTCTAGGTCGCGGTGAAGATCTTTCGGTTTCGGTTTCGCGGTTTCCGATGAACCACGGAGCTCCGGTTGCCATGCGCGTGAATTTATTTTGAACTACTTGCAAACGACGTAAGAAGCTCGGTCGGGTGTGCGCGAACACGACGCTTGCGTATGCCATCCGTCTCTCTCGACGGAAGAGCGGTATCCGGCTGGGCCGGTGAAGCACTGGAAGCCTGAGGGGCTTCCGTGCGGTCAGGAGTAACCGCGGGGACCTTAGGGGTCGCCTGCGCGTTAAAGTACGCCTGAAGGACAGGTGGATGGGCTGATCTTAGAATCATTTTCCTCGGTTTAACCGAGGCTGCGGAGCTCGCGTCAGAGATGCTTCCGACTTCCATTTCTGATTCGTCATCCGATGACTTGTCGGATGCCGAGACGTAGTTTTTAGTTTTTATGGCGGCTACCGCCCTATCAATCTGGTCCGCTATGCGGCCGGCCTATTCCTATTCCTCCACGGCCGACGTCCTACTTCGCTGTAAAAGCCAGGGCTAACAGCATAGAGGAGGTTTTAGTCGGTATGGTGTGTACTAGATATTGCTGGTTGAGATTGTTAGCTATAGCTGGGTGAGCTATTGCTGGGTGAGATTGTTAGTTATTGCTAGATGACATTGTTAGCTATTCCCGGGTGAGATTGGTAGCTATAGCTGGTTGAGATGCAAGCTATTTCTGGTTGACATTGTTAGCTATTGCTGGATGACATTGTTAGCTATTGCTGGTTGAGATTTTTACCTATAGCTGGTTGAGATGTAAGCTATTTCTGGTTGACATTGTTAGCTATTGCTGGATGACATTGTTAGCTATTGCTGGTTGAGATTTCTACCTATAGCTTGTAGAAATGTTATATATTATGCTATTGCTGGGTGAGATTGTTAGCTATTGCTGGATGACATTGTTAGCTATTGCTGGGTGAGATTATTAGTTATTGCTGGGTGACATTGTTAGCTAGTGCTGTTTTTTTTTTTTATGGAATAGGAGGACAAACGAGCGTACGGGTCACCTGGTGTTAAGTGATCACCACCGCCCACACTCTCCTGCAACACCAGAGGAATCACAAGAGCGTTGCCGGCCTTTAAAGAAGGTGTACGCGCTTTTCTTGAAGGTACCCATGTCGTATCGTCCCGGAAACACCGCACAAGGAAGCTCATTCCACAGCTTCGTGGTACGAGGAAGAAAGCTCCTTGAAAACCGCACTGTGGAGGACCGCCACACATCCAGATGGTGGGGATGATATCGTAACTTGTGGCGTGTCGTGCGAAGGTGAAATTCGGCGGCAGGAATCAGGTTGAACAGCTCTTCGGAACACTCCCCGTGATAAATGCGGTAGAAGACACACAATGAAGCGACGTCTCTACGCAACGCCAAGTGATCCAGCCGTTCACAGAGTACTGGGTCCCCGACAATTCGAGCTGCTCTGCGTTGCACGCGGTCAAATGGATCGAGCTGATACTGGGGTGCGCCAGACCAGAGATGACAGCAATACTCCATGTGAGGCCGGACCTGCGCTTTGTAGAGGGCTAGAATGTGGGCCGGCTTGAAGTATTGCCGTGCTCTATTTATGACGCCCAGTTTCTTTGAAGCCAGTTTGGCTTTGCCCTCCAGATGGCCACCGAATTGGCAATTGCTCGAGATTTCGAGACCCAGTATTCCGATACTAGGCGAGGCTTTAAGGGAAGTGTTCTCGAAGAGCGGTGATACGGCAAATGGGGTTTTTTTAGTGGTAAACGCGCAAACTTGAGTCTTCTGGGGGTTAAATTGGACAAGATTCAACTTACCCAATTCCGCGACCTTCTCGAGAGAGGACTCGATAGAAGACACAAGTTTCTCCCGGCACTGGTCGACGTTTTCCCGAGAGAGACCTGCATGGTCCGTGTATACGGCATCACCAGTTCTGTCGTCTGCATAGCAATGCATGTTGGCGGTGTCCAACATATCATTGATATGCAGAAGAAACAGCGTGGGAGATAGCACACAGCCTTGGGGCACTCCAGCGTTCACGGGCTTGGGATTCGAGCAATAACCGTCGATAACGACCTGTATGCTGCGCCCAGTGAGGAAGCTGGAGGTCCACCTGCATAAGCTCTCGGGAAGCCAAAATGATGGAAGTTTTGCGAGGAGCGCCTTGTGCCATACACGATCAAAGGCCTATTAGGATAATTTGCTATTGTTGGGTGAGATTTTTAGCTATTGCTGGATGAATTTGTTAGCTATTGCTGGTTAAGGTTGTTAGCCATTGCTTGTTGAGATTATTAAGAAAAGAAAGAAAGAAAAGAAAAGAAAAGAAAGAAAAAAAAAGTTTATTCATGACGATATAGTACAATAAAACATAAAATAATATTGAGAAATATTATTTTCTTTTCGTCACAAAGTCGTCCCAACTCAGCATATTTGCTGGTTTTGAAAACCAGCGCTGGTTTTCCGTTGGGCCATTTGGTGACGTCGCCTTAAAGATATAGTAACTAATGCGTAGACTGAGTAAACAAGATAATGTATTAGCTTGTCAATTTCTGATGTTTCTAACGTTCTGACTGACAAGTTGACAACTCTGTCAAATGTCAATCTGAGTTCGAAACATTAAAGTATTAAGTCACTGTGGATGTAGCAACGCAGACATGAAACGCCTGATTTTCGGTTGTCAAAGCTTTTTAATTGACAGATTAGTGCTTGCAAGTGAGTTGAGTGAACTCAATGATTATGATCTTTCTTCCCGCCCGCCGCCGCTTGAAAAATTGTAAAGTGATGTACATAATTTCAAGCCTTTGTACAAATACATTAAGAGTATAGTAAATAACATTTAGAAGTTAGTGAACAGTCGTGAAGCGCTCTCAAAGCGAAAGTGACCGAAAAAAGACATGGCTTAAAGGTCTCGTTACCAGGCCATAAATCGCCAATCGCCTTTTCCTGGCCAATAGGCCAGGAAAAGAGAGCCCTCTCTACGCATTATGAGCTGTCTATTTCAAAACTTGCGCCATCTGAATATTGGCCCCGAAAATAACTATAATATATTAGCTCGAAATTATGAGATTCATTTTTAATGTTGTGACGCAATTAAATAACTAACTCTACTTTTTAATGTAGGTATTGCAATTTTTTATTATGTTGAAATTGCGCGTAGAGTTAGTTATTTAATTTTGCCACAACATAGAACATAAAGAATAGGATTTAGTAGTGTTGGTATGAGTAATTGAAGTTATTGGGTGGGAGAAATAAAAAGCAATGTTTGCATATTATTTTTTATTTTTATAATGTTTATGTTTATCATATTATTGTTGAACAGCTGT
The DNA here is from genome assembly GCF_905404315.1 of Leptidea sinapis. Classification (NCBI taxonomy): domain Eukaryota; kingdom Metazoa; phylum Arthropoda; class Insecta; order Lepidoptera; family Pieridae; genus Leptidea; species Leptidea sinapis. The sequence continues at coordinate 11,595,444 of NC_066271.1, read as the reverse complement.
TTTTGTTTCGTCTTCACCCACATATGTTAATTTTCCGGACAAAATTCGATTGATCGATCTGCACCACCTTTTAACCTTGCTTTGAAAGATTGTCCTTTTTTTCGCAGGCGCGATATTTCTGCTTGAAGCTTGATCTTTGTGCACTGTGGAACCATTAGATCTGTGAAAGAATGTTTAATTTACAAATTGTATAGTATAATATATGTATTATATGGTATTAAATAAATGGACAATATGAAAAGCAATTTAGTCTTAAAGTCTATATATATAAAAATTAATTGCTGTTCGTTAGTCTTGCTAAAACTTGAGAATGGCTGGATCGATTTGGCTAATTTCGGTCTTGAGTATTTGTGGAAGTCCAGTAAAGGTTTTGATAAGAAGAAGAATTTAATATGTACAGCACGACGTCTGTCGGGTCAGCTAGTAATTAATAAAAATATATTCAAAATTACATTCCCACACGGACATTAGCTGTTCTCAATCCTATCAGGTACCAATGCAGCCTTCTTCAAAAAAGACTTTAATTTCTTATGAGTGTTGTAATATTACATCAAAGCCCGCCATTGTCAGGTGTGCTACTCCCTAACTTTGCTGACTCACATACTACAAAATAAATGATGGGCCATTACAAGAATTTTGCTGATTTTTGTCCCCAGCTCCGGGACTATGAGGGAACTACTTTGCCCACCTAGACAAAAGATCATATACTATGCCAAAATTTCATAAAAATTTATTCAGGACTTTTTGGATAAAAAAGTATAAAAACAATATTTTCAAAAGAAATCAGAATATTTCCCATTTGTAATATTAGTATAATAATATTAATACCTTTCCAGCTAATATTATTCCAAATAATACTTATGTAGTTTGTTGCCCACTTTGTCAGAGTGAATTTTAACTGTACTTTTCAAATCATTTCAATCGTCAATTTCAATCAGACGATAATGTAGAAAAATAAAAATAAAACCAAAAATCAAATCATAATGAAGTAGCACTCAGAAAATGTAGAACCAGGGCAGCATTTCTTAAGAGTCTAGAGCTCAAATTAAATCACAAGTTGAAATAAGCTGTCAAACAAAACCATTATAGACAAAAAGACATACCGACAATAAGTACTCACAAAATTTAAAATTATAAAATTTTGTTTTTATTTATGGTTTAGTTGTGTATAATAGATAGAAATATATTATATTATATAATATTTTGGTATGTGTTCAAAACAAAATATAATCATTAATTTATATATATTTATTATTATTGATAATAGCCAACAAATTGAAAAAAATATGTGAATTTTACCTGCAGCCACAGGTTGGAATGTTGTTGAAGTTGATGCTTTTTCTAAAATAAAGTTGCTCACATATGGCTCTGTAAATAATAAACATAATAATTGATTAATGATTATTTATTATTTGTATGCCACAGAGAACCGGAGAACTTTTATTGTGATTTGTAAAATCTTATGTGAATGAAATGAAATTATGAAGACTATATTATGTGAAAACATGACATTAAGATCAAGATCAAATGTGGGATTTTCAATCAATAACATTTTATGGGCCCAAGAAATTAAAATTACAACCAAGAAATACATCAAAATGTTGTATGTGTATGTCAGTTAGTAAGATACATAAAACACATGGGCTTAAAAGCAGAACAAAATCAAATTGTCAATGCCCATTTCTAGGCTATATTTTGACAGATTATTATCAGCAATTGAGTTTGACTTTATATTCTTTCTGAATATTTTATTCGAAATAGGATATAATATCACTTACAGAAAGTCAATACTACCTATTGGAAAAAGTATACTTCAGACCTGAGAAGTAAGGGCATAAGATATTCAGCGGTATTCTTTTTTTTGCATCAAAATATGGTTACAATGTTAAATCATACAATAAAATTTATTATTTACTACCCTGAGGGTGGCCGCTCCATGCCATTTCTGTGGTATTATTAAGAATGTCACTTATGTTATAGTAACCTTTACGACATTGTAAATAAGTTTTAAACATTATTTACCTGAACAGCCTTGCTGTATTATTGTAGGCAGTAAATGTTGTGTGGATGAAGCTTGTCCTAAGATTACTTGACTCTGTAGTTGTCCTGAAAAATAATGTGAACATGTAAAGATTATGTTTCATTATTAAATGATTATCATTGATAATGAACCAGTTTTAGCTAGAAATGCAACCATTGAATTTTGTAATCACAACTGTGTAAGAAAACCAGGTGTTTTTTCAGAATGATACAATATACCTTCAAAAAAACCATCAACTCAACAAAGATTCTTAGTGGTGTGACTAAATCTGACAGAATAAGGAATTGAATCGAATATTAACTCAATATGTGTTTAAATTAGGGGACTTACCAGGCAGATGAAGCATCGGAACTGCCAATGTGCTTAGCCGTTTATTACGATTTCTGTGTCTGTCAGAAAATTGTATATCACAAATTCTCTTCTTCTTATAACATTCAAAATCAGATGTTTAAGGGTTACCACCAACAAGACTAACCCAAGTTTTTAACTGCCCAGGAAATTTGACAGCATCTGGGAAACGATGCATTGGAATCTCTGAAAATATATCCAGCTATAACTTATTACGATATGTTGTGATCATTAACTAATTACGATAAGTTGTGATCATTATCTAATTACGATATGTTTTGATCATTAATTAATTACGATATGTTGTGTTCATTAGCTACTAACTATATGTTGTTATCATTACCTTAATAATTACAATATGTTGTGATAATTAACTAATTACGTTAATTAATAACGATATGTTGTGTTCATTAACTTATTTCTATATGTTGTGATTTTTACCTGAATAATTACGATATGTTGTGATCATAACCTGACTAATTACGATATGTTGAGTTCATTAACTAATTACGATATGTTGTGATCATTAACTTATTACTATATGTTGTGATCACTAATTAATTTAAAATTTAAGATGAGGATAAGATCTGAGTTAAAAGTTGCGATGAGGATAAGATCTGAGTTAAGAGATACGATGAGGATAAGATCTGAGTTAATAGTTACTATGAGAATAAGATCTCAGATTAAATTTAAGATGAGGATATGATCTGAGTTAAAAGTTGCGATGAGGATAAGATCTGAGTTAAGAGATACGATGAGGATAAGATCTGAGTTAATAGTTACTATGAGAATAAGATCTCAGATTAAATTTAAGATGAGGATATGATCTGAGTTAAAGGTTGCGATGAGGATCTGAGATAAAATTAAAGATGAGGATGAGGTCTGAGTTAAAAGTTGCGATGAGGATAAGATCTGAGTTACAAGTTAAGATGATGTTAATATCTGAGTGAGTTACGATGAGGATAAGATCTGAGTTAAGAGTTACGATGAGGATAAGATCTGAGTTAATTGTTACGATGAGGTTAAGATCTGAGTTAAAAGCTACGATGAGGATAAGATCTGAGTTAAGAGTTACGATGAGGATATGATCTGAGTCAAAAGTTACGATGATTTAAGAGTTACGATGAGGATAAGATCTGAGTCAAGAGTTACGATGAGGATAAGATCTGAGTTAAGAGTTACGATGATTTAAGAGTTACAATGAGGATAAGATCTGAGTTAATTGTTACGATGAGGTTAAGATCTGAGTTAAAAGCTACGATGAGGATAAGATCTGAGTTCACAGTTACGATGAAGATAAGATCTGAGTTAAGCGTTACGATGAAGATAAGATCTGAGTTAATTGTTACTATGAGAATAAGATCTGAGTTAAAAGTTACGATGAGGATAATATCTGGGTTCAGAGTTACGATGAGAATAAGATCCGAGTTAATAGTTACTATGAGAATAAGATCTGAGATAAAATTTAAGATGAGGATAAGATCTGAGTTAAAGGTTGCGATGAGGATCTGAGATAAAATTTAAGATGAGGATGAGGTCTGAGTTAAAAGTTGCGATGAGGATAAGATCTGAGTTACAAGTTAAGATGATGTTAATATCTGAGTGAGTTACGATGAGGATAAGATCTGAGTTAAGAGTTACGATGAGGATAAGATCTGAGTTAATTGTTACGATGAGGTTAAGATCTAAGTTCACAGTTACGATGAAGATAAGATCTGAGTTAAGCGTTACGATGAGGATAAGATCTTAGTTAATTGTTACTATGAGAATAAGATCTCAGTTAAAAGTTACGATGAGGATAATATCTGAGTTAAGAGTTACGATGAGGATAAGATCTGAGTTCACAGTTAGAATGAAGATAAGATCTGAGTTAATAGTTACTATAAGAATAAGATCTGAGATAAAATTTAAGATGAGAATAAGATCTGAGTTAAAGGTTGCGATGAGGATAAGATCTGAGTTAATTGTTACGATGAGGATAAGATCTGAGTTAAAAGTTAAGATCTGAGTTAATAGTTACGATGAGGATAAAATATGAGTAACAAGTTAAGATGATGTTAAGATCTTAGTTAAGAGTTACGATGAGGATAAGATCTGAGTTAATAGTTACTTTACGAATAAGATCTGAGAGAAAATTTAAGACGAGGATAAGATCTGAGTTAAAAGTTGCGATGAGGATAAGATCTTATCCTCATCTTAACTTGTAACTCAGATTTTTATCCTCATCGTTACTTTTGACTCAGATCATATCCTCATCGTAACTCTTAACTCAGATCTTTTCCTCATCGTAACTCTTAACTCAGATCTTATCCTCATTGTTACTCTTAACTCAGATCTTATCCTCATCGCAACTTTTAACTCAGACCTCATCCTCATCTTAAATTTTACCTCAGATCTTATTCTTATCGTAACTATTAACTCAGATCTTATATTCATCGTAACTGTGAACTCAGATCTTATACTCATCGTAACTCTTAACTCAGACCTCATCCTCATCTTAAATTTTACCTCAGATCTTATTCTTATCGTAACTATTAACTCAGATCTTATATTCATCGTAACTGTGAACTCAGATCTTATACTCATCGTAACTCTTAACTCAGATCTTATCCTCATCGTAACTTTTAACTCAGTTATTGTGCTCATCGTAACTCTTAACTAAGATCTTATCCTCATCGTAACTTTTAACTCATATCTTATCCTCATCGTAACTCTTATTTGAGATCTTATCCTCATCGTAACTTTTAACTCAGATCTTATCCTCATCGTAACTTTTAACTCAGATCTTATCCTCGTCGTAACTCTTAACTCAGATCTTATCCTCATCGTAACTCTTAACTCAGATCTTATCCTCATCGTAACTCTTAACTCAGATCTTATCCTCATCGCAACTTTTAACTCTGATCTTATCCTCATCGTAACTTGTATAAATCCTAGAAGTGAGGGTTATCATTTTAAAAACCATAACATATTGTTTAATACGTTTATTCGTGTATCGGACAAACAAACAACTACAATTACAAACTTATTTGTGACGAGACATAGTCTTGAGTCTCGTGCCGGAGTTTGGCGAGTCTACATCTCCTGAGGATGCCTTGTGTAGAGGCTAAACACGTGTCGAATTGTTTGATGCGAAAATTGGCGGAATTAACACATTCAAGAAAACTCAAAACATTTGGATGATTATGGATTTCCGTAAAATAACGCCTACTTCAATAAATTTAATTATTTATTTATCTAGTATCTGGACGACCGAGCCTTACAGATAGTTTCGGGAGCGATTCAATTTTTAGAAATATAGTTTTATCCGTATTTTAATGAAAAACAGCTACAATAACATTAGAATGTCGATCTTCCTCAATCAGCTTACGCACAGCATCAACGTTTTCTTTGGTGACTGCAGTTTTTGAACGACCTTAGCGGGGATCATCACTGAGCTAGACACGTCCACGTTGAAATTCAGCAAACCAGCGATACATTGTGGTTTTGGATGGGGCTTCATTACCAAATGCAGAAATCATCCGGTCAACACACTGTTTTTGTGTTAAACCACTTCGAAAGTCATAATAAATCACCGCTCTAGAATTTTCTCAAGTCAATTCCATTTTCTCAACGACTAAACAAGTTTGAAAAGACCTTGTGACAACACCGAGAATCTATTTATAAATAAATAAGTGGTATTCGATTCTTAAAACAAAGGAGTTTTCAATTAAAAAGATTTTTATATGACAGGAACAGTGGAAATATTCCATTCCCGATACTTTTAGTGCAGCCGTCGTATTGTAGGTCAATGATTTAAAATATAGTCAACCTATTTTTATAATTTACTTGCTATTTTCTCAAATCTGATTGACAGCTTTCATTTTGTAATAACTAATAATAATGAAATGTTTTTATACTCAAAACAAATTTAATATATAATGAAAATGAAGACAAAAACATCAAAAAAGAAATGCATTTGTGACACAGAAGCGGTTTTGAGACAAATAACAGGAAGCCCGCAACCGATAGATTGGTCTGAATTAAATAATATAAATTTGAATTTATTTACTGAACGAAATAGCGTCGGCACTAGAAATTTAATCCTTAAAGGCAAGGATCTTTATGAAAGATACAAGAGACGGGTTACTGATAGTGATGTAAAAGCAATTTGCCAATATGTTAAACTTTCCCCCAAACGAATAACCAAACTTGAGTTACCTTACAATGAAATCACAGATATAGGCTTCTTTAAATTACTTAAACAAATCTTAGTTAAGGAGCGATCTAGTATAACTTATTTAAATATCATGAATAATAACATATCTGAAATCTCTATTTTGAATCTATCAAAATATGCAGAGTTCGTTAAACTGAAGCATCTAAGGCTTAATGGAAACGACTTTGGGACTAAAGGAGGAGAGTATTTGGCTCAATTTTTTAAAAGAAATAAAAGTGTTGAAGTATGTGATATAGGCCAGGCTGATCAAACGCTTACAAGTGTTGCGCACTTAATGGATGCTTTAAGAATCGATTCTGGAGCAAACAATACCCTAACAGTATTAGACCTAAGCCGAGTAATTCCACTATTCAATCGATATTCTTACGAAACAAAATGGATGGCATACCATATAGAGAATTTACTAAGACAAAACAAAACTCTTGTTGAGCTCCGCTTGCAAAAGAACGAAATGATTGGTCATGATATGACGTATATCGTTAGAGGACTGCGAAATAATAACACTCTACTTTATTTAGATTTGGGCTATAATAGAATTGGAGAATATGGAACAGAAGTATTAGCGAATTATTTAGCAGAAAACCCCGAGTTGAGATTGTTAAATTTGACGGGGAATACTATTAAAGACACCGGGGCAAAAGCTTTAAGTTTACGAATGCCATTCTCAAAACTTCGGGCGCTGAATATCGCAAACAATAAAATAAGTAATATGGGAATTTTGGATTTGTTAAATACATTAAAAAAACCGTTCTATATGAGATATTTTAACATATTTGGGAATGAAATTGGGGGCAGCTCTTGTGAGGTTATAGAAAGAATGTTGATGAGTGGTGTACTTTTTCAAGATACCACTGACGTCAGACTGTACTCTGTTGACGGTTCCTTGTACGCAGCGTATTATCCTAATCCATTCGATTTGAACAGCAAATTGTACTATTGCGAAATGGATTTTGGCTTCCCAATTCCCATTGATCATATAAAAAGGAATGTGATGCCCGTGAAGAACATTATAGATGTCGGCAGTAAGCCAATTATAGGAAAGCAAATTGAAATTATATCAGAAAACTAATTTTGATAAAGTTCAATTATAGAAAAGAATTTGTGATTGTTTTATATTTTATATTGTAGTGTTAATTAAAAGGTTAACTATAATGCTTTTTTATTTTACCTGCGATCACACCTATATTTGCTGCAATGAAATGGTGCACTTCCTCTGTAGTGTTGGAGAATGTGCGTGCCTCGTTTTTTTGTATTAGAGGTGCCAAATGGGCCAGTGGCTCACCTGATGAAAAGTAAGGAAAAAGCGAGTATGGATATCGCAATACCAGAGGTCAAAACATGTATTGCCGTCCTTTGAGATGGAATTATGTTCTAGACTAACTGGAATACTCGTACAATAGTCCGCAAAAAGGAAACCTATATCACCTTGAAATACTATATCACCTGAGAAACCAATTTGGAAGAAAACATCCAAGTGCCAACGGAACTTCATTCGATATATTGACGGCAAGTCTACCAATACAGGCTGTGGCAAATAGGAGAGTGTTTTCGAGTCGAGGAGGTATGACAAAGTGAGACTTTTTAGGAGTTAATCCATAACGCTTGGCCCTTCTCCAATATGATCACTTTCTTCAAAAGATCCTGCATCTTCCGCGAGGTCTTTTCCGTTGTGGTATCTAATTGTATGAATAGTTCTTACAGCTCTGCATTTCAAAATATTATTGATAATGTTATGTATGCCTATACGCATTAGCGAATTTGCTAGAAAATGTGATATTCATAATGTTAACACCAGTAACAAGCATATACTTGTTATGGTATATATACTACTACTTGGTTAAGTGGAGTAAGTGTCTTTGGACGATGTATTTGCTTTTACTTTTGTAAAAAGATATTATGATCGCATAAAATATTCTTTTTATGACAATAAGGGACGAGACGAACAGGACGTTCAGCTGATGGTAATTGATACCCCCTGCTGTAGTGCCGCTAGGGATTCTTGAAAAACCCAATAATACTGAGTGGCACTACAATTGCGCTCATCTCCTTGAGACATATGATGTTAAGTCTCATTTGTAGTTTTCCAGTAATTGTAACGAGCGTTACTTCCGTCAGGAAAAAAATCTGACTTACCCCCAAGTCGCGCCTAAAAAAGTTTTACTTCAAAAAGACAAGCACGCTGTGTTTCGTGCGCTCGTTTGTCGCAGGTCAGACGTCATAAATTATCGAATGGGTGGTAGTTTTTGACGTTCAAGTGATTTTAATACAAAAATCCTATTTATTTAATAAAATAAAAAATTTAATACCCTACCTCAGTCTGCGCATGTCCCGTCCCGTAATAACCACACCACTCAACATATTGTATTTGTTTCAGGGTACCCATTTGCAATGCTTTGGGTCTTAACTATGTGGCTCCGAACTGCAATATGTGACTAAGTTTAAATATCTAGGACATGTACTAAGCGAGACGATGAAAGATAATGAGGACCTAGAGAGACAGAGACGGTCACTTGCAGCAAAAAGCAATATGCTGGCTATGCGTTTCGCCCGCTGTTCCCGACAAGTAAAGGTCACCCTGTTCAAAGCCTACTGCCAGGCGCTCTACACCTCTCAGCTCTGGTACAATTACACCAAAGCCATCTTTGACGCTCTCAGAGTGCAATATAACAATGCGTTTCGTTTTTTTAATATTTTTAATTTATTTAGTGGCACGAGCAATGCGTTTCGATCTCTACTGGGGTTGCCATGGAGGTGTAGCGCGTCGGGTATGTTTGCGATGCACAGGGTTGACGATTTTTATGCTGTAATGCGTAGGGCTAGAGCGGGATTTCTGACGAGATTATATAATAATCGTAATAATTGTATATTGAAAACGGTAAAACATTACCACCGAAATATACCTAAATTTTTTCTTATATAATAATGTTATTTTTAATATTTTTAATTTTCCATTTGTAATTTTTAACTTATACTTTTTAATTCTAATTTATATAAATTTTCTTCTTAATAATTAATGTTATCTAATTAATTAAGTAATGTTATATACCTTTTTTAATGCCAATCTGGCTATGGATGATATAATCTGTCCGAAATAAAATATTTTTATTTTATTTATTTCTTTATTTATTTTAACAGTATTTACTGCTGGCGCTTCACAAGCTGTGGCGAAGAAACTTGGGTACAAATTCGTTTACGAAATTACGTACAAAGAATTGGCGGAAAAGGGATTCGTATTTCCAGGGATTGAAGAAAATCCTAAGAGCTCTATGCTTATGTCAATGGAGATAGAATAAAAACATTATAAAGATGTGTAATTGTTGATTTTTTTAGTAAGTACTTGGCATTTATTATAATACCCTCATAGAAGAAAAGTCTAAACATGAGTATATTCGTTGAATGTTTTAAAATATTCTCCATGCAAAGTGTCATAACGTGTTTTTATTTATTTTAAGGCATTATTGTGTCAAATAAATCTCATGAAATAAATATAGTTGTTCGTATCACATTTTTAAATTTGGATCGATAATTGTTTATTCTAATATTGATAAATAACCAGTTTTCTATCGTTTATATACATCATAAGAAAAAAATATATCCCTAATCATTTTTTTTATAAATTTCTGATGGTGCATTTTATAGTTATTTTGAAAAAAGCAAAATCATGCTACGTGATGGTACACTTTTGCATAACGGTTTAAAATAGTCATCCATATCAGCTCCTAACGGGAATAGTTACTTCGAATTGCCAATAATAAATAATAAACCCTGATTTAATATTTTGAGCCAATTATAATATAAGTTTTTGATTTCTGTGTATGGAAATACAATTTAAATGTGTTAGTTTTTTAAAAAATTAGTCTCCATGTTATAAAATCTTTTAGTGAAAAATGCTCACCGTATATTTTATTAAAAAAAAACAGCAGTTTACCAAAGAGAATTTAAACACTACGTTCACAGTTTACCAATGACTTATAATATTTTGACGTGTGTCAACTGTTACTGTCCAAATGGGTTCTAGATTAAACATAATATATCATTCGAAGTCTGATAGCGGAGCAGCAAAAGTGTGCGTAAAGACAATATGAGCACTCTTCTCCTTAGTCGTGTGTCAACTATCCGAATCAAATCCTAACTGAATAAATGTTTACATTGTTGCTTATTGACCAATAATATTTAAAACAACTGGAACGAATGCGGCAATGAATAGACAGACTTAAATACTATCGTGTGTAACTATTTCGGTTTTTTTTATACGATGTGATTTGTATATATGTATAACGTTTTATATTGTAATTACAAAGACGTTTCATTGTTAATATAATATATTATATTATTATAGCAATAATATACGACAATGATATAGTTTACAGACGACGGTGTTTATGTAGTCTATGGTCGTCGTGTACGACGAAATTTACCATAGACTATAGTCTATGGTAAATTTCGGTCCCCACCTTGGCTTTGTTGAATATATCTTACAAAATGTTCTTAGGTAGTGTTCTCCAAAATATAACCAGTTACAATTTAATAGATATTACCTATTATCTTATTCATTGTTTTATTTACTTAACCCAATAAAGTAGTAAAACGAAATAAGGGTCAAATATGTGTAAGGGAAACATTTGTCACATCCAAATTTCGCCTGTGTGTAATATTGACACGGGAGTGGGTCAGGGATTGGAAATAATACTCCGCTTATAGGAACGAGTCTTTATTTGCGTTCACTTTTTCTGAACTTGCACTTCGCCCGTCTGCCGCTGTTCCTCTTGTGGGCGGCGGTACCTTCAACGCGTCACACACTAACTACACAACGCACCGAACACTAAGTCTCTTCTATCTTCTTCTTCTTGGAACACTTCCACTTTTCACTACTTCTTCTTCTTCTTCTTTACTCTTTAGAGTCAGAACTAGAACTGCCGTAGGCCACGCTTAGTACGGCTTATATACCCCCGGATCCGTTCTATTTTCAAAATGATTCTCCCATTCCATCTTTAAATTTAAATTGTACTAGAAAATTCTTTTAACTATTTTTATCCTACTTACACATTTTCCATCCCTTTTTTTCTGTTCGATTTGATCCTGAACTTACTAGAAATTTCCTTTAACTTTACAAAACCAAAAAAAATCCATACACTGGTAGGTGTATCGAACCCGGGTCTACAGCGACTAAAGTAAACACTTTTCCGCTGAGCTACGAGTATTGCTGAAGGAGCTGTTGAAATTAACAATGTCTTGAAGTTTGACAACTCTCGTCATATACTTCGAAGGGTTGCTACGCAACGATATTATGTGCACAAATTACGCATGCGAATTTGACAGGTTAACCAAATTATAGAAATGAAATTCACAGTGAAAGAGAAATACCTAGATAAGTTATTCATTGATGGCTCGTACTTGTAAAAATATAAGGGAATAATCCTAAAAAATATTAAATAAGATATAGGGAAATAAAAGTACCTCCGTTATTATTTCTAATTGAAATATTAAATGGAGCATTAACTGCTTTACCAAGACCATCTCATATTTCTTCTTTATGAAATTTTCGATCTTGGGAACGCATTACGCAGTATCTGAATCTCGACTTTGGTGGGGCTGAACTTTTATACAGAACACCCGATATTTTAGAGTTTATCTTAGAAAAAAATAGTATTATTTAATTATGAATTATTAGTTCTGTGAACATTTGTGAATATGATGGTGTTAAAAAGTATCCTGTAGACATATTTCTGTATTGGAATGATGGAGATAATAATAAATTATGGAATCAGTATAAATAAGTCCATCAAATCACGTGAAACTACTTTCATTGCTAATGTTTAAATACAATCATGCTATAAGTTTACAATAGTTGTAATTCGGCATTATTTAAATAATTTTGACTCCTTTACTGCAGTTCTGCGTCATGGAACTTTTTATTCCGTCTTATTAAGTAAACCACCATCGAATGCAAAAAAATTACCTCATCCCGAAAACATGAGGGAAGTATGTAAGCACCCGCAGATCTAAAAACAGATCATCCCTGAAAAAGAGTATCTAATTGCGAAGTCAAAGTATATTGGCAGATTGAGCGACAGCCTTGCGCGCCTTCCTCGGGGAACCCGTGCATTCTGGTCAATCGCCAAGGAAACTTCTATCAGCCTGCCATTCCGTCACTACATAGGGACAATGACGATCTGGCCGATAGCGAAAAAGACATCTGTTCTCGTAGTCTTTTGCTATCCACTCCACTCTGAATAAGCAGGTACTTCACTAACGCTTATTAAGCTGTGCGACTCACCAATGCCGTCTGTAGTCATCATAGCACCGTCTCTAAGGCGCTTTTCATCATGGATTCCCGATCGTATTACGGACATAATATAATTATGGTACAGAACTAGCACCGGTAGTTATCCGTCTTTTCCGGTTCGCCTACACATTGGGCGTAGTTCCAGACTTATGGACGACATTTTTAGTATCTAAACTGATCTACCGCCCAATTGCAATAGTACCACCTTTCTCCAACTTAATGGAATAATCAACCGCCACGTCTTGGGATACCTGGAGCACCAAGAAAGATTTCTGTGAAACAACAATAAACATTGAAAAACAACAAATGGTTTATGGGTGGCTTCAGACCTGGGGCCAGTATCGGTGCCGGGGTGTCTGGTCATAAAATCAAGCACTATGAAGCCACAATAAGCTGAGCTTTATGCGTTCAACAGGTACCTACAACTGAACCTTGAGAGAAAGTTTAGATCAAGGAATATCGCAATCATTTCAGACAGTCAAGCTGCACGGAAGGCAATAACATCCTATTGAATTTACTCTTAATCTGTTGTGCAGGGTGAAATTAGACCACCGAAAGAGGTTTTTTAACCTTCACTGGACCTGAGTCCTGGTGTCAGACGATCCCTTATACGTAGAATCAGGAAACTCGCGAAATAGCTAATCATTGCCACTCGTTACCAGGCTAAGCTGGTCTTTGGTGGCTACAGTCGGAGATGGGGAAAGCTTTGCGTAAACTTAACTAGGAGTAAATTACCCTTACAGGTTTCCTCTTTGGCAACTGTAAACTTAAAGGGCACCTTACAAAAATTGACTTCTGTGAATCCAGACTATAATACAAATACTGCGAAAATGGTGCACACTGAAAACCAGTGTTGAGCCTGAGACGGCGCGACGTATACTGAGTGGGCCTCCGATTGGCAACACTAAAATGATTGCACTGCTCCTCAATGTTATTGTTTTCATATTTCTTCTTATATTCCACTAGGTCTGTATTAATTATTCGTTATTATTGTTACACATTATGTTGAAATTACTTATTTTGTTAAAAGTTCCTTTGTTTAATGATATAAATTTCGACCTAATATGCCCTGCAGTGTAATTATGTTGCTAATAAAGTTTATTATTACTATTATTAAAAGGCTTACGAAGATTCTAAACTCATTCTACTGAAGTGTGAGGTTATCGCCACAGTAAGCCGAAATCCACCTTCACATAACACTCTAATAATGTAAATCCTCAAAATCTGGATGTGTTTCGAGGAACTTTCTTCCACGTACAACCTTAATGTGGAATAAGCTTTCTTGCGCAGTGTTTCCAGGACGATACGATTTTAGTACCTTAAAAAAAAGACGTATGTATATGTATTTAAAAAGGCCAAACCGCTCCTGTGATTCCTCTGGTTTTGCAAGAAAATGTGGGCGGCGGTGATCACTTAACATCAGGTGACTCGTACGCTCGTTTATCCTCCTCTTCCATAAAAAAATAAGGAAGAATAAAACTTATAATAGCATCAATTTCCTTGGATACCGAATTCGCCATTGACGCAACGACTCGAATTAAAAGGTTAAAAGAGAAAATACTGAAAATGAAAACTCGAAAACATTTGGTACAAAATCACATTTATTTACACTTGTGAGACTAGTCATTTTAAATTCTTATCTTATACAATAAAACTATAATACATAAAGTCATTTCAAATACAAACTCCAATTATTATTAAATCTATACACTTGTTAAGCCACAATGTACCTACGCACGCCATGAGTATACATCGTGGCTTGATTGGTATCAATCAAGCCACAATATGTTAAATGTATTTGCAATCAACAATCATCAAATAAGGTAAGATATATCAATTGAGTAAAACGCAAAAAAGTTTTCAAGCCAAAGTCAACGTTTCAATATATTTGCGATCTAGAATTATCCATGTAGTAGATCACACGCCATAAAGGCCACGAAAAAGTATTCTTATTTCAAAAATTAAAACGTGGGCCGAACTAAAATTAAAAAAAAAATACTGTACATTATTTATAATACATAATAATAGATAATAATAGTACATCAACCGTGTTGAAGAATACAAGGAAAATTCACACGTTATTTACAATTTTACACACAAAAACAACAGTTTGCCAAAAATACTCATCATGTTAAATATAATGTTTTACCTCTTCAAGAAAGAACCACTTTACCAGTGGAAAGCTTTGCACAGGATCCCGGCTGGGTTATTGCTTCTACAACGGCGCCTATTTCTGCCGTGAAGCAGTAATGTGTAAGCATTTTGTGTTTCGGTCTGAAGGGCGCCCTAGCTAGTGAAATTACTAGGCAAATGAGACTTAACATCTTGGGTGACGAGCGCAAGTTTTTGGTTTTTCAAGAATCATGAAAGGTACTGCATTTTAATGGACAGGGTGTATCAATTACCATCAGTTGAACGTCTTGCTCGTCTCATCCCGTATTGGAAAAGACGACGTGTTGCAGAAATTGCCTTTTATTTATTTATGATTCCTTACAGTTAACAAAATGAAAAGAGTATATTAAAAATTATACAGAATAGATACGCCAATTAAAAGGAATACTATTAACAGTACAATAAGTATGTGACAAAGTAGTTTAAGACAAAAACGAAAAATACTAGAAAAACTTACAAGAAAAAATTAAATAGAAAGAAAAGAAGAAATCGTATCCATATTGAGTAACTGAAACGGTGAGTAGTGTGAGTGAATGTGAGAAGTGTGAGTGGTGTGAGTGAATGTGAGTGTTCCAATATGTTTAAATTATGATATGAGACTAATAATTTATCCTGAATATACTGATGATTAACTCCTGCAATTTAAACAGTTTAATATCAGTTTTTTGAACCTCAGACGTGATAAGTTGAAAATGTCAACGGAAGAAAATTTCTTATTATATATGTCAGGAATTCGAAATAGAGGTGAATATTTAAGATACCTAGTAGAAGCGAAGGGAATGTTAAATAAATTAGTATGCCTAGTACGCAATGTTGGTACCTGGAATGATATTTTGTTTAAGATATCTGGACAGTCAAATTTATTACGTAATATATCATAAAGGAGTAACATATCAATTACATCTCTTCTATCTTCCAAGGTATCGATTTTATGATAATTACAGGCTTCTTTGTAGTCTAAAGGAATGAATTGAGATTTAAAATTCAATTTTTTCATAAATATCTTTTGTATTTTTTCAAGGCGGTCAATATAACATTGATAGGCCTCCAGATAGGACTTGCGAATTCAAGGATGCTTCGCACGTAAGCGTAATATAGCACTTTTAGGCACAAGATGTCATTGAAAGGTTCGCAAGTGCGAAGAATAAACCCTAGATTTTTATAAGCCTTCTGTGTTATTATTTCGATGTGGTTATTATGAGTAAGTTTGCTATCATGGATCACACCTAAATCCCTTATTTGAGTAATTTTTGGAATAATTTCGTTACTTAAAGTATAATCTAGTGATAATAGTATCACATGAGTGTTTTACTACCTAATTATCAACAGTTGCATACAAGACTTTTATCTACACCCAAAATATGAATCCTCTAAAAGATTCTGAAACAGTTAGCTTACTGCTAACATTAAAACAGCCAGTCCTAGTAGTAACCTAATATCATCCATTACTGATTATATACAAATAAACTAAGTATTAATGAAAGAATTATTTATTTTAGTAGTAATTTACATTTTGTATAGTGCAATAATTAAAATTCACTTGAATATTATGTTCTTTTGGAAATTAATTGCTCATTTTTTGTAAACAAAACAATAAAAATATCGAAGAAAAATGGCGGGGATTCGAATAACCTACTTTTTTTACGGCGCGCGACGTTCTTGTGGTGTGGAACGCGCGTAAACTTAAATGTTCTTTTTTTGAAATTCATACAGATGCCACGCATCGAGCAATAAGAATGTGGCTGTCTGTTAAAACTCTTTGAGCATGAAGGGAATGAAAAAAATAGGAGTGTTGTTATGAAATTCAGTACAACATTACAACACTCTTTTGGATGATGTAATGGTTATTAGAACATTGGGTGTTTTAATGTTGGTAATAAGCTATCTGTTTCAGAATCTTTAATAGAGGATTTAAAGCATGGGTGTAGATAAAAATATATATTGTATAACAATGTGTGAAAGGGACAGAACAGCTTTCTTATTAGAGAATGCAAACTTTTTAATGAAGTTAATAATGAATACGACTTAGACCGTTTCCAGCCAACACCACTTGAATTTAGACAGCAAGCAAATAAAAACTTTTATCTACACCCATGCTTTAAATCCTCTATTGAAGATTCAGAAACACCCTAATAACCATTACATCACCCAAACGAGTGTTGTAATGTTGTACTGAATTTCATAACAACACTCCTTTGTTTTTTTTCCATCCCTTCAGGCGCAAATAGTTTCAACAGACAGCCACATTCTTATTGCTCGATTCGTGGTATCTGTATGAATTTCAAAAAAAGGACAGTTTCGTTTACGCGCGTTCCACACTACTAGAAGGTCGCGAGCCGTAAAAAAAGTAGTTTATTGGAATCCCCGCCATTTTTCTTATGATATTTTTATTGTTTTGTTTACAAAAAATGAGCGATTCAAGTTTTAACAGCACACCGCCAGATATTTTAAACGCTGCAAAAGAACATAGCATTGGTAATTGCACTATACAAAATATAAATTACTACTAAAATAAATAATTATTTCATTAATACTTAATTTATTTGTATATAATCAGTAATGGATGATATTAGGTTACTACTAGGACTGGCTGTTTTAATGTTAGCAGTAAGCTAACTGTTTCAGAATCTTTTAGATGATTCATATTATGGGTGTAGATAAAGTCTTGTCATGTGATGCTATTATTAATTGAACAGGACGTCAGCTGATGGTAATTGATACGCCCTGCCTATTACAATGCAGTGCCGAGCAGAATTCTTGAAAGACCCACAAATTCTGAGCGGCACCACAACTGCGCTCGTCACTTTGGAACATAAGATGTTAAGCCTGATTTACCCAGTAATTTCACAAGCTACGGCGCCCTTCAGACCGAAGCTCATTACTGCTTCACGGCAGATAAAGGCGCCGTTGTGGTGCCTATAATCTAGCCGGCATCCTGTGCAAAGGAGCCTCCCACTCTAATATTTTAATGTGTATAGTATATAGTTATTTTAGTATGTAAATTATGGTATACAATTTAGTTGGAGTCCCTCATCGTCCATAAATTTTGGTACAAACTAAAATCTATATGTAAATTTTAGTTTAGAATCTTACGGACAAAGCCGCGACAAAAAGCTAGTTTTATTACTTGATCCATTATGTGTGGCTATACTATTTTCCTTATGTTATATTCTTTCAAGTTGTGCTATTGTGTGTTAAAGTTTCAATTGTGTTATTGAACAATTTTTCGTGGTCTCACTCTAATCAGCTTCACTAAATATCAAACTATAAAACTAATTCATTATACTAAACGAGATCTATAAAAATAATTTAAATAAAAAAAAAATCAAAACAATTATTAGCTAGCTTACATTTTCTCGACAAATTTCATGATAAAATGTTTATTTAAAACTAGGATTAGTATATTTTTACTATTATGTTAAAAAATTATAGTTACCCAAGCATTTTTATAATAATATCTTTTTATTTAAGTCTATCGGCTTTACAAAAAAACTTGGTATAAAGTTACTACTGACAATAAACCAAGTATAAGTAAAATTTTGACTGTATCGCTGACAACACTGTCAATACAATGATAATTCTGAAGTTTTCTGAATGTTAGGCAGCCTTGGAAATAAACACGGGATATGTTATACGTCCGTATAAACCAATCATAAGCAAAGTGACTATTGTTAGACTTTGCATACTCTTCGTTTATTCTCAAGTATAACAAGTTAATTTGTAAGGCCGTATATGTATAAATTTACTAAATAGCCTCATGTAAGTTAAAGCATCAATGATTCTATATAACGTTTTCTTAACCAGCGTTTAAAGCCAATATGTCACATCTAGAAATGTAGTTAATTTATATCGGCGTTCCTGTACATTAACATGTCAATACACATACATTTAAAAAAAAACGAGTTTAATCTATTGCAAACTTTTCTAGGATTTTTTTTAATGATGATTAAAAAACCTTTTATGGTATTGTACATAATAAATAGAAACATAAAACGTAGCTTTTATAGCTAACCTTGAAAGGACTAATATTTCACTTTTACGTTTGACATTGTGTTGATAATGAAGATAAATTATAAATATGTTTCGAAATATTAACATAGCTGTATAGATTACAAAAAAAGTGTCACAGAATCTTTGAGCCCAAATGAAGAGTCAATTTTTATTTTACATAATTTGAATGAAAGAGAAAACTCACGCATGAAGTTATTCGTCTTTGGCGTAATAAAACAAAAATCCTTCAAAAAAATATTCCTCATTCTAATTTACGTTAGTATAAAAAGCAATATTGTAAGAAAGAAGGTTTTAAAACAACCAATGAAATTATTTTTATACCGCATTATTTTAGTTAGATAACTTGTAATTATATATATATTGAAATTTATTTAATTCATGTCCATTGGTTGTGGTACAGTAGACATATGAGTTACAAGAGGCTTGGTAACTGAAGTATGATACAAATGGTCTGCTTGACCAGCTAACGTCAGGGTGTCCAATTTGCGTGACGGTGTGTGCGCGCATCAAAAGCTTCACTCTGATAATTCTTTTTCTCTAACGCGCTGAAAAGCGACATATTATGAGAGCGAAGATGTGGAATAGAAAAGGAGTAAATGACAGTCATTGGTAATGTTGATGTGGTTTATCGTGTACTGAGAAAGGATCAAAATTGAGCTAATATGGATGGAAGTATTGAGAAGTAATTACTTATATTTTTTGATTGTTTGCTTATATTAATTCGTTAGCTAAGAAATGTCTAAAACTCCGATATTTCACTTCAAGTCTTTGTGTCTATTTTTAATGTATACAAGAACATAGATTACTAGAAGTACCAACTGAAAAATTATTTACATATAAAGAGACGAAGTGGTCATTGATTACAATTGCAAACGGTCACTCATATATAGAGAGAGATAGCCATGGCCTTTTATCAATTTGAGTTGTTAATAAGTCCACTCTCTGGTATCATCAAGTATGTACAAGGTAAAGTGCCTGATTTCATCAAAAGAATGTTTTTTTACTTATGTATAAACTGAAACCTGTTGTATTCGATAAATATTTGATTATTAACGGTTACCTCTTTCTATTAATTCATTTTTATTACACACAGGTTTTTTAAATTTAC
Source organism: Leptidea sinapis (assembly GCF_905404315.1). NCBI lineage: Eukaryota > Metazoa > Arthropoda > Insecta > Lepidoptera > Pieridae > Leptidea > Leptidea sinapis. The sequence continues at coordinate 11,575,259 of NC_066271.1, read as the reverse complement.
AAAAATATCTATATCATACAAGGAATGAAAAACATGGTTACTAGAAGTGCCAAGTAATATGTTAAATTATTGTTTTAATATGAATTGAAAATAATGGTAACATATGAGGAGTTATTGATTTTTAAACGGTAATTTAAAACATCTAGTAATAATATTATATTATAAGCAGCACGCTATAACGGCCTTTTTGGCAACTGTGATAGATTTAACAAATTTCTGTGGTTTTTGTGCAATGTTTTTCGATATTAGTTTGACATATCACATCACTATTGTCATCAATGACATTCTATAGATATGGACATATCATTCGCAGTCTGATAACAAAACGGCAAAAGTGTGCATAAAGCCAATGTAAGCACAATTTTTTCCTTAGTCGTGTATCAACTGTGTGTCAATCAACAAGCCTAAGAGTGCTATAAAAAGTGCTTAAATAATACATTAACGACTTAAAAAATAGATTCTGTGACTCATAATTGGTAAGATTATTTTATTATATAAGACATTGTAGTTAGCTATGTCTATACATTTATATAATACACATAACACAGAAACTTATTATGATGTCATTTATGGCATGTGCCATATTTCGGATTTGATGCTGTATGACGTGCACTGTCTATATGAATAGAACGTCATTGATTGTAATATTACAGAACGGCCATCATAGCGTGCGACTAATGTAGATTCAATGAAAATTTAGTTACTTTTTAAGCCTAAAACACCATAATTTCACTTCTAGGCACCGTTTGCAGGTTGTCATCTATGGTGAGGTACATGTTGAAGGAGAAAAACATGGCTATAGATGACATGAAGTGCCAGATATCGTGGGAGTCGTAGAGCTGCAGAAAACTGCACACCCTGTTGTTTTGCCGCGACTGCGCCGGCGTTAACTGAAACAATAATAATTGTTAAGCGTGTTTCTACTCTTGAAGCTACTACTGCTTTTGAATTGTCAATATAATGTATTTTAGCATATTTTTAAACTGGAATGGAGCGACCTTTAAGCTATTTAATAGTTAATTATTAAATAAAAAGATTTAAAACCTGCTGAAATTAAAATATTTGAATTTAAATACCAGGCGACTGAAAGACAGAGGGTGGCCATTGGTCGTCTTTGGGTTTTTTGTGTGTGCACAAGGTCTTATACAAATTTCAAGGTTTTTTTTAAATAAATTAATTATCTGGCAGCAACACTTACCGCCCAGTTGGTACTCTGGTCCCAATAGAAGTAACTAGAGCTGAACCATATGGTGTATGTCATGGCGATGAAAACCCAACTGTAAATAGATAAAACCATAAATAATAAATACAGTAATGCCCCATATAACACTGCCCCCTAATAACGGGTATTATATAAATAAAATAAATATCATATTACGCGATTTCAAGTCGCCATATACCATTTGCCCATTAAAATGCGGCGATTTCCCACATACATATTTCTGCACTGTGAAATTTATATTAATTGTACAGTTCGTAATTAGCTACGCGTAACTTTGCAAGTGCTTTGCGTGTGGCAAATGTGTTATTACAAAATTAAATTATTTTATTAAATTTGTATATAGTAGTAAAATAGTTAAACTAGTTAAACAATTGGAAATACTTGTTACAAATTGTTACCAATTACTATTATTTTTACCAATTACGTAAAAACGCGTTATACAGAATTATGACTTAACCCAGAACCGTTATACCGCAATATAGGGGAGAGTACGTGTGTAATATTTTATATCGAATTATATTCAGATCCTATTGCCTTAGCAAATCATTGAAAGACCAAACCATATGTTTTGCAAATCAGTTTGCAATTGTTAAATAATCCTCAGTGGCACTGCAATGTAATGGACAGGGCGTATCATTTACTATCACTTGAACGTCTCACTAGTCTCGTCAATTCTTCTCATAAAGAAAATAGACACAACATAATTGATTAAATGTGTATGGACTTACAGTTAGGTCATTAGGTATGGCAACCTTGATTTCACGGATGCCTGTAACCATAGAAATCCAATGGAGGCCCATTGATATTGTAATGGATATTTTTTTGAAGTACTTCTAGCACTACTTTATATCAAGCAGAAGACGTCCACCGCTGGACAAAGGCCACACGACAATCGGTCCTACGCGGCCCACATCCAACCTATTCCGGCGATCTACCAGTGGGATTATGGGTACCACAACGGCGCGTATTTTTCCCATGAAGCAGTTATGTGAAAATATTATTGTGCTTTGGTATGGCGCCGTAGCTAGTGCAATTATTGGGCAAATGAGACTTAACACCTTATGTCTCAAGGTGACGAGCGCAATTGTAGTGTTTTTACAGAATTTTTGGGGTTTTTCAAGAATCCTGAGCGGCACTGGCAAGTAATGGGCAGCGCGTATCAATTACCATCAGCTGAACGTCCTGCTCGTCTCGTCCCTTATATTCATAAAAAAAGACCTTGACCATATGGTCGGTCCATCTTGTGGGGGGCCTACAAACACCACGTCTTCCGATACGTGGTCGCCATTCCAGGACTATACTGCCCCAACGGCCATCTGTCCGACTGCCCTAAGTGTAAGTAAGAAGTACTAATATATATATATATATATATGTATATACAAAAATATCAAAAAAAAAAGCAAAAACGCATATGACATATACAAAGGCATAACGATAATATTTGATCGTATATGAAAATAGTTTTGATCTTAGATTAAAAACCAACCAAAAAAGAGTCGAGATCTTAAGAATAGCTGTCACTGGCTGTCAAAACAATCTGTCACTTCCACTTAACAATGAATTCGTAGCTAGTAAATTGTGAATTTTCTAATCTTTTAATTTATTAATAATCTCATAAAATGTAAAGCAATATTTTTGCAATTATTCTGAAAATAAATTGTTGCAAAATGTCATAGCGCGTTTGATTTTCAACGCTCTGCACACTCGCCCGTTCCCGAACTTCCATTGCCATACCAATGTTAATTGGTCTTTCAATGGACGAACACTTGCACTGCTTAAACACTTCCTCCTCATATCATTTGTACGGTTAGATAGACTATGAGAGCTGTGAAAACGTCGAAAAAAAAATAGACTTTAGAATTAACCTCTATTTTGAGTAATTCACGCACACCAACACAAAGTCGCGAGTGTAAGACGTAGCTTGTCACGCACACCAGTGGGAGGCTATTTGCACAGGATGCCGGCTAGATTATGGGCACCACAACGGCGAGTATTTCTGCCTGAAGTAATTATGTATAAACATTACTCTGTTTCGGTCTGTAGGGCGCCGTAGCTAGTAAAATTACTGGGCAAATGAGACTTGACAACTTGTGTCTCAAGGTGACGAGCACAATTTAGTGTCGCTCAGAATCTTTGGATTTTTCAAGAATCCTGAGCAGCATTGAATTGTAATGGACAAGGCGTATCAATCACCATCAGCTGAACGTCCTGCCTCGTCTCGTCCCTTATTTTCATAAAAAAAACTCTATCAAGACGTATAAATTATTTCCTAATTCAATCCAGCATTCTTTATCAGCCAATGAAAACATACCTGTACCACCGGATAGACTCTCGATGCAACAGCTTCATAGCGATGTAGAAGAGTGTGTACAGAAAGAGATTACTCATCAGAACGAGGAGGAGATGCGACGCGAAGTCTCTGCTGTGCTGGCTCAAGCTGCAAAAAATATTTTTAATTATTTTAATTACAATCATGTCATTAATTACATGAGTAACATAAAAATAAATACTCAATTAAAAAAGAGCAGTGTCATTGAGTACCTCTTTTTATGAAATAAGGGACGAGACGAGCAGCACGTTCAGCTGATGGTAATGGATACGCCCTGCCCAATGCAGTGTCGCTCATTCTTGATTCTCAATTCTTGAAAAACCCAAAAAATTCTCAGCGGCACTACAATTGCGCACGTCACCTTGAGACGTAAGATGTTAAGTCTCATTTGCCCAGTAATTTCACTAGCTGCGGCGACCTTCAATAGATAATTCACCTAAATAAATTAATTTTCCGTAATATCATTGCTTGACAACCTGTAAGAAACCAATTAGCCGCGCGCTAGCGTAGCCACTGATATCTACATCGTGTCGTCTTATGCGACCACGTAAGGGTGATTTGCTAGCGCAACCTTCACACCGGAACACAGTAATGTTTACACATTACTGCTTTAGGGCAGAAATAGGCGCCGTTGTGTTACCCATAATCTAGCCGGCATTCTATGCAAAGGAACCTCCCACTGGTACTACCTACAGTAGATATATCAAACCACACACTTATATTTTTTTTAATAGAAGTTGAGGACAAACAACCGTACGTATCACCAGATTTCAAACTGATCACCACCGGCCACGTCATTCTCTTGTAACACAATAGGAATCACAGGAGCGTTGCCGGATTTATAGCCAGCACAGAGTACGCGCTTTTTTTTAAAGGTGGGTCCTATAAAAAATGTCGTATCATCATGGAAATACCGCACAAGGAAGCTCTATCTACGACTTGGTTGTTTGTTGCCCTTTAAAACCGCACTGTGGAGGAACGCCACACATCCAGATGGTGGGGATGATTGTATTGTACTTTGCGAGGTGTCGTCAATTCGGAACACCCTTGTGATAAATGTGGTAGAAGCCATACAGTAATTATTCGAGCAGCTCTGCATTGCACGCGGTCAAATGGATCGAGCTGATACTGGAGTGCACCAAACCAGAGATGATAGCAGTACTTCATATGTGGCCGGACCTGCGCTAGAATGTGGGCCAGCTTGAAGTATTGCCGTGCTCTATATATGACACACAGCTTCTTAGAGGCCAATTTGGCTTTGCCTCCCAGATGACCGCGGAATTGGCTTATCGCTCGAGATTTCGAAACCAAGTAAACCGATACTAAGCTTTAAGGCAAGTGTTCTCGAAAAGCGGTGACACGACAAATGGGGTATTTTAATGGGAAACCCGCAAACTTGAGTCATCTGCGGGTTAAATTGGACAAGGCTCTTTTTACCACATTCCGTGACCTTCTCAAGAAAGGACCCGATAGAAGAGAAGTTTCCTTCGGCACTGGTCGACGATCACTTAGAAATAATTTATTGATTAAAAAACACCCAAGTTAGTGAGTACAGTGGATGCATCAATCCACATACTTTTCTATTATTTTTTATTTACAATTTGGCATAATAACAGACAATAGGATAAAACTATCTTTCTTTAACAAATGCAGGATACTTAGTCTTGAATACACTATCTACGTTCACAATGAAACACACATACACTTCTATCTATTTAATATCCACCGCCGTGGCAAAAATTAAGCGAACCCCTAACATAGTAATACTAAGCCTTACCCCCAATACACAAAGCACAATCATAGTCCGTTTTAATCTATAGCTAGCGCCATCTAGGCATCTAGGACGTAAACTTTATTGACAGACTCACAGAGTCTGTGAACTGTGTGGAGGTTTACCTGACATGAATTTCAACACTTTGTATGACCCTGAAATTAGATTGTATACAGCATTCAAAATACGATAAAAATAAGAAGCTGAGTGGACACAATAGAAAGTACATAATAAAAACGTTAACTAGCTAACTTTATAAAGAGTGTTTTAACTCTTTGCCTCTTCACTTGCTCGTATATGAACAATTATAAATAACAACATAATCAAAAAACAGTCGTGTTTTTTTAAGTTAAAGCAATTTGTTATGTTTTTAAAGTGATCATTTTCTGGGATAAAACACAAATGAAATTTGAAAACAAAATTTTATGAACGATGCGGGACTCGAACCCACGACCTCTCGAGTTCCGTGCGAGCGCGCTTCCAACTGAGCTAGCCGTTGGAGTGACGTATCGTCATAAAATCTTGTATGCTTTGTTCAACTTGTTCAGGTTGTGGCTTTCATCTACAAGATCTACTTTACAGTTGATAACCTGCTCAACCCCAATATTTGCATATAAGAAAATTGACTTGAGATGTCGCTGTTGCAAATCTAAACAATTTTTTATGATTTTAAAGTGATAACCCTCACTCCGTCACGCATCGTTCATAAGATTTTGTTTTCAAATTTTATTTGTTTTTTTAAGTCTTAAATGATGGAGTACCTACCCGTAGGCAGCTATGGCCCAGTTTGCGCCGTTTGCGATCAGAAGGAGCACACATCGGCCGCAGTGTGTCGGAGTAATGGCAGCTAAAGGCCGACGAACTAACTCCTTCAAGGCTCGATACACCACGCCAAAACCTACATATAATATAATATCTGTTTATATCTCCTCACAAAAGATCTTTAACGAACACAGCATATAAGTGTTACATTTTTAAAAGCTGGTTTAACATTGTGAGGAGCGTACGTAGTAAGTACGTTGACCCTGTATTACAGATCACTAAAACTTCACCCCTGAATTTCAATTTCAATGTGTGTGTACGTGTGTGTGTGTATGTATGTGTGTGCGCGTGTCTGTGTGTATGTGTGCTATCAGTGTAGTGATAGTCCAATTTTTGTAATTCTATACATAAATACACAATGCTAGTATGTACTGAATTTTTATCATTGAAGTATGAAAAAAATTGTTCTACAAGCAATATTGACTGTGGTGAACATTCTTATTTCCACTCCACCCTAATGTTGACCCGCGTTTTCGGCTTGTGAACCGCACTTATACTATTATTTAAATGTGCGATTTGTACCTAATCGATAATTCATTGGTAAATTCAAATTGAAATATTTTTAGTTAAAAACTACCATTCGAAAAAGTATGCCTCAGACTTGACAGTAGAGACCGAGAAAGGTGAAGTGAGCAGCGGGTGTCGGAGAGGAGGCGCTACTGTAGCGGTGTGAAGTGTGTGACAAGTAGAGGAGAGAGGATGGCGTAGGTTATATAAATGACTTGCTCGGTATTGAATTAATTATTCTACAGTGTTAAATTGTTGTTAAATAATGTATAGATTTGAAAGTTAATATAATTGTAAAATCTGATCTCTGATTTGTGAAAAGGTACTAATTTTTATTTTCCCTGTCTACTTTACTCATAAAATTTTTCCCTGAATCTTTTAGGACTTAGGTTATAAATATAGCGAATAGCCCGCTTGTACAGCACAAAGATGGTATTGATACCGCCTGAACTGCCCCTAACAATAATATTATAGTAACATATACATAAATAGAGTCATCCCGCGGCCATGCTTCTTATAACAAGGCCAAAATATCGGGAGCTCATAAATAACCATACCATTTGTCCGTAAACTTTGTGTGTGTAAGCTTAAAACATTGATTTAACAGATGACAGAGACACTGTGTGATCAGGGGAACGCTATATGTTGATAGTATAATAAAAAAACGCTCCTCACCCAGACGGAATCTCCCCAGATAGTATATCTGGAAAGTCATCACCAGACAGGTGATGAGATGTAGCGCGGTGAACAGGACCCAGAAATAGAAGTTCGCGTTAAGAACTCCAACCAGACCTGTTGGGAGAATGCATTTGATGTGAATTATAATAGTAAGTACACGCTGTCCATTTGATTAATAGATTTTTGACAGTTAGATGACTGACAAGTTATAATGATGTCCTGAAAATTATATATACGTCTCTCCGGTCGCCATTTTGACGTAGTCTGTCACTCGCAACAAACGCCCGTGCTAGGACACACGCATTTAAGTTCGCTGAGCGTTCTCTCGCATTTGTTATAGTTCCAGTTGAGTAGTTTGATTCCTCGGTACAACTCTTGAGAATGCTTTGAACAAGAAAATCAAAATGGCGGTCGGCTTATACCTATCTCACAAATGCCAAACCATGTTGCGGCCGCGTTGGGTATCAGTCTTACAACTGTGAATTAAATCACTAACGAAGCCTACGGCAGGAGCTACTTAGAATAAAAACCTAGCCTTCTACACCATAAATAAAAGAACGGCCACCTGATGTTTGACAGCAGTTTGACAATGACGCCATTCGTCATCATGTATATGACTACTATTTGAAAAAAGAAATTACAACTTTAAGAAAAATTACTGTTTCTTTAAAATGACGTGATCTATTTCGTGGTGAAAAATCTTCCTTGGCCAATGTTTTGAAACGAATAAAAAGTCAGATAAAAGAAAGATATCAACGGAACGCACTGATATTACTTTGGCACGATGCGACTTTTTAAAAGAGGCAAAAGAAATCAAGATTAGACAAATAATGTCTTTACGGATTAAACATAGCTCAAAACTGACGCAAAAACCCTGCTGCCTCCACCTCCGCGTACCAATAGGAAAAGGCGAACGTCTCATTATTTGCCACGCAGGGGCAGCAAATGATTTTGTAGAAGTCGCACAGCTGGCATTTAAATCTAGGAAATCTGGTGATTACCACTAAGAAATGAATGCGGAATTGTATGAAGAGTGGTTCATGAATGTGCTCCTATCATTCCAAGCCATCGATAATTTTTATTGATAATAAACCACTCTCGCCAAATATTACGCCAAAGAAGAATAAATATTGCGTGCGTTTTCTTTATTTTAAAACAGCCAATACATGATAAATGATTTTAAAATATGCACAGTAAAATTTTGCAAAGGAGTTTTTTTTTACTAAAATAAGGGACGAGACGAGCAGGACGCTCGGCTGATGGTATTTGATACGCCATGCCCATTAGAATGCAGTGCTGCTCAGGATTATTGAAAAACCCAAAAATTCTGAGCGGCACTACAACTGCGCTCGTCATCTTGAGAAATAAGTTGTCAAGTTTCATTTGCCCAGTAAATTCACTAGCTACGGCGATCTACAGACCGAAACACAGTAATGCTTACACATTACTGCTTCACCGTAGAAATAGGCGCCGCTGTGGTGCCCATAATCTATCCGTCATCCGGTGCAAAGGAGCCTCCCACTAGAGTGGAGCAAATGAAATAATTACACATGAATTTGAAACGCACTAAATGTTTTTAATTTTAAATGTACAAAATAACGTAACATACTTACGGTAAATTGGTTTTATTTAAAAATGTAGAATAAATAATAACAATAATATTGACACACTTTTTACACAAATTATCTTGGCCCCAAATTAAGCATATATAGCCTGTGTTATGGGTTGCAAGACAACGATATATTTAATACAATATACTTACTTAAACATACATAAATACATATAAACATCCATGACTTGGAAACAAACATCCATTTTCATCAAATAAATGCTACCGGGATTCGAACCCCGGACCTCTAGCTTAGTAGCTAGGATCGCTAACCACTCGGTTATACAGGTCGTCTATAAATAAGCGAAGTCATGGCGCAACTAAATATTGTAGAAAGCGGTGGTAAATTAAACATACCTACACATCTCTTAAAATCACTATATTTGGTTATAGTATCCACTAAGATTCCGCAATAATTAAAGAATACTCGAACTTTGCACTCCACATTACATAGAGTACGAAATCTAACCGTGATAATACTACCACCTGTTAGTTGGTACTACTGTAGTGCCAACTAACTTACACGAATTAAATTAAAGTAAATTTAACTAAAGATCTGAATATTATACGCTGACCCAGCAAACGTTGTATTGCCGATATTAAAATCGCAATACAAAAGTAACTGTTGATCGTAGATGGGTGAAAATTTGAAGTTGTATGTAATGTTGACTCATAATCAAAAAAATTAAAAAAAAATGTCAATAAGATTACAAAAAAAATTCGTGTGGACCACCCTTAACATTTAGGGGTATGCAAAATAGATGTTGGCCGATTCTCATACCTACTCAATATGCTCACAAAATTTCATGAGAATCGGTCAAGCCGTTTCGGAGGAGTACGGAAACGAACATTGTGACACGAGAATTTTATATATAAGATTATAGATAGTTATAATCATCTTTAAACTGAAGCGATAATTATATAAAATAACATTACGAAGACCGTAATGAATAACATCAGTTATATTAATGTAATTATTAATTGGGATATCAAATTCAAATTAAAAATCAAAATTTTTAATTCAAAATAGGATTTGACATCTCTTATTGACCTCTGACCTCATTCCAATAAGAATGCCTCAGACCTGAGCAGAATGGGCGAAACAAACTCGGCGGGCTTTTTTTTATCAAAAAATAGATTTACAAAGTAATATTGTACACTTAAACTTATTATTTAATAGCCTGAGGGCGGTCGCTCCATTCCCAATCTGTGGTATCATTAAGAAACTCATTTATGTTATAGTTACCTTTACCACACAAACGTTTTTTAACAATTCTTTTGTTATAAACATTTTCTGGGTTCTTGTTGTAAAAGCATATACATCGCCCCAGAAAAGACTAACTAACTCGACTTAACCGAGTAGTAGGCATAGCAAGCATGAAAAGGCAATATCCGGACGACCGAACCTTGCTCGGATTTTTAAGAATGTACTTTTGTACATTGATAATACTTGAACAAAAAAAAAACTAATAGGACATCTGGATTCGAACCGGGGTCTTCTGCTTTCCGGATCACCCAATGTCCCATCTGAGCTATAATAGTCTTGTATATAGTGGCGAAATTTACCTTTGTATTCTAATGTTATTGTAGCTGTTTCTCATTCAAACATGGATAAAACCATTTTTTTTAAATTGAAACCTAGCTAGATCGATTTATCACCCCCGAAATCCCCTGCATACTTAATTTTATGAAAATCGTTGGAGCCGTTTCCGAGATTCAGATTATATATATATACAAGAATTGCTCGTTTAAAGATATAAGATAAAAGGCATTTATTTTCTCAAAATTGATTCCTTTAGAATTGTTTTTGATGTCATTTCTAATATACTAGATACTACTACCGCTTCGGAAACAAATCGCGCTCTGAGACAGAAGAAGCGGCGCAAGAAACTCTCCCAGCAATCTTTATTGGCGCTCTTTTAAAAAAAAATGTACAATATTGATTTACGTTTGTTCCTCGTGTTTACATTATGATTGTCACAGTTTCTAGCAAATATCTTATGGCTCTATGACGTTGGTAGCGCTTGTTACCACATTTACCAATCAACATAATAATATTGCTGACAATAAATACCTATGAATATAATGAGAGCCAGTACACCGAATGTTGCGTGGGCCCTGGCGTTGATATCTGGGTGTCTGGACTGGTAAATCTTCACCATACACAGCACACTGGTTATATACATGAATGACGTATCTACGGACAAACACGCAAAAATTTTAAACACGTATGTTTTTATGACATTAACTGACAAGACGAGAAGGTCGTTCAGCTGATGGTAACTGATAATGCCTGCCCATTACAATGCAGTCCCAATTAGAATACTTGAAAAACCCACAAGTTCTGAGCGGCACTGCAATTGCGCTCACCCTGAGACATAAGATGTTTGGTCTCATTTGCCCAGTAATTTCCCTACTACGGCGCCCTTCAGACCGAAACACACTAATTCTTATACATTACTGCTTCATGGCAGAAAAGCAAAAGTGCCTCCCACTGGTGTCTTGTCTGTATGACGCGGGCATACCTTAATATATTCTGACGTCATGCGTACGACGTATTTACTACATAGACACCAGGAGAACATAAATATGGTAGCGGTGATAGTAATGTCTTTCATAGCGGTTGACATCATGTGTCATACTAGCAACATGTACCAGGACTTCATATGCAGTTTAGAGGTTCATTCACAATGCAGGTTTCACTTCTGACATGGGTAACTCTCTACGCACGCAATTTTTTTTAGTTCTAGAGTAGTTCAAAAATTGATTAAAATGGCTTAAACAGAAACATAGTAACAATTTCGACCATAACAAACAAAACAATTTAAACATTGACACCGACATAGTATAAATCCTTCCCATTCAGTTTTCAAAATTTCGTTACGTTTGATTTGATTTCTGGAGGAAGAGGAGAGGAGAGTGTCCTTTATGCATGATTGTCTCGCCCACGCTTAGATAATTATACGTCTAGATAGAGTATCTTGCTGTTACAAAACCGATAAAAACAGGCCAGATATATTAGTTCAGTGTGCGTGACAAGCTACGTCTTACACTTGCGATTTGTATGATGACACTTTGTGTTAGTTTGCGTGCATTGCTCAAAAAAGAGGTTAGTTCTAAACTCATTTTTTTTTCGACGTTTTCACAGCTGTCACAGTCTATAGTCTGAGGCTCTCGCATTCCAATTGTTGTGTGTTCGTTGATCCGATAGATATTTTCAGCAAAGGGGATTGTCAGAGTGTAAGGATATCAAGTACAGACACATAAATATATTGTTGCGTAGCAACCCTTCGAAGTATATGACGAGAGTTGTCAAACTTCAAGACATTAGGAAATTAAAGGAAATTTCTAGTTAGTTCAGGATCAAATCGAACAGAAAAAAAAGGGATGGAAAATGTGTAAGCAGGATAAAAATGGTTAAAAGAATTTTCTAGTACAATTTAAATTTAAAGATGGAATGGGAGAATCATTTTGAAAATAGAACGGATCCGGGGGTATATAAGCCGTACTAAGCGTGGCCTACGGCAGTTCTAGTTCTGACTCGAAAGTGTAAAGAAGAAGAAGAAGAAAAGAAGTAGTGAAAAGTGGAAGTGTTCCAAGAGGAAGAAGATAGAAGAGACTTAGTGTTCGGTGCGGTGTGACGCGTTGAAGGTACCGCCGCCCACAAGAGGAACAGCGGCAGACCGGCGAAGTGCAAGTTCAGAAAAAGTGAACGCAAATAAAGACTCGTTCCTATAAGCGGAGTATTATTTCCAATCCCTGACCCACTCCCGTGTCAATATCTTACCAAACTGGAAGTTCATACTGTTGGGGCAGACATGGTATGCGGCCGATAGCAGACCCTCACTCACGAGCGCGATACCCATCGCGTATAGAAGCCCGAAGTGCTGGGGTATACCCAACTCCACCTGGAAGCATATGGGACAGCCCGCCTTAGTGACGTCAAATAAGCACACATTTTAAAAATCACCAATCGACTGTCTTAGATAATTTGTACGTCTAGATAGAACGATGAATATAGGCCAGGTTTATTACTTTAGTGTGCGTGACAAGCTACGTACGTGTTTGTGTGAGTGCATTGCTCAAAATCGGGGTTAACTGTCAACTTCAATTATTTTCGACGTCACAGCTAATATACTAAGAAAAAGTCTCATTTGTCCAGTAATTTCACTAGCTACGGCGCCCTTCGGTCCGAAACATAATAATGGTTACACATTACTGCTTCACGGCAGAAAAAGGTGCCGTTCGATGATTAGCAGCTGAAGACTGCGCCGAAGCATAAAACACTGTTATGTAGGCGACTTTGCTCAATTACTTGAAGAGAAAGCTGCTATATTATCTAGAAACTGCCCAATAGAAAAGGGGCGTATAAAGGTATAAAGGCACATGCCCTATAAAGAATAGGGGAGTGACAGGTCCAACGGTGTCGTAAGGGCTTTTTAGAAGTGGGAGAGTCATGCTGCCGTTTTATGACGTCAGCACAATCGGGCCAGACTCATCCCTGTTAATTACCACACTCGCACAGATTACCGGCATGAAGTAGCGGCCTAGTGCCGCTATGTTTCGCATAGGTTAGTTTCGAGGACCGGAGTCCATCGCCCCTCCACCAGAATATGACAGCGGTGCTTACCTAGGGCTGCACATCGTTTTCTGGGGAGGGCACAGAAAGGCTGGCAACTCTCCTGTGATTCCTCTGATGTTGAGTATGTGGGCGGCGGTGATCACTTAACACCAGGTGACCAAAACATCTTATTGATATAATTGGTTGTAAGTATAATATTAATTATTAATATTATACCTACAACCATATCTTGTAACTTGGACCACCGCTTTAAAACCGGAATGCAGCAATGTCTTAATGAGAAATAAAGTTCTTTAAACCGAAGGAATACCGCGAGGTACCGGTGAAGACCATTTTAACATACTTACATTATTACTACTGTTATTTCTCTGTCTGTGCCAGACCTCAGCTAGGAACAGAGCCCCCAGCAGTACGTAACCCAGGTTGGAGTACACGTGGTTGAAGTCAGAGAGCACCATAAGAGGATGAGCGCACAGGAAGTTGAAGTAGCACAGATCCTGATTTCCGGATTGGTTAAGCAGCTGGAATATTGTAAAAATTTGTTTAATTATAAATTCATGTTCACTTAATTAGTAAAAGGCATAAAAGGCATTTATTTTTTCAAAATTTATTCCTTTAGAATTCTTTTTGATGTGATTTCTAATATACTACATACTACTACCACTTCGGAAACAAATGGCGCTCTGAGAGAGAAGAAGCGGCGCAAGAAACTCTCCCAGCATTCTTTTTTGCGCTCTTTTTAATGAAATATACAATAATGTACTGTCATTGCTATTGCTATAAAATAATTATAATCTAGGCCCAGGCATGATTTACGACAGAGCCATTTTTTTATTAAACATTTAAATTTATTTATAGGTAATTCCTGAACAGTGGCTGGGACCTAATTATAAAAGTGTATTTACCCTTAGAGCTATTATGTATCTTATGAAGCCTACTAGAATAAATTAACAAGCAATCCCGTATTTCTAATGTTATAATAATGAAAATCACTATTAAGAGCAAAAAGGTGACGATTTTTGTGAACGTTTATTAAATTTTCATAGTAGTCGTGTATGTGACATAAATCTTAACTGGATATTAAGTTTGACGTATTGAAGCGGACGAGCTCTAAATTCTAAATGACCCTAAATTAGATATATAAAGAGCGGACATCGGAAGCGGCCGTACGTGCATTTTTTTAACTCACCCTTTGGTATGTTATCACGAGCTGTATTACTGGCAGCGTGTAAAACACCGCAACAGTAAGAACGTTCCACAGATACATCTTGGATCTAGCCGACAGTACTCTTGGGCGACACCTGTCAAACGGAACACAGAATACATAGAGTCGTATTTAAATTTTAAAAATGCTTATGTTTTAATATTATTATGGATACTACAGGAGCTATCTACTCTAAATGCTACGAGGTGTGGCATAAATCCAGTGTTGTGTTGGTATCTCAGGAGCAAAAACAAGTGTGAAGTCAGCTCCATGTAGCAACTAATGGGCACTGTCAAACGACACACAGAATACATAGAGTCACATTTAAATATGACAATAATAAACTTATAACACTACTTTTCCTCTCATAATCAAAGTGCCAACGAGGTACCAACCCACAGAAATCTAGATAAGATTTAGGTTGACAGAATGAATATCAAACGAAAAGTTTGCTTTTTAAACAAAGAAAAATTTATTTCTAGACTTCAGTCTTTAAATGAAGGATATTTTTTTTTAAAAAACATTAAGTAATAATATTCACGTAAAGATAACCTTGACCGTTTTAGGTCGGTTAAAAGGAAACATAATATAACAAAGCTATTCGACTCACCTAGATAGATTAGCAACACACAGCTTATTGCCGTAAAGATATCCGTCCCGTTCTACATTAGTGTCGTCAAGTGTGGAAAGACCAGAATCTGTGTCTGATGAAGAACTAACATCTGAAAATATCAGGTAAAAATCTTATCCTCTTACTGGTAAACAAGCAAAAAGGGGTGATTTTAGGGTTAATAGTAATTCGAACCAGCCTGGTCAATGGTTAGACATGACTTGATTTGTAGATTGTAATGGTTATTAAAAGCATTTAGTTGACTTTGACTTTATTGGTAATTGGTACAGGCCTGGTCAATGGTTAGCCGAGAACTGGAATGGTAATTATTGGTAGAAATGGTTATTGGTAATTAAGTCAGACTGGATATAGTTTGATATGAATACAATACAAGCAAAACATTTTATTTCAGATATTCCATTCATATTTAATAAAAAAAAAAAACAAAATAGCTATATTACTATTAAAATATCTCAATTGTACAAAAAATAGTGGAGATCGATTTTGAAAATATCACGAAATGGGCATATGACAACGGCATTCTTCTAAATTTTAATAAAACAAAGTGCATGCATATATATTCATCATATTGTAGTAAAAACGCAAAACCTATTTACCGACAGCATCCAACCATATTATTAGTTAAAGAAAGTCATTTACATACATCTAAAGTCGTATAATTGCCGACTCCTTGATTAATTATGGTTTGTTAGTGTATGGGCGAACATTAATATCTTACATAAGAGACATTAAGAATCTGCAAATAAGATTAAATATTTATTAACTAATAAAGTAAATACTAATAAGGCAAAAAATAGTGTGATAAGAAAAGAGGAGAATTATCGGGAATAGAACTCATTTTTTTTTAGTTTTATTACCAGAAACAATTTTAATACGTTTACAACCATTGACAGGGCGGGTGTAACCAATACCACCAGTAGAGGTCCGCGTATTCACCATTATAACCATGATTAATCATAGTAAGTTTACCAAGTGTAATAGTCTAGCTTAATCTTAAAAACGTTAGACGCGTACTGCCTTAACGAATACAACTCACTATGGCTATGTAATTAATTTTATTTCAACTAAGAAATATATTTTGTAATATAATGCTGCTCCATGGATGTTTACTTCGAACAAATAATTTAATTGACTCATATGTGTACGTAATAGGTACATACCAACTGGAGTTATATTCAGGTCCCCCTCTCCTCTGTTTCTGCCCGAGCGATGGCTTGAAGACGCTCTATGACGTGGGTACGTTATTTGCGAGTTGTCGAACGGCGTAGATGGCGCTAGTAGCGATTCTGTCAAACAAACTAAATGTTATTATGGCTATCGCCTCCATCAACATCCAACACCGCGTATTCCGTTACGGGGTCGCCATTCGAGGACTTTACTGTCCCATAGGCCATCTGTCCGTCGAACTATGTGCCATCTGTCCGTCGAACTATGTGCCCTGCCCACCACCACTTCAGTTACGCAATCATTTGGGCTATATCAATGACTTTGGTTCTCCCGCGAATATCCTATTTCTAATTCGATCTCGCAGGGAAACTCCAAGCATAGCCCTCTCCATTGCCCTGTGAGCGACAATGCGCTTTCTCATAAGGCCCATCATCTTCAGACACTGTGGTATTTGGGACGAGAAGATTTTACGGATTTTCCCGAACGCTGCCCATCCGAGTTGGATTCGACGAGTGATCTCTTTCGCGAAATTGGACTTACCTAACTGGATTGTTTGTCCGAGGTAGACGTACTCGTCGAAAATTTCGAGAGTACAGTGCGCAATTGTTATGGGAGTAGGTTCGAGATGGACATTTGACATGATCTTCGTCTTGTCCATGTTCATTTCGAGACCTACTACTTGGGAAGCTGTATTTCATTAAAACGTGAAAAATATTTTCAGATCGCTGCGTTGTGACAATGAAAAATAATTACTGTTTTCTGCCCATTCTCATTTTTGGAGTGAAAACTTCTTTGGTCGCGTTGGGCACTTTTCGGATGGGTGGAATCTCGTAAGTACTCGAAAGGCTTATAGCATATGTAGTATGTATCTGACGCTATACAGCTGACGTATTGTGCAACATTAGTACAGTGTATATGTGAAATTGAATCGAATTAATGCAAAATTTCAATGTGTATAATAAATGTGTGTATTTTTGTTTGATTAATATATTGTGGAAAATAAGTTTTTATTTCCAATTTAAGAACTAAAAATTCTAAGTTATCACTTATATCGGCAGTCTTTACAACTGCCAATATTTTTTTTATATCTCTGACGAATCAATCCATTGCAGTATTGTGTAATAAGAGTTTGTAGTTGTGTTGTAACTTATAGGTTTAGCTCCGTCATTATTATGTTCAATTTGTATACCTTTTTTGATTAATGGTTTATATTTCCTTAAGACATAAAGTGTTGTATAAATTTTTAAACTTTACTGGAAAAGTGTTAAAGTTTTGTTAAGAACTATTTATTATTGTAATACTGTTTGTTTTTCTACATAAATAATTAATTTACTTAATAAAAACTCTACTCACCATCTGATGCCCTGGTACAATTCCTCTTTTGACATACAATCACTATGATAAACGCCACGTAGAACGACAGAAAGAACACCAAAACCACCCCCGCCGCTTTTATGTACTCCTGGTATGATATCGTTTCTATTACTTTGAAACTGAAATGAAAATAGGACATTAATAAACTAGCTAGCCTCAGTAAGGACAAAGATTATATATAATCGTCATATAAAATCAATATTCTTTCGTTGTCAAGCCTACATTAGTTGCAGATAGTAATCTAGAGCAGAGCAGCTCAAATTGTCGGGGACCCAGTGCTCTGTGAACGGCTGGATCACTTGGGGTTGCGTAGAGACATCGCTTCATTGTTTATCTTCTACCGCATTTATCACGTGTGTTTCGAAGAGCTGTTTCACCTGATTCCTGCCGCCGAATTCCACCTTCGCACGACACGTCCCACCATCTGGATGGGTCCTCCACAGTGCGGTTTTCAAGGAGTTTTCTTCCACGTACTACAAAGCTGTGTCATGAGCTTCCTTGTGCGGTGTTTCCGGGACGATATGACATGGGTATCTTCAAAACCGCGCGTACACCTTCCTTAAAGGCCGGTAACGCTTCTGTGATTCCTTTGGTGTTGTAAGAGAATGTGGGCGACGGTGATCACTTAACACCAGGACCCGTACGCTCCTGTGTCCTCCTTTTCCATAAAAATAAATGTATGCGTTGGAAGACCACGATATAGTCGACATTCATTTTTCCGTTAAAAAGAAGAAACTATTTTAATAGGTAGGTAGGTAAATACGTGCTTGAACAGATCCATGACGCGATGTAGACTTGCACACGTCCTTTTAGGTATTGTTTAGATATTAAGAATAACAAACAACTTTTATGCGGTCGGCTCTGGGTCTATGTACAAAAATAGGTGATAGATAGTAGTAGCTATCATGAATGGTAATTTCATTATAATAATAATAACTTTAAATTTTCAGTCTTTAGGAAGCTTAATTTTTTAAATTTGGATCGCAAGGACCAATATTATTTGCTTTTTTGTCTCTCGATCGCGTGCGATACTGCTCGCTCGTAAGTCCCTACTGGCTGGCCTTCTGTGTAGAGGCCGCCGCATGTACTGACGATTTCAATACCTACGCGGAGAGTGAGTCAGGCCTGCTAACGATAGAGAGTGTTTTATGAAAAAAAGAGCCTTAATTAATTAAAATCCATAATAAAATAAAGGTAATGCAGTCTCCAAATTTTGGGATAGGAAACACAATACCAAACGATAGTTGAAAACACATCATGGGTTTTATGAGAAGTTTACCGATATACCACAGAATAAAAAAATATTAAGCAGGTACAGAAGTTTCACTTCAGTTACTATTCAAAGAAATAAGTACTTTAAATACCCAATAGTAAGATTCATTTTAAAGCGTACTCTAAATTCACCGTAGGATTTCTGTATACTAACCTAAATCTTTTTATTCTTCCGTCGTTTGTGGGTACGTCTATAGTGTCGTCCCATCCAAAATATTGGGCCACTTTTGGTAAGGTTTTGTTGCTCGCGTCGCTGCCAGTGCAGTCTTCGTCCGAGGTTTTCACAATGAATACGATGTAGAAGCCCAGGGGAAATGTGTCTTGCTGAAATTGTTATAAAGTGATGAGTTTTTTAAGTGATAACTTCATAAGGGAGAGTAAACCGCTTTGTTACGTAACGCGAGATCATCAATCAATTGAAACAATTTTTAACCGTTTAAATTAAATGGCTTTAAAATGGTTTAAAAAAAAGTTTCGAATTTCTCAGTAACATTTTTAGAAATTTCCAAGTGTATTTGTTTATTTACTTTTGAAATTTATAAAAAATAAGTTTCCAGAAATTTTCTGAAATTTGCGACAATCGTTAATTAATTTTTTTTTTTGGTTTCTTCGTCCATTTTTAGGACAGGCAAAGGGTTCAAGTTAATACAGACATACCCTAAAATTAGGTACCATAAGCTAATTGTTACTTTTATAGGATTAAATAATGATACTTATAATGTAAATACTAATAAAATATATTTTATAATAAATAGAAGATTTTATTTGTTACAATGTCACATGTAACAAAAAAAATCATAAATTGACCTTGAAATATCCAGTTTAAACCTAAAAGTTCGGTTAAGATGACTCCAAACAACATAATTTATGTTTCCAAAAATGCAGAAAAGAAAACTAGATGAAATGGTTGTCTTAATTTTTTTTTAGTCCTCAAATATTTTAAATTAATATCTATTTTAACTAGCATGTATCAACGCAGTCATAACAGTCAACTAATAGACCAACTTTTCCATAAACTTAAAATGAGATGGAAATCTGTGGGCCAAAATGTAATAAGTTGTGATATGAAGTGAAAAATTTGTCTTATTCTTTTTTTTCTTATAATATCAAAAATCAGCTCAATTCTTAATCTGGTTCAACTTTTCAACTTATAATTATTCACATTGACGAAGATCTGTCATTTTCACGGACAACGTCGATCTTAAAAAAAATAAAGATCTAATACAACGCCATCTATTGGACGTCAAATAAATGATTTGGACTTACTGTTAAAGTGATGCCACCACGCCGTGTCATTGTCAAATAATATCCGTCGTATAGAATGTCTCTTTCGTTATCAAATACGGGACACTAGAAAATGGTAATAGAAATAAATGAATTCAGACTATTTAATATGAATAAAAAAATATTCTTAGAAACACAAGAAAATTTACAAGACTTGACGTCGACTCTCCCCACTTGCAGCTGACAGACCGCTATATAAGCGGTAGCAGAACTTTTTGATCTTATTTCCTTATTATACGAGTACTTATTATAAATAAACTTGTTTGAGCAACAGATTTAGGGTGACACATCCAAATTGTCAGGTAGATATTTCAGTTCGTGGCGCTTCGGCGACGTAGATTATTCCATAAGATCGTTGGAACACTTTGTGAAATATGCGGTCATCGATCTTATAAATCCGTAAACGCCTAATAACTTAGAAGCGACCAGCGGGCCTATCATGAACTCTTATTGCGATTCAATTGACAAACTAAAATGAACTGCTTTGCTATTTCGTACCACGACGTGATTAGAGCTATCTAATTTAGGTTGACGTCAAATCAACTGATTAAATCGCAATGATGTTAATGATAGCTTATGTGTCAAAGTGAGCGATTCGAAAAAAGTTGCTACTTCCTTAGAGGAAAGTGAATCGTGTTGTTAATAACTTTTAAAAAATAGCAAAAACATACAGAAAAGGAAAATTTTATTGATGAAAGATGAGATGAGAATACTTTATTGGACTTTTTTTTCAAACAAAATACTGAAAATAAATACCAATAATGAAAATATTAAATACGAGGCAGTAAAGGCCCGGGTTCGCAAGAACGAATTAAAAAAAATGTACTCTGTGTTCCTGTCAAATCAAACATCAATGGAGTTGCGTTCATAACTCGTTATTTTTACGAAAAACCCTAAGCAAACACTTAATTTCTAATTCAAAGAACTATATTTATTTATAAAGGGTGTCCAGCGGGAATTTTTCAACTTTAAATAAACGTTACTCATTTGTTAGCGGGGTTAGGGCTGCGGAGGGGGTGACGTTAGAAGCGACGTTTCTGCGGATTTGTCAGTCGCCATGAGTCATTGGTCGGGCGCGCACCGCGCGTATGCGGTGGAACAATATTTGTTGAACGGCAATTCGCCTATTCGAGCGCGTCGTGCTTTTTGTTTGCATTACAACATTCGGCGATTAAGCGATGGTCCGAGTACGCAGCTTATCAGAACGTGGGTGCAAAGATTTCGAGAAGAAGGGACAATGATCAATAGGCCGCCACCAGGACCGTCTACGTCGGCAGCAACACCAGAACGAGTGGCACAGGTGCGTCAAGAAATTCTTAGAAATCCAAGGAAATCAGTAAGAAAGATTGCCGCCTCTACAGGCATTAAGAAGTCAACTGTGCATACGATTTTGAAAAAAAAACTAAAGCTTCATCCCTATAAAATGCAAATTGTCCAAAAATTGAATGAGAACGATTATGTTTCAAGAGAAAGGTACGCCAGAACGGCTTTGCAACGATTTCGAACCCCCAGAACACTTGGAAACATATTGTTCAGCGATGAGGCACATTTTCACATCGGGGGTTACGTAAACAAGCAAAATATGCGTTACTGGAATCCCAACAACCCAAGAGAACGTCATCAGAAAAGTTTGCACTGCCCGAAAACCACAGTATGGTGCGCCATCTCAGCTCAAGGAATAATCGGACCGTATTTTTTTAATCAGGGGGAAACTGTGGATACCTCTGTATACTGCCGCATGATTGATGAGTTTTTAGTGCCGCAATTGCAAGTTTTTCCAGGACGCAACAATAGGACACATTTCCAGCAAGATGGGGCAACCCCGCACACTTCCAGGGTGTCCATGTCGAAGTTAAGGGACATTTTCCCTGGAAAATTAATAAGCAAGTACGGAGACATAGCCTGGCCACCACGATCGCCTGACTTGACGCCCTGTGATTTTTTCTTGTGGGGATACCTCAAGTCCAAAGTTTACTGTAATAATCCCCGCACCATATCTGCCCTACAAGAAA
This sequence comes from Leptidea sinapis, assembly GCF_905404315.1. Lineage (NCBI taxonomy): Eukaryota > Metazoa > Arthropoda > Insecta > Lepidoptera > Pieridae > Leptidea > Leptidea sinapis. Next base: position 11,552,795 of record NC_066271.1, on the reverse strand, counting down.
ATATCCGGCGTGAAATTGATGCAATCCCCCAAGCACTGTGTTCGCGCGTATTCGCCAATATGAGGGTTCGCTTACAAGAGTGTGTTACGCGAAATGGACGTCACTTGGAGGACATTATTTTTAAAAAATAAAATCCGCAGAAACGTGCTTTGTTTTAAAAATATAATAAATATTTTGAGTTTAATAATATGTTTTTTATTTAAGTTTAAAAAACAAAATTTTCCGCTGGACACCCTTTATTACTATTATTTAATAAGTACAAAAACGGACTTAATGGTTTATAATTTGACGCTATAAAGCGCAATTTTAAAATGTATTTTTAGTATTTTCTACGCAAGAAAACCGCTAAAATTATATCATTTTAGGTTTCGAAACGCAACGCATATGGTTCGAGTAAGAGAGACAAACTTATGCAACGACTATAGAGCGTCATCTCTTTCTGACACCGCTGACCTCAGACAAATTTATTTTGTTCATTCTTCATAAGCGATCCAAGTGCCATTCAGTAAAAGGCACTTCATGGTACGAATTTTAGTGATTCAGTTTAGGTACCTAAACTGTACTGCATGGGAATCGCATCGCTTATTAAAAGTTGATGGTACGCCCTCTGATCCGTGAACCGTGAACATGTTTGCCTTCGTTTGTGTAGACCAATGAGCATTCAGTACCCCGCACCCGCTAACCTCAGTTGGTTGACATTTGTGTGTGTTAAATATCATGTGTTTGAAGAATATTTTTACAGAAACCGTGAGTTCATGATGCTTCTCTCAGGGATAATGGTTATATTTTACTAGCGGACTCGACAGACGTTGTTTTGTTAAAAAAAAACTCTTGCGGATGGAATTTCTTTAAATCCGTTCTTAGCTGATCTCTACTCGGCGAAAGGAATATTTCTACCAAATTTCAAGTCTCTACGCCTTATGGTTCCAGAGATATCGTGATGAGTGACTATATACGTGGAAATCTCTTATATATATATATATATAGATAGATTGTTAGTTATTTCGTAAGAAGGTAGTCTTTAGATAATACTCACTGAGAAATTTTGTATCGAAACAACAGCGCAAATGTCATCATCAGATTCTATGAGCAGTATAACGCTCTTAGGCCTGGAAAGCCACCCATACGGCTTATCCAAATTCCTCCTCTCAACATATTTTCTCAAACTACCCTCATTGTTGCACATATAGTTTTTCCTCTCTCTCCGCACCGCCAGATCCATTTTCGGACCCTGATCGAAAGGGTAGAAGTAATATTTCGGCTGACTCGGCGTACTCGTGAGGTTCGTCGTAGAGTTCAGCTTGATGTAGAAATCTTCGACGGTTTCGACGACGATCGTCACCTTTATCGGATCAGGTGATGACGATGTCAGGTGGACTATCGGCGTGTTTTGTGTGGAGACATCTGTAAGAATCCGCGAAAATTTAAAACCAAAATATCGCGAAATCATGTAGATAAATTGTGAAGGAAAAAGAGTACCTATTTACGCACATTAGTGGCTATACTTTTTTGGCATAGCAAAACAGAAAGTCCCACAACTCTTACATAGATTATATAACAAATTGCTTGTCTAGATGTGTTCCGACAAATTGGCCAAATCTCGACAGTATAATATTAAAAACTATATATACAACACACGTGCTAAATATATAGCTAGAATAGAGATATCGCTTCACACTATACTAGAGGGAGATTTGTCGATGAACTGAGTCGGAAAAAAGCGTCGTGAAATTTTTTGTTGCCATAAGAAAAGTATAACTTAATTTTTTTTATATGTGATAAGTAAGTAAGGGGCATCCGTTACTAATATTAGCTTAAAATTGGGCACCTAAATGTGGGAAAAGGAGGAGGAGTTATACAAGGAGGTAGTATAAAGTATATTAAGTATAAAGTAGATTAACTGCACAAATTTAGTGAGCGAGAGGACTTTACATCCAGGACAGATTTCAAAGTCAGATCTAGGATGTAGAAGTGGTGAAGAGAAATTGTATTCTCGGTTATATATTAAAAATAAAGTAAAAAGACATTACTCATGACCACTGACCTCTACTTTATACCACTGGACTGGCGGCTGTCAAAGTGCTTTCGTGCCTGTTTGATATTCGCCATTTTGGCGCTGTTGGCCATGTAGCGAGAGTTTGCGGTACTAAATCTAGTGATGACAACCTCAGCAAACATCGATAGATGGTGGGAAACTATTTACAAAAAAAATTGTGTACTTTATTACGTTGATTCTTGAAGTATAAATACCACGGGAAACGAAAGAAATTAATTCAAAATACTATACTTCAGAGTATTGTACGTTCCTTCGCAGCCATTGGTATTATACGTCAAAATTAGTTCTCTAGATGCTCGCGAGTGGCGCTTCAAATAGGTACAAAAATCAGCCTGTCCAGTAGTATTTATACAGATCCAGTGCTCATGACATAATTATTCCAATACAATAAATTAAACTAACACGTCACATAAACAATAGTTCCAAAAAACTAAAAAATACGCTTTAAAAACTAAACTATTTCTCAAAATATCATCACGAGGAAAAGAGAGAATGTGGTGTGAGTGTTTGAAATGGATGCCCCTTATTAAATTTCGAGAAAAATTTATATTTGAACAATGGGTGTCGATAAGGCACGACAGCCATCTTTTGTAAATGCTTACATCTGATATAAAATTGATGAAGATAGGCGCTTTGCAATAATCTGCGAATAATGTTTATAATGTTATAATTATCCCTTGTGAGTTTAAATCGCGTGAAAACGTTATTTATTCACTGAACACCTTGGCATTGCGTGGTGTTGTATTCAAAGCGCGGTCAAAACACAACTGATCGAAAACTCTGCCTAATAGACGCGTAGGCGGAGTTTTGCTTCAGACAATATTTAAGCGTGATTGTCAGTCTAGTTGTTTATTGTACTTCAATGTATATAACTTATTTTTTCTTTAATTTAATATTGTAAGTAAGAAAACACAAGGTTCTTTTTATTATATCTAAGCGGCGTGTATGCCTTAAAGGTATATTATTACAAATATTTACACCATGGTATACACACTCTAATGATATATTAGGAGATTATTGCAAAGTTATTTAAATCCTTAGATTATTTATACGTCTAGATAGACTATGACCGCTGTGGAAACGTCGAAATAAAATTGAGTTTGACAGTTAACCTCTATTATTAAGCATTACACGCACACTAACACAAAGTGACATACAAATCGCGAGTGTAAGACGTAGCTTGTCACGCACACTAATATAATAATCCGGGCCTATTCTCATCGGTTGTCTAATAGCAAGAGGCTCTATCTATACGTATAAATTATCTAAGTTTAAATCATACAAACTTAATTCTACAAAACTTTTAATCGCTGTTAAATATACAGTTTTTTTTTAAATTCAGAATTGGTTAACTAAAATGTTGTATATGGCAATAAAAGTGAATTGGACATTTGTTACGTTAATTAGCTGAATCAAACATGGCAACTAAACTATTTATCAAAGTGCACGCATTGTTTTAGCTATTAAGCGATCCAAAGAAAAGTTTTTTTTTATATTTACGTATCAACGGCCCACAGTAGACCCGTATCCATTTGCCATTGACTTAGAATGCGTGAACAGAAAGAAAGTGAGAATTGTAGAATAATTGCACAAAGACCGCCAAATATATACGAACTAGCCATTTGACATTGACATTGATGTAAGCTGACAGAAAAAACTATCGCTGGTTAGAATTTATAAAAGAATTATTTTAATCAAGTAGATATAAGAATTTAAGATACTACAGCCAAATCATTAAGCTGCTGATGTTTAGAAGAATCGACATGCAACTCAACATTGCTATTACATAAAATCTTTTTAATATATGTAGGTACACAAATAATAATTACATTTCAAAATCAAATATCAATTAAAATATACTTCGAAGAAGCTTTATATATAAAAGGATAACTTAAAATGTTTATGGGAAAAGAGTTATTAATCCTTTGATTGTATTATATATATATATATACATATATATAGTCAGACATGTATTTTACTAAGTCATGTTACTCAACAGTTGATAATGCAATTTTAGTCGCAGCAATATTATAATCAGCCGTTCAATTAAGATCCTAGCCTCCAAATGAACGGCCGCCCTAATGTCATAGCCATCTAGTTAACTCAACCAGTGAAGCTAGCCAGTAAGGCTAGCCGTTAAATGAAAGGCAATTCAATTAACGTTCTATTGTATTAGCATATTTAATATATTATACTTAAATATCAGTATTTATTAAATAACCTAACCAAACTTGACTAACCTTAATCTATTACAAACCCTAAAATATCACAAATTCATCAATATTCGTTTAAACTAAATGGCTAAACGGCTTTCAACCATCTAGTTAATGGTTGTTGTTTTTCAGCCAAATCAATACATATAATGAACTGGCTAGCTATCCAATTGGCTGGCTGATTTAACCAGACGGCTATGACACGTACAGAATATAATGGACATGGTCTCACCACAGGTATCCTCGTCTTCTGAAAATATGTTATTGTGGGGGCACAGAGTCCTGGATATGTTCGTGAACTGCTCTAAGCCACCCAGGGTCTGGACCAGCATCGGGAGCTGCCATGAGAACACACCTGTTGAAATTATTCAATCAATTTAAATTAGGCACATGAGAAAACAAATAACTGTTTAAGATCAATAAACAGTCTTAAGCGCGCAGTATTTTTTTTGCGAACTGTAGGGGGAAAAGGGCGATGGGTTATTTGAACCATATTAAAAATTTAAATAGTGACAACAGATTATAACAAAAAAACAACCGACTTCAAAAAATCTATTCCAAAACAATTCATATAATATGCACAAAAAAGTTAAAAAAATAATTGCGTATTTTTATACAATCTAATTCTAGTTACAAAAATTGATATTTTTGGAATCGGTGTCCTGCCACAAGTTCGACACAAGCACATCTCATCTACAACTATATATACACATAGTTACAAACCTACCGTGGCTGGCAATAACAATCATTGTAACTAGAATTACATTAATTAGATTATATAAAAATACGCAATTAATTTTTTGCATATTATATCTATTATTTTGGAATAGGTATTTTAGGTCGGATGTTTTTTTTGTTTTTTTTTTTAGTGAATCCAAAGTACACTAATAATTTGTCTAAATATGTGTAAACCCTAGAAAGATTCTGGACTGACCGACAAATCTTAAAGGAGGACTAAGGCTGAAGGTGAGATCTATAGAGCTTACTTAGACTTTGCTCAGACTTTACTCACGTAAAACTTAGCTGAGTTCAAGCTTAGCACGAACTAAGAAGAATAATATAAAATAATTACAATAATAACTATGATATTCTAGATAATATCTTCATCTTCATGTTAGAAAAAGGATAAATTGAAGCGTGAAATTATTAAATTACACCAGTCTAAAGCAGTGCCTTACTCATTTGTTTAAAATATATACATATTGTTATCTACTAACCACACACATACGCTTTCAAACCCACACACAAACATACACACAGTAAATAAGAAACACAAGAGGCAGTTGTTCTGTAATATATCTTGTTGTAAAAATATTGTAAAATAATAATGAGTGATCCATAATGGCCTTAAGAATTATGTTATATATTATTGTTTATTAACGTTTACTGTAACGCTGTTGATTACCAATAAATAAATAAATAACTTTGTTTTGGTATCTTACACTCATTTGACAGCTGAGATTACGCGGAGCTTGATTTAAGGCAAAAATAACATGCGCGTTTCTTTACACATTACATTCTCGATTATTCTTAAACATTTGACAAAAAAGAGATTCTTTATTTAAAATCTAGCTACATATACTGACATTATTCCAAATACTCTATTTAATATTAAAAAATGATAATTTTCTTTATCAAACATCAATTGATTCATGATTGGAGCCTCCTTTTAAACACTAAAGCGCCTGTGTTAGAAGACTCCGCTCTTCCATAGCTTATTAATATAACTTTATTTACAGACAATCAAGCATATTATAATATAATGTGTAACTAATTTCAGTATTTCAAATAGTTACAGGATCATTAACATTTGCTGAAATCTGAACCCCCAGATAAAATTGGCATCACTGATTATCGTATTATGCGGGTATTTTAAAAAGGTCGAACAACAGGTGTGATGACGCAAGAAAACAATTCCTTGCTCTCTTCTCTCTCTTTGTTCGGTTTATAGTCTAAGTTTTTCCTAAGTCTGCGTTATGCTGGACTTAAGTGCGAGCTAAGGTTATTTATTTTTTTGAGCGATTTTATAAATACGGAACCCGAATTAACTCGCTAGATAAGTCTAAATATGCTCTATAGATGTCAGCTAAGAGATGAAAAGTTGAAAAGATATGTATTACAAATGAACATAATATATAATATTATGATACCTTTTTGCTGCCGCGCAGTCACAAATAATGGATACGTTCTGTTCGCGAAGTCACTTGCAACTATTATTCTTGCGGGTGTATCGTACGCCTCCAGATCCTAAAAAGTTAAAATATCATAACTATATACACCTACTAACCGTTCCCGCCCGCTTCGATCGGCGAATTTTAAAAGAAAATAAATTAATAAAAGAACGTTGGAATTCGAAAAATAAGTAACCATCTAGGATAAATTTCGCATCGAATGGTGGTAGTTTCATGTCGATACGATCAGTGGTGTAGGCGTGATTGAGCCTCAAACAAAGACGATATATATAATATATAAGAAGCGAAAAAATAGCGATTCATCGAATAAAATTGTGAATTGTACGAAATTCGTACAGCTTTTATTCTCATACATTTGTGTTCAGTTTAACCACGGTAATGTTATCATACAGTATTCTAACACAGCCCTGTCACAGGCAGCGTGTGGTCGGGTACTACTATCCAATCACAATCACGGAAGTCGGTTGTGATACATTATTGGCCATCAAGTATCTTAATTAAACCCCGACAGCTTATCACGAAACCGTCACAAAGGGCACCGCTACTAAAAGCATATTCACACTGCACCATTTTTTATAAAGATCTTTTTGTTGTGTTGGAAATAAAATTCACATTTTGATAAGTAATTACCTAAACAATCGCTATGTAAGACTATGAAATCGCTATGAAATTTTCTATTAGCAAATTTGCATTTACTTTCGTTATGGTGGGAGGCTCCTGTGCAATACAGGAAGTCGGGTAGATTAGGGTTACCACAACGGCACCTTTTTCTGCCGAAGCTGATAGTAATTGATACGCCCTGCCGATTACAATGCAGTGCCACTCTGGATTCCTAAAAAAACCTTAATATTCTGAGCGGCACCACAATTGCGCTCGCCACCTTCGCCACGTAAGATGTTAAGTCTCATTTGCCCAATGATTGCACTAGCTACAGCGCCCACAAATAGAATAATGCTTACACATTACTGCAATTACTATAGTAAATGCTTTGTAAAAACGGAATACCGTATATAATTATACATGTTATAAAATATTCAAACTGCACTCACACCAGCAAACTTCATGATATATTCAGTATTTTTATTGACTTCCACAATGTAGGGTTCATTGTACCGATACCTGAAACAATAAGGATTCTTAATGAGCCAAATGGTCAAAAAGGAATCTTGCACTTAATGACGTAATTCTATACACATATAAGGACATATAATTCGCAATCTGATAGTAGAACGACAGAAGTGTTACACTATAAGCACACTTTTCACCTTAAAGCCGTGTGTCAACTGTCAATGTCCGAAAAGGGTTTTAAATTCAACAAACGTCACTTAAACGGAATATTTTTTTATAATAATAATAATTAACATAATAAATACTTATAAACATCTATATGTCGGAAACAAACATCCATCATCATCATTTCAGCCGGAAGACGTCCACTGCTGGACAAAGGCCTCCCTCAAAGATCGCCATGACAATCGGTCCTGCGCTGCCCTCATCCAACCTATTCCGGCGATCTTTACCAGATCCTCGGTCCATCTTGTGGGGGGCCTACCAACACTACGCCTTCCGGTACGTGGTCGCCATTCAAGGACCTTACTGCCATCTGTCCGTCGAGCTATGTGCCCGGCCCACTGCCACTTCAGTTTCGCAATCATATCCAAATATATGTTTCATTCCATATTCATCATATAAATGTTTGCATGTAGGAAGGGTCACTAACTGTTATAGCCCAGTGGCTATTATGGATCGTCATTTAGTTATTGTAATAATGAGAAATATATCCAAGCATGAAAGTGTATTGACCTATGCAGTCAGAACAACTACCTCTTATCAAATTATACAATATCATCTCGTTTCATTTAAATTGTAATTAATTACCAATCTGTGTATATTAAGTGAGTACTTATGAAGTTAATATTCTTCCGCAAGACAAATGCATTATTGTAGTATTATTATGCGGTTTAAGGTCTATCGCAGACGACAGACTATCCGAGACGCACTTTTTAGTCTGTGATAATAAAACATATAGAATTATATGCAGTAACGCAGACGACGCGCAAAGAGTCTGTAACACTAAATATCCTCGTAGATTTGACAGACCGCACGGCACGTCGCACCGCGCCGTTCAAAAACTGTGCCAAAAAAATATAAAGTTCGAGTCTATACTCTATACGCGCTAACGCACACGACGCTCACTTTAGTGTGTAGTCTGCACTTGCTAGTGATTGACGTGTATCATGGCGCTAGACATAGATGTATCGATGTTGATACAAGAAATAGAAAACAGACCAGCACTGTATGATACATCTTTGGCAGAGTATCATGGCAGAAATTCAAAAAGAAAATGATGGTGATGAAGTGTGCAAATTTATTTGGATATAGTATTAGAACTGAATGTTTAATATGCAACAGTCCCTTTAATACTCTTTCTAAAAGAATAGGACGAAATCAAAATTCTCGATTTCTTCTTCTTTGTTTATATCTCAAGAATGAAATAATACACTGCAATCTCTGTACTTTCATTCCGTGTATATCCCTACAGTTCTGCCGACAAAATGACGGAAAGTGTATGTTGAGTCTATGAAATATCTGCCAAAGACATTTTGTGTGCCACAGACTCAATCACACAAAAAGTGTGTCATCTGCGATAGGCCTAAAAGTTCATTGTAGGTACTCAGTTCACAGCTGTGGCGGACTCATAATCACTACATAGGAGTATTATAAAAGTCGTCTGCCACATATGTCTGCCTGTTTGCAATAAACTAAAAAATGACTGCACCCATATTCATGCAGTTTTCACCAATGGATAGGAGGAAGATACATAATTATATATTACTATGGGGTCTTGCTGCTGACATTGATATAGTGTTTGCACTGCAAAAGAGAGCTGTTCGTGCTATATATCAGCTTGTTTATAGACAGTCTCTCAAAGAAAAATTTAAAGAAATAAATATTATGACTGTTCATTGTCAGTACATTTATGAAAATTTAATATATGTTCACAAAAATCGTCACCTTTTTACTCTTAATAGTGATTTTCATTATTATAACACTAGAAATAAAGGATTGCTTGTAACTAATTCTAGTAGGCTTCATAAGATACATAATAGCTTTAAGGGTAAATGTATACACTGTAAAAGAGCGCAAAAAAAAGAATGTTGGGAGAGTTTTTTGCACCGCTTCTTCTCTCTCAGAGCGCCATTTGTTTCCGAAGCGGTAGTAGTATTTAGTAGTATAAGAAATGACATCAAAAATAATTCTAAAGGAATCAATTTTGAGAAAATAAATGCCTTTTATGCCTTTTGATTGTTAAGTTCTTGTCATACATTAACAATGAATGAATACTTCTTTAGTAGAAGTACATATTTTTCTCTATTAACAGAACAGACTACACTAATCTAGCTTTATAAGCTAGTCTATACTAATAAATGGATAGGCGGTTTTTTACTCAGTTACCCTCCAAAAATTACTGAACTTATCGGAATAAAACTAATACCAAAAGATGCAGTGTGTTTCAGAGGTTTTAGTATATTATATTATGTTGGTGATGACTTATCCAAAACATTTGCTTTTTTGACTTAGTAATACCTATATATTCACAATACAAATAATTCAGTCATTGGCATTTCATCATAATCTAAGGAAGGTGTTATTTTGAAACCACTTACTTTTACTTGACAAGGCCAACACTATTTAGAAAATTTTTATTTTATGACAGTAAGGGACGAGATGAGCAAGATGTTTTACAATGGTAATTGATACACCCTGGCCATTACAATGCAGTGCCCCTCAGGATTCTTGAAAATCCCAAAATCTCTGAGCAGCACAACAATTGAGCTCGTCACCTTGAAACACACGATGTTACATCTCGTTTGTCTAGTCATTTCACTAGGCACATCACCCATCATACCAAAATACAATAATGCTTACACATTACTGCTTCACGGCATAAAAAGGCACCGTTGTGGTACCCATAACCTAGCCTGCATCTTGAGCAAAAGAGCCTCCAACTGGACTGTAGCAAATGGATATCCCTAAGCTGTTCCTACCACTCTTGGAGAAAGTTGTGACTGTATGATAATGTAATAATAAATAAATTTACTGTCTACCACCTTTATAAATTAAAAAGGAATTTATACTTTACATAGTATACGAATGCTTCTGTCAAACTTGACCTGAATAAACCACAAAGATAATTTGTGCTATAACTATTACATTAATTACAAACGGTATTTGACACATAACAATAATATTTAAGATTTTCTTTGTATAAATGATAACTATTCATTTACTTACGTATTATTGTAATGAAAGATTATATCGTCGCTGGTTATTCCATAACAATAATGGAAAATATTCAATAATAGAAAAGATTTACACCACAGAGTGTTCATTTTCTGACATTAACTATTAAATTTTGAAACAATAAATTTGCGTTAACACTTAATTGTTGGATATTCGAACATTTATTATCAATATTGAATACTTGTCTGGTTAATGTTTATTGTTATTACAGTTTTGAATTTTGAGTTATTACAGTTTAAACCTCAACTCAATGAATCAATGATACACTTTAAGACAATTGACACTTGACAGTACAGAAGTCAAAAACACATGATACTGACAACAACGTCAACCGAACGTATCTGACAGTAGTGAGTGGACCATTGAGGTGTGAAGCATAAAAAATAATTTATCCGTATGTAGGTACACAGTATGAAAATAGTTGACAGTATAGAATTCAGAAACACCTGATATGACCTGACATCAATTGCTATTCGTCTGCTAAATGTATTGATAAAATAAATTAATAATTAACCTATAGCTATCTATATAGCTAAGCTATCTTAGGAAGGTTATAACAAACACAAACAAATAAAGAAAAAGTCTGTGTGCACACGGTAGAAGTGAAACTTCTGAAAAGTTCCTGATTAAAAATACTCATCGAAAAATATTGACAAATAAACAGTCACTTCATACAAACTGTATATATTTTATAAATTCATAAAAAAAACAATTAGGATTATTGAAAACAATTCAAATTTCATAATTTTCAATACTTTTCAATGAGTATTTTTAATCAGGGTTAGGCTATGAGAGATTGAGATGGATATAAGGTATCAGAATAAATGTGAGGTTTAACTATTTAAGTTAAATTATTTATCACCAAGCCTAAAATTATTATTTAATATTTTAATGTAAACAATTATTATATTACATATATTTCAAATTCTGCAGCTTTACAAACCTCATATACGTCTTTAGAGGCATATATTATTCCACCTCCATCCCGTGAGCTTACTAATTTGTGGTATTAAAACTTACTATTCACATTTAATAAATGCCTGAAAATAAATGATTTATTATTATTATTAGTATTAATATTATGCAGTGAATAATAACACATCAAAAATACTGACGTTTTCTAGAGTTTTATGTTCGTGTTCGTTAGTAGTTACACAGTTTCCGGATTTCAACGATTTTAGTTCCATGTGGCACAACAAATTCTGAAAGATGCCTTTTAGATGTTTGGAATTAGGGCTACCATTATAACCACCATGCATACGTATAACCCTAAAAATAATTTTGGCGTGGCGGCCATCGTGGATTTCAAAAATGATCCCAAATTAATTCTCTGCATCCTCGAGAGCCTCGAATAGGATATCCATATTATTGAAATCATAATGTGGCGCAGCGACCAAAATAATAGTTTTATAAATAATAAGCTGGCAACGGCACCTCTATCGTCTCGCTTTTTCGTTTCATCGAGTTTCAAATCATCTAAAGAAGTTTCACTTGAAAAAAATGCAATCGAATTGAGAATCTTCTACTTTTAAAATCGTCTGGAAAAAAATAACGAGCAACATCTGTATTCATAATCTGAATCTTATAACTATTAGTATAAAGTTGATCTTCAGTTGTGATTAAACTTATTGACTTGTTATATAATAAAATAGATAAAAGATAATAAAATAAAAAACTTGTTTTGACTGAATAATTTATTGGTAGCTTACATAATTAATTTGCACTGATTACTCTAAAGCTAAAATTCAATGTTTATAAATTACTGATTACTCTAAAGCTAAATTTCAATACTTAATAAATAAATAAAAAACAATGATTTTATTTTTGTAATTTACAGTTACAATCACATACGGAATATGCTACTTGAAATCGACTTGACTGGTCTTGCTTAAACATGTGCTAAAATATCGGGAGTTTATCAATCGCCTATATCATGTAACTGTGGTTTAATACAATAATCTAAAAATACTTGATTAAATAAAATACAACGATAACAAACTGTAGACTATTAAATATATAGTTATTATAACAATTCTAAACTAAATCTTTGGCATTTAGCTGGTACACTAAGTCTTAAATTTTAATACTGATTAAATTATAGCACAAATAATAAACAACTAAAATGGTGATTAATTCAAAATGGCGCCACAAAACTTCATCGATTGCAGGCGATGTGAGGCATAAATAGATTGATCCCATTGCATAAATTACGCATCACCAATCGAGTTAATACTGGTTTTGAGTATCGGGGAGCATAACTATCATTCTCAGTATATCTATGTAAATTTAATGCACTTTCACAAAAATATTAACCTTTTTGCACAAAATATCGATATTTATTATGACAACATTAGAAATAAGGAATTAAGTGTTACTAATACTTGTACACCCCATAAAATAAAAAATATTTTTTAATGGTTACGCACTTTTAAATTAAATTCCCAGCCCCTGTTGAGACGATATCGGTTAAAAAATAGGATTTTTGTTTAAAAAAAGTTCTGCTTTAATTCTACTAATCAATTGCAGAATACTACATTTGGACAGCCTGGGGCTAGTTAAAAATTATTATCCTACATTAAAAGCGATTATATTATGGTTGCAAATATTTCATAAATTGTACTTTGTTAAATAGCGCAATAATGAATACTAGGAAATTTGGTTGGGCAGTTTTTTCTCTCTCAGAGTACCGTATGTTTTCGAAAAGGTGATGGTACATTTCGCTTACATAAAAAAGACAGACAATTTCAAGAAAATAAATTCTTTTTGTGGCTTTATTACATATGAGCTACAACTTCAAATTACACTTTAAAATGTCATCTGATTCCAATCTTTTGACCAATTCAATATAACTAGCAGGGCGAGAAATAATTATATTATACCTGGGTAAAAATAAGCCAAATAATAATTAATTAATACAAAATAATTAGTTTGGATTTGAGAAATTTACAAAAATTGGTTGTGAAGTAGAAATCAAACGACGTGTACTATGACACGGTCAGCTGTGAACAACCTCTTATAGAGATGTCAAAGCGTCACATAAACTTGTAGTTATGATGTTTTTCTCTTTGGGAAGACTACAAGTCTGAGAAACGTGAGATTACTACGCAAGTGATGATAAGATACGTGAAAGGAATCAATTTTAGCAGTGACCTATACTAAATAGTGGCTATAACAAAATAAATTATTGGTCGGAATGAAATAGGACAACATAGAACTGTATGAAGCCAAAATAGGTACGAATCATAACCACTTGGTGTATTTAGACCAAAGAACCCCTAGGGGCATGCTTTATAGAACATATTTTGTTACATGAATAAAAAACATGCACGACCCATCAATAATATCGTAAACACATAGATGCCCTTGAGATTGGATATTTAATGCACATGTTGAAAATTATATGGGCTGCTCACCACAGGAAAACTGCCATCCCGAAGGAGCTTCACTCAAAAGACTTTCATGGTCATTTTAAAGTTTGGAGATATCATACGCAACGAAACCTCATTTGACTAATAACTGCTTTAACAAAGAGTAGAGAGTCAATGGCTGATCATCCACAAGATAGTTCATCAATTCGTCTACGCAGTGTTAATGAAAATAACCCTTATTTATACTAGACTATGTCCCAAATTTGCAGAAGTGTTTTTGATCCAATCCAAGTATGAGGCTACTCTGGTGTAGACTCCAGGTCTGCTGCGTCGGGCACATCCAGCTCCCCACGATACCACACCATGGATCTGCCAGCGGTTACCAGACACACAGGCAAGTGGACCACCGGAATCACCTCGGCACGCGTCTACTCCTCCGGATAGAATGCCTGAAATAAATCCTGGTATGAGTATACAACGGTTTTGCTTTGAAGATTATACAGAGTGTTTTATTAACTAGGGACCATAGTTCCCCACAAGGAAGCACGAAACCAAGTCACACACAGGGAAATTGTCTTAGAATTGATTTTTTCCGTGAACACATTTTTTTTTCTGTGGATTTCTTGTGGATAATTTTGCAGTTGGTAATCTATGGTTGAAATAAAAGTCAGTATACTCGTAGTGTACCTCCTCCGAACAGGTTAGCAATCCGTTCTTTTGTTTTTTTTTTATGAAAATAAGGGATGAGACGAGCAGCACGTTCAGCTGATGGTAATTGATACGCCCTGTCCATTACAATGCAGTACCTCAGGATTCTTGAAAAACCCAAAAATTCTGAGCGGTACTACAATTGCGCTCGTAAGACATAAGATGTTAAGTCTCATTTGCCGAGTAATTTCACTAGCTACGGCGCACTTTAGACCGAAACACAGTATTGTGTAATAACGATCACGGCAGAAATAGGCACCGTTGTGGTACCCATAACCAAGCCGGCATCCTGTGCAAAGGAGCCTCCCACTGGTATAATTTATCTGGTTTAATTTATCAGTACTAAATGTTGACTTACAAGCTCGTATACCTTTCCTACAATCATTGCATAATTTTCTACTACACATATGTGTTTCAAACCTACCCGCACATATCATCGAGTCCAAAATTGTCTGTTGTCTCCCACCGAGTACTTGTTCCTTTCTGCACGTAGCTAGATCCAGTACAGGAACAGCCGCCGCTCTCAAGACTGGCGCGAAATTTTCTGTGCTCTCTGTAAAAATATAAAACTCAGAAGCTCAATTCTAGTTGCTGTCTGATGATATTTATATCGTTAACGTTTCATTATACGGAGATAGTTTGGTCGAGGAGAAACATGACAAGTAGATTGGACTACTGAAATTGATAAAATTAATGATGATCGCAGAACTGAGAATGGTCGACATAAATAAACATTCACAAGCTATGATCTTCATTTAAGAGAAGCGATATCTATACTATCGTCCCGATTGACTCCTCGAGAGACCGGGACAGTCATTAGCTTTAGCAAACACGACATCCGAATTACATTGGACATCCTAACGATGAAGAAGAGACTCGTGTTGTCGTGTAATCTACAAGAGTACCTGACGAGTAAGAAACCTTGAAAACTCGAGGTCACTCCAAGAACGCGAACATCACAGAAAAGCTTATAAATTCTGCAAAAAGATGCATGCAGATAGGTACACACACCTTTAGTACACCTTTAGTAGTAGGAGCACATGGCGGAAACAGTAGCCCACATACCATAAATGCTTGAAATAGTCGTACTTCTTACGATAAAATTGGAGATACAGTATTTACTAAAAAAAAAGTGTCAAGTACAAAACGCCTACAAAATAGTAGTTTTTGATTTTGACAAGACAAGTCGAGGCTGTGGGCGAGGCGGTCGTCGAAGTCTAGGCGTTTTTTTGCTTAGCGAATACCGATTGTCAAAGCCGTAGATTTTCGTTGCGCTAGTACTGTGTTAGTGAAGTTAGTGAATACGAAATTGACACTCGCCGCTGCCTCAGCGTCGAGCTGCAGCTGGAGGTCATGTTGCTTAGAGAATTGCACTGCAGGATTTTTAGCATGAGAGAGCTTGTATAAAAGGCTTGATACGTACGAGTGAAAGTCAGTTTGTTTTTAACTTATCTTTTGTTAACTTTCATACAATTCCCACTCTATTGGCCATTTTTAGGTCATTATTTCAGTATCTTACACCCACAATCACTGTACCTACTACCCACAACAAATCTGTTGTCAACGTAGATGTAATGAAAGTAGATCATCAGTCTTTTTCATGACCAAATCATCTTTACATTCTCCACCTATTTAGAAAGGAATTTACTGTCTCAGATTTTTTCTCAGAACTTGTAACGAACGTGGAACGTGGGGTTCTGAATTATCATTGTTCAGGTACCTAATGATCACAACATATCGTAATGGGTCAGTTGTAATATATGCAAGATATCTCAAATTCATATAAAAACTTATTTTCGTTTGCCCTAATATTGGACATCTTTGTGTCTATATAAAGTCAGTGCGAATGCTCACTATAACGGTTCTTGAAATTTGTCTTGATGATTTAGATGGTATGTGTATGTAGTAGAGTAGTGACTAGAGTGTATGTAGTAAGAGGATGTAGTGTAGTACAGGACCTCAATCATAGACTAAGAATATACCTACTAGCCTATCGATGACCTGACAACGTGACTAATTTTGATTTTTCAATGTGAACGTTAGCTAGTAGTTTAATATTCAAAATACTATGGAGCTAATTCCAAGCGTGCCTGACTGTTTTCGACTTGTCAATCACAATCGGTCACATTAACAATAGATTCCGTTTCCTTTTTTTATGGAAGAGGGAAGAAACAAAAACTGCCGGAAGAAACTTCTGTCATGTCGTGTCGTGTGTCTTCTCTCGAGTCCTCTCTTGAAATTGTCGCGGAATGGGGTAAAATTAACACTGTCCAGCTTAACCCCCAGAAAACTCAAGTTTACATGTTTACCACAAAAAATACCATTTCTTGTGAAAAGCTCGACAGCACTGCCCTTAATGCCTCGCCTAGTGGAATACTGGTTCTTGAAAATTTTAGCGATTGCCAATTAAGCGATCATCTGGAAGGCAAAGGCAGGATTCGAAGAAGCTGGGCGTCTTAAATAGAGCACAACAATACTTCAAGGTCCACGTTCTAGCGCGCTCTCTCCGCATGCAACGCAGAGCTGTTCGAATTGTTGGAGATCCAGTGCTCTGTCTGCGCCTCATTGTGTATCTTCTACCGCTTTAATCATGGGGAGTGTTCCGAAGAGCTGTTTAATCTGATTCCATCGCCGAATTCCACCGTCGCATGACACGCCATTAATTAGGATATAATCCTCACCATCTGGGTGTAGGGCGTTCCTCCTCAGTGCGGTTTTCTTTCAGCTTCGGTGCAGTACCTTCAAAAATAGCTTCCTTAAGCAAGCAACGTTTTGAGATTCCTTTGGCGATGAAGAATGTGGGCGGCGATAACTACATAAGACGGTTGTCCCGCAAGTTCGTTTACCTCTTCTTACATTAAACAAAAGAGCGAGATATCCTCGATGTGTGACTTTCACAACGTGTCTAATTTGCTATTTTGTTAATACCTTCTAAGTGTAGTTTTAAATGTTTCTAATCAGGCGAAAAAATCGAAAAACTTTCTGGTACCTGCCTGATAGCCCCAGCCACTGACTGCACACCATTTACCCGTCGTGTCTTCTGGGTCTGGCAGGCAGATGGGTCGCACGTGCGAGTTGAATTGTACCCCTGAACCAGAGCGTGCAACGACTATCAGTGCGATGTCATTACTGTGCGGTCCGTCTGGAAAAGATCAAGAATCTTATTTTCAATACAGTTGTTAATCAAATGGAATCTTTTGTTGGCATCTTTCTTTTACGAGATGGATCATTATTTTTTTTTATAAGACAATTTACACAGTTTAGTAGCAACATTGGGGTTGATTGTACAACTAGACTCCCGATCGCCTATTAAAAGGTCGTCAAAAAATGTCTGAGCGGCGTTGTATAGATTAACTTATACAGATAACAAAGTGTATTGTATTCGCTCATTAGAAGTAGTCACACTAATCACTTGCGAGGCAGACGCGAACACTAGGCAGGAATATTTACTCTTAATAAGTTTGTATATGCTGTTATTTTGACAGTTTTTCACTGAATACTGACATTGCGTGGCGTTGTAATCAAAGCGCGGTTGAAACACAACTGAATGAAAACTCTGCCTGAGCGTAGGCAGAAATATACTTCAGACGATTTTTGAGCGTGATTGTGAGTCTAGCTGTTTATTGTACTTAGCAAGGTGTATTCATACATAGAACAAAATCGGATAGATACGAGGAGAAACGAATAAGTCCGTACGTTTTATCATAATTATTTTATAGCAAAAAAGCGCGTACACCTTGACGTGATTCCTCTGGTGTTGCAAGAGAATATGGGCGGCGGTGATCACTTAACTCCAGGTGACCCGTACGCTCGTTTGTCCTCCTATTCCATAAAAAAAACCTACCGATTTAGTTAATAACACCTATGTATAGATACAAAATAAATTTGTAAACAGATAAATGAACGATGCGGGACTCGAACCCGCGACCTCTCGGGTTCCGTCCGAGCGCTCTTACTAACTGCCAACCGTTCGAGGGACGCATGGATCGTAAAATTTAGTATGTGGTAGTACCAGTGGGACGCTCATTTGTACAGGATGCCGGCTAGATTATGGATACCACAACGGCGCCCATTTCCGCCGTTTAGCAGTAATATGTGTGCATTATTGTGTTTCGCTCTGAAGGGGGCTGTAGCTAGTGGAATTACTGGGCAAATGAGACTTAACATTATATGTCTCAAGGTGACGAGCGCAATAATTGTAGTGCCGCTCAGAATTTTTGGGTTTTTCAAGAATCCATTGCATTGTAAAGGGTAGGACGTATCATATACCATCAGCTCAACGTCCTGCTCGTTTCATCCCTTATTTTCATAAAAAAAAGTTTTGCTTACAAATTTAATTTGTATAGTAATTAATCTTAGAAGTGATTTAACTCATTTTAAAAATTGTCCATAACATGTTTTCGTTTTAAAATGACGTGATGAAACTAGGTAGTTACATAGGTATGTACTCACTTTTTCTAAACTCCGGATGTAGAACCACCTTCTCCACCAGGAATCTGTTCTCGTGCTTGTCCTGAATCTTCAACCGATGCTCACCGACTATTATTCTGATGTGATCCAATTGTAGGGGCTTCTATATAAATAAGTTAATAAAATTATTATTGGAATTTATATTCATTTTCGTATTTGATTTCTTGTGCCCGTTGGGTGCTACCAAGCTTAAGTAATTTATACGTCTAGATAGTCTCTTGCTGCTAGACAACCGATGCAAACAGGCCAGGTTTACTACTTTAGTGTGCGTCACAAGCTACGTATAACACTCGCGATTTGTGTTAGTGTGGGGGTACCACAAGGGTCTATTCTTGGACCCTTCCTCTTCCTAATTTATATAAATGATGTACATTTGTGTGGGAAAGGTTACTATAGCATAAACGATTTTCTTAATGATACCACAGACTGAGAATGAAGCGAAGAAGCCTGGGGGCTCTTTAATTATAAATGTTTATTTTACGATATTTGAATTGTAATTCTTATTTTTATAAAAAAAAGCCCGCTGAGTTTCATTCGCCCGTTCTTCTCAGATCTGATGCAGTCTATATTGAATGAGTGGTTGTTTTTGACGATCAATATGTGATTTTGAATCCTATTTTGAATAAAAATATTTGAATTTGAATTTGTGCGTGCATTGCTAAAAATAGGGGTTTACTGGCAACATCGTCTTCTCTTGTAAGCCTAAATAATATTATGGAGTTTTAACTTGTAATGCTATTGTTGTGATAAGGCGTGACGTCTGGGGAAGTAATTCGTTATATAATTGAGCTATACTTAAAATGATCTGTTATTATTGATTCCTCTTAATATTGGGAAAAATTATATGCATATAAAGCAAAATAATACTGGTTACAACTACTCGAGAGCTGAAGAAACCCATTAAGATTTGTGAATTGTAATATTATCCTTAGATAAGTTATACGTCTAGATAGATTCTCTTGCTAGGCAACCGATGAAAACAGGCCATGCTTATTACTTTAGTCTGCGTGACAAGCTACGTCTAACATTCGCGATTTGTATGTCACTTTGTGTTAGTGTGTGTACATTGCTCAAAGTAGAGGTTAACAATCGACCTCAATAAAAAGTATAAATGATCTAGGGCATCATCCGGACGTTTCCATAACTTTGTAATTATTAGGGTTCCGCAGCCAAATGGCAAAAAACGGAACCCTTATAGATTCGTCATGTCTGTCAGTATTTCACAGCCACTTTTTTCCAAAACTATAAGAACTATACTGTTCAAACTTTGTAAGTAGATGTATTCTGCGAACCGCATTAACATTTTCACACAAAAATAGAAAAAAAAACAATAAATTTTCGGGGTTCACCATACTTAGAACTGATACTCAATTTTTTTTTTCATCAAACCCATAGGTACGTGTTGGGTCTATGGATAGGTCTTCAAAAATGATATTGAGGTTTCTAATATAATTTTTTTTTAAACTGAATATCATAAAGTTTGCGCGAGAGACACTTCCAAGTGGTAAAATGTGTAACTTCTAAATAATAAGAGAATGATAAAACTAAAATAAATATATGATGTATACTTATAAGTAATTTTTTGTAATACGTATAAATGATGAGAGCTCATTTGCACTGTATGATTTTGAGCAAAGATTTTTTGCCTTTTCCATTTAAATAATTTAATACCATTTTCCTTTCTGCATAACTGTTATATTTTGTTTCTTGCCGCTACGGAACCCTTCATGGGGGTGCTTTTTTTTGTTTTCCTATATCAAAGAGTTATCTCTTCAGACGTGCGTACATTATTACACACCAAACAATATTTAACCGACTTCAAAAAAAGAGGAAGTTCTCAATTCGTCGGTATGTCTGGTGCTTCCCTTGTGGTCCCATTGTAATGTGGTCCAGATTTGACAGTTGCACCCATGAGAAAACCATAAAAGTCTTAAATTTGACTCATTATCGCGCCAAACGATTAATTAGATTGTATAAAAATACGCAATTATTTTTATACTTTGCATGCATATTATATCTATTGTTTTGAAATAGTGTTTTTAAAGTCGGTTATTTTTTTCGTTAAAATTTTTTTTTCTTCAACCATACATCCCTTGCAATATCCTTGCGAAGGTTAGGACCCGCTTTACAAATACCGTTAATAGCCTCTTTCAGATGCTACTTACCTTATCGAAGCAATGAGCTGCCGACAGCACCAATCTCTCTTGTATAACAGCGCCGCCGCAGTGGTGGTCGAAGGTCAACTTGTCTGGATCCAACATCTGTATCTCTACCTGAAAATGATACATCAAATGTATAAGTCTTGGGACAAGTGCGGTTTGATCGATCGAGTCGTATTACTGCCGATACATAATAATCATAGTAAACAATTTTATCTCTGTATCTCATTCATCTTCGTATGAAAAATATTGTTTTGGTTTTCATCGCGATGGAACCCGGTACGGTATTGGGCTCACGTCGCGATGGCGTTCAGTATATTATTGGGGTTTCCATTGCTATGGTGTCCTCTAGATTATTAAGGATTCATAGCGAAGGGATTCCATCACCATATTATTGGCGCTTTCATCACGATGTCATCCACTATATTATTTATATATCCATCGCGAATATCCTCCTATATTATTTACGGTTCTATGGCTATAGTGTCCACTATATTATTAAGGATTCATAGCGTAGGGATTCCATCGCCATGGCATCGACTATATTATTGGCGCGTTCATCACGCAGTCGTCCACTACATTATAAAGATTGATTATTTTTAAAGTAATAACCCTCACTTCTGGGATTAATTAAATCGAATTTGTAACCAAAATTTATGAACGATGCGGTACTCGAACCCGCGATCTCTCGGGTTCCGTCCGAGCGCTCTTCCACTGAGTTAAACGTTCAATTGACGTATCGTTCAAAAATCCTGGTGTGTCTTGTTCTGGCTCCGGTTGTGGCTCCATCTACAGGATCTACTTTACAGTTGATAACCTGCTCAACCCCAAAACGTGGATAAATTCAATTTCAAATATTTTTATTCCAAATATGAATTTTAAAAAAACTACCATCCATTCGAAAAAGTATGCTTCAGATCTGAGAATAACGGCCGCAAGAAACTCAGCGCTCTCCTTGAAATTTATCCCTACGTCTGGGCGGAGCGCTAGGGTTGGTACATACTAACGGCCGTTCCCAATATACTATCTACAGATAGAGATAAATTACTACCTTCTAATGTCAGTAATTAGCTATCAATAATCTGAAGCTGTCCCAATATACCCGATAAGTCATTATTTCGTCGTCTCATTGACAGACAGCTTGCACGGATAAGGTGAGTTACCGTCGGTAAGTTTATTGGGACAGAAAAGTCAACGATAGTTACGATTAAGAGTAAAGTAAGAGATATGAATATTGGGAACGGCCGTAAAAGACTAACCACACGAACGGCGCGGCGCGGCTAATTTAACTCGGACAGCGACCAGGTGGCGTAGGTCGTGGCACTCAATGGTTCTGTCTTCCCAAGATTGCTTACCGGTCGTGTAAATCATGTGTATGTGTGCGTGCGTGGGGCGCTCTAGTATGAAGTTAAAGTACTCTTCTGTTATTGTGCTAATGCCAAGCGTGGCTGGATGTTTACTTGCTGACTTGCCAATCAAAATCGGTTACAGTCACAGTAGATTTTTTTTAATGAAAATAATTCGCTTACCATTTCTATCTGTTATATTTTATACATCCGGACTGTGTTATATTTTATAATAAACTCCCAAATGATGTAAAAATATATCCAATTAAAAAAATTAAATGTATCATAAAAAATACATTAACATCTAAGGCATAACGTGAATGTTTATTGAATGATAAAGATAGTTGGGATTAATGTTTCTAAATGTATTGGAATATACTCTTGAATTTGAAAGCTATTGTGTATTGGATGTATTGGAATATACTCTTGAATTTGAAAGCTATTGTGTATTGGATGTATTGGAATATACTCTTGAATTTGAAAGCTATTGTGTATTGGATGTATTGGAATATACTCTTGAATTTGAAAGCTATTGTGTATTGGATGTATTGGAATATACTCTTGAATTTGAAAGCTATTGTGTATTGGATGTATTGGAATATACTCTTGAATTTGAAAGCTATTGTAACTTTTGTAGTTCATCATGACTTACACTAAATAACATACACAGTTTTACAGCGAATAAATATTTTTTTGAATATGAATTCGAATTTATCTTGCTGTTAGAGAAGGTATCTCTCTTGAATGCTTTGTTTCTCTGTACGCCAAAGTTTTTTTTTACAGTTTTACACAAATTAACTTGCCCCAAACTAGGCATAGCCTGTACTAATGGGTACAAGACAACGATATATTTAATACAATTACTTACTTAAACATACATAAATACACATAAATACCATAGCTCGGAAAAAAACATCCATATTCATTATATAAATGATTGCACCTATCGGGATTCGAACCCGGGACCTGTAGCTTAGTAGTCAGGGTCACTAACCATTCGGCTATATGAGTCGTCATTTCAAGTATATGGGTCAAACAATATATCTGCTTATAATGCTACTTTAGTCGTATTTAAAATACCAAAAACCCTCACACAATGTACTCTGACTTACATAACAATGTATTGTAATCTTCTTGTGATTCCTAAAAGACGTTTATTGAAATGTCACTCACAAGTGAAAGTTGGACGTTAAACATGGCCGACCTGTCAAACGTTTGGCGCACTTAATGATTAACATTAAAAAAGCGGCCAAGTGCGAGTTGGACTCGGGCACGAAGGGCTCAGTACCATTACCTATAAAAACGGCAAAAAAACTCCCTTTATTTAATTCTGTTTTTTATTTGTAATAGCGGCAACAGAAATAAATCGTCTGTAAAAATTCCAACTGTCTAACTATCACAGTTTAAGAGATGAGCAGAGCCTGGTGACAGACCGACAGACAGATGGATTGACAGCGGAGTCTTAGTACCGGTTTTTATCCTTTGGGTACGGCACCCTAAAAAGACATAGGTGCTCTAAGCTTGGTGGTCTACTTAGAATTGGAGTGTATCTTCTAGTGGGAGGCAGGAGCAAAGGATTGGTCAGGATGCCTGCTAGAATAATCTATAAGGGTACTACAACGGCGGAATACACCCCGTAATAAATGCGTTAGAAGACACTCAATCAAGCGACGACTCTATGCAACGCCAGGTGATCTAGCCGTTCAAACAGCACAGGATGCCCGAACTTGCGTCTTCTGGGGGTGAAATTGGACAAGGATCATTTTACTACATTCCGCGACCTTCTCAAAAGAGCACTCGTTAGAAAACACAAATTTATTCCGGAACTGTTCGAAGATTTCCCGAGCTTTTTTATATAAGATGGGGCAAACGGGCAAGAGGCTCACGGGTTGCCCAGTAGCGAGGCAACCACCCATGGCGTTCGCAACAACAGGTGTCAAGAGATGCGGTCCCTAAGTCGTATTGGTTCGGGAAAACAGCAGCCGTTAACAACGCCACAAAGTGGCTGTGCGAGGCAAGAAATTTCTTGCAAATACGCGGCTGTGGATTGCCAGACGTCAACGTGATGCGGCCGGTATTTTGTCGTAATGTCCGGTGGTTTAATTCGGCCACCGGAATCAACCCGAACTGCTTTCCCGAGTTTTGAAGTAAAAACTGTTTATCCGCGATGAGGCTACAGATGAGCTAGACTTATAAACTTAAAATCTACTAGCGTGTAAACAAACAAAGCAGGCGAGAAAGAAGAACATCGCTAACGGAGATACAACAAGATAGAAAAGGAAAGCGAATCTATTGTGACTGTGTCTTGATTGACAAGTCGTAGACAGTCAGTCATGCTTGCCACTAGCTGCTTAGTATTTTCAATACTAAATCACTACCCACTGACAAATCAAAGTCAGTCATGCATAGTTGAACTATCAGGTCGTGCAACTCTCTGGTCATTCCGTCATGACTGAGGAGTCTGGTGCTGTGATACATTGCACCACTGACAACCGAACAGAACTAAGTCGAGGGTTGGCCTTGATCACCCGTCTACGATAAACACCTATTTTTGTATCGCGATTTTAATATTATTCTGTTCCATCCACAGATCATATATTTGGTAGGTCTGAGAAGCGATCGTCAACTATTTTTTATACCCCAAAAATTTTGTTTTAAATTAACGTTTGCTGGGTCAGCTAGTATTTTAACATAAGGTTCATTTCATCTGTTCTGATAATAATAATAACCTCGTGAAAGCTGAGATAGACAATTTGTAGACACGAGGTTTTGAGGCACGTTGATTCGACAATATTTGTCTCAATAGGCGTTTCCGTAAACGGTCTAGTAGGTCTGATAGCTTGAAAAGCTTTGGCCATTATCTCTATAGACTCTCTCTAAATAACTGAGTTAAGGTGTAGATACAGAAGCGTACTGTGTGCAAGTTCCTTTCTGTCGTTCTAACCACCGGCGTAATTGTCATGAACCTACGCCTGGTGGGACTCTATTTTTAGACGCTTTTTATTAGCTTCACCTGTATATATGTTTGTTTGTAACCGACTTATTTGGGTGCGATTTTCACCCACTTTAAGCGGCCAGATTTCAAACTTCATAGATTTATCGAGGACCGATAACAATACATTAATTTGATAAAATTATTCCATTTTTCAATTAACAAAAAAAAAAAGATTTTTGTTAATTTATATAAACTTCATATATCATAGATAAGGCAGGAATTGATGTTAATTATAAATTTCAAAATCAATTTTATATTTTTAGTTCGGTTTTCTATAAATACTTAGCGTGTTGTTTCGTTCATTTTTAACTACTATTTATTTTAACTACTATTTATCAAAGTAAAACTTCGTGTCGCACGTTGCGTGACGGTGGGGCGGCGCCTATAGTTCGCACATTACCATTCCAATTTTCCAAGTATAAAATTAAGATTGATAAAGCGATTTTTATACCTGGATTTTTATATATGGAATATTATTTCAAACATTTTAGTTAACTGTCTATAATGTGAAAAGAAGTTTCACTTTTGCCGTGGTTTCATAAAACCACACAATCCTCTTTATATTTATATTCATAATATTTTAAAAACAAAAGATTTTACCCCAAAGTAACCATACCTAATATCATAGCATTTTACATGATAAACTTAAATTAATAGGTATTTATTTAAATCCATGACTCGTAACCAACTTCTATATTCATCATATAAATGTTTGCACCGGAATTCGAACCCGGGACCGCTAGCTCAGTGATTGACTGAATTATTTGTATTGCGAACATATGGTCAAGTCCAAAAGATATAAGTTCCATATAAGTATTCATGTTAGGGGGGTCATGTTAACACCAGGAACAGATATAAACTTATAATAAGTGTGTCGGTCTTCGACACTGAGGTAGTTATCGACGGTATTTTTTTTTCTATTAAAATAATAAGCAGGATTTATACTTTTATACTGACAATACCACATTACGTCCAAACAACATTAATATTGGTATTTTGACAACAGTGTCAATCAATTTTGAAATGCTGTATACAAATGACGGGGTTTTAGAAACCACCGACTTCTCGAAAAATTGTAAATTACTAAGGGAATAGTTAGTCTAGTTCTTTGTTTGTTTTACATATTATGCTTTCCTTGGTATAGAGCTTTTATGTTTTATATTGAAAAGATTCGGTCTGAAGGGCGCCGTAGCTAGTGGAATCACTGGGCAAATGAGACTTAACATCTTATGTCTCGAGGTGACGAGCGCAATTGTAGTACCGCTCAGAATTTTTGTGGTTTTGAAGAATCCTGAGTGGCACTACATTGTAATGGGTAGGGCGTATCAATTACCATAAGCTGAACGTCCTGCTCGTCTCATCCCTTATTTTCATAAAAAAAGAACAAATTTTTGTTGCTGATTTCATATCTTTCTTTTTAATAAGACAAATCGATTTATCATTGAAATCTGTATTTTTTTTTCAGTAATGACAACTGGATGTTCATGACTAGCACTTTATTTTTCTGTTTATAATTTCTTAATCTATTATCACATGCCAATGTCCACTGCTGGGCTATCGAAAAGAGTTTTTGCCATAATTGTCATGCTTGGCATACGGGTTGGTGAACGTATGTCGTCTTATGATTTATTTTGAACAAAGCAACGTGCAAAGTACAAAATATCAATTCTTCCATTGGGTGTTCATTACTGATGTGTGTCGATTACGGGTGGTCCATTTCTGAAGTTGTGGTGTCGAATACTGACACAATGTTTTAAACAATTATTTTTTTTATCTTTTGATAGGTAACATTGACACAAATAAAAGCAATATAACTTTTATTGATTATATATCTGTTAATATTCAACATTTCATCATTAAAAATCACACAATGTTTTTTATGTGTTGCATACTTGGTCAAACTAAGCAACCCCCTTAAAGCGTCGATAACTGCCACAATTACGGTACTAGGCATACGGCCGTTCCCAATATACTATCTACAGATTGAAATAGATTACTACATTCTACTGTCAGTAATTAGCTGTCAATAATCTTAAGCTGTTCCAATATACCCGATAAGTCATTCTTATCGCCTTATATTCGGACGCGTGAATTGCAATTTCCATGCAAACTTCTATCGCTGGTAAGCTATACATCGTACCATTGACAGACAGCGTGTACGGATAAGGTGAGTTACCTATGATAAGTTTATTGGGACAGAAAAGTCAACGATAGCTACGATTTTTATCTCAAGTAAGAGATAGACTGATTAAAGGTAAGAGTATGTTATAAAAGGTAAATAAATATGAAAATACTCTGAATTAAATTAAAACAACAATTTTGATTTTCCTTTGATGTGTTCCATCGTTCAGAAATCGAACTAATTAGAATTTTTATATCTTTCTAACTTTGTCAGGAGGTAAAAAGTAAACTGAATTTTGGCTAACTATAGTTGGTAGATTAACTACAGTTGTTAATTATCTATCAGATTATTTATGTAGATTGATAAATATTAAGTTTATTATTGTGCCGAAAAATCTGTAACAATTGGGGAAATGACAATAATTTGTAAATATTGTAAGGCGTTAAAATACAGTGATGAATCTAGTAGATAATATTGTGCTGGAGGCAAATAAAATTGCCACCATTTGCCCCAACAACAAGATCCTTTACGCTCTTTAGTGTCTGGGTTTGGAAATGATTCTAATTCTATTCTCGGTTTGACAGCAGAAACAATTTCATTACAACAACAGGGTGCCATATTTTACGAAATAATTCTTGATGTTATGATATACTATTGACAAATTCATTAGAGACATTATTTTATGTATTATATATATACCTACAGAACAAAGTCTGTCGGGTCAGCTAGTCTATCTATCTATCTATATATATAAAAATGGATTGCTGTTCGTTAGACTCGCTAAAATTCGAGAACAGCTGGACCGATTTGGCTAATTTTAGTCCTGAATTACTTGTGGAAGTCCAGAGAAGGTTTAAAAGGTGAATAAATATGAAAATCCTCAGAAGTAAATAAAAAAAAAATTCGATTTTTATTTGATATGTCCTTCAGAAATCAAATTAAAATAATAGTTTAAAACTAATTAGAATTTTTAAATCTTTTCTAACTTTCTCAGGAAGTAAAAAAATAAACTTAATTTTAGGTAACTAGGTAGATTAACTACAGTTGTCAACTATATATCAGATTATTTTTATGTAGATTGATAAATCTTAAGTTTTGTCCAATAATAAAATTTCTGAACCTAACCGCACCAACAAAACAAAACAAAAAGTTTATTAAAGCCTTCAATTGATTAACAGACTGTATCATAACTGTGTGTCAATACCAAATTGAAACCTTAAAAATAGCGAGTAATTCAGGAAAACTCTGTTTTGTAAGTAAGAAATATCGAGTGTAATTAATCGAAAACAATAAGAAAATTTCATTCGTACCGAGCATTTTTTCATTTGTTTTTTATAAAAAAGGATTCCTTTTGTTTGTTTTAAGTTTCAAAAAGTTTAAGTATTTTATTAATCGATTGAGGCTTTATAAAGTCTGCTGGGTCAGCTAGTATTGAATAATATTTGAATTTGAAACAAGGAACGATAGTTGAAGGGTATGATAATTCAGAAATACGTTTGTGTTTCATTTTTAACTAGTCAAATAAGATTACACATTCCCGATGGACTAAATTGTTCCCGAAAAATTTTTTTTTTTCAATTGAGACAACAGCATCGGTTCCGCAAGTGTTTAATTTAATCATTTTTGTACAAAGTACTGTAGATAAAGATTAAACGCTAAAAAAGTATTGCAAAGAGATAATTGTTTAAGCCCGGGACTCTCTAAATCCGGCCCTGGAGTCACCTAGGCGAATAGTGACGGGCTTTTTTGAACGAAACCTGGAATTTTATTTCAATTATTAGAAAAGTATAACAGAACATGTGGCACGTCACACATTGTTCGAGATGGCTCGAGTACGCCCATTTGGGCGTTGTAAGAGTTGCCGCACTTTGCGACTGCGCCTGCGGTATATAGCGTTGGAGCGTAATCTAAGGCTAGCCTTTATTTTCAGCAAGTCACGCACACATAAACAAAGTAACTTATCGCGAGTGTAAGACGTAGCTGTCACCCCAATGAAATTATAATATTAAAATAGGTGTCACGCACACCAAACTAATAAACGTGGCCTGTTGTCATGCGTTGCCTAACAGCTAGATACTCTACCTAGATCTTTAAATTATGTAAGACGCTACCAATTAATAATTAACGGCCGTTTTCAATAACGTATCTCTAGTTACGGATAAATTGCTGTCACCTTTTAATAACAAGATCTTATCTATCCATAGTTATGTCCAATACAGGTTAGATGTTAGACGATAGGTTATTGAAATGTAAGTAAGCGTAAAAGGATGGATTTGTCTACCTCTAGTAAGTTAAACTAAAGATAATAAGCTTATTGAAAACGGCCGTTAGTCATTGTTTACATTACTTTAAAAAGATTTTTTTTTTGTTTTTCTCATCCAATATTAGGACAGGCAAAGGGTTTACGTCCATACAGCCATTTCTTCGGCGTTATTTTTAACAGAGTCAATCTATCAGAGTGACAGAAAATCGCTGATGACCAAAGTACTAAACGATTATAAAGAGATTTTATTCTCTGCTACTAATAAATTAAATAACGATATATTTGGAAGTTTTATCTTTAGTTAAATAAAATAATTAAAAATGATAGTTAAAAAACAACATACCTGCCATGGGAAAGCGCCATAAGGCGCTTCGGAACCTCCAACAATTTTCCCTCTCCTCAAAGTAAAATCTACCGTTCTTGTACCGCACTGAAACCTTCCCTTACCCGGCTTCGAAATAGCATTATTATTATTGAAATAACTAGACGAAAAACTATACGATTTAGAAGGCCGCGTGCGATTGTAAAACTCCAAATGATTTATAAATACGTCTGAGCCGCACAAACTGATCGTTGTGAAAAATAACATTAACAGCTTCATAATTCACGACGTTTCTGCGCGGGAACCGAATGAAGAATGGCTCATCTTCGGTTATTTTTTTTAAATGTATCGCCGCGTTACATACACATGTCAATGTGGGTCATGCGACAGATCTGAAGATGAGTCTAGCATTAATACTTTCTCTTTGAAGCCGAATTTTATTGTAATTGTTAACATTTCATTTACCAATGGGAAGCTCCTCTGCACAGGGTGCCGGCTAGATTACGGGTACCACAACGGCGCCTATTTCTGCCTTGAAGCAGTTATGTATAAGCAATATTATGTTTCGGTCTGAAGGGCGCCGTAGCTAGTGAAATAACTGGCTACTGAGTCCAGGTGACGAGCGCAATTGTAGTGCCATTCAGACTTTTTGAGTGAATGGGCAGCGCGTCTCAATTACCATCAACTAAACGTCCTGCTCGTCTCGTCACTTATTTTCATAAAACAAAAACATTTTATTAGATTGCGGGTTTGTTTCATATTCTCCATCAACGCCAGTAGAAACACAGGATACTTGGAGAATTTTTAGTAACCTTAGCACTATTCTGAGGTACCCATGTCGTCTCAAATTAAAATATTTTTATTTAGAACTAGTTGACCTGGCAGACTTCGTACTGCCTCAAGGGATAAATAAAAGACCTAGACTTTTGTATAAAATAAACTTTAAACAAACAAAAGCAATCTTTTTTTTTTAAAACAAATGATAAAATGCTCGGTATGAATGAAATTTATTATTATTTTTGTTTAACACATGGTGTTGTTTACTTACAAAACAGAGTTTTCCTAAGATACTGGCTATTTATAGGGTTTCAATTTGATATTGACACAGTTATGATATAGTGCGTTAATCATTTTAAAGCTTTCTGATAAACTCTATTTTTTATTTTGTTTTGTGGTGCGATTAGGATATGAAATTTTATTTTTTGACAAACCTTAAGATTTATCAATCTACATAATATAGTTTGTTGTCAAATGACAAATAAAAATGTTTGCGTTCAGAAATTTAATTTGTGACAAAACTTAATACTTATCAATCTACATAAAAATAATCTGATAGATAGTTAACAACTGTAGTTAGTCTACCAACTATAGCTAGCTAAAATTAATTTTTATTTACCTCCTGAGAAATTTAGAAAGATATAATTATTCTAATCGGCTATTCATTTTAAACTATTCTTTCAATTTGATTTCTGAACGACGGGGGCACACCAAAGGAAAAACAAAATTGTTGTTTTTATTTAATTCCGAGTATTTTCATATTTATACAAACCCTTTAAACCTTCTCTGGACTTCCACAAATAATTCAAGACCAAAATTAGCCAAATCCAACCGTTCTCGAGTTTTAGCGAGACTAACGTACAGCAATTGATTTTTATATATATAGATAACTTATTGAACGTCAATACCACCCATTCGTAAAAGTATGCCTCAGACGTGAGAAGAACGGGCGCAACAAACTCAGCGGGCTTCTTTACTTAATTTAGTTACAATATATTAAGTAGTACAATAAAATTTTAGAGGGCGTTCGCTCCATTACCAGTCTGTGGTATCATTAAGTAAATCTTTTATGTTATAGTAACCATTCCCACACAAACGTTAACAATTCTTTTGAATTTCGTAACACATTTGTTGAGTACATTTTCTGGGATCATGTTGTTAAAGCATGTACATATAAATAAAAGACATAGGTACTAACTCAACAACAATAGTACTATGATTGCTTTAAATTGAAACTATCATTACGGGGAAGTGTACCAAGAATACTGGCAACATTTCCGCGTTGAATAGCTAGGCTGATCCGTTGACCGAAATAGCTGCCAGAATTTCGGTTGCCACTTGCCAGTAGCCTTATCGAGGCGTACATACTGCGCGCGACTGGGCCTCACGGGCCAAGTGTGTCGACACCAAACAGCACAAGATAAGACTCACTGAGACCGACATATTTGCGACGCTTGCTGTCTTCGGCAATCGAAACAGCAGCCCCAGCACTAACTAACGGAACTTGAACATGAGAAGGAGCCAG
Organism: Leptidea sinapis; assembly: GCF_905404315.1. Classification (NCBI taxonomy): domain Eukaryota; kingdom Metazoa; phylum Arthropoda; class Insecta; order Lepidoptera; family Pieridae; genus Leptidea; species Leptidea sinapis. The sequence continues at coordinate 11,519,974 of NC_066271.1, read as the reverse complement.
AGTGTCGACGCAAGTCGTGTCCTACACCAGCGCCCTTCCCCGTGCCCAAGCCACCAGGGTCATTACGTTAGGACGCTTGATATAGGGGCGGTTAATACCATGTGGCTTTAGAGCCACACCTGGTTTATTAAGAGCGGCAAATGCCCTGCGGATAACTTCATTAATGCTGGCGTGACGACTGATACGGCCTGCCGATTTTACTGTCAACACATCCTAACTACTCAAGGTAGCAAGACTGAAGACTCTGATGTCACACACCGTCATGTACCCCTTGTATGTACAACAGTACAACATCCTGTATGCACGCGGGCCGTCACTCGGGGCTGTTTATGCGCTCCGAACGCGCTCAATAGATATGGCGAACGAACGAATGCTTACCTAGTTCCTCGCCTAATTAATAAATTACCCACTGATGTACAGAACTGTATAAATCCTCGTAATATTAAGAAAAAACGCAAATCACACTTTTTAAGTCACTTAAAATAAATATATTTACACAATTTATCTAACTGGCACTAAAGTTCTGTAGTTAATGTACCTAGATTTAACTCTTTGTTAGCATATATTACAAACCCGTGTGGTTTTCTGTTGCTAGCTTTAAGTATTTATTTTGTAAACTTTAATGTAAATAAATAAATAAATTAAAAAAAAATTAGCTATAAACGAAAGCGATAGCTTTATTAATTTAGGTTAAAGAGATGACAGTCATGAATGTTAATTAAAAGTCATACTATTGAGCGTTGAGCTTGATGAGAGCCGCGAAAAACGTCACGAAGCTATATCAGTTCGCAAATAGGCTTTGACATGGGGAGAAGTAATGATAAGAAACTCCCCAGCCCAACTTTCAAATCATATTAACTGTATTGGTTAGTGTTATTAGTAGAATAATTACAATTTTACTAATTTTACTTACAGACAAGACTAATGCATTAATTAATAATCTTTTTTATAATAATAACTTTTATTTAATCTGATATACTATATCAAGCCTTTTTTGTCAAAATAGCTTTATTATTTCTTGAATTTGTGTTCAGAAAGTTCTAATATGTCTGCAAGTAGAAGAACATCTCTAGTAGATAATATATAGTAAGATGGATATATATATTATATATATAGGAAAGATACAACAACCGATTTAGATTGACAATTCGTAAAGTTTTAAGTTTTCATAAATAAAAAGTGAAGAGATGTTGCGTTGTTTCACTATTGCGGAAATCCATAATTATACAAATGATTTAAGTTTTCTTTAGTGTTAATTCCGCCAATATTTGTTTTTAAAACAATTCGACACGTGTTTCGCCTCTACACAAGGCATCCTCAGGACGTTTTGTCTCGCCAAAATCTGACACGAGACTCAAGTCTTGAGTTTAAAAACAAATATTGGCGGAATTAACACTAAAGAAAACTTAAATCATTTGTATCACTATATGCATATTTGTAATTCAATGAAATACGAAATGTTCACATCATACGTGTACATACCTTTATTTACGGTGTGTGTGGATTGATGCATCTACTGTACTCAATAACTCTTGTTTTTTGATTTCCGTAGCCAAATGGCAAAAACGGAACCCTTATGGATTCGTCATGTCTGTTTGTCCGTCCGTCCGTCACAGCCACTTTAACGAAACTATAAGAACTATACTGTTGAAACTTGGTAAGTAGATGTATTCTGTGAACCGCATTAAGATTTTAACACAAAAGTAGAAAAAAAAATTTTGGGAGTTCCCCACTAAAAACTAAAACTCAAAATTTTCTTTTCATCAAACACATACGTCTATGTTTATCTATGGATAGGTCTTCAAATACGATATTCAGGTTTGCAAAATCATTCTTTTCTAAAATGAATAGTTTGTGCGAGATACACACTTCCAAAGTGGTAAAATGTGTCCCCCCCCCTGTAACTTCTAAAATAAGAGAATGATAAAACTAAAAAAAATATATGATGTACATTACCATGCAAACTTCCACCGAAAATTGGTTTGAACGAGATCTAGTAAGTAGTTTTTTTAATACGTCTAAAATCGCAAACCTACAAGAACTTTAATATTATGTTACTTGCTGATACAGAATCCTTCATAGGCGAGACCGACTCGCACTTGGCCGCTTTTTACATTTACTTTTTTGAATTACTCGTGTAAGTCATTACTTTTAAATATTTAACGTTTGAGTATTTTTGTTGTGTCACTCTAAATATTGTAATTGAAATGATTTGTAAAACCATGAAGCTGTTAATGTTGATTCAAAAGACTGGCAATGAGTTTCTTGGCACTTCTTCGCAATTAAACTCAACCTTTTGCGAGGTGGCGGTGAATGTAAAGAGAAAAGAAAACTTGACATTCATTAGTGTCAATATCCTTGACCTGGAGTTCCAGGTTGACCTGGAACTCGTCGTCCCGTCCCAAAGTGATAATAGACTTACAGTCGCGGGGCGTCTCTTTAGAAGACTCGAACCTCGGACTGGCTGTGTGCTTGGGAGTAACTAATTTTTAAAGTTTTGAGTGATTGCCAATTCCCGTCATCTTATTTTTATTTTATTTTTTATTTATTTATTTATAAGTATACAGTTTCTTCTTAAAATAATACAAACTCCTGTAAAACTGTTTACACAGTTTGTCTACAGGATCGAGCGTGTCTAATAAAATAAATCTTAAAGCCTATATTACAAAAGTTACTGCAACAATAAATATTGATTCAATAGTTTTTTAACTTTATTTATGTTTGGTTCCCGTCGGATGTCGTCTGGCAAACTATTAAGCAGATATGGTATTCTTTTCTTTAGAGTTCTATCGCCAAAGTAATTGTTTACTCTTGGTACTTCAAGTTTGCCTGATGTCATCGAACGGGTGCCATGATTATGACTAATTAAGGATGGGCTATGATGAGGGCTAAAAGGTATTTGTGCTTTTTACTTATTTGGAGTATAAATTAGTAAGTAAGCTTACACTTAAAAAATATTTATGTGAAATTACACTTATAAACGTCAATGTTGTAAATTTTAGTATTCAAATCCAAATTACGTTGTCCATGTAGGTCAAGGATATTGACACTAATGAATGTCAAGTTTTCTTTTCTCTTTACATTCAACCGCCACCTCGCAAAAGGTTGAGTTTAATTGCGAAGAAGTGCCAAGAAACTCATTGCCAGTCTTTTGAATCAACATTAACAGCATCTTGGTTTTACAAATCATTTCAATTACAATATTTAGAGTGACACAACAAAAATACTCAAACGTTAAATATTTAAAAGTAATGACTTACACGAGTAATTCAAAAAAGTAAATGTAAAAAGCGGCCAAGTGCGAGTCGGTCTCGCCTATGAAGGATTCTGTATCAGCAAGTAACATAATATTAAAGTTCTTGTAGGTTTGCGATTTTAGACGTATTAAAAAAACTACTTACTAGATCTCGTTCAAACCAATTTTCGGTGGAAGTTTGCATGGTAATGTACATCATATATTTTTTTTAGTTTTATCATTCTCTTATTTTAGAAGTTACAGGGGGGGACACACATTTTACCACTTTGGAAGTGTGTATCTCGCACAAACTATTCATTTTAGAAAATAATGATTTTGCAAACCTGAATATCGTATTTGAAGACCTATCCATAGATAAACATAGACGTATGTGTTTGATGAAAAGAAAATTTTGAGTTTTAGTTTTAAGTATGGGGAACTCCCAAAATTTTTTTTTCTACTTTTGTGTTAAAATCTTAATGCGGCTCACAGAATACATCTACTTACCAAGTTTCAACAGTATAGTTCTTATAGTTTCGTAAAAAAGTGGCTGTGACGGACGGACGGACAAACAGACATGACGAATCCATAAGGGTTCCGTTTTTGCCATTTGGCTACGGAAATCAAAAAACAAGAGTTATTGAGTACAGTATATGCATCAATCCACACACACCGTAAAAAAAAATTATATACAAGTATGTTGTGAGCATTTTGTATTTAATTGAACTACAAATATGCATATACTGAAACAACGCAATATCTGTTTACTTTTTTTTTTATGAAAAGTTCAAACTTTACGAATTGTCAATCTAAATCGGTTGTTGTATCTTCCAATATATCGGACAACATGTATTTTTCATCCCCCTAAATGTTTAGGGTGGTCCACGCCAATTTTTTTTACATATTTTTTTTAATTTATTTGATTATGATTCAGCATTAAAAATACATACAACTTCAAATTTTCACCCATCTACGATCAACAGTTACTTTTGTATCGCGATTTTAATATCGGCAATACAACGTTTGCTGGGTCAGCTAGTATAACATATATATTCATGTTACTGTATACTAGAGATGTTCTTCAACTTGCAGACATATTAGAACTTTCTGAACACAAATTCATGAAATAATAAAGCTATTTTGACAAAGAAAGCTTGATATAGTATATCAGATTATATAAAAGTTATTATTATAAAAAAGATTATTAATTAATGCATTAGTCTTGTCTGGTTCTGCGCAGGCCACCTAAAATTGTAATTATTGTACTAATAACACTAACCAATACAGTTAATATGATTTGAAAGTTGGGCTGGGGAGTTTCTTATCACTACTTCTCCCCATGTCAAAGCCTATTTACGAATAGCTTCATGACGTTTTTCGCGGCTCTCATCAACCTCAACGCTCAATAAGTATGACTTTTAATTGACTTTCATGACTGTCATCTCTTTAACCTAAATTAATAAAGTTATCGCTTTCGTTTATAGCTACATTTTTTTTATTTATTTATTTACATTAAAGTTTACAAAATAAAATACTTAAAGCTAGCAACAGAAAACCACACGGGTTTGTAATATATGCTAACAAAGAGTTAAATCTAGGTACATTAACTACAGAACTTTAGTGCCAGTTAGATAAATTGTGTAAATATATTTATTTTAAGTGACTTATAAAGTGTGATTTGAGTTTTTTCTTAATATTACGAGGATTTATACAGTTCTGTACATCAGTGGGTAATTCATTAATTAGGCGAGGAACTAGGTAAGCATTCGTTCGTTCGCCATATCTATTGAGCGCGCTCGGAGCGCATAAACAGCCCCGAGTGACGGCCCGCGTGCATACAGGCTGTTGTACTGTTGTACATAACAAGGGGTACATGACGGTGTGTGACTTCAAAGTCTTCAGTCTTGCGACCTTCAGGCGACCTTGAGTAGTTAGGATGTGTTGACAGTAAAATCGGCAGGCCGTATCAGTCGTCACGCCAGCATTAATGAAGTTATCCGCAGGGCATTTGCCGCTCTTAATAAACCAGGTGTGGCTCTAAAGCCACATGGTATTAACCGCCCCTATATCAAGCGTCCTAACGTAATGACCCTGGTGGCTTGGGCACGGGGAAGGGCGCTGGTGTAGGACACGACTTGCGTCGACACTCTGGCTCCTTCTCATGTTCAAGTTCCGTTAGTTAGTGCTGGGGCTGCTGTTTCGATTGCCGAAGACAGCAAGCGTCGCAAATATGTCAGTCTCAGTGAGTCTTATCTTGTGCTGTTTGGTGTCGACACACTTGGCCCGTGAGGCCCAGTCGCGCGCAGTATGTACGCCTCGATAAGGCTACTGGCAAGTGGCAACCGAAATTCTGGCAGCTATTTCGGTCAACGGATCAGCCTAGCTATTCAACGCGGAAATGTTGCCAGTATTCTTGGTACACTTCCCCGTAATGATAGTTTCAATTTAAAGCAATCATAGTACTATTGTATAGTTTTGAGATTTGTTTTATTTGAATAAATTTCGATAGTTGACACTAACAAAAAATAATGGGTTGTTTGCTATTTTCCATTTATTAGAGAGTCAGTTCTAGTGCAAATTTAAGAAAATAGTAAGCAGATACTGATTTACCAGTGGGAGGCTCCTTTGCACAGGAAGCTGGCTAAATTATGGGTACCACAACGGCGCCTATTTCTGCCGTGAAGCAAGTAATGTGTAAACATTACTGTGTTTCGGTCTGAAGGGCGTCGTAGCTAGTGAAATTACTGTGCAAATGAGGCTTAACATCTTATGTCTCAAGGCGACGAGCGCAATTGTATTGCCGCTCAGAAATTTTGGGTTTTTCAAGAATCCTGAGCGGCATTGCATTGCAATGGGTAGGGCATATCAATTAGCATCCGCTGAACATCCTGCTCGTCTCGCCCCTTATTTCCATAAAAAAAATACTGATTTCTATAATGTCTAGCATTAACTAACACCGATTGTTTATTTTTTTTTAATTTTAACAACTTTATTTATAGTATGAGATTATTTTTAAATAAAATAAAATATTCATTGAATATTCATTATTCATGTATACAAGTATATATTTAAACTTTATAATAAATATCAAAATACATATGTGTATTAATATAATTAATTATTTTCTCTTTTGTTGCTTTTGTATTTGAGTAGAGTAGGTTCTTTACTCTTATTAGATATTTATTTATTTATTTAAAACATCACAAAATCCACAGAACCTAAATTAGGTTATAATAATACTATTTTGTAGAACTTACATTTAATAACGGATTTACAATATTTATAATAAATACATACATATTTACAATATTTACATATTTAAGGGTTTAATTTTATTTACTTCTCATCGAAATCAATTAAAATTAGGATCCGGTTCAGCCTTGCTATCCAACGCGGTAATGCTGCCAGTATTCTTGGTACGCTTCCACGTAATGATAGTTTTAATTTTATGTAGTCATAGTATTGTAAATATAGTTATAAGATTTGTTTTGTTTGAATAATAAATATAAGACCATTAAAATTATATACTTAAAAGTTTTACATAGTAAGATGCGAAGAGCGTATTTGATATATATAGATATATTTATTAGATAACCATATTGTGGAATCTTTATATTTTTATCTATTTATTTGTAGTTCCCAATATCGGACCATCCATCGAAAATAATGCCATCCGACGCAAAATAGGCGCATAATAGTCAAAACACATGGTCGGATTTGGTACGGTCTGGTGGGCGCCTCGCACCAACTGGTCCGCCGTCATACACGTTACGGTCCGGACGGTAATGTTGAGGAAAGTTAATGGTTCCAAAGTATAAAAATCACTACGGCAAAAGATTGAATGAATATGTGGTGCTAACATACAACGAGATAGCGTGGCTGAGGAGTGTTCCCAAACTAAATAAAAATGCAGTTAAATTTAAGATGAAAAATGCGCTGTTGAATTGCATTGAATAACTCTCACTGAATGTTGTTCAATGTTATTCAACAATGCTATATGTTAATTTAGTATATAGATTTGGTAAATGTTTTTCTTTTCTCTAATATTAATAATTCTAAGTCTGTGTAAGTCCTACTAGCTTAGTTAAAAGTAAGTAGTAGTTAAGTATGTACACATAATTAAATGTTTGTAAGCGCATAAACTTGCCAACAAACTGTTAAAGTTTGGCAAGCTATATCAATAAGTTAAGAGTGTACTTATTTAATTAAAAAAAAAAATGTGCTGTAGACAATAACTAGTATCGAACATGATCCGGTACCTGACGGTGTCCGATGGTTCGGTCGGACCAAATCCGACCACGTGTTTAGGCTATCATAGTTAGACTAGCGGAAAATAGATAAGATAAGATCTAACGATCTAATTATTTATAATGTGACTACGGAGTTTATAACCTTTAAATGAAAAAAAGTAAAAACTTCTTAGCTTCACAAATTTGTTAAAATTATTTTTGGGTTTTAAAGAAACACTTTAAGAAGTATATTTTATTGGAAATTATTTATCTCTTTTATATTTTATCAATAATTAAAACAATAACAGATCGCATTATTATTAAAAACTGATACTAAAGACTTATCTTAGTATATAAATCAAACGATATAGGTTTTTATTTGAGCGCGCATCTTCCCGATAGATTTCAATTAAGTCTTCTTAGTTTTATTCGTTAGACACTGACGAGACGAGTAGTTCTAAGCCGCACTCAAATAAAGTCTAATTGAGACATAATATTATGTAAGTAAATTATTTAAATTATAAGTCTCATTTGCGCATTAATGTCACTTGATACGGCGATACAATAATGCTCAAACATTACGGCAGAAATAGGCGCACCCATAATCTACCCGCCATCCTGTGCAAAGGAGGCTCCCACTGGTAAAAACATGGTCGAAAAGCATGTTGTTTCACCCAAGGCATATCACCTGTCGACGATAAGCAAGAGAAAGCGATAACATTTAATGAAAAACAGTGTGCAGAATTTACATACAACTTCTTCCAGGGAATACCTGTTTTGAGTAATCCTAACAATTTTGTGAATAGATGTTTATCATATAGAATCTCCATTTCATGCGCGAGGTTTCCATTGAAATGTTTTCTTTACTTTTACAATAATTTATGGGTACATTATGAATGGTCAAAGTTTGGGTTTGTACAAACTGTGTAGTTTGTCCCACTGGTAATATAATATCAAAAGCGATTTCTTCATTTAGTATAAAGTTATTAAAGCGTGTAAAAAGAAATACGCCTCTTGTACGTCAAACAATACATATTCTAAACATATACCCTGTGCATCAATTAATCAATGCCATAGACAGCGTTATCTATATGGCATTGCACACATAGATTTTCGCTGTAAATTATGACTATATTCATACACTGCGAATTCTTTCTCGTTAAGGCGAAGCGTTCTGTTATTAGATTGTTAGTTTATGTTTTACTATATCACTTTATTAGAATGTTATAAAACATGATCTTGTTAGTTCTGCTAAGTTTCACTGAATCAATTCGACTCTTGTTTCATGTGGTAATAATAAAACCTCTTTGATAGTTTATATTTTCATTAGTGACTTTTTTTTTATCTTACCTAATTAATACCTGTTTATTTTATAATACGTAATTGTGAAGATTTATTATTGGCCTGTAATGTTATTCATGTGATTATATATTTAGTAAACAGTGTTGTAAATCTTTCTCATAATAAAAAAAAAGATAGAAGTCACCAAGCCTTTATTCATACTCCATAGTAGCAGTAAAATTGTCTGTGACTATATTGTTCGTCCGGGGCAGTACTGCCACCACACATATTTCTGTAGTAGCAGAAGCAGTAACTGTAAGTCCTGTATTCATCCGGGGCAGTACTGCCACCACACATATTTCTGTAGTAGCAGTAGCACTAACTGTAAGTCCTGTGTTCATCCGGGGCAGTACTGCCACCACACATATTTCTGTAGTAGCAGTACAACTAACCGTATGTGCTGTTTTTATCCGGGGCAGTACGACCACCACGCCTATTTTTGTAGTAGCAGTGCATCTAACTCTAAGTGCAGTATTTGCCCAGGGAAGTACTGTAAGCGCATATTTTTCTATTGTATCAATAGAACGAACTGTATGCGGTATTTGCAAATAATCATCTGCAAATGTAGATCTACGTATTTTTTTTCCAAAATTCACATATTAACTGGCTTCAAAAAGGTTAGTAATTTTAGTATTTAATAGTCATTCCTTGATGAATCAAGATTTGCATCAATAAAACTAGAATTAAATAGATTTCCAGCAATGCTGTTATGCTTCCTCTAGTCTAGGCAGCTGTTAACATATAGGATAGATTGACCTTCGCACATATTCCATAAAAATAGTTGATAAATGGCAGGAAATCATTTTTAATTGATAAATATTTAAATGTTTTAATCATTACACGATAGTTACGTACTTGAAATGAATGCAAGGTGTTGCAATCAATACTTTATTAACCTGCCTCTACAAATGTTCCGGTTGCCGCGTGTACGGTGTTGACGAAAGCTTTTACTTGTTCTATGCGTTTAAGAGTTGTTTCACCAGCTAAACTTGTGGTCACGACTAGTATTTATATAACTGAGTAGAGTTACCTGATTTCTAGTTAGTTAAGTGTTGTAACAAGAAGTTTGAATATTTTTACTATATGAATTGGTCAGGAACAGTCCTTGAGACTTGATTCATGTGAGTGCTACACGCATTCTCCGGCAAGATTCATTTATCTATACGTATAAGATAATCGTAACACAGTTAAAACTTTAGGTCTAGAAGTAATACCAAATACAAAATAGTAGATTTTACAATGAGTGCACAAAACGAAACATTTTTATCCGAGACTATTAGCTGATAGTAATGTCGAGGATAAAATGGTTTTGTGGACGAGTTATAAACTCTGCTTTTTATTTCGATTGCGAGGAAATAAAACAGTGGTATAACATGGACATTTTTAACAATTTTAGCAAATGTGAAGAAATTAATAAACACACGAAAAAAAAAGACCTGTTTCCCGCCGCTTTTTTTTTAAATCTTACGACATTGATATTGGGCTTGGGCTCTATACAGCCTACTATAAAAATAATTTTTAGTTAAAATTTTAATATCTTTTATGTCTTAAAAAACACACGAAGCAAATATTATAAAACAACAAATTCTATCTCTGAACTTTTTATTGTGTTTGGCTGTATGTCTCATTTTCTTTGCCTTAATATAGATACATTTATGCACTTGTGCACAAAAATCAATTTTGTGCAGCCTATATCGTGCACAAATAAGCAATTTCAGAGCATGAGAAGTGAAAAAGTAATTTAAAGAAATAGTCTGTATGTCTGCACGTATGTATTCAGGCAAAACGCAACGAGATCGGGCCAACATGATAGACAAACATCACACTAGATGCATGCATAGTATTTTTGTTGCTTTATGGCATTTTTGAAGTGAAGTGAAGTTTATTAGGCGCATTGTTGTTTTGTTGTTGTATGTTTTCACTGTAAACTTAGAGTAAGAAGTATTAAAATATTATTTTTTCATGCCTACCCGGCAGATTGTTAGCACCTATGATAATATTTTTTTTTTTTATTTTTTTAATTAGATTCACCAGTGGTAATTACAATAATACATTTATAATTATTATTATTATGCTAATTTACAAGGGTCTTATTACTAAATGCATTACCTTTTAAGGTGAATACCGCATGCTAAATTATATTGTGTGAAATAGTTACATAAAATAAATATAAGTTATAAAACAACCATTCTATAATGTAATGAATTTAAGAAATTAACAAAATCTACTAAATAAGTCAAGATAAACGTATTAAACAAATCAAGAATACTTATTAATTATTTATTTACAATACATTTTTTTACATTTTTGCGAAACCTTGGCAATGAATAACTGAATGGGTCCAAGCATTTATAATCGTTTATAATTTTGCATAATCGCGACACAGGTGAATTGATCCCCAAAATAGTTCTGCGAGATGGTTTTTCAAATAAGTTCACACTATAATGTAACACCAATGTACCCACTCAATCTATGCAAATAAATGACTTGATTTGATTTGCACTGAGAATTATATTTTGTGGATATTTGGTTCGGCTAAAGTCGTCCCAAGTCGAGTAAGGGAGTGCGATCATACAGATGTGCTATTCACGTTATTTCTGAATCTACCCACATTAGCTCTAGATTTTTAATAAATTCAAACACTTGGATAATATTGACCTATTCTGCTCTGACATGCAATCTGCTAAAATAATTTTGGCTAATTGTAATTTAGGGCTAGATCCTAAATAGGATTGTATTGTATATAATCTAGTTTATAAGTTTAAAATCTCGCAAGTGTTATATATAGACTTAAGTGTGAAGCGTTGTAATTTTTTATTGATTTTCTACGTGTGTAGGCTCATAAATGGCTCTTTGTTTTTAACATTTACGTATAACTCTGTATTATGTCTGTCAGCCCCCCTAATATAAATAAATAAACATATAAATGATTATTTTCTTAAAACTTCTTAGTCTTGAACAAAACAATTCGCACGACTTGATAACTTCCTTCTCTGAAGTCGGTTACAAGCCACAGTTAAGTTCATGTACATGATGCAACACATATTCTAAGCATATACCCTGTGTATCAATTAATCAATGCGATAGACAGCGTTACTTGTATCCATACGTGCATTGTACGCATGGATTTTCACTGTAAATTCTGACTATATTAATACACTGCGAATTATTTCTCGTTAAGGCGAAGCATTATATAATCCGAAATTGTTGGTTTATTAAAATTTTTTATCAACATAAATAAAGATATATATATGATTTTAACTACTACTACTACACTTAACAAGTGTACTAATGTATGCAAAAGATTATTCTTCTTTGGCGTAATAAAACAAAAATCCTTAAAAAAGTTAATACTTGTGCTATTGAAAATATTAATATAATGCATAATTTAGTTAAATAACGTGTTATTAAATATTATTAAATTATTTTTACACAATTAGAGAGAAATTATTTCTTTTATATTAAGACATTTGAGCTACAACGGGCTTGGTAGCTGAAGTATGATACAAATGGTCTACTTGACCAGCTAACGTCAGGGTGTTGGTTTCGCGTGATGGTGTGCACGCGCATCGTGAAAATTCACTCTGCTAAATTTTCCCCAACACGCCAAAAGAGTTAAAACTTCAAAAAATCTGTTCAGAAATGTTGTGTAAATATAGAAGGCGTGCGAGTAGAATGTAGTCGGGGTGTAAGATGAAAGGCGGGAGAATGTCCCCTGCCGTCCGCTCTGCTCCCTTCTTAAGCCCTTAATGTAGTCTTGTACTTGACATATATCGTGCGTTTACTTATGACTACTTAAGGTACAAGCCTTAATTCCTTCCGTGATAATATTTAATATAACTAATCAGAGTCCTTCAAGTTCAGTAACAGAAAACTGTGTTTATATTTAGTTTTTTCTTTTGTTCTTATGTTCTTTCTTTTCATTTCTCTTATTTTGTTTTCCCTTGCTTCAATTATTTTGTTTTGTGTTCCCGTGATTTTCACACCACGTCAAGGTCCAAACTATGGACCTTACGAGAAAGCTCGTGGTCGCTCAGAAGGCAATAGAGAGGTCTATGCTCGCAGTTTCCCTACGAGATCGAATCAGAAATGAGGAGATCCGTAGAAGAACCAAACCAGATGCACGACCATGTGCAAGTGCTGGTAGGCCCCCCACAAGATGGACCGACGATCTGGTCAAAATCACTGAAATAACTTTGATGAGGGCAGGGATCTTTGGGGGAGGCCTTTGTCCAGCATTGGACGTCTTCCGGCTGAGATGGTGATGATGGCGGGAAATTTTAAAAAGAGTTTAACATAGGTATACTGAAGAAAGGTAAAATAACTTTCCAACCCTTTTTTAACAACTTATATTTTTTTTTTTTTCATATAAGCAAGTCCATATAGTATTGTCATTTAAGAATTTAATAGTGATTTAATTTCGTTGAATTAGTTTTCTTTATTAATATATAAATATATTTGTGTATTATTATTTTGTTTGAATTATCTCAATCAATATTTTCTTTTCAAATAATACAGGGTCACAGCACTAACGCATTCCTTAGCGGGGCATTCAACCACTTGCAATTTTAAAATCGTTAAATGCAAAAAAAATCCTTCTTATACAGGTAGACTGCAGTATTTCCACCTTAACTCACTTAAATCCCGTAGAACACTGCTCTACAGTATGTTTCACTTTAAATTTCTACATAATCTTAATGATTCTCCTTACCTTAACATCCAAACTAAACCTTGCTGTAACAAACAATACATAAACCAAGAGCTTGTAATAAATATAATGCTATTCTTTGTAATTATTCAGAATCTAATTTAAGTTACTAAGGTTAAGAACTGGTTACCGGTGCTCTCCAACAATGTTCTGATGAACTTTGCTAATTTTTGCCACGTTGCGTGGTAAAACTTTGTAAAAATAATACTACAAGAAATACGAAAGACACTGGGATCACATATCAAGAGTAAGTTTTTTGTATTTTATTAATTTCAATGTAAAATAACACGAAGCGTATATAAGTTACAAAATTTGAAAGATGCCATTGAGTGTCAAGATGCCACGCACACAAGTATCTAATAGTTGCCGTAGTTAAAAAAGCTATTGTTCTAAGGTAGTGCGGTATCTAGTTTCAGCGCAGCGGAGACCAATCCTTAATTAGGTTATTACGCTCCCTTGAACAGAATTACAAGGGAATATAATAGATATAATGATAAAGTTGACATACCAACAAAATAAGGGTGGCTAACCCGACGTATTTTTCATACAAACGCTCCTACATGATTTTGAGGCTTAATCGTATCTTTCTTAAAAAATACTCTTAAAAAAATATTGCAATAGAAACCTCGCGCATGTAATGGAGATTCTATATGATAAAAATCTATTTCACAAATTTGTAAGGATTACTCAAAACAGGTATTTCCTGGAAGAAGTTGTATGTAATTTCTGCACACTGTTTTTCATTAAATGTTATCGCTTTCTCTTGCTTATCGTCAACAAGTGATATGTCTTGGGTGAAACAACATGCTTTTCCACCATGTATTTACCAGTGGGAGTCTCCTTTGCACAGGATGCCGGCTAGATTATGGATACCACAACAGCGCCTATTTCTGTCGTGAATAAGTAATGTGTACGCATAACTGTGTTTCGGTCTATCGCCGTAGCTAGTGAAATGACTGGGCAAATGAGACTTAACATCTTAAATCTGAAGGTGACGAGCACAATTATAGTACCGCTCAGAATTATTGGGTTTTTCAAGAATCCCGAGCGGCACTGTATTATTAAAATGTAGGCGAGGGCAGGGCGTGTCAAATACCATCAGCTAAACGTCTGCTCGTCTCGTCCCTTACTGACATAAAAAAAATGTTCACGTTGACAATAGACAGGGCCGGGTGGGGCCCTCTTAAAACAGTTCTTTCACGGTTGGCATGACCCCAATCTATATTTTGTGTTTATTTATATAACTTCAGAGATAGAAAGAAAAGGCTTAATTAAATAGCATGTCATTATAACTGAGGCATCATTTACCATGTGAATGATATTGTCGATGTATTACACTATGTCTGTCTAGTTAAGAGGATTTATGATATATGATGAGGAGGATATGGTAACACAAAAATGTAGATTAGTTTCATATATATAGATGAGCATGCAGCACTGAGCAATCGAGCATAGTAATATGGTATAATTTGTAGTTTTAATTTGTTTGTATAAAAATAGCAAATGTTATAATTTGTTTTTGAAGTAATACTTCTTTAGGCGCATTATCAAAAAAATATGAGAGTGAAATTTTAAGATGCGAACGCATCGCTGAAACACAGAAGTAACAGATTGAAGTTGGTTCCTAAAATTTTCTGACGTTTGCGTCATTCGTTGTTTTTTTTTGGTTTCTTCGTCCTATATTAGGACAGGCAAACGGTTCAAGCCCATACAGCCGTATTCATTATTTAATGATTAATCGTCAAAGCCACCTTTGCAAGATTTTTACAAAATGCTTCTTTCCAAAAACGAAGAATAGCACGAGCAATAAATATTTTTAATGTTTTTTGCTTCGTTAGGCCAAAGAAATATAACATTTTACGTGCAAACATAAGCATACACACACATTTTTTGTCAAATATTGTTGCTTTAGTGTTAAGAAAATTAAATTTCATATAAAATGACGTGAAGTATAACGTAAATTTAAAAATACTTATCTAGTATAGAGCTAGCTCGACAGAAGAAATAAAAATAAGAGACACATTCAGAAATTTTTATCACCATTAAAAAATACTATTAACTCTTAAATCCTGCTTCAATGTAATAATATTAAAATGAAAGAAATAATATATTTTTTTCATAACTAAGTTTTTACTGAAGTTTTAAATAATTTTACATTTCTGTTTTAATGTCCTATAGAATCCTCTTAAATTCAAAATATTGTAGAGAAAATTTAATTTAATTTTTAGTGCTCTTGTTTTAAAATATATTCTATTTTATGAAATATTTAAATATATATGGTAATATTTAAAGAAAGTTTCGCAAGAATCACGACAATAATTAAGCAACTGACTTCCCCTTAAATAACGTTCCAATTTTCTCGAAACCATTAACATATTATCTGCACTAACTTTGACCCATATTCGAATAATAGTGTAAAGGCCGATGCGTATAACGTATTGCGTCGAATTTTGTACGGTCGGAAAATACGTCTTATCTGAGGGTTCCGTATCCAATATTTATTTCTGAATACTTTGTAATAAAAAAATAAAGTCATTTAGAGTAGCGCCGCCGCGTACCATACTTTACGTTATTAATTAATGGCGACCTGTAGGTCTGACCTAGCACCCTGTGATTTCTGTATTTTCCCCAAAAAATCAAAGATTTGATGAGAGGTTTCACTTTTACCAATTCCGAAGAGGCAGTGATAGCGTTCAATCAGCACGTAGAAAACATGCCTTCAGATCTGTGGTCCTCCTGTTTTAAAAAATGGTTCGATCGCATGAAAAAATGTTTAAAGTGTAAAGGAGAGTATTTTGATAAGCAATAAACATAATATTTTGGTTATAACATGTTGTTTTTTTAAGTTACAAATCTTTTAGTGCGACCTAAGTAGCCCAGTGCTTAGTGACCCAGTCTACTGCGCTAGAGGTGCCCGTTTCGAATCCCGATAGGTACAAACATTTATATGATGAATATAGATGTTTTTTACCGAGTCATGGATGTTTATATGTATTTATGTATGGTTAAGTAAATATATTGTATTAAATATATCGTTGTCTTGTACCCATAGTACAGACTATGTCTAGTTTGGGGCAAGATAATTTGTGTCAGAGTATGTCAATAACATTATTAATTAATTTGTTGTTTGGTGTCAATTAAAAAAAAAAATATTTATTTACTTTATTAGGACCAACAAACAGTAACACAATAACATCTTACTAGTAATAGTAAGTAGTTAGTTATAAATATAAAACTTAATTAATTGCGAAACCAACAACATTAGCCACAGATAATTTTTTTTTTATGGTATAAGTAGGAGGACAATCGAGCATACGGGTCATCGCCGCCCACATTCTCTTGCAACACCAGATGAATCACAAGAGCGTTGCCGGCCTTTAAGGAAGGTGTACGCGCTTTTTTTGAAGGTACCCATGTCGTATCCATACGCTTGAGATATATATACACGTACATCTAAAAAAAATCAACAAAAAAGCAACCGACTTCAAAAACACTAGGTATTCCAAAAGAATAGATATAATATGCACTAAAAAGTATAAAAACTATTGCGTATTTTTACACAATCTAATTAATTTATTTAATTCTAATTACGGTTATTGTTATTTTTGTAATCGTTGTCCTCTCGCCTCCTCACGTCGCGCGTTCAACTCAAGCACATCTCACCTATAACTATTATGTTACAAACCTACCTTGGCTGACTCCTCCTTTTTTGAAGTCGGTTAAAAACAATCAAATTTTTGTGCTTGGTTACGATTTAAGTAAGAAAGCAGTGTGCAGCTTATGGTTATGAAAATTGCTTACATTAGTTTAAGATCTTAGTTATTAAGATTAAATAAAAAAGGTTTACTTATTATTTTTTGCTTTTCAGTTTTTACGGCAGATAATTTGTTTGTTAAAAAGTTTTTATTTTATAATTTTTATTGCATAAATTTACCTATTACATTCATGCTTTATTTTTGATTAAGTACTTTTAAAGTAAGAGGAGAAAAATCACTCGAGGTAATTAATTTATCTGATCTAAAGCCAAATATGCGGCGACTTTTTCTGCCGTGAAGCAGTAATGTGTAAGCATTATTGCGTTTGGTCTGAAGGGCGCCGTAGCTAGTGAAATTACTGGGCAAATGAGACTTAACATCTTATGTCTCAAGGTGACAAGCGCAATTTTTTGTGCCGCTCAGAGTTTTTGGGTTTTTTCAAGAATCCTGAGCGGCTCTGCTTTGTAATCGGCAGGGCGTATCAATTACTATCAGCCGAACGTCCTGCTCGTCTCGTCCCTTATTGTCATAAAAAACACAAACCTTACGATGAACTTTAGCAAAATTTCACAGACCGAGAGACTGACAGGTCTAAAGCTCTTTATTTAATATCCAAATAAAATTTTTGGATATAAAAATAAGAATAACCGCTCCGAATAACACATAAAAAAAATTTGCCTCGCTTCGAACCTTCTCCGTTTTTTTCGTGATTTAAAAACCAGTATTAGCCGGTAAATGGTGTCATGATCGATTTCTATGATAGGGTTTGTGTTCAATAACTTTTATACAATTTAATGAGTTTTTTTGTATATTTAAAGAGGTATTTCATGTATCTCGGAAAAAGTTGTAACGAGTTTTAACGATCAGAAATGGATCTCATAATAGTGTAAAACGTGTTATAAGTGTGTATACATACAAATTCAGTTTGCAATAAAATTCATGGACTATGCGGGACTCAAACCCGCAACTCTCGATATCCATCCGAGCGCTCTTACCAACTGAGCCCACCGTCTGAGTTGGGTAACATCTTTGTATGACAGCAAATTTAAATCATTTGTCAAAGGTGTTAAATCAAATGAAATCAAAATCACTTTATTCATGTATGTCAAATGACAAATGACACATACGAATGTCAAGAGTTTTCTTTTATATTTACAGCTTGGTTGTACGTGGAAGAGAGTTTCTTGGAAACCGCACTGTGGAGGAAAGCCAGACATATAGATGGTGGTGATGATATTATTATTAACCTGGGTGTCTCCTTGTCTAATTTTTTTTTTATTCTTTCTATTGTTTTTCTTTATTTTTTATTTGCTTTGACTCGGGTTTGATCTTTAAATCTGACATCTTTCTTAAACGACTACAAAATATACCTATTTTAAGATGGAAGGTATTTTATATTATATATTTTATAAGTATTTTTCTAGAATGGCTTATATTGTTTGGTAGTTTGTTTTTGTACATTTTAAACAATAAATGAAAAAATATATGGGATATCGCAGGATGGAGCGGAATTGGCACAAGCTTACATATTTTTAATTACTTTTTTAGTAACGAAGAATGAAAACCTTTTCCATATTTGTATAGGTATAGGTATGTACCTAATAATATGTACGGAATACTCGATAGACAAGTCTGACTTCTATTTGTACATTTTTTTAATTTTTATATAAATTAGTTACGTGATATCTTTCACATGTAAATAATATAAGCGATTTATATAAACGACTACTTGTAAAGTAAATAGTACGATAGCCGGAAAAATCCCGGGAAAATCTCTTCCTCTTTATTATATTATTTCTAATTTTCATTTTATTCAGTTTATTATTATTTTATTTCTCTAAATGGGTGAATAATAATTTCAAAATAATAATAGCTTCAACATCCGTAACGGTTTTGTAATGTTTGTAATATTTGTGCCGAGTTACGAAAAATATCATTCATTTTAATATAAAAGGTATTGTGGTGCTACGAGTCAGGTGTTGGAAACCATTCGAAAATATTTGGAAAATTTATAATTATTATTATTATACAATTACGAATATATTTGAATAAAAACAACGGACTCATAAAGATATTTAAAAGAGATTTACTACTAATTTTAAGGAACTTATCTTTGTAGGAACAATATTTTATATTAGTGCCAAGTAAAATATATTAATTTAAAAAAGATATACACGAATATTTAAAGCTTCACAATATTATATAAAAAATAAAATCTATGAAAGCGCAACAAAAGTACTCAAAGGTTTCGCTTTTTCAGTAAATAAGTTTTTATAGATAATTACTTATCTTTTTTCACATAAATCTTAAAAACATCAAACCAGTTCTGAAGTACAGCAGATACTCTGATCTACAGATAAAGTAAATAAATATAATGTTATAAATAAATATTTAAATTTTTAATTCCAAAAGAGTTATGTGTATGAGATAAAGATAGGATCGTTCAGTCAGTCAGTCATCCAAGCAGCGGCCGGTCATAATCATGAACATTTTTAATTTACTGTAGCTTGTATGATCCGGGCCAATTTGATTTATTATATTTTATATTAAGGTTTGGTGTTAGTCGATGACAGGTATGTCATTTTGCTGCTTCATAATATTTATATTTATCACAAAGAATAAACGGTTGATACTCCCTGACATTTGTCCAACAATATCAGATATAAAGAACAGTTATTAAATGTCATTGTATGATTCATTGCTTTTTAATAAGCTGAATGTGGGGCACCTTTATGACACTAGCAATATTCCGTGGCTGTGTTTGTATGAAATTATGATGCAAATTTCTGATTTTTTTTTTATAACAATAAGGGACGACTAGGACGTTCAGCTGATTTTGATTGATACGTCCTGCCCATTACAATGCAGAGCCGCTCAGGATTCTTGATTCCCAAATATTCTGAGCGGCACTACAATTACGCTCGTCACCTTGAGACATAAGATGTTAAGTCGCATCATCATGATCAGCCGGAAGATGTCCACTGCTGGACAAATCCAACGTATTCCGGCGATCTTGACCAGATCGTCGGTCCATCTTGTGAGAGTCCTATCAAGACTGCGTCTTCTGGTACGTGGTTACAATTCGAGGACTTTACTGTCCCAACGGCTATTTGTCCGTCGAACTATGTGCCCTGCTCACTGCCACTTAAGTTTCGCAATCATTTGGGCTATGTCGGATTCAATCTCGCAGGGATACTCCGTGCATAGCCCTCTCTATTGCCCTCTTAGCGACCATGAGCTTTCTCATCAGGCCCATAGTTAGTAACCACGTCTGCGTACCGTAAGTCATCACTGGCAACACACACTGGTTGAGAACCTTCGTCTTCAGACACGGTGGTATTTGGAACGAGAAGATTTTACTGAGCTTCCCGAACGCTGCCTATCCGAGTTGGGTACGACGAGTGACCTCATTCGCAAAATTAGATCTGCCTAACTGGATTGTTTGTCCGGGGTAGACGTACTCGTCGACAATTTGGAGAGTACAGTGTACCCAATTGTTATGGAAGAAGGTGCGACATGGATATTTGACATGATCTTCGTCTTGTCCATGATCATTTTCAGACATACTCCTTTGGAAGCTGTATTAAGGTCATCGAGCATATGACTTAAGTCTTCCTTCCAGTATCAAACCCGTAAAATCTTTATGGTTTAGCAAAGGATGTGAAAACAAAAAAAAACGTACTTTATAAAATGTATTAACCACAACAGTTTGTATGTGTATTATTTCCAAAGTATATTAAAAAAATAAAAAGTCTGCCCAAAGAAACTATTCCACGCGGACGAAGTCGCTGTTAAAAGCTTGTATTAATTAAAATATAAATATACGAGCAATAATCTATTTATAATAACTAATAATAATATTCCAAGTAAATCAGATATCTTGAAATGGGTAAAGTGTACCTACTCTTATTTATGCCAAGTTAAATGACAATGTAATATATAAAATTCTCATGTCGCGGTGTTTGTAGCTAAACTCCTTCGAAACGGACCCAAGGTCTGAGAATCGGACAACATCTATTTTTCATCCCCCTCAATGTTAAGGGTGGTCCACGGCAATTTTTTTTTAAATTTTTTGAATTTTTTTTATAAATTTGTTTGGTTATGAGTCAGCATTAAAAAATACATACAACTTCAAATTTTCACCCATCTACGATCTACAGTTACTTTTGTATCGCGATTTTAATATCGGCAATACAACGTTTGCTGGGTCAGCTAGTGATTTATAAACTTGTCAGAGTTACTATTCACTTAAGTTCAAAATCGTTGGTATTAGTTTCCTATTCACGCTTTGTAGATTCTGAAAGAGTAGTAGTCTCCTATCATTTTCCTAGAACGTAATCAGAATCGGAACCGCGCGTCAAATACATTTGAACGAAAAGCTCGCGCGAAGCTACCAATATTGTTCCACCAAATCTAAAATATTTCTACTAAAAGGCTTCTACTATGCTCTAATACAATATAATGTTTTAAGTTCTCAATTCAAACAAACGTCAAAATTTTACAAACAAGAAAATATGATACAAGAATACGCGTCATACGATTTCCCTTAACGTAACTTCATCACAATCGTAACAGAACTGTCAGTTTGGGTTGCAAGAATACCAAGAATATATATATCTAATAATTTTAATTTTTTGACATAAGGTTGCTAGTAAAAAAACGAGAATAGGGCTGCTGAGTATGTAAGGTGATCGAGCGCTTTTGTAATAAATACAAGAAGACTACGTTAATCCGCCTCTCCATCAAAGATAAATTAAAAAGAGAACGTCACATCTCCTCCTCTACTCTTTTAAACAACTCCTTTAAAAGCACTGACCTGTATAAATACCACTGGACAGGCTGTTCCATATGTTTGACATAAATTTTTTGTGCATATTTGAAGTGCCACTCGCGAGCGTCCATAGAACTAATTTTGACGTATAATGCAAATGGCTGCGAGAGAAGCGTACAGTATTTTTACATGTTGTATTAATTTCGTTCGTTTTCCGTGTTATTCCTACATCAGGAAACAAAGTTATAAAGTGCATTTTTTTTGTAAATACTTTCCCACCATCTATCGAGGTTTATTTAGCTGAGGCCGTGATTACTAGTTTTAGGACCGCAGACTATCGCTATGGCCAACAGCGGCAAAATGGCGAACATCAGACAGGCACAAAAGCACTTTGACAGCCGCAAGTATAGTGGTAAATAATAGAGGCCAGTATTTAAAAGGAATAAAAGGCATTTATTTTCTCAAAATTTATTCCTTTAGATTTTTTTTGACCACCGCGTCGGGATAAAATGGCGCTCAGAGTACTGTCATTGTTATTGCTATAAAATATTCATAATCTAGTCCCAGGCTGTCCGATCGCTTAGATATTCAGCTGTGGAGTAGTAAGATTTACGACAGATCCATATTTCAATAAACCATTTAAATTTATAATGCCTGAACAGCGATTGGGACTTTATTATAAAAGTCTTCGTGGAGATCTTTGGAAACCAACGGAAACCGAATTTACGAGTCTTTGCCGCTCGTAGATAAGTTAACTTGATTTACAGCCGTTTTCAATAACGTATCTCAAGTTACGGATAAATTGCTATCACCGTTTAATGACAAGATCTTATTTATCCATAGTTATGTCCAATATAGGTTAGATGTTAGACGATAGGTTATTGAAATGTAAGTAAGATTAAAAGGATAGATATGTCTACCTCTAGTAAGTTAAACTAAGGATAGATAGGTTATTGAAAACGGCCGTTAGATAATGGGTGGTGTTGGTGGTTGTTCATAATTAATCTTCTTCAGAATTCTTTTTATCAATCTGTTTTGATTTAAAAGCTTTTTTGGAGAATATGATCGATTTTCTGCAGTTAATCGCGGTCTTAAGTGCGGTTAAATTTATTGCATAAAATCTTCTTTTTGGACAGGAAAAGGACAAGTTATATTGAGTGTGAGTGAAATATTTTTTGTTAATAGTCATTTTGACTTGATTTATTATTTTAATTTAACCATATCATTACTATCCTCAGTTCCAAATTGTTTGTCTTCCAGGGTAATCAACCGTTATGAATACGAGAATTTCTGGTAAAGATTTAAGTATGTTTTTATAAAAATAAGGGATGAGCAGGACGTTCAGCTGATGGTAATTGATACACCTTACCCATTACAATGCAGTGCCGCTCAGAATTTTTGAGTTTTTCAAGAATCCTGGGCGGCACTACAATTGCGCTCGTCACGTGGAGACATAAGATGTTAAGTCTCATTTGTACAGTAATTTCACTAAATATGGCGTCTTCAGACCGAAACACAGTAATGTTTACACATTACTGCTTCACGGCAGAAATAGGGTCGTTGTGGTACCCATAATCTTGCCGGCTTCCTGTGCAAAGGAGCCTCACACTGGTAATTATAATAAAAAAGACACTTTAATAATATGACATTTATGCACTTATTAAGAGTACTTAATGCATCTCGAATTCAAAACAATGTGGTTCTTGAAAACGAAATAAAAATACTAGTACTAACTATTCCCCACACACCTAAGAATTTATGTGATAAAAAAAATGCTTTTACTTACTCTATTGCATGTTCAAGAAAATATGATAATATTGATATTAATAATAAAATAAGTATAACGGGAAAGAATAGGAATAGTTTTTGTTTTTTTTTAATATAGTTCAGTTTGTTGAGTCGATATATCGAGCGACGTTCGTTCCGTGATCACTTGGAAGATAAAACAAAATTTTCCTGTAACAAGTTTTGTGGAATCAATAACGCGAGACAGTACTTCACATGGAGAACTGTTCTCACCTCTGAGCGGATGCTTCCTGAAAAGCAGAAGAGCAGTTCGAATCATCACCGATTGAGTCATCTCCGAACGGCTTGGTTGCGTTGTGAAGGGCATATATCGCGGGGAATGTTCAGAGAAATTTTTCGTGTTGCTGCCAGCAGCCGAATCCCACCACCGGACTAATGTCCGTCAATATACTAAATTTCACTCGCATTATGTTATTGTCTAGCATAAAAATAAAATGCGAATGGCGACGCCGGCTGAGGTTTGCCCGAACCTATACGACTTAGGGTGCTTCAAATATAAAGAGCATATTTCCAACTTAAGGACCGTCAACTCATGTCTTAACTGTTTGCACACTATTATTAAAAAAAACGGCCAAGTGCGAGTCGGAGTCGCCTATGAAGGGCTCCGTAGCAGCAATTAACATAATATAAATTTCAAATTACTTGTAGTTCGTTGTAACTTTATATTTGAGTTGATTGAATGAAAGGTAAATTGCGGATTACGATTCATGACGAATAAAAAAAACTACTTACTAGATCTCGTTCAAACCAATTGTCGGCGGAATTTTGCATGGTAATGTAGGTACATCATATATTTTTTTTAGTTTTATCATTCTCGTATTTTATAAGTAAGGCACTTTGGAAGTCTCTCGCGCAAACTATTCAGTATAGAAAAAAATGATATTAGAAACCTCAATATCATTTTCGAAGACGAATCCATAGATGGATAACGGTTTAATGAAAAAAAAATTTTAAATTACAGTTCTAAGTTTGGGGAACCCCTAATTATTTATCGAAATTTATTTAGTTTTTTTCTATTATTGTGTGAACATCTTAATGCGGTTCACAGAATACATCTACTTACTAAGTTTCAACAGTATAATTCTTATAGTTTCGGAAAAAAGTGGCTGTGACATCTGGACGGACAGACAAAGACATGACGAATCTATAAGGGTTCCGTTTTTTGCCATTATGGAACCCTTAAAATTGGACGCTTCAAAAAGAGATATAGAGAAACATAAACTGCATATTTTCTAATTTGTTCAGTTCCGTTTCTACAATAATAAGCTTATAAGTAACTCAAAGATTAGCCGAATCATCATTAACGGGCCTTTTCTAAAGTTTAAGGACAAAAGCAAGGTGTGTACATACCTAACTGATTCACTGTAATGATGTCAGTAAATGTTAGTGGGTCAGTAAGGTAGATTGATTGTTTGAGCTCGTGTGGGCGGCATTTTGTTACAGTGAACTAGTTTGTAATATGTGAATCACATACGCTTCAATACGATACATTCGATAGAAAACAAATCTTATGATGATATTTACAATACTATGATTACATTAAATTAAAACTGTCATTTAGGGGATGTGTACCAAAAATACTGGCAGCGTTTCCACGTTGGATAGCTAGACTGATCCGTTGACCGAAATAGCTGGCAGCACTCGGGTTACCAGCTTCTCTAGAGTATAATGCTCTTAAAATAGAAATGACATAAGATTGAATTACTGCTACTGCTCTTTCTAAAGTTAAAAGAATAATTTGAATTAAAATTAATAAAAATAATAAATAAGAATTTAAAATATTACTTGTATTCCTTAATAGACTAATTAATAAATGACCGGCAATTCTTTTCGAACTTTTGAGAGAAGTTAACTTCGTTGGTGTAACGGGCCTTTATGTAGTCTTATTGTGGAAAATGAAGACCAATTACTACATCATACAATATTGGTCGAGAGATTGTTGGCACTCACAAAATACAAGAATTTTTTGTTTTGCTCTTGCATTAAAATTAAAATGTTTTAACTTGTTAACTTTTGTTTTTAAAAAAAAACTACCACCAATTCGGAAATTAATGCCTCAGACCCGAGTAGTATGGGCGAAAGAAACCCAGCGGGCTTTTTTTACGAGACACTCGATTTACACCAAAAGCCTTTCAGATGTAGCTCCACTCAGCAGCAGACTAGAGGTGAGTGATTAATACTGTCACTGTGAAAAATTGCCGTGATCTACCGTTCTAGAACGTTACAGTGATCTACCCCAAAGTTACAACGCTCCAAATCACAGCGTACCGGAAATCACTGTCATGTGTCGTTTATCAGTGTTAAATTGAACCTACACTCTGACTTATTGAGAACATAACAATAATAATAAGCGCGAATACATTGCTAAAATGCCGGCAATACCCCTGTAATTCCTTTGGTATCGCAAGAGAATATGGGCGGCGGTGATCACTTTAAATCAGGTGACCCATACGCTTTCTTTTTCTTTCATACAAAATAAGCGCACGTAATGTTTTGTTATTTTGTCGCACTTTTAATTTTACCTAGGTAACACTGAAAATGTTTAGGAAATGAAAAACCGCTTAATGTAGAAAGTTGCCAATACTTTTATTGTTTTTCGAAGTAATCTCCTAATCAAATAATGTTATGCAACCACAAAGAAAAGCAGTGGCCCATTCTTCTTCTATGGCATTTTCGTACGATTTCATCGCATCTCCAGGGCTCGTAAAGCGAATACCTCGAATTTTATGATTAGTTCTTGGGAATAAATAAAAGTCGCAGGGCGCCAGGTCAGGACTGTATTGCGGATGACTCATTATCTCGACACCTACCATAGTCAAATATTCCACAGTCCGTTTTGCGCAGTGCGCTGAAGCAATGTCGTGGTGAAGGAGGATCCTGCTTCGAAAGCGCTGCTGTCAAATTTTTTCCAAGACAACAGGCAAACATCGATTGACATACCAGTCTGCAGTAACTGTTCTTCCATCTTCTAGCACAACTGTCGCGAGATGTCCTTTCCGACCAAATAATGAGGAAACCATCTTTATTCCTTGACTTATTCCTTTCTTTACCTTAGTTGGCAGAACCTCGAAAGGAAACACCCACTGAGCTGATTGTCTTTTGGTTTCGGGTTCGTAGCAATATATTCAGCTTTCATCACCTGTGACGATGTCAAATACAGCATTTGAGTCACCGTCGTTGAACTTATCTAACATTTGGCCACACCAGTCCATGCAAAGGTGTTTCTGGTCGTCGGTTACAGTATTGGGAATCAATCTGGTACAAAGCTTCCAAACGCCTAAATGTTCGTGTAATATTTTTTGAACTTGACTCATACCAATGCCTAGGCTTGGCCGTATCTGCTGATAGGTCACTCTCTAATCTTCCTCTATCATGCGTCGCACAGCACTGATCTTATCTTCAGTAGTCGTTGCTAAAGGACGTCCCTCACGCGGATCATCATTGAGATTGCTACGTCCACGCACAAACTCGTTAAACCAATTTTAAATAGTGGAACGAGATGGAGCTTCATTAAGAAATGCTAATCGCAGCCTATCATAGCTTTGTTGTTGAGTAAGCCCACAACGAAACTCATAATAAATCATAGACCGAAAATTTTCTCGCGTTAGGTTCATTTTCACGTGTAACAAGAGTTCTAGATTTGCCGCCAATTCACAAAAACAAATGACAAATGAATGCAATATACTACATTAGGTTACCAAAGAGTTCTAAAATTGATATTCAAAAAAGTTTTCATTTGCAATGTTTCTAACTGGCCAGTTCTAAACATTTTCATTGTTACCCACGTATTTTTTCGTGTAAATATTGTACAAATGTGAAATCAGTTTGTTTTGTTATTATGTATAGTTACCGAGTATCGCCGTTATTATAGTAACTCTATGAAGACATTGGATTTGAAGGGACAAAGTCACGGTGATTTTTTACGGTGAAATGTGAATTTTAGGCTGCATTTACTGCTCGACGGTCAGCGCTGACGTCGGTCGAGCCTAGCGCGTACTGTATGCGCTGAACATGTCACATTTAGCGCTCAGCTGACAGCAAACTTGATTGCGCGTGTACAATTTCGAAGAAAAATGAATTCATTTTTAACCTATTTAGTGTGTGCGTACTACTTACGCAAACAGTTACGGAATTAAAGTCGAGGAAGATATCATGTTCACCTAACTATTATAGAGCGCCTAATTGAAAAAGAAATTTGTACAATATGTAGAGAACACCAATTTTTCTTTACGATTTTTGATGACGATGTTACACACGCGCGTACTATCGTATTGTATGAAACATGCAGTCATTGATAGATTGACAGATGACGGTTATAATCTTGTAAAAAACGGAGGTAGTCGAAATCCACTACGTTTTCGCATTCCAATAGAATTACTGTAATTCCTGCTATTTCAAACTTATGCCAAATGACCGCATGTTTGTTTTATAATAAACTAAATTTTAATTTTTACTTAGGCAATCCCGCCTCTTATTACGTAATATTTACATCCTCTTTGGGCCAGCGTAGCACTGACTCATTTATCGCCATAGCGCGTCAGCGGACACCGACGTATGTCAGACCGACGAGCTCGACTGACGATTCTCGTCAGCGCGACGTAGCTCTACGCGCGTAGCAATTCATCAGCGCTGGACTGTACGCTCTCATATGTTTTCATAGTCATAGCTACGCTTGACCGACGTCAGCGCTGATAGTCGGTCGAGCACTAAATGCAGCCATATGAAACTGGAACGACAGTCACGGCGATAGTAAAATAACGTTTTTTCCCATCACCACAGCAGACTGGCTCCTGTAGCAACTTACTAACTTCCACGTCTTTGTATTCTGACAAAGAATCATAAAACAGGAGATGAATCATAATGTCCTATGTAAGTACCTACAAGTACAAAGTGAGCATTCGGTGAAACGAATTCATGTCAACAGATGTCGCTGTATTTGTAAGTGACATCCTACTATACGTAATACAAAAACCATGTCAGAAGTGAAAGTGTTTGGCAAATTAATTTTTAAGTCTCGTTTATATTTATACTAACGGCCGTTCCCAATATTCAGTCTATCTCTTGCTTGAGATAAAAATCGTCACTATCATTGATTTTTCTGTCCCAATAAACTTATCGACGGTAACTCACCTTATCCGTACACGCTGTCTATCAATGGGGCGAGGCATAGCTTACCAGCGAAGATAGAAGTTTGTATGAAAATTGCAATTTACACGTCCCAATACAAGGCGATAAGAATAAGTATATTGGTACAGCTTCAGATTATTGAAAGCTAATTACTGACAGTAGAAGGTAATAATTTATCTCTATCTGTAGATAGTATATTGGGAACGGCCGTTAATCTAATGTATTTTATTTATTACAAATAATATTTTTTTTAAATTGATATTTCTAAGAAAAAAGAACAGAATAATATGTAATATATTTACTGTATATTTAATGAAAAATAATATATTAAATTCCCAAATGACGAGTGGCAAATTAAAATACCACAAACAAATTACCTTCAAACGAATTAAAACATAAAAAATTGTGAATCAACAAAAATATAAATTCATCACAAAATGTTCTAACTTACTCGATACACACTGTGTACTTATTGATAATGTTATGCGACAAAATTGCCAATTAAAACTAGCAAATATATCAACTAATAGCGTATTTTTTTTTCTCGATCTCCCTTCCTCTCTCACTCTCTCTCACATGCTCTCTCCCTCTCGCTCTATGGCTATGCGCTTCATGCAACGTTCACACTTTCTCACTCCTATCTCAATCGCTCTCGATCTCTTCTTGGACTTCTGTCCACGTTTCTACGTCCTGCTGCATATTTTCCTGCCTTTTTATTACGTTTCATCCGTAAAGAATTTACCCCCATGCGCGCAAAGAAGTATCTCTTCAAAAAGATTGTCCTTTATTCGTGCTTTAACATAAAATCATTGAAAAGAAATAAAATACATAGTCACTTGTCACTTAAATCGTTTATTCAATCTTGAATATGGCTTTAGAAATCGATCCAGCTTTGAGTGCAACTAACGCGTCCTTATACTCGGCGAGTGAATATGTTTTGACACCAAGTTTCTTATAGTTGAGGTACCTGCAATTTTTGATTTATCTATTAATTTTTTCATTTTTAAGTGATTTACTTCATTTCAGATCAGAAAAATACACCGTTGGAGTAAGGTTACGGAGCTCAAGAACCGTTCAACTTCATCCAGCCAGAAGCAGCTTGAACGCGGCTTCAGTACAGCTTTTCGCACCGTTTTTTTCACCGCAGAACCTCTTTCTCCGACCCGGGCCATTACACACAGGGGAGTACTCACGAACCAACAATACAAGCAGATATTAAGGCCCATACTCACGACCATATAAATTTGTATGCCCATATGCCAGCCGCGCCAAAATTTGATAATAAATTGCTTGGTAAGCGATTCTGGTTTTATTGATTTGGAAACAAGTAAAACCGCTTACCGGCACGCTGCCGCCATTTTGGCGTATTATCCGCTGGACGGTACACTGGTGCCCGACGTGGGCATAATCAGGACAAAATATAGTTTTTTTTTTCAATACTTATAATTTATGTCTCGATGCGAAAGCCTCTTGCGGCTAGACAACCGATGAAAACAGGGTAAGTTTATAACTTGAATGACAAGCTACTTCTTACACTCGCGATTCGTATGTCACTTTGTGTAAGTCTGCTTGTATTCCTCAAAATAGAGGTTAACTCTCAACCTCATTTTTTTCGATGTTTTCACGGCTGCCACAGTTTATGTAGACGTAGAAAAGTTCTAGGATTTAAAACCTCAAATTTAAAAAAATTGCTATATTCAAAATTATTATCAAATTCTGAATATCTCATAGAGGTACCATATTGATAGCATAAGAAAATCATAATCTTTGTAATAGGCAAACTATGCAATTAATTTGTTTTGTTCTCGTCCAGCAGTGGACTTTTTTCGTTCACATGTTACTAAGTGGGAGGCTCCTTTGCACAGAATGCCGGCTAGACTTTGGGCACCACAACAGCGCCGTGTAGAAGTAATGTGTAAGCATTATTGTGTTTCGGTCTGAAGGGCACCGTAGCTAGTAAAATTACTGGACAAATGAGACTTAAAATCTTATGTCTCAAGGTGACGAGCGTAATTGCAGTGCCAGTGCTCAGAATTTTTAGGGTTTTTCAAGAATCCTCAGCGGCACTACATCGTTATGGGCTTTAAAATCGAAACAGAATAATGCTTCTAGATGACTGCTTGATGATTGATGATCTCTTCATTTGTGGAAGAGGAGGACCAACGAGCGTACGGATTACATGGAGGAATCACAGGAGCATTGCAGTCCTTTAAGGGAGGCGCTTTTTTTTAAGGTACCCATGTCCTATCGCCCGGAAAAACCGCACAAGGAAGCTCATTCCACAGCTTTGTTGTACGTTGTTCGACGGACAGATGGCCGATGGGGCAGTAAAATCCTCGAATCATGATAGGACCCGTCGTTGGTAGGCGAGACGGTTCGACCATCGACCATACCGAGTAACAATTTTAACCATTATAACCAATTAATAGTAGAGATCCACGTATTTAGTTATTTAATAAGTATCAAAATTTAGTTAAGTACCTTAAGTAAATAAATATTATTACCATAAAAACCAATATATATATCTACTCCAAAGTGCACCCCTTTTCACCAATTATTTGCCCAACCTTCGGGGCTAATATAAAAGTTTGATTTACCTGTCTCCCATAGCACTCAGCAGTCCAATAGCTTTTGGGAAACTGAACGGGTTAATCTTCACACCGATAATTGTCAGTTCCTTATCATAAATCTGATACGGATTCACTCTGAAATTTATTATTATTATCGTAAAAAATTGTCAACTAGCTTTTTAAATATTAGGCACGGTTTTTTGCTTCATGGTACCTGACGTCATCAAGTGAATATCCTTCTACGCTAGTGCTATCAAGTATCGATGTGATACCAGTAGAATAATGTGGGTAAAGTTGTCTAATAATGCACTTCTAACACTGTACAGTAATAGAACAGTACTTTAACATCATACTAGAGCGCCCGAAGCGACGCACGCACACATACACACGAATTACAAGGCCGCTAAGCAATCTTGGGAAAACAAAACTATTGAGCGTCACGCCGTACGCCGCCGAGACTGGTCGCTGTCCGAGTTAAATTATCTTTTTGTATGTACCAGGGTGGTAAAATCGAAACAACTACTGATACGGTACGCAAAGGGAGGTTAGATATTTTGTTTACAATTTACAAACAAAATGACCGTTTTTATGCTCAAAGCTCTAAGGAAGCTTCCCAATTAGTCGACAGAGTCCAACGTGAGCACTATCCGACTTCAGAGATGGTTTGGCGGGGTATTAGCTATGAAGGAGTGACTGAGCCATACTTTTGTGAAAAAGGTATCAAAACATCGGCACAAGTGCATCATTGCCAGTGGGAGGCTCCTTTGCACAGGATGCCGGCTAGATTATGGGTACCACAACGGCGTCTATTTCTGCCGTGAAGCAGTAATGTGTAACCATAACTGTGTTTCGGTCTGAAGGGCGCCGTAGCTAGTGAAATTACTGTGCAAATGAGACTTGACATCTTATGTCTCAAGGTGACGAGCGCAGTTGTAGCGCCACTCAGATATTTGGGATTTTCAAGAATCCTGAGCGGCACTGAATTGTAATGGGCACGGCCTATCAATTACCATCAGCTGAACGTCCCTTATTTTCATTAAAAAAATACCATTATTGTAATGGTGAAGCCTTAGCAACATCATATTCAATAACCAAGAACGGTCCTTCAAGCAAGACTCGGCACCGGGTATGTTTATTGAAAAGAGCGCAAAAAAAAGAATGCTGGGAGAGTTTCTTGCGCCGCTTCTTCTCTCTCAGAGCGCCATTTGTTTCCGAAGCGGTAGTAGTATCTAGTAGTATAAGAAATGACATCAAAAAGAATTCTAAAGGAATCAATTTTGAGAAAATCAATGCCTTTTATGCCTTTTTACTGTAGAAGTAATAAATGTTATTTGCAATAGAAAAGGTTTTTTCTTTGTTTCAGTATTCATGGCAAGACTCGGTATTTTGATTAGACTGTGATTCTGTAGGTTTTCTTTCCTGGATGAGTTATATTCCGGATCACCACTCGTTACCAAAACCAATAACTTTTGAAGTGTTCACCGCAACCCACATTCTCCTGTGACACCAGAGGAATCATAGAGGAGTCGCCGGCCTTTTAGAAAAGTTTACGCGCTCTTTTTGAAGGTACCCATGTCGTATTCTCCTGGAAACGCCTTGCAAGTAAGCTCATTTGACAGCTTGGTTGTACGTGGAAGAAACATCATTAAAAACCGCACTGTGGAGGAATGCTACACATCCAGATGGTGGGGATGATATCCACAGATATAACTTGTGGCGTGCCTTGCGAGGGTGGAATTCGGCGGCAGAAATCAGGTGAAACAGCTCTTCGGAACACTTGCCATGACAAATGCGGTAGAAGACACACAATTAAGCGACGTCTCTACGCAACGCCAAGTGATCCAGCCGATCACAGAACTGTTTGAAAGTTTGATGATTAATGAAGATCAGTCGAAGATTTTGTAGAGGTACCAGCACAATTAAAAATACTTACGTGGCCTGATGCGTAGGTGGACAACAACCAAACAGCACATATTTACCGCCATGACACAAGTAATTGAAGTTGATTTCCATCACCTTTCCAACACCTGGCAAAATAATCACTGTACAATATACTCAATATAATTTTGAACCTAGTTTGAAAGAGCTTTATATTAAAAAAAAGACCTTCTTCTACTGTGTTATTAGGAATAATTAAAATTGTTACCGCCATTTTCATTTGCTCATTTCGGAACAAATTGTAATTGTCAGCGTCAACGTCAGTTGTCAACTTCTCGTTTCAACTCCCCGCTTCCTCATCCCACCTTCCACACCCCGTTCGTTTCTATACCTACCTACCTCGCGACCATAGATAATACACTATAATTATACTAGAGATAGATGTGCAACTCATGTTTTTATTTTGTAAAATCAGTGTACCCAGGTCAAGAGATGGCGTTGCGTTATTTTTACGCTCTTAGCGTACCGTCGCTAGATGGCGCTAATTATGTTTATAGTTTTTACTTTTTTACTATTGTTGTCGACCGTATTGAATGCATATTGTATTATTGATGTTTGGTTTGTGTGAAGGGAAATTATTATTCGTTTATCAAGTTCTGCAGTTACCTTTAAGTAGGGAAAGCTGTTCAATGATTACAACACGATAGTCAAGTCTTTAATAAGTAAATTAAGTGAGTTTTTTGCTATCACTAGCTCCATCTATCCATCTATCATGTATGCTAAATTGTTAAATTATCGTCATTGTGGTGAAGTTGCAGCGTACCTAATAGAATAGGTGGCAGCACTTTCAATGCAATTTTTTTTCATGTGCCAATGTAGGGAAGTTGCACCCCCCTGCTCGCGACATTCTCTCGTCGGTGGATCACGTACTCACACGCTTGCGCAGCGCTCCGCAACTGCGTATTCTCGTATTTTTAATGACGGACGCGCCACCTAAATAACGTAATCAGTGATTAAGTGACCTAAGCACCAAACACGAACTAAACGAAGACGAATTGATTTATATATAGGCCAATTTGTTTCCCCCGAGAACTGAAGGGGATTACCAGAATTTACCAGGTCAGTTCCCTCCGTCCCTGTATATCTTTCCTCACCCGCACATCCAAAAATGGTTGAACACTTAATATGTTACAAAGACTCTATAGAGCGTTTGGTAGCATAAGGCCAAATGAACGGCTAGCGCTTCCGTGTTTGGTCACCTATGTCCTCTCGCAATGTTAACCGACAGAAATAGAATAACATCGAGATAAGAGCAAAAAGTAAAAAGGACAACCACACAGCCAAGATCACGCTTCCAAGAGTGAACGGCTAAGAAAGATTATTTTATATGTATATGAGTATGAATCCCCACAAGCGGATGACCAACCAGATTTCTAGCGGTAAAATGTAAAATATATGGTGAAACTTAATACAATTGACTAAGTTTACTTAATAAAGCAACAGCCAGGGATAACTGGCGTAGTTCGACGTGGCCACGACTGCTCTGTCAAGAGTAATCCGACGAGTTAGCCCTTAGTGAACTACTATTTAGTTATGATATTAGATACCATAATAGGGCTGACATCTTGGCATAAACTCCATGTTTTTCTGTAATATAAATAAACTATTATATAAATATGTTGGTTACCTGTGCAATCTATAATGACATCGTACAGTTGTTTTTCTGCAGCTAAAACATCTGGGTTAATTAGCCTGTAGCCAGTTTCTGAAAAAAAAAACATTAACTTATGATAAGATAAAATATTTTGAAGAATTAAGATTCTTCAAAATATTTTCGCCCATTTAAAATAAAACCCATCTTGACCATCATCAACTAAGTGATGTTAAACACTAAATTTATTTCCTTTTTTTTTGTAAGTGTATAAACTCGTTTGAAAAATAAATCGGCGGCTTTAATAATTTGCGTCCCTTTAGAAAATACTAAAAGAGGTTTTAATGATTTGAGAATATTACTGGCACATTTATGAAGTGTTTCTGGGATTAAATATACAAATTTAATTTGTAACAATATTCATGGACGATGTGGGACTTAAACCCAAAGAAGACGAAGACATAACAAAATTTCGGACGGTTGGCTCAGTTGGTAAGACCGCGCGGACGGATTTTGGCACAAATTATTTTTGTATTTAAATAACATTATCAAGAATATATTGAGATGCAACAAGAATATATTGAGTTCAAGATGTTTATTTCTTTAAATTTTGCTCTCAATTATTCTTCTAGACCTGGTTATAAATAGCGCGAAATGCCCTCTTCTGCAGCTTAAGCGTAAATCGAATGTTTTAAAGTGGATGATGACAATAAGGGACGAGACGAGAAGAACGTTCAGCTAATGGTTATTGATACGCCCTGCCCATTACAAAGTAGTGCTGCTCAGGATTCTTGAAAAAACCAAAAATTCTGAGCGGTACTACAATTGCGCTCGTCACCTTGAGACATTAGATGTTAAGTCTCATTTGCCCAATAATTTCACTAGCTACGGCACCCTTCAGACTGAAACACAGTAATGCTAACACATTACTACTTCACGGCAGAAATAGGCGCCGTTGTGGTACCTACCATAATCTAGACGGCATCCTGTGCAAAGGAGCCTTCCACTGGTTGATTCATTTGATCTATGATTACATATTATATACACATTATATACATTGACATACATAGATGCAGACGATGGTTATATAAATTGTATGAAAATTGTACAAATAAATCTTACCCAATCCCTTAACAATATCCAGCCGCGTTTTATTCATTTCTGAGACTGTTACATCTCGGTGCCCTTGCAAATGTAGCGTTGTTACCCAAAGATTACCTAAAATGTACAAAATGACTTATAATTACCCTAAAAGTTGTACCCTATCTAGCTTTAAAGTAACTAAGAGTGAGGTAGTAATATTTTTTTTAAATTTCGCGTATTATAACTTTCGAGTTTTTCGACACCTCTGCTCTATTCATCTTCCTATCTCTCGTCACAGAATGTTTCATTTGTTTACCACTGTAGCTGTTTCACCTGATTTCTGCCATCGAATTCCACCTTCGCACGACACGCCACAAAATTAGGGTATCATCCCTACCATCTGGATGTGAGGCGTTCCTCCATATACAACCAAGCTTTGGAATGAGATTCCTTGTGCGGTGTTTCCATGACAATACGACATGGGTACCTTTAAAAAGCGCGTATACTTATCTAAAAGCACAGCATCGCTCCTGTGATTCCTCTGGTGTTGCAAGAGGATGTGGGCGACGGTGATCACTGAATATCAGGTGACCCGTGCACTGGTTTGTCCCCCTCTTCCATAGAAATAGAAGAAGAAATAAAATATACAAAAGAAGGGTCTTAAAATTTATCTGGTCATAAATATTGTAACCATTTAAAAACTTATATTTTTTATTTATTTTTATTCAAAATTGGAACACGTTTTTTGTCGCAGTTTTTTGAGGTTATTATTAAATCTCAATAATAGATTGGAGTGTTAGAGAAAGCATAATTGCAGTAATTGCCTTGCACAAAATGAATATGGAACCTTCTGTCATTTTCGAGACACTCCAAATGTTAGGGGTCAATCGATATATATACCAACACATCCTCTGTCGAAGACCATAAAAGATCGGTGCGCCCGCGTGTTGTAAGAAACAAAATGGCTGCCAATGGTGTTAAAGACAGAATTCGCCGCATCATATAAAGAAAACAAAATCTTTATAGACCAAGACTCTTTACGTGTCATGAAAGAAGGTTAGTTTCTACTGCTAATATGTAAAAAAAACTTAGAACTACAAATTATGGACAGCTTCTGAAGACATTATGAAGACATAAATATCGTGATCCAGGATCGAGATTAAAAATCGCGATTAGAATCGAACGAGTAGCATTCGGCTATAGCTTCTAGTTATATGTATTATATATGATATATATGAACAAAAAGTATACAAGATTTTATGACGTTACGTCACTCGAACGGTTAGTTCAGTTGGGAGAGCAAAACGGAACGCCAGAGGTCGTGGCTTCGAGTCCCGCATCGTTCATAAAATTTTGTTATTTAAAATTTTATCTGTGTTTTAATCCTAGAAATGAGGGTTATAACTTTAAAAACATAACTGATTGTTTATATGTAGATATATATTATAAACATACGAAAAATATTATTAGTAAAAATATAAGGATTATTTGATAAGCACCATAACGATTGAACCCCTAATGAGCTACAGATAAAATTGAGACTATTAAGATAATTTTTATGACTATGTTTGTAAGCTTTATTATCATTAAGATAATTTTAATATTATTGTGAATGAATAGTATTGTATAAAAGAGATTATAATTTCACTTGTTTTGTTTGTAAATATTATTCGCTGTTTTTTAATTCTAATATATGCTAATTCTAATATATATTAACTCGTTAACTCGTTAAGCAAAAATTGCAATTGCAGACTGCCGATAGAAGTGAAAACTGAGAACTTTTAGTATTAAAATTTAGGATTTCATACTGATTAAAAACAATTAAAGTTTCATTTCAATTCATATTTCAAACTTATTTTTAATAATAATATATTAATCAAACAAAATCACTATTTCAACAATACACAGTATATACACATTAAACTTTTCACTGAATCCATAAAATTTTACTTATAAGATATACACAGCACTATTATTTTGCACAATACGTTAGCTGTATAGCTACAGATATACTGCTATAAGCATTTCGGTGACTCGAACTTACATTTCACCCATCCAGAAAGTGTCTAACTAAATATATTTATATTTATCTTTTTAATTATTTATTTATCGCGTGCGCAAGTCATAAGCATATCGGTGACGCGAACCCATAAGATTTTCCCCTAACAAAAAGGGCTGCTATTGGATTCTTTAAAGATAATTTTGGGACAGGATTGATGAAAAAACCATAAGCCACAAACTATAAATATAAAATATGTATGGCTGCAGGTGGCAAACCTTTTGCCGTTACAATAACTTGCCTATTATTCCAGCACCAACAATAAGGATCTTCGAACCAACGGGAATCGGCGCCGCACGATCAAAGCCATGTGCAACACATGAATAGGGCTCACAGAGACCAGCTGTAATGAAATATTAATACTTAATATTAAATACAATTTTTATGTCAGAACTTAAAAAAAAACAACTTCCCTTATACAACCTAAAATAAAAAGAAGAATTAAGAATTGTGGAGACGTCGTGACGAAGGTTGTTCGTTAGGAGGGAAGCGATGGCTGGTCCATGCGTCATGTTCGTAAATGGACTGGCTTCATGTGTGGTGGCTGGACGATCCTGCCATCGTGCTTTTAATGTCAAATTTAAAGAATGAATGAAAAAATTGTATTTAAAAAAATCGTATGAAAAATAGATGTTGCCCGATTCTCAGACCTACCCGATATGCACACAAAATCATACACATACGTTTAGGAAGAATTTGGTAGCAAACACCGCGACACGACCATTTTATATATTAGATTTACCACATATCTATAAAATACTTCAAATTCCTAAAACGTTTACAAATAATACCTTACATTTGTTTACAGTCTGTGTGAAATTGTGCATCCGCAACTTTACTGTATATATTACTTACAATTAAGTTGTTAAGTTCAAATGCAGGTCTTGATCTCGATTAAATACAAAGCAAATTCACCAATACTTTTTTAACGTGTTGACATAAACTGAGTTTACATTTCATAAACAATAAAATGTATCAAATACCTGTCAAATATGTCGCCGATAAGATGAACAAAGTTAAAATTATTAAATGTCATTGTTTCTATTCCGATAATGACAGTGACAGCTCTTAAACGCGGTCAAATATGTTGAACGTCCAAAATTCGGCGGTCAGCATTTAAATGCGCTTAGGTTCTGACTGCGTTTAGCTTGTGGTCAAATCCGAATTGAATATGTAAACTCGTTTATCTACACCCACGCTTTAAATCCTCTATAAAAGATTCTAAAACAGTTAGCTCTTATTGCCAACATTAAAACACCCAATGTCCTAATAACCATTACCTACATCCTCCAAACGAGTGTTGTAATGACATTCAGTACAACATTATACCATCCATTTATATTACAACACTCGTTTGGTAGATGTAATGGTTACTACGACTGGCTTTTTTAACGTTAGCAGTAAGCTAACTGTTTCAGAATCTTTTATAGAGGATTCATAGTATACCCATACTACACCCGTAGATAAAGTCTTATATGCAACTGTTGATAATTAGGTATTATAACACTCATGTGATACTATTATCAATTATAAAACCACATTCGTGTTTTAATATCCCTTAGTACACAACAGTTGCATAAATAACTATTACACACGTAAGCTTAGTTCAAAGTCATCTAATCGCGTTCTACTTCAATGGTGAAATCGGTGCTAAGAGGGTTATACCTTGCTCTGTGGTGATGCCATCCGGTAATGCGTAGACCTGGT
Source organism: Leptidea sinapis (assembly GCF_905404315.1). Lineage (NCBI taxonomy): Eukaryota > Metazoa > Arthropoda > Insecta > Lepidoptera > Pieridae > Leptidea > Leptidea sinapis. The sequence goes on along the minus strand of NC_066271.1, from coordinate 11,480,054 downwards.
CCTGTGGGCATCGCACATACTGCGCCCAGCCTCCATCGTTCCAAATACCAATGGTGCTGTTGATTCCAGCCCTCAAGCAGTACTGGTAGTTACCACCACGGCAGAAATTACATAAATTGCAAGCCCTGAAATTTTGAAATGTACCCAATCAAATTTAGCGCAAGAATTCCTAACATTAACATTATAATCTTAGATCGTTTATACGTCTATCGGCCGTTTTCAATAACCTATTAATCCTTAGTTTAACTTACTAGAAGTAGACTATCCTTTTACGCTTACTTACATTTCAATAACCTATCGACATAAAGCATTGGACTAACGGCCGCTTTCAATAATGTATTTCAATAATGTATGTAGTTACGGATACATTGCTGTCACCGTTTAATGACAAGATCTTATCTATAGCATATATAGTATATCATAGTTATGTCCAATATAGTTATAGTCCAATGCTTTATGTCGATAGGTTATTGAAATGTAAATAAACGTAAAAGGGTAGATTTGTCTACCTCTAGTAAGTTAAATTAAGGATAGATAACTACGTTATGGAAAACGGCCGTATAATTAACGATTCAATCAATTAGTCGACGACGCGTCGACGGTTCGCGTTAACTTCAGTCACATGCGAATGAAACGGATATACTATGTTACTTAAGAAGAGTTATTAGTTTTTGGCCATTCTTTCGATTGGCATTATAGAAGTAAGGGTGTATTTTTTTTTACATTTCAGTCGGTAAGATTCCCAGACGAGGCAAGTAATTTTTAGAAAATCTTTGAATGCAGAAGTACTAACTTTTAAAAATAACATAAAGTCTTCTTTCAGTAAAATAGCCTATCTTCGATATTTAAGGTACTTTCCCTTCATGTCCCATAACTTTGGGACATGAAGGGAACATACATACATAGGGGACATATATAAATGTGCGCTTGCAGGAAAGAGAGGGAAGATGAATGAGGTTTATCAACATGAAATTAGTTAATTGGCTCGAACACACGGAAAAGTTTGAATACTATAAATTTGTAATTAGATCATAAAAAATTGGTCCATTATGCAAGCAAAAGCGGTCGAAATATTGACGTTACGTTAACCGTATTATGTGGGATATCGTATGAAAGGGCACAAGCTTAAACAGATTTTAGTGTTAGTAGACCAAATCGAAACAGTCTGATTTGAAAAAATATATGTCGTAGTCAAGAACGTCGAGCCAAGAAGCGTGTACGAAGATAGTTCGGTATTCGATTTAGCTCGGCTGTAACCGGCGTGCGTTGCGAGTGCGGGCGTGAGTGGCCGGCGACCGAGCGCCAAGCAGTCAAGCAGGCAGTCAGAGAAGAACTATCGACAGAGGCGGTTGTGTCCCAAGCGCGTGCCGGGAACCACGTTCTTATTACGTAATCTATTAGCTGGTGAAGTGAAACGTTTCGTGCTGATTATTGTACAGTGTGTTTGTAGTACTGTGTTTTACTTGCTGTCGTGTTAAATGCCCACAACAATGGGCAACCATGTAGATCCTGGCCATGTGAGCGGCCTTGCCCGTCATATAATATATCTTGCAGGTTTCTTCACGATATACACGGCTACTTAGCCGTTATCATAAGCAAATATTTCTAAAAATAAAACTAAATTTTTCAAACAAAGAAATTATACATTTAGAAAACAAAATTTTTATCACCCTTACGTAGGCGCTTATCACCTACGAGTTCAGACGGCTACGGCGCAGCGTGGCAGAAATAGGCGTCAGTGCCTACGCTACCTTGCGGTTACTAGATTTCCTACACGATGTTCCAAAATTAAATTATGGAAAATTGGTTTATCTAGGTGAATTTTCTATTTTCATTTTTGAATTTATTTGTTATGGTTAAGGTTAAGTAGCTTTATTATGACAGTAAGGGACGAGTCGAGCAGGACGTTCAGCTGATGGTAAAGATCCTTGGAAAACCAAATATTCTGAGCAGCACTACAATTGCACTCGTCACCTTGAGACATAAGATGTAATGTATGTTAAGCCTCATTTGCCCCGTAATTTTCATTAGCTACGACGCCCTTCAGACAGAAACACTAATAATGCTTACACATTACTGCTTCAAGGCAGAAATAGGCGCCGTTGTGGCACCCATAATCTAGCCGGCATCCTGTGCACAGGAGCCTCCCACTTGTCCCTCTACCTGTGTCTTTAATTAATGTCGCTATTGTTGCGCCACGCTGTACATATACCTGTTGGTATAAATTTCGAGTGTAGTACCATTATTCGTACCTGTTTGGGTCCACGACCACTTTCTGGCCCTTCTTGAAGATGGACTTATTCCCAACTTCATGTACTATTCCACTAAACTCATGTCCCAGAGGTAGTGGACGGTCTTTTCTAGCGGGAAACTCGCCCTGAAAATCAGTAGCTGTTAATATAATCTTACCTGGGTAACACTGAAAATGTATAGAAAATTAAACAGTTTAATGTACAAAGTTGCAAATACTTTTATTGTTTTTCGAAGCAATCTCCGTTCCTCTCTACACATCGTCGCATTCCATGGAACCACTGAGAAAATCAGTGGGCCCATTCATTCCTTATATGGCATTTTCGTACGCTTTCACCGCATCTTCAGGGCTCGTAAAGCGAATACCTCGAATTTTATGTTTAGTTCTTGGGAATAAATAAAAGTCACAGGGCGCCAGATCAGGACTGTATGGCGGATGACTCATTATCTCGACACCTGCCATAGTCAAATATTCAACAGTCCGTATTGCGGAGTGCGCTGAAGCATTGTCATGGTGAAGGAGGATCCTGCTTCGAAAGCGCTGCTGTCGACTGTCGATTTTTTCCAAGAAAACAGGCAAACATCGATTGACATACCAGTCTGCAGTAACTGTTCTTCCATCTTCTAGCACAACTGTCGCGAAATGACCTTTCCATCCAAAGAATGAGGCAATCATCTTTTTTCCTTGACTTCTTCCTATCTTTACCTTAGTTGACCAATCCTCGAAAGGAAACACCCACTGAGCTGATTCAGACTGTCTAAATGTTCGTGTACTATTTTTTGAACTTGGCTCATACCAATACCTAGGCTTGCCCGTATCTGGTGATAGGTCACTCTCTTATCTTCCTCTATCATGCGTCGAACAGCACTGATGTTATCTTCAGTAGTTGCTGTTAAAGGACGTCCCTCACGCGGATCATCATAGTATAGCATGAGATTGCTACTTCCACGCTTAAACTCGTTAAACCAATTATAAATAGTGGCACGGGTGATGGGCTAAGTAGCTGTTGAGTAAGCCCACAACGAAAGTCATAATAAATCATTGACCGAAAATTTTCTCGCGTTATGTTCATTTTCACGTGTCACAAGAGTTTTAGATTAGCCGCCAATTCACAAAAACAAATGAGAAATGAATGCAATACACTACATTAGGTTACCAAAGAGTTCTTAAATTGAAATTCAAAAAAAGTTTTCATTAGCAATGTTTCTAACTGGTCAGTTCTAAACATTTTCAGTGTTTTATACGTGGGTATAAAATACTTAATAAATTTAATATATATATTTTTTTTTACTCCTCTACTTTTATCTGTCATTTATACAGCCACGGTCACTAATTTAAGTGCATTCTTTATTGAGTCTTTGAAAAAGTCTATACTCTAGGGCTCAAATAGACATTGTTTATATAACTTTCATGTTGCAATAAAAGCACAGTTTTTTCGGTGTCACAGATGGCTAGAGCGTTACGGATATGCCTATTATTATATTACTACCTACGAAAAAATTTGTGTGCAGTGCAATTTCAAACATTTTCACATCAAAAACACTTTTGGTACCTGTATGATATGAAGGTCAGTGCCACACACTCCTGAATACTCCACTTTTACAATCACATCTTCGTCGTTCAGAATTTTCGGCATTGGATACTTTTCATCATATTTAAGTGAAAGTTTCTCTCCATCAAAAACTACGGCCTTCATTTTTATTTATCTGAAAGGAGAATAAGTATTAATTGATGAATTGATACGCGCGAATACTTCTTTTTATAGAAGAAGACCACAAACGAGCGTACGTTGTACATGATAAGTTTTAATGATGAATATCGTATTTTATTTTCCCCAAACAATTCCGAAATATTACGTTGCTTTTTTTTTTAATGGAAGTGGAGGACAAACGAGTATATAGGTCACTTGATGGTATGTAATCACTAGACAAGAGCGACCGAGCTTAGAAGGCGTCGATTTAGAAAACAAAATTTTTATCACCCTTACGTAGGCGCTTATCACCTACGAGTTCAGACGGCTACGGCGCAGCGTGGCAGAAATAGGCGTCAGTGCCTACGCTACCTTGCGGTTACTAGATTTCCTACACGATGTTCCAAAATTAAATTATGGAAAATTGGTTTATCTAGGTGAATTTTCTATTTTCATTTTTGAATTTATTTGTTATGGTTAAGGTTAAGTAGCTTTATTATGACAGTAAGGGACGAGTCGAGCAGGACGTTCAGCTGATGGTAAAGATCCTTGGAAAACCAAATATTCTGAGCAGCACTACAATTGCACTCGTCACCTTGAGACATAAGATGTAATGTATGTTAAGCCTCATTTGCCCCGTAATTTTCATTAGCTACGACGCCCTTCAGACAGAAACACTAATAATGCTTACACATTACTGCTTCAAGGCAGAAATAGGCGCCGTTGTGGCACCCATAATCTAGCCGGCATCCTGTGCACAGGAGCCTCCCACTTGTCCCTCTACCTGTGTCTTTAATTAATGTCGCTATTGTTGCGCCACGCTGTACATATACCTGTTGGTATAAATTTCGAGTGTAGTACCATTATTCGTACCTGTTTGGGTCCACGACCACTTTCTGGCCCTTCTTGAAGATGGACTTATTCCCAACTTCATGTACTATTCCACTAAACTCATGTCCCAGAGGTAGTGGACGGTCTTTTCTAGCGGGAAACTCGCCCTGAAAATCAGTAGCTGTTAATATAATCTTACCTGGGTAACACTGAAAATGTATAGAAAATTAAACAGTTTAATGTACAAAGTTGCAAATACTTTTATTGTTTTTCGAAGCAATCTCCGTTCCTCTCTACACATCGTCGCATTCCATGGAACCACTGAGAAAATCAGTGGGCCCATTCATTCCTTATATGGCATTTTCGTACGCTTTCACCGCATCTTCAGGGCTCGTAAAGCGAATACCTCGAATTTTATGTTTAGTTCTTGGGAATAAATAAAAGTCACAGGGCGCCAGATCAGGACTGTATGGCGGATGACTCATTATCTCGACACCTGCCATAGTCAAATATTCAACAGTCCGTATTGCGGAGTGCGCTGAAGCATTGTCATGGTGAAGGAGGATCCTGCTTCGAAAGCGCTGCTGTCGACTGTCGATTTTTTCCAAGAAAACAGGCAAACATCGATTGACATACCAGTCTGCAGTAACTGTTCTTCCATCTTCTAGCACAACTGTCGCGAAATGACCTTTCCATCCAAAGAATGAGGCAATCATCTTTTTTCCTTGACTTCTTCCTATCTTTACCTTAGTTGACCAATCCTCGAAAGGAAACACCCACTGAGCTGATTCAGACTGTCTAAATGTTCGTGTACTATTTTTTGAACTTGGCTCATACCAATACCTAGGCTTGCCCGTATCTGGTGATAGGTCACTCTCTTATCTTCCTCTATCATGCGTCGAACAGCACTGATGTTATCTTCAGTAGTTGCTGTTAAAGGACGTCCCTCACGCGGATCATCATAGTATAGCATGAGATTGCTACTTCCACGCTTAAACTCGTTAAACCAATTATAAATAGTGGCACGGGTGATGGGCTAAGTAGCTGTTGAGTAAGCCCACAACGAAAGTCATAATAAATCATTGACCGAAAATTTTCTCGCGTTATGTTCATTTTCACGTGTCACAAGAGTTTTAGATTAGCCGCCAATTCACAAAAACAAATGAGAAATGAATGCAATACACTACATTAGGTTACCAAAGAGTTCTTAAATTGAAATTCAAAAAAAGTTTTCATTAGCAATGTTTCTAACTGGTCAGTTCTAAACATTTTCAGTGTTTTATACGTGGGTATAAAATACTTAATAAATTTAATATATATATTTTTTTTTACTCCTCTACTTTTATCTGTCATTTATACAGCCACGGTCACTAATTTAAGTGCATTCTTTATTGAGTCTTTGAAAAAGTCTATACTCTAGGGCTCAAATAGACATTGTTTATATAACTTTCATGTTGCAATAAAAGCACAGTTTTTTCGGTGTCACAGATGGCTAGAGCGTTACGGATATGCCTATTATTATATTACTACCTACGAAAAAATTTGTGTGCAGTGCAATTTCAAACATTTTCACATCAAAAACACTTTTGGTACCTGTATGATATGAAGGTCAGTGCCACACACTCCTGAATACTCCACTTTTACAATCACATCTTCGTCGTTCAGAATTTTCGGCATTGGATACTTTTCATCATATTTAAGTGAAAGTTTCTCTCCATCAAAAACTACGGCCTTCATTTTTATTTATCTGAAAGGAGAATAAGTATTAATTGATGAATTGATACGCGCGAATACTTCTTTTTATAGAAGAAGACCACAAACGAGCGTACGTTGTACATGATAAGTTTTAATGATGAATATCGTATTTTATTTTCCCCAAACAATTCCGAAATATTACGTTGCTTTTTTTTTTAATGGAAGTGGAGGACAAACGAGTATATAGGTCACTTGATGGTATGTAATCACTAGACAAGAGCGACCGAGCTTAGAAGGCGTCGATTAAAAGTACACATGAATTTGGAAACCGAAAGACATTGGTACGTGGCGGGCGAGGAACAAACCGGTGCGGGGTCTCCATGGTGAGAGTCAACGGTTCAACCTTTTACGACACCGTCGCTTCTTAGGTAGACTCTGTGGAGTGTCATTACAATATATTTATTAGATGAAATAACATAACGCGCGCAAATACGCACCGTCTTCAAGAAACTTCAAAACTACCCGCATGATTTCATAAAACCAAAAACTTTTTTATCGTTTCAAGTTTTTAGTCGAATTACAATAGTGATATTTAATTGGATGAATACTGGTATAAATAAACAAACAAGAAAGTTTTAATGCACGATAAACTGTGACATTTGCTTTGTTTAGAGACTTATTGTCAGTAATTGTATTATAATAATAAACTGTAATCAGCTGCGATAAACAAATAATGTTTACATAAACTCGAAGATTACTTGTTTCTGTGTCAATAAGCAATATAGTTTTTTTTAATATAAGATTGGGCAAGAGGCTCTCGTTATGGAAAGTAGCCGCCCTTGGACATCCGCGACACCAGAGGTCCATAGATGCGTTGCTGGCCTTTAAGATGGGAGTATACTCTAATCTTGACGGTCCCGAAGTCGTATCGGTCCTGGAGAACTGCAGCCGTCAAGAGTGAAAAAGTTTCTCGCAAAACGTGCTGTTGTAGAGTGCCAGACCTCAATATGATGCCGGTGGATTTTAGTCCGTCTTAATGAACTCGGCTGTTGGTATCAACCTTAACAACTTCTCTGACTACTCCTCATATACGATAGAAGATGCAAAGAAAACACACACGTAGAGATGTGGGTTCTCTCTGCATCTTCTACCGCATTTATCACGGGAAGTGCTCAGAGGACCTGTTCGGGTTGATTCCAGCGGCCGAATTCCACCACCGGACATTACGTACAAAGTACCATCCGCATCACGTAGACGTCTGGCATTCCACAACAGCGCGTTTTGTTCGAAATTTCTTGCCTCGCACAGCCACTTTGTGGAATCAACTACCAGCAGCGGTCTTCCCGAACAGATACGACTTAGGGACCTTCAAGAAAAAAGCATACTCCCACCTTAAAGGCCGGCAACGCATTTCTTGATACACCTGTTGTTGCGGATATCTATGGGCGGTTGCCTCACCTCTCCCAATCCCGTGAGCCTCTTGCCCGTTTGCCCCCTCTCATATAAAAAAAAACATATGTCTATGATTAGAACCGCTCTTCTTTGTATGGGGGTAAATGGAAGAAGCTGGTACTGAGCGCCCACCCAAAGGTACTCCATGTGAGAATGAAATTGGGCCTTATATAGTTGCAGGCAGTGGTTTGTAGTAAAGTACTGTCTGGGCTTAGTCTCGATATCAAACACAAATTTGGCACAACCGGTGAAAGAGGCATACCCTGTGCTGTCGTTTGCATAGCATGAATACCACCGATTTGCAGCATATTATTATTAGAAAAAACAGTGTAAGAGACGCAACACGCATCCTTGCGGGATACCAGCGTTTATAGGTTTTAATTTGGTGCATGCATCGTACATCCCATCTGCACAACCTCTCAGGAAGCCCATAGGATGGCAGATTCGCTATAAACGCTTGCCACACCCGATCGAAGGCCTTCGCTTAGTGCAGACTCACCGCCAACGCCTCTCCTTTCGATATACAAGACGATCACCATCTGAGCGACTTTATCGTAAACCGTACTGGCAAGCGCTCTCCAACTAGTGCTCTTCGAGATTTGGTTCTGTTGGAAGAGCGCCGTAGCTGGTGAAATTACTTAGCTAATGAGACCCAACATCTTACGTCGGAATTTTGGCTTTAAAAATATCCTGAGCGGCACTGCATTGTCATAGGCACTACGCATTCACTTACCATCAGGTTTAAAAGACTTGCTTGTATCATCACTCTTTTCAAAGATAGGCCCCGACACACTTAGGCCTGTATTCCAGAAAATGTGAAATCATAAGTTGCCTGACTGTCTTCCTAATTGTAGAAAAGAGAGACAACATACGCTTGATCATGGAATATCCTAATATTAACCACCTGCCATACTAATGACAAATGATGACCTTGGATGTAGCAAACTTGATTATAGTTCCCGCCTCAATTCATAAGGAGGTTCGTATAAACAGTATTTTGTAACCCCCTTATCCATAATGGTCCGCTAACTTTAAACAGCCGCTAAGGAGTGTTTTTCTCATTCTGACTTAGGTCAATAGAAGAAGACAGAGGGAGAATTAGCAATGCTTTAAGTTAGAAGACTATTATGAATAAGGGGGGTAAGTGTCCAGGTCGCATCATCCTAGATCCATAGTTTGGTTATATATGTCAGAAAGTTCCTTGAAGTACCTACAAGCAACGTATACATATAAATATAATATAAATCTACTTACAAGTCGTCCAAAGTTTATCACAGTCCGTATCTGAATAACTATTACATCTACCCACACAACAATATAACTAGATTATGTAATTGTCACTACTGTTGTGACCATATATTTGTCTTCTAGTTAAACGTAAGTATCCATGCCTATTCTGTGCTTGTAGTAAACGCTAACTCAGCAGAATTATAGCAGATAAAAAGTGTGTGCGTGTAATCTTTACTCATTTTAAGAAAACTTCTTTGACATTTACAACACTTATCACTGAAGCGATAAAACTTAACTTATAATATAATGTTATATATAAAATTCTGGTGTCACGGTGTTTGTAGTTAAACTCCTCCGAATCGGCTTGACGGATTCTCATGAAATTTTGTGTGCATATTGGGTAGGTCTGACAATAGAACATCTTTTTTCATCCCCTAAATGTTGAGGGTAAATTAACCCCTAATTTTTATTTTTAGATAAATTATTTATTTTATATTTTTTATGATACAACATTAAAAAATACATACAACCCTAAATTTTCAACCTTCTTCGATCAACACCTACTTTTGTATCGCGATTTTTATATTATTCTATTCCATCCACAGATCCGCAATAGGGCTGCAAGATGGCAATCGAATACAATAATTGTAGTACGATATATTTGACAAATAATTGTAATAATAATAAATATTAAATCATAGTATAATCTGTACCTATTTCATGGTCACCCTAAATTATTCATAAATACAGATTACACAGTTTTATGAACTCTTTTATCTAATCTTCAATGACTAGGTTAACATGCGGATTTTGTTTACTTACTTAATGTTAAGACAACAAAACTTTTTATAATCCATGTCAAAAATCGAGAATTGAAAAGAACAAGCTAGGAAATATTAGCAGTACCTAGAGCTAACTGTAGTGAATTGTGTAGTGTCCGTCCAGGGCAGTACTGCCACCTCACCTATTTCTGCAGTAGCAGCATAACTTTTTTTTTATAATAAGTGGCAAGACGAGCAGGACGTTCAGCTAATGGTTATTGATACGTCCTTCCCATTACAATGCAGTGCCGCTCAGGATTCTTTAAATACCCAAAAATTCTGAGCGGCACTACAACTGCGCTCGTCTGAGACATAAGATGTTAAGTATCAGACGAGCGCAGTAAGTTCACTAGCTACGGCGCCCTTTAGACCGAAACACAGTAATGCTTATAAATTACTGCTTCACGGCAGAAAATGGCGCCGGTGTAGTACCCATAATCTAGCCGGCACCCTGTGCAAAGGTGCCTCCCACTGGTGAACTAATTGTGTGTGAAGTGTTCGTCCAGGGCAGTAATGATTACACACCAATTTCTGTAGTGGCCGTATAACATATCTGTAGTAGGTAGAGAGATGTAAGCTCACACGGTTTTACGCCCAGTTATGCTGTAATTGAAATAAAGATCCCATAACATGAATCTTTATCTTTTCACTTCTCTTCATATGACGAGTCAACGCGGACGCCTAGTTGGTAATCGCTTAAGTGCCAAAACATTTAAATAGATTTCATTCACAACCGCACGATATATATTATTTGTATAGAATCTTCAATATTAATAATAATAAAGTAGTGACGTGGTAACTTCACAACGGATTCAGGTACTCATTGGTGGATTCAGGTGGATCATTGAATAACGTTGCATCGGATGAACTGGCAAGGTGTAAACCTCTACTATATACCACTGGACTGGCGACTGTCAAAGTACTTTTCTGCCTGTTTGGTATTCGCCGTTTTGGCGCTGTTGGCCATGTAGCGAGAGTCTGCGGTACTAAATCTTGTGATGACAACCTCAGCAAACATCGATAGATGGTGGGAAACCATTTCCAAAAAAAATTGCGTACATTATTACGTTGATACTTCGCAGTATTATACGTTCCTTCGCAGCCATTTGTATTATACGTCAAAATTAGTTTTCTGGACGCTCGCGAGTAGCTCTTCATATAGGCACAAGAGATTTGCTGTTAAACACATGGAACGGCCTGTCCAGTGGTATTTATACAGGTCAGTGTACTCTTGCCGCTGTCTTTCTACCAATTATGTTCATAGCTATCCTCTCTTAATAACAGTACCCCGATGGGTAACCTCAGAAGTTGCAAAACAAAACTTAAACAGACACGACACCCATATTATAGTGGGCACCCTGACGGATAACTCACAATTAAGATACATAATAGCTTAAAGGATAAATGCATACACTTTTATAATAAAGTCCCAACCACTGTTCAGGCATTATCTATAATCAATTTAAATGTTTTATTAAAAAATGGCTCTGTTGTAAATCCTACTACTTCACAGCTGAATATCTAAGTGATCAGACGATCACAACGACATTACAAAATCATAATATTTTATTGAAAAGAACAGAAAAGATATGCTGGGATTGTTTCTTGCGCCGCATCTTCTCTCTCAGAGGGCTATTTTTGTTTCCGAAGCGCTGGTAGTGTTAGAAGTGACATAAAAAGGATTCTACAGGAATCAATTTTGAAAAGTAAATGCCTTTTATCCCTTTCTAAACAAGCACCTTTTTAAAATCGACGTATCAGATAGACCCGGTCTATATTCTGAAGACCCAGGTAAGTTCAGCGGATGACTGGTCAAAGATGAAACGGTAGTAATCCTGGAATATTCAAGAGTGGCTAACTATCGGTCATACATTTTCAAAGATACGAAGTCACTCCGACAAGTTGCGGAAATTTCGGCATTATTCTGTACTTCTGGGAGGAGCTGGGCTGATGGAGATCCTGTATCATAACTTGAAGGTTGTCCGGGTTTTCCGCAAACAGTACTATGTCACACGCAAATCGTAGGTTACTCAGTCTCTTGCCCTCTATATTAATTCCACGTTCTTTCCAATCCAACTTCTTGAAAATGTCCTCCAGTACCAGGGTGAACAGTTTTGGAGAGAGTGTATCTCCCTGTCTATTCCTCTCTGAATCTTGGCAGGTTGAGTTTCTGGTGATAAATTAAACTTTAAAGTTGCATTGTTGTAGACATTTTTATGAGGTTAGTGTAACGGTGATCAATACGGGCGTTCTGAAGGGACTGAACCACTGCCCAAGTTTCGATGCTATCAAATGCTTTCTTGTAATCTATAAATGCGACCCACAGTGCTAGTTGATATTCGGTGGCTTTTTCAATAATTACTCTCATAGTTAATGTGTGATCCATAGTGCTAAAACCACCTCTGAAACCTGCTTGCTCAACTGGTTGGTAATAGTCAAGTCAAACGAATGGTAATAATTTTCGTAAACAATTTATACCGCTGTGATAATAGGCTTTTTGAGTAGCAGAATGATCGTTGCGCTTTCCCATTTTTCCGGTACTCGGCATTCTTCTAGACACTAATTAAAGAGTTTAATGAGGATCTGTAAGACCACGTCCCCACCTTCTTTGACCATTTCTACGATGACATCATCTTCACCAGCCTTGCCTTTTGACATCTTGAGTATTGCGGCCCGTATTTCAGCTTTTGTTATCTCCGGTACGCCTAGATGAGCTACTCTTCACTCACCAGGACGCCTTAAGCAAGCGGGTGGATCTACACGCCTAAGCCCTTCAGTAAATACACTGGCCTTCAAAAGTATCACACTTTTAAAATTGGGATAACGTTTTAACTTCACAAGATATACTTTCGAAATAAAAAGGACTCCAAAGAGAATTTAATTTTGTACATAAAAACATTATAGTAGGAAACCTTCTTTTAAGAATTGGCTGAAAAAAAACATCAAAAACAAAACCATTCCTTTTTCAAAGTTGACGTTTCCGAATTACAATTTTACCATTCACATTTTTCTTTCTGTTTTAAATTTTTTTCAAGATCGATGGGTCTTGTTTTAAAAATTTATGCTAAAAAGCACATAACATTTATTTATCATGCCTCTTTCAGTTGAAGAATGTGCTAGGATCATGGCTTTTCTGGAACTAGGCATCACTATGCGTCGCACTGCAAGAATGGTGGGTGTGACGGTACGAACGGTCCAGAAGGTACAGCGAAGGTACGAAGAGACTGGACACCATCTGAGGAGACCTTGTAATGGCAGACTCAGGTGTACCAGTGCCCGAGAAGATCGTTATATTATTTCCACTGTGTTAAGAAATCGCCACCAAAATGCAGTTGAAGTCCAGCAACAGCTACTTCAGACCCGGACGGACTACATTAGTAACAGTACAGTGAGAAGAAGACTTGCTGAAGCAAATTTGAAACCCCCAAGACCAGCGAGTGGCCCAAAATTCGAGAGACAGCATCGAGTAGCGAGACTGCGATACGCCCGTGAACACACGCAGTGGGATGAAGAAGAATGTTCAAGAATTTTGTTTGCAGATGAGTCTCGATTCTCCCTTTACACTTCTGATGGAAGGCGAAGTGTTAACAGGCGACCTGGTGAGCGATACCTTCAAGCCTGCATCTCAGAAAGAGTCCAATACGGTGGAGGCAGTGTACATGTATGGGCATATCTTCAGAAGGTCGCACAGAGCTAGTAGCCATAGAAAATGGCACCCTCACTGGGCAAAGATAGCATATCTTTGAGATTCCAAGAGATTCTCAATGAGTATGCAGGGCCGTATTTAGCAAATATGGGTGATGGATCGATGCTGATGCATGATAATGCCCGGCCACACACGGCTCATATCGTACAAGAGTATATTCAGGAGGTCGGTATCAGCGTGATGCATTGGCCATCAAGAAGTCCTGATCTCAACCCGATTGAACACGCCTCGGATGAGCTTGGGAGGCTTGTCAGAAATCGAAGACCACCACCTACTACCCTCAGGGCACTAAAGCAGGCCCTGGTAGAAGAATGGGAGAATATTCCCCAACATCGGCTCCGAAACCTAGTGTTCAGTATGCCAAACGGGCTCGAAGCTGTAATCAGAGCTCGAGGAGGCAATACCAGTTATTAAAAATTAAATAACATGTAATACATTTTAGTTGATTTTTTTTACACTAAATTAAAAATGTCTATTTTCATTGTTTTATAATTTTTAAGTTAAAAATGTTACTAATGTATAATTTTAGTTTCTAAGAGTTAAAGCCTATAAAATTGTTGTGCGATACGACCCTCCCCCCGCAGTGTCTTGCCCACTACAAACAAGGAACGGTAGTTGAAGGGTTTGATCATTCAGTAATACGTTTTGGAGTTTACTCCTTAAGAATCGATATTCATATAAGGCACCCGGTATGAGAAAAATATGAAGAGTAAAACCTACTCATCAAATGGGATAGTTACGTTTTTGGTGCGCATCATTTCTCGCGCACCTTTCACTTTTCAGTTATGTGTGTGTATGTGTGTAGCCTACTTGTGTGTAGCCAGCATATACAGTATGCTGCGTGATAGCTTACACATGTCGTATAATATTGATACCTATTAGGGTGTGCCAAAATGTAACTTCCTTGATAGACCTTTTAAAATTGGAATTTTGAGTTCCGCTTTTAACAGGAGTTGTGTTTGGGCATTTCCTGACATATTTTGAGCGTTTTTTAAGGATTTATTTGATTTTTTAATTAATACACTTTTATTAGCTTTAGCTGCTGTATGTCTGTTTGTAACCGATTCCATTGGACTTGATTTTGTTTAGTACCTCTTCAAAGAACGATTGCGTTCTTGAGGAGTAAACTCCAGTCGAGTGTCGGAGCTGACACACACACTTTTATTGTTTCATTTTCAAGTAATTAAAAAAGTTTACACATTTCCATTGGCTTTAACAGAGACAAAATAGCGTCTGTTGGGTCAGCTAGTTATATTTATAAGTAATATGTGTAGCTTTATACCTACCTTATGTAAGACACGGCCTATAATGAATAAAAAACGCCTTACAATTTTGAAGCAGCAAAGTCTAGTTAATCTACATTGACTATACGATGTTCACCAGGTGTTATTATTAAATAATATTTTCAGTGTATTTTATGTGTCGGATTATAACAGGTCCCTTTTCTTTTTTTAAATTGATTTAGTGACACGGAATGCAGGTCCATATGCCTTTTCCTTTTTTGTAGGCATGGTGTTGCATTATGTTAAATTTTAATTTGACCATAAACGCTGTTACAGTTAATATAAACCTATTAAGTTTGAATTTGGATCCTGCAATTCTTGTATGAATATTGATTATAATTAGTCTTATTTATACGCCAATTTTTTTTAAATATTCTTGTTCTAAAATTAATAGTGATAAGAGAATCTGTATTTATGAGATAAGACAGATATTTGGTTCCATTATCTTCAATCAAAAAAGTCTACTGTTGCGCTGATGTCCGTGGCGAGTTGATCGACGTCTGCAGGCTCTAAAGGACGTCGAATGGAAGAGAGGATAAACAAGCGTACGTGTCGTTTGTCCTCTCTTTCACACAAAAAAATCAATGAGAAGAGATAAAGTATCTTGCTAATATTGTTGTGGAATATATTCAAGATACCAATTTTGAAATGAGTTTAATGAATATGTAATTTTGTATTTAGTTTATAATTTTAAAGTTTTTTACTTTAAAAATGTAAACTTAAAACAGAATCATAACATTGATATGACTTCCGGATTTTTTATTAAAAGAAAAAAAATTGATATAGAAATTCCAATTAAATTATATTTTCTGCATTAAGGTATAGATTATCTTTAGTTTCACAAAATAATGTGAGAAAATATGAATTGAAAAAACTTATAAATTAAATTTATTATCACATAATTACCTTGTAGCTTTCACTCTTTTAAATTCTGCAGAAATATAATCTGGATTTGAAACACAATAAACGTGTCATCTAATACATAGTACATCTAATCATAAACGCGTCTATTTTTGGAAGATTATCTGATTTCCCTTTAACAATTCCACTTTCAGTCATTGTAAATAATAATTATACAGATCATTCAATAATAAAAAACACACATAAAATGAAATATACCGCTAACCAGTTAACCACCGGAACTATATCTACCTACCAGTGATTAAGTTTATCGAGATTTTGACGGCACACTGCACTTTAACCAAATAGCATTGCGTTTCGATTTAATATTTCGCGCGTATTTATTGCGCTTTTGTTCATTTATGATTCAACAAAAATTTTATAAGATAAAACTATTTAAGATAAATTTATTACAAATTAGCCAGCTAAGTTATTAAGGTCTGACATAAATTTACGATTGGGATACAGTATAAATTAAACCCATTGAGTTATCTCAAGTACTTCACGGTAAGTAAGTTATTTCATAGAAAAATAAATGTATCTCAGATTGACAATTATGTGATTGCATAAAATTTGCGAAAATTGCCATTTGCCAACAATTGTTCTATAATAGTTTGTATTTTATTTTATATATTTTCTTAATATCGCTATGTGAAAAACGGAAACATTGTTATGTATGTATATGGCTTACAATATACTAGTCTATAGACAAATAAAAGAGTGCAAGGGGGATGAACATCTAATTGAGATACAGGAAGATAGAAAAAAAAATGTGAATCTATTGTTACAGTAACCAAATTTTTATTAACAACTTGTATACAGTCAGCGACACTTGGAATTAGCTTCATAGTATTTTGAATATAAAACTTGCTATGATGAACTGAAAATAAGTCATTCATTATCGGTCTGCCTGTCAGGTTGTTTCTATCCTAGTATATTCAAAGTATTTGGTATAATATATTTTCAATTCTTAATCTCCGCCTTGTTTCGCATAATATAATGTACCTGTATGATGTATTGATCTCTAGTATTAAGTATTTTTAAGTTTTAATATTTTATTTAATATGACGATAGATGCCCTTTGATTGTTATTTAGCCACCATTCCTAAATATTACTTATATGTTTAAGTACCTATAAATTATTGAGTTTTTTTTTAACAAAAAAAAGGATAGGCAATGCAAGCAACTATTTCGTTGTACAACTATACGGTAAAAACCAATCTAATACTATTGGTTTAATTTACATCTAATAGTCAAACTACGGAAATTTAATTGAAATCTGCAATTTAATAATTGAATTAAGTATGAGCCATGCGCATTGTGCTTTTTGCGCGAAAAACATTTCCCTATCGCAGCTATATGACTTGCACAGCATCGCTACGCGCCGTGGTACGCGGCAGTAAGTCGTTTATAACGGCCGTTCCCAATATACTATCAACAGATAGAGATAAATTACTACCTTCTACTGTCACTAATTAGCTGTCAATAATCTGAAGCTGTCTCAATATACCCGATAAGTCATTATTTTCGCCTTATATTGGGCCGCGTTAATTGCAATTTCCATACAAACTTCTATCGCTGGTAAGCTATAGGTACGTTCTCCCATTGACAGACAGCGTGGACGGATAAGGTGAGTTACCGTCTATATGTTTATTGGGACATTAAAAGTCAAAGATAGTTACTTTTTTTATCTAAAGTAGGCCACACCCGGAGATAGACTGAATATTGGGAACGGCCGCTAGCTACCTCTTCTATCTACTTGTGCGCAAATACATTATAATTTTAAGGACATCGTGACAATTTCGAATAATTCAAAATGTTAATATGCTGATCGGTCCTAATGCAAACCGTTGGCTATAAGTCAGATCCTGTAGTTGTAGCCACAACCTGAGAGTTGAACAAAAGATACGAAGATTTACGACCGATGCGTCACTCGGATGGTTCACTCAGTTAATAAGAGGGCTCGGACGGAACACGAGAGGCGAGTGTGGGTTCAATTCCTGCACCTTTCATAAATTTTGCTACAAATTAAATTTATATATTTAATCCATTAAGTGAGGTATTTCACTAATAAACATTTTAAATGTAGTATTATTAAATCAAAGATCCAGTTTTAATAAACGAAGTAGTATATTTTAAGTTCTTTAGCTTAGCTACCATTACAAAGATAATCACAATTCAGTTTTTACACCCAATATGATAACCACAGATAATGTTACCAGAACTTTCACTCGGATACTCGAGGCAAACGGACGTGTGTTTTGTTAACTTCGATACAATTATTTAGAAAAGATTAACGTAAGCATTAGTGAACCGTCAAATATAAACTTACGTCTACCGTCGCAAGTAATTACTGTGTGCATCGGTCATTCGTGCCTGGTGTGTGTGGAGGACGACCACATAAACTATTGATTGAATCCAATTTAGTTTTTTAACATGTCTAAACCACTGTCGCCGGAGAAATCGAATTCTGTGCCCAACCTATCATCAATGTCAAAAAATGAACCAAATTTTGAGACTCACATAACTGCCAGGAGGGCAAAAAAAAAGAAACTAGAAACTGCTGGTACAGATGAATTTTCAGAATTTAAAGAAGAGATGAGGGAGTTAGTGCGCTCCATGGTAAATCAAAGTGAACATCAAATGAGTAAGCTGTTCCCGATCCTAAATGAGATACAGGCAGCAAATTCGAAAATAGAGGCATCCGTATTCTCTCTAAGTGAAAAAAATGACGAATTCATGAAGAAAATTCAGCATCTAGAACTTGAAATAAAGAAAAAAGACGAGCGAATTGCTATTCTAGAAGAGAAACTTGAAGAAACAACAAGAGTAGTGAAAAAGAAAAGTATAGAAATCAAAAATGTATCCAATATTGGGCCCAGGGAAACCAAAGAAGGATTGGTGTTAATGTTGTCTCAATTGGCTACTAATGACATAACATGACAATTAATAGATCAGACATAAGTGACATTTATAAAGTTAATGGAAAATCAGACAAGAAAACAATCATTGTGGAATTTGTATCTGAACTAACTAAGGAAGAAGTCTTAAAAAATTGTAAGTTGTTTAACAATAAAAACAGAAATGACAAACTTAGTAACAAACACCTAGGCTCAAAAAAGCAACCCGACGAACCTATATTTATAACAGAACACTTAACTGCAAAGGCTTCACGTTTGTATTTCTTGGCAAGGGACCTCAAAAAATCTAAAGGATATAAGTATTGTTGGACATCGTTTGGTCGTGTCTACTTGAAAAGAGAAGACAACTCAAAAACTATTTGGATTAAGGCCGAAGCTCAATTACAGCCACTGTGGAATGAATGACTATTTCTGGATTTTCGTAACTATACTTATAATCTTTTAATGTATTTGTACCACTACTGTTATATTTATTATATTTACTCATCTTGTACTTTACAGCATACAAAAGTGTTATACTTTATATAAGAGTACCAAACATTCTAAACTTAATAAAATACTATACTTAATTAAGCCAGTAACTAAAATAAACCAAAGTATTTATCACTACAGAAATAATTGTATCATGCATTATATACAATTTAAGATTTACACCTATTGTAACAAAAACACCTTTAATGGATAATAATACAATAACTCTGTTGGAAGATTTAGATAGCCTGACAAATAACATCACAGCTCAACAATGTTCTATTGAGTATTTTAATAAAAACACTCCTAGGGAAGATTTATTCCTCTCCGTCGTAACCCAAAATATAAGAAGCGTTTATAACACATCGAACTTAGATGACTTAGATATCAATATAAGTATGCTAAAAAGAAATACTGACGTTATAGTTTTAACTGAATGCAGAATAGATCCCGAAAAACCAGTTCCACAGAAACCCTACTATTTTACTTATTACACTGATAGAAAAGTAAATCAAAATGATGGTGTTGTGGTATTTGTAAAAAAAAACATTAGAACATAATGTCAAAGAAGTTGCTTTGGATGGCGCTTCCTGCCTTGAGATCGTATTGAGAAGCCCTGTGTCTAAAATGACACTAATTTGTATATACCGGCCGCCAGTAGAAAAGAAACCTGAAAATTTTATAACTTCATTAAACGCCTATCTAGATTCATCCCATCTAAAATCTAATGTCATAATTACAGGAGATATAAACATAAATATTATTGAAGGGCACAGTGACAAATACGCTAATTCATATTTAGATACATTGGCTTCACATAGGTTACTACCTGGTCATAAATTTGATACCAGAAAAAATAGTTGTTTAGACCATATAATAATTAACCTTGATCCTTCCCAATTTAATGCTTTTATAGGAGTTCTAAACACTACAATTACGGACCATAAAATGACTGTTATTTATCTATATCGGAAAAAAATAAAAGGTTCTACCACACCTAAAACGAAATCTCTTATCAATTATGAAGAAGCACTTAAGACCCTGCAAGATAAATATAATCCAGATATATTAAAAATAAAAGACCCAAATACATTAACACAAGAATTACACAAATACATACAATATGCTCTTAACAAAAATACTAAATTGGTAAGAATTTCAAGTAACAAAAAAATAATAAAACCTTGGATAACACCAGGCATTTTAAAATGCATCAGAACCAGAAATAAATTACAGCAACAGCTAAGAAGTGATGAATCTAATGAAATACTCAGAATAAATTACCGACGATATCGAAACTTTTGTAATAATTTAGTGAAGCAACTAAGACGTAAATACGAAAGCGAAATACTTAATAAATCTAAATCTAACAATAAGTCACTTTGGAATAGTATCAAAACTATAACTAATTTAAATAAACAAAAACAACAAAATATAGAACTTACACAGTTAAAACCTACACCCACTGAATCAGCTTGCTTTCTAAACAATTATTTCGTTAACGTTGGAAAATCTTTAGCTATTGGAATCTCAACACCTCCTCATATTGTACAGCAATATTTTAATCGACTTCCTTCACAAGCAAATACAATTGGAATACTAGAACCCGAGCCATCAGAAGTAGCAACAATTATATCAAACTTAAAATCAGAGACTGCCTCGGGCTATGACAATATCCCAACCAAGTTTATTAAAGTGGCGAAAAAAGAACTTACTCCTATAATCACACGACTTTGTTCACTCTCACTCGCTCAAGGTATTTTTCCACAAGAACTCAAATGCTCCATTATACATCCTGTACATAAGGTTGGGTCTAAAGAGGATGTTAATAACTATCGGCCTATTTCCGTCTTAACAGTTATCTCTAAAATATTAGAAAAGATTATAAATACTAGAATAATCAAGTACCTAAATACGTATGGTTTGTTATCTAAATCTCAGTATGGCTTTCGTGAGGGAGTCAGCACTGAGGATGCTATTCAAGATCTGACTCAAGAGGTAACAAAGTATGTGGATGGAAATAAAAAAACTCTATGTATTTTTCTTGACCTAAAAAAGGCATTTGACACCGTTTCTATTCCCATACTTTTGCGTAAAATTGAAAAAATTGGTATAAGAGGTAATTTTTTAAATTTACTGACTGATTACCTTCGTAATCGGGCACAACGTGTTAAAATTAATAAAGAAATTTTTAGTTCTGTTAAATATTCTACATCATACGGAATTCCTCAGGGTAGTGTTCTCGGACCTACGCTATTTTTAATGTATATTAACGACCTTACAGATTTTAAAATACAAAATGGACAAGTTTTCTCTTATGCCGACGACACTGCCTTGCTATTTCATGGAGACAGTTGGGCGGAGGTATTTTCTTTGTCAGAGAAAGGACTATTCTTAGTACAAAACTGGCTTAAAATTAACATTCTTACTTTAAATTTAACGAAAAGAAATTATATTACATTTTCAATAAAAGATTCTACACAACCATATAAAAATTTTACCTGATCTGCCCATACATGTGACATGGCTGATATAGAAAACTGTCTGTGCACTAAACTTGAAAGAGTAAACACCACCAAATACCTCGGAGTAATTATAGACAAAAATTTATCATGGTATCCTCAGTTAAATGTAGTTGCCAACAGAGCTAGAAAAGTGATCAGGATATTCAAACGCCTACGTAAAGTCTGTGATATCAAACTTATTAAGTATATATTTACATCTCTGATACAATCTATCCTTCTATATTGTATAAGAATCTGGGGGGGTACTTTTAAAACTCAATTCTTAAGCATAGAACGAGCACAGAGAGCAATAATTAAAAATATGCTAAGCAAAAATCGTCTGTATGATACCACAAAATTATATGAAGATGCGGACCTTTTATCCGTAAGAAAATTATATATATTGCAATGCATACTAAAAATACACAAAAGTAAATCTATAGATCCTTTGATTTTAAATAAACGTAAAAATAATACAGTAATTAAATGAAAATTTACTAAAACTAAATTTGCGTCTAAACAATTTGATGCACAGGCTACTAAATTATACAATACCGCTAATAAAATCTTAAATATTTAAGACATATAGGGAATGTAAAACTAGCGTTAAAAAATGGCTGAAAACTCTTAATTATTTAGAAACTGAAAACTTGCTAAATTAATTATAATATGAGTAAAATAGTGTAAATATGTGTTCTAAAATATATATATATATATATATATATATATAAATAATATATATAAAGCATATATATATATATATATATATATATATATATATATATATATATATATTAATTTTTGTTGTAATTATAGTATCATATGAATAGATAATTAAATTTCGCTTGCTGTTATTTGATTGTTATCTAAATATCGTACTTTGAACATTTTACTATTTTATAAATATTCGTAAAACTACAAATTACCTTAGTTCATAGTTATAGTGGTCGCACATTCTTGAGACGATGACAAGTGTTTTTTATGTAGGTATATTATTTACAAGTTTAGTGTGAGCCACGCAAATATTAATCTACCTTCAATATTGAAACAATTTTTAGTTTGTTTATTTTATGCCTAAGATTGGTTCATTTAACTATAATTCATGTTTTTGTTAAATGTGTAAGCATTCTTATCCGTTGGAAAGAGCGGTCTTCCCTAACACAGGTTCTGCGAACTTAAAAGGGAAGTCCTACAAATACTATTTATTAAAATGCTAAATAAATAAATTTTTGATTTTGATTTGATTTGATTTAGAACCATACATTAAAACACACATACACAAAAAATTGTGTGTGTACAAAGTACACATGTCAGAAGTGAAACCTGCATTGTGCATGAACCTCTAAACTGCATATGAAGTCCTGGTACATGCTGCTAGAATGACACATGATTTCAACCGCTATGAAAGACATTACTAACACCACTACCATATTTATGTTCTCCTGGTGTCTATGCAGTTATAAGTCGTGTGTATGACATAAGAATATATTAAGGTATACCTACTCGCGTCATACGTGAAATAAAATAGTATGCATATTTCTGTCTCATTCTTTGCCGGCTTCGTCCAACACATTTTTGTATTAGTGTCTCTTACCTGTCGTTTTTTCCATTGCATCCGGTTTGAAATCACAACGATTCTAAAGAAGTTTCACTTCAATAAAAATAAATACTTTCACCACCTAATTTTTGAAATAAGATGTACAATGTAAAACATTACTGTAAGATTATTTTATACATTATCAAAATTCAGGACTTATGTTTGATAATCTGAATAATTATCAGGAAGCTTAAGTACCCTGCCAAATCTAGACATTTTCACATTCAAATTTGGATTAAGATACTCTCTACTGGAACTATTGGGCTCAGAAACAACTGATGGCTCCTCTTGCTGTGATACTGGCTCTGAAATGTCCCTTATAACTTTTTCATCATATACCTCATTTGGTGTTGCAAAAGTTTTATTTCTCCAATATCTCTTTCCTTCTTCATTTTCCATAATATAAGATCTAGGACTGTTAGCTTTACTATCTTTCCTTTCAGCCACACATGTTTCTTAAATCTAATCATTTCATTCTCTCTAAAATTTCTTCTTGTAGCAGTCTTGTCATAATAACTTTTGGTATTTATTTTATTGCTGTTCAACATACTTCTATCTTTATCATATGTAAGTTTTGGTATAAGTGTTATAAAGGAACATGGTATATTCGTTCTTAGCTGTCTTTCCATTAATATTTTTGCCGGTGAATTAACTTTTCCCCTAGGTGTATTTCTTTGATTTAGTAGTGCAAGACACTTCTAAATAAGACAGCAATGAAAATCCACTGATCTTCATTGCTGTCTTCACATTTCTCTGCCTTTGACGGTTGTAGCCCGTATGCCCGTATGAAAAAAGAGGAGGGTTGGCTGAGTGAAGATCTAACCAGCCGCAAAAGATCAACGTCGAGCATCGGGCGACGGTAATTAACCCGAAGAAACCCTGGGCTAACAAGCCAGAACCTGCTGGAGGTAGGAAATGACCCCCACAACTCGCAACTCTGTTCATCCACAGAATCGAGGGCCTTGGCTTAGTCGCCCGGGCCACGAGGTAGAATACCTCTTTAAAAAGTTACCCTAATCCTAAGGACTACGTGCCGATGGGATGCATGGCTTGCAGGAGGCAAGTTCTAAGCGCCAACCTCGGCGGACCCGGCAAACGCCGTTGTACTTTGCCCTCTTGAGGGAATGGGCGTCACCCCTCTTGTGACGTATTAAATCGACCCTACTCGTGGGAACAAAATCAGAATGAGCAATTATAAACAAAATTTAGATAAGAATGACCCAAAAATTATGACCCAACAACTTTTACACAAAGGAATGTTCATAAACCGCCCAAGATCAAGCTCTTTTAGTGGAACAACTAATCAAGAGAACATTGAACTGATAGATAAAACAGCTGGAGAATCAGAAGAACAGCTGTTCACAAAAGTGCATTATGGCAAAAGGCTAAGATCCAGTCCAGACGCAGTAAAGCGCAATCAAAAACAGACAAAATTGAATTACTGGCTTGCTACACCAGTAGTACCAACATCCAACAGCTTCAAAGGGCTCGACGATATAGAGCAACCCGATAAACCAGAAATACAAACACAGAAGCTCACAAGACCTCCTCCACTATTTATTGATGGAGTGAAGAACTAACAACCCTTAATGAAATTATTAGAAGCCGTAGCAAAAGGAGAATATGAAATAAAGGTATTACGAGGCGACAGAGTTAAGATACAATCTAAAACAGCCGAATCATACTCCACTATTTACAAAGAACTGAAGGTTAAAGATACGGAATTCTATAGCTACCAGCCAAAACAAGACCGCAGTTTTAGAGTTGTCCTAAAAAATCTACACCCATTTACAGACTTTGTCTGTCTTATTCAGGTTTATTTCTTTTTATTACTTTTTCAACTATGCTTATGCAAAACTTTAAAAATTTCTCTCTTTGGTTTCCTACCACAACAATAATTATATTTTCTAAGGTGATTTTAGTATCTATTTCCTGTTCGATGTTATATCGTTCTATGTCGTGAACAGGACAGTCGATGAGCACGTGCAGCAGGGTCTCGTCACTGTCGGGTTGGCAAATACACGATGGACTCTCCTTGCACCCAAAACGGTGAAGATAGGCGGAGAATCCACCATGCCCAGTCAGGACTTGAGTCAAAACTCCTGTGGGTTGGATTTTACTAGCTATTTTAAATGCAATAATGGTGTCGGGGAAAAATATTTTTGTTGTTTGTGCGGTGTGTTCGAATTTATATCTATTGTCCCACTCTATCAAGGACCTATCTCTTATGCACCTTTTTATATAAGAAGGTGGGCACTTATCATAATTGGGGCGCGTTTTAATATTTTGGGCAGCTTCCTTGACAAGTTGGTCAGCTCTTTCATTGCCGTCCAAGCCAGCATGCGCTTT
The DNA here is from genome assembly GCF_905404315.1 of Leptidea sinapis. Taxonomy (NCBI): domain Eukaryota; kingdom Metazoa; phylum Arthropoda; class Insecta; order Lepidoptera; family Pieridae; genus Leptidea; species Leptidea sinapis. The sequence continues at coordinate 11,454,353 of NC_066271.1, read as the reverse complement.
TATCCAATCCAAAGTTTTATTGTCCTGATATAAGGTTTGCATGTTTTTCCTGGCTTGGACTGCAAGGTGGTGCGTAGAATCTAGATTTGTCAAAGTCTGCAACGCCGCCGTTGGGTCACTGTAGATTGCAAAGCTGCCTACAGTCCTTCGCAGTGCTAGTTTTGTCGCCTCACATAGTGGCAGAAGTTCCGCCTGGTAGACTGTGCAGTACGGTGCTAGACTGAATTTAACGGCTTTAATTTCGGATTCCCTATTCCATAAGGATATAAAAATAGCTATTGAGGCGCTTCACCATAAAGTTATAAATATCTGGAACATTCAAAACTCTAGAACAAAACAGGCGCTTTCAATGTGGAACATCGAATTAGAACCTCGTGAAAATAATAAAGACATTTATAGCGTTAAATATCTACTACACTGTCGCATATCATTTGAAGCACCCAGACCAAGGCGAGTAATTCCTCAATGGACTAATTGCCAAGATTACAACCACACACAAAGGTTTTGCAACAGAAAGCCCAGATGCGTCAAATGTGCAGGTTCTCATCACACTTCAGCTTGCTTACGGAAAGTCCGATATCCCGCTCCAATCACCAAAGCAAGAAAAGGCCATGGATACCCTAGAAAGGAACAAGAACCTGCAAACAAATTAACAAGTAATGGAAAATCGTATGCTCAAGCTACAAAAGAAGTCCCTGAACAACCTAAGACACAAACAATGAACACAAAAGATGAAAATCTAAAAACGAATGAACTCAAAACAATTACGGAATCACTTGTTGCCCTGAAGAACCAAATGCTAGTTATGACCTAGACCCTAACCGATCTAATCTCAAAAATGCCATCACATTCACAGCACTAAAAATGTGTGTATGGAATGCCAATGGCTTGTCAAACCACTCGGAAGAGTTAAAAATATTCGTCAAAATACACCACATAGATGTTTTACTAATCTCGGAAACCCACTTCACATCCAAAAGCCACTTTAGTCTTATCCTACCTAGAGGACGAGAACTTCTTAAATGCACACAAAAAAGAAATATGAACGTGGTATCATCTGGTCAAGCGACTTACTGGCCAACAGACAAAAGAAAAATCCCAGATATTATAGATTTTTGTGTCAGCAAAGGAATCGCAAAGAACATCATATCGTGTCAGAGTTGCTGGGACCTATCCTCAGACCACTCTCCAATCATAGTAGAACTACACACTACCCCCCAAGAATGCATCAGAAAATGCGTTCTGCATAACAAAAGAACTAACTGGTCCCTATTTCGTGAGCTTACAGAAAAAGCATTCCAAGAATCAGTTAGTCTCAAATCAAAAGACGAAATAACAGAAGCGGTACTATATTTCAACAAGAGTGTGCAAGATGCAGCTTGGTCGTCGACCCCGCCACTATAATCTAGAAACCGCGATACCCACGTAGCGAAACACATATTTGATTTAATAATCAAAAAGAGGAGAATACGGAAACGCTGGCAAACAACCAGAGACCCTGTTGCGAAAAAACAACTTAACCACGCCAACAGACAGCTAAAGCGCACTCTAGAGAAAGATCGTAATGACGGATTTCATAATTATCTCACCAGCCTGGATGCTACTGCTTCCTCAGATTATTCTTTATGGAAAGCCACTAGAAGACTAAAACGGTCCGTCAACGTATCTCCTCCTATAAGAAAATCTGATGGTACCTGGGCACGGACAGACCAAGAGAAAGCCTTAATCTTCTCAGAGCACCTCTCAAACGTCTTTATTCCTCATCCATAGGACGGCTCACCAGAAGATGCAGCAGAAATTACTAACCACTTATACAGTCCAAAAGATACGCAGGAGACGCCTCTTAAATTTACAAAAACAGAAGTTGCCCGAATTATAAAAAAATCGGACCCAAAAAAGGCTCCAGGATACGACCTTATTACAAACCGTATATTACACGAACTACCTGAATCTGGTATAACTTTCCTTACGTCACTCTTTAATGCGATGACCAAACTGCGGTTCTTTCCTCTGGAGTGGAAGGTCGCACAAATTGTAATGTTGTTGAAGCCAGAAAAACAACCTGAAGAAACGAAATCGTATAGACCCATCAGTCTGTTACCTATTCCATCTAAAATATACGAATCTCTACTGCTACAACAAATCTTGCCTATACTCAAAGAGAAGAAGCTAATTCCTGATCACCAGTTTGGATTCCGCAGCAAGCATGCCACTATCGACCAAGTGCACAGACTAACAAAACATATCATGGAAGCACTGGAAGGTAAATTTTACTGCACCAGTGCTTTCCTGGACATATCTCAAGCGTTTGACCGAGTGTGACATGAAGGATTGTTATGTAATTTGAAAAATGCGCTACCAGATTACCTTTACGGAATATTAAAATCATTTCTCAAGCAGCGTCATTTCATAGTACAACAAGAGGAAGCACTGTCTAATCTCTGCCCTATAAAAGCAGGAGTTCCACAGGGCAGCGTACTGGGTCCCATACTCTACTTACTCTTCACTGCGGACCTGCCGACATCTGAATCCTTAATAACGGGAACCTTTGCTGACGATACCGCTACACTAGCTCTGTAGCTATCTGTAGCGACCCAAAAACAGCCTCACAAATACTTCAACAAGGGTTAAATGACATATCCCTATGGCTCAAAAAGTGGCGGATAAAAGCAAATGAAACAAAATCTGTTAATGTAACGTTCACTTTAAGAAGAGACTCTTGTCCTCCAGTTATTGTTAACAACATTGTAGTCCCACAGGCAGATCATGCGATTTACCTTGGATTGCACTTAGATAAAAGACTTACCTGGCAAAAACATATTTTCACTAAGCGAAAGCAACTTGGTATCCAAACGAGAAAACTTTACTGGCTCATTGGACGAAAATCTCAATTGTCTCTGCAAAACAAAATACTCATATACAAGGCAATACTGAAGCCCGTCTGGACGCACGGAATCCAACTGTGGGGTACTGCTTCCCATTCAAATATTGAAATTCTACAAAGGCTTCAAAATAAAGTACTCCGCATGATAACCAATGCCCCCTGGTTCGTACCCAACGAATTATTACACCGCGACCTACGCCTGTTAACCGTAAGAGAGGAAATTGTACGCCATACCAGAATTTACAAACAGCGCATCGAAATACACCCAAACACTCTGGCTCGGCCACTTATGGAAAACCACAACAAAGCGCGATGCCTAAAACGCAAAATTGCCCAAGATTTAATACGATCACCACAGATCATACACAGTAAACACAGCTACTGTTTTAACATTGAGGATGTGACACAGGTCACATACCGAGCGCGCCAGCGATAGCACCAACCAACATACTGCTGAATGTCCCAGAAAGGAGACAGATTGTAGTAAATAAAGGGTACTAAAAAAAAACTATTTTTACAGCACTCTGAGCTAATCCATTTGACTAAGGATAGTATGGACTAGACTTAAATGAGTAAAACACCACTCTTTTTCAAATATCTTGAATAATTCGGAGTGAAAGCAAAGTCCTCCATCAGAATACAATACCAACGGAATACCATGATGTGTTAAGATAGTCTTTAATTGATTAATCACAGGTACACTCCTTAAATATTTTAATCCACTGAATTCAATGTAATTTGATAGAGCATCAACTACCACTAAATAGTGCTTTTGTTTGTATTCAAAGATATCCCATCCTACTTCTTGCAAAGGCAGCATAGGAACTTTCTTGTATTTTAAAACAATTTTTTGCTTGTTTTCTTCATATTTTGCACGTTCAACTATTCACAAATTTCTATATATCCTGTGCTATACCTGGCCAATACATAGTTAACTCAGCTCAACTCACCATTCTTGAAATACCAGGATGACCAAAGTGTAAGTTTTTTAGCATATGTTGTCTTAATAGTCATCTATCCATCAATACAAATATTATAAAGACAAAAGATTTGATTGTTAGTTTGCATTGAGTGCGCTCTGAAACTACTTAACCAATTTAAAAAAATGTTCCACTGTTTGGAAGCTACACTATCCCCGGCCGACATAGGCTATATTAAAAAAAATAGGCATCCTTACTAAAACTCCAATAACAAAACCCAATGTGTATAAAAATTACCTAAAATGTTACTTACAATGTGTACACTGCGAAAAGTATCGATGATAGATTGGTATTGGTATTGGTAAAGGGCTCCTGTTTCCGCAATTAGACCACTTAATTGGGTCCATTTTGCGTGCAGTGTTGGCCAGTCATTCCAACCAGCCCAGCTCCTTCCAGAAGTTCAGAACACTCCTGGGGTGTTCGCAGACTTCCTGGAGCGACCTTGTATTTACTAAGGTTTGTGCCCGTTGGTTGGCCACCTCAGCACATTCCAGGATTACGTGAGTGACCGTTTCATCTTCGGTTAGACAGCCCCTGCACTTAGGACTGTCCGTAACGCCGATTGTAAATAGGTGTTTGTTCAGTGATGTGTGACCCGTTAGGGTGCCGACCATAATTCGGATGTCATGTCTGTTTAGGCTAATAAGTCGACGTGTCAGTTTGGGCGATAGTGCAGGAATCGCCTCTTTCGACTGTCTGCAGCCTGAGACATTTGTCCATCGGGTTCCATGTAGGTTGTTGGTGAGAGAGCGTATCCATGACCGCATTTGGCTGAAGGGTAGCGGCAGGACTGGCCCTGGGCCAGCCACTTGCGTTTCCGACCCCCGCCTTGCAAGTTCATCCGCTGCATCGTTCCCCAACGAACCGCTGTGTCCTTTGATCCATTGCAGAGTTACCCAGTTGTTAGAGGCAGCTCGTTCTAAGGATCGGTGACACTCGTATATCAGCGCTGAGTTTTAGGTGTTGGTCCCCAGCGCAGTCAGTACTGCCATACAATCGGATAGAATACGGATATAATATCCGTGTATTTTCCTTCTTGGTATCGCGTCTGCAGCTTCCTTGATGGCTATGCATTCGCATTGGAATATGGAGCTGTGTATGCCTAAGGGTATAGAGGTGTGTATATTCAGTTCCTGTGAGAAGATGCCAGCTCCAGTTCCGGCTGCCATTTTGGAGCCGTCTGTGTAAATTCTGAGTTCATTTACACCTGACTGGTCTGCTCCCACTTCGAACAGTTGAATACGGTAATTCTTTTGAAAGATGTGTGTTTTGGGTATTCTATCACAGGGTGCCTCACAGAGTGGGAAATCATTCCTTACTCTGTTCCAGAGGTTTCCTGTGAGGCAGTCGTCATTCTTGCATACACCCATCAGCTTCAGGCGGAGAACCGACATTGTCGCCTCATGTTGGATATGTATGTCAAGCGGTGTGAGCCCTAGAATGGTTTCTAGGGCAGATGTTGGCGTAGTGCGCATGCAACCAGTTATGGCTGTGCAGGCCAGCCGTTGGAATCGCTGCAGCTTGGTTTGTACTGTTGTTAGCACTGTCCTGGGCCACCAAGCTATTGCTCCGTAGGTGATAATTGGTCTAATAACTGCTGTATATAGCCATTTACATATCTTTGGAGCAAGACCCCAGGTTCTCCCTACGAGTCTTCTACACTGCCAAAATATTATACATGCTTTTTCCAGCTTGTGGTCTATGTGTTTCTCCAAAGCAGCTTACTGTCCACTATGACCCCCAGGGATTTAACTTCTTTAGTAAGGCTTATCTCGGTATTGAACAACTTAGGTAATGTAAGATTGCCAAAATTGCGTTTGTTAGTGAAAAGTGTTAGCTCAGTCTTTGATGGATTAGCGGTTAGCCGATGTTGTGTGCACCATTCCTCGATTATCTTAAAAGCAGATCTCATGAGATTACATAGGACATTCTCGAATGGACCTGTTATTAGAATGGCGGGATCGTCCGGATAGCCTACTGTGTATAGTTTCTTCCAGTTTAGCTCCGCGATGAGCTCGTCCACCACAAGGTTCCAAAGGAGTGGTGAGAGTACCCCGCCTTGTGGGCATCCAGTTGCCACCACACATCTTGTGCTGGTGTTCACAGTAAAACGTAACGCTCTGTGCCTCAACATGTTGTCTATCCACCCGGCAATTGTAGGATCGACATTGTGTTCAGCTAGCGCTCGGCCTATGCTAGTAAAAGGAGTTTTGTCAAAGGCGCCTTCAATATCAATAAATGCACCTAAAGTTGATTGTTTACGTGATAGACCTTTACCTACAAGTGATGCTACGCAGTAAAGGGCAGATTCAGTTGATTTGCCTTGACTATAGGCATGTTGGTTGATGTGTAGTGGTTTGTGTAGGAGAGCATTTTCCCTAATATCCCTATCGCAAAGTCTTTCTAAAGTCTTCATCAGAAGGGATGTAAGACTGATTGGTCTGAACGATTTGGGATTCGTGTAGTCACTCTTGCCGGGCTTAGGGATAAATACTACTTTCACCTCCCTCCATTGGAGTGGCACGTATTGGTGTGCTAGACAGGCCCTGTATATAGCTGTGAGATGCAGGGCCAGCACCCCGGTGTCTCCCCATTGTAGCAGCCCCGGAAAAATACCGTCAAGGCCACCTGTTTTAAATGGAAGAAAGCTATTGATTGCCCACATTACCTTATCTGTGTCTACCACCCTGTAAGCTGTGGTCCAATCCGTCTGATCCGGTGTGCTACTTTGTGACGCCTCATTCCACAACTACTATAATATATACTATCGATGATAGAATAAAATTATGTACTACGACTTTGCAGAGTCATATGTACAAAAATTGTCGCCATAGCATATTATGTTGTGTTCTTTTATTTTAAAAATTTAATTGAAATGTCGCTACTGCATGCTCAGTCCTGTGCATATGTGGATGAAGTCGCAGGGTATCAGCCAGTGGTATAATAATCCTATTACCTTTGAATAACATATCTTTTCCTATTACAATGTCTACTTGAAACTGATAATAAGGTTTAATTTCATCTTGAACATCTGTATAAAAAACTTGGCCATCCATTAAGAGAAACATTTCTATGTTTGCTCAAAACGGGGTCTTTTGCTGTTACATTTACAATATTAGTCCAACATTCTTCTGTAACTGGTAATTTTTTTAGTAATAAACAAATTTGTATTTCTATATCATCTTCAAAATTAATTTCTTGAGCATAACCACTTAGTGAAAAGTCCCTTGATAGCCACGTACAAATATTTTGCTGGAGTTAACAATAAACATAACATTTATAATAAAAGGCTGTAATCGCATAATTATTTTTTGTAATCTAGCAGGCACTTTGCATAATGGCTTATTCATGAATCCTAAAATTGGTTTATGATCTGTATCTATCTTGACTGTATCTCATCCAATTAAATATAGTTTAAATTTTCCAACTCCAAAACATATTGCTAACAACTCCTTTTCAATTTGGGAGTAAAAGCGCATACACCTTCCTTAAAGGCCGGCAACACTCCTGTGATTCCTCTGGTGTTGCAAGAGATTGTGGGCAGCGGTGATCACTTAACAACAGGTGACGTGTACACTCGTTTGTCCTCCTATTCCATAAAAAAAAAATATTGGGAATACCTTATTTGAACTCCAGTGAACGCTTTAGAAGCATAAGCAATGGGCATCCTTTTTGAAGTAAGACATCACCTAATCCAACTAAACTTGCATCTACACAAATTGTTACTTCATTTTCTGGCTCATAGAATGTTAAAACTGGTGCATTAGTTATAAGATTTTTAAATTTAAAAAAAAAAAATCATGGTGATGCTCCCATCTGTATTCAACATCAGTTTTCAAAAGACTTCTCAATTTGGCAGTTCATTTAGCATATCCTGGAATAAATTTGGACAAATAATTAAACATTCCTAAAACTCTTTGTAAGCCTTTTTTGTCTTTTGGTTATACAGGATGTCCCAAAACTCAACGATAACCTGGTACCGGGCGCGAGGCCAGGGTATACCAGTTATGAAAAAAATAAGAAAAAAATCTATGTCACTAGTCAAGCTATGATAGACATTTTTCGAAAATGTTAAAAAATTCGACACCCTTTGTCGCATTTTTAGGTACTGTGATCGCAATTTTCACAATTTTACAGTGATTTTTTTAATAATGTTATCTCAAATAACAGTGCTATTAATGGTAACACAAATGAAAGTAATAATCATTGTTAACTAAGTAAAATAAATAAAATATTGACAAGTTATGGTTTATAAAATTTATGTCAGTCAAATTTGACACTCTACGTTGGAAAAAAAATGTACTACACTACCTATGGCAAGTTTTTTTAAAGATGGCCCATTTAGTCTAGATTTCAAAATAGTACAACACTTGCCACTTTTCTTGCCAATAAAACTGCTATTTCATATGCTATGCGTAGGGATCCCTACGTATAAAAAAAATACCTGATATTCTGTTGTTTGAAAAGTTCGAAATCTCCATTGTTTGTAATAAACAAAAATGATAAAAAGAAATGGATGGAACATTATTAAAAAAATCACTGTAAAATTGTGAAAATTGCGATCACAGAACCTAAAGGGTGTCAAATTTTTAACATTTTCGAAAAATGTCTATCATCTCTGGACTAAGTGACATAGATTTTTTTTTTCTTATTTTTTTCATAACTGGTATACCCTGGCCTCTCGCCCGGTACCAGGTTATCGTTGAGTTTTGGGACATCCTGTATATATCTATATCAATCAACAATGACTCCATTTTTGCTGATGTGATGTCCTAGGATAGTTACTTCAGTAACACAAATTTGGAGACACAGTAGGTTTTATGTCATGATTTACCTCTAATTTAATTAAATTAAACTTGGTACACACCCTATATTTCGATCAAATAAGTTTTGAGATTTATCTGGAATTACTCGTTTTGCACTTTTATAAATCTGACCAACTCTTTTGATCAAGCCAAGCATCTCAGAAGTTTCTAAACCTAATAGATTAAAGCATTCTGAACAAACTATATAATAAAATTCAATTAAATAAACTATAGACTGATATGTACATTTGAGTATACATTTACAAACAATAGGCACTTTATCATTAATAAAAGCAGTAATTTTTACATGTGTAGTGTGCTCTATCAGTTAATAACCTAGATTCTAGATGAAACTCCAAGAACTGCTTCTCACTTAGCACATTGCACTGCGCCCCAGACCCTAGTATCCACTTTAAAATCTATTAATTTATTTTGTATATTCAAAGTAACACTATACCACAAATATTTTTTATTCCTCTCCAATGACAAAATTCCTATTTTGTAGTTCTCATCACTATCACCATTGTCTTCTCTCTGTTCCAAAACATTAATTTTTCTATTCTTGCATTTTTTTGCAAAATTATTCTTCTTCTGACATATATAGCACATGTTTTTCCATAATCTGGGCACCTTCCTCATGGTCGTATCCACAATGTTGGCAATAATTTTTAGTTTGTATGCCTTTCTTTTTCATAAGGTCAATTTCTAATTCTTTCTTGATTTTTATTCCACTTCCTTTTTCCATTTCAACAACTTGTTCAGTTACAATTCCATGATTCTTACAAGCCGACAAAGCCTTTTCCAGTCATGTCTGTCATACCTAAAAGTTGTTGCTGCAACCCTTTGTTGTCGATACCGCAAATAAACAAATCTCGTCCAACTAATCTTGGAGTGAGCCAAAAATACACGACTGGCTTGTTCGTTTAAGTGCTGTTTCATATTGCTCGAAAGTCTCTGTATCGTCTTGCTTTCGCGTAAAAAAATGGTCTCTCGTTACGTTACTTTTCGGTATGAAATGTATGTCGTACTTCTTCAAAATACTATCAAACGTCATTTCTTTATGCTTTTCTTTTTCAAACGTTTCGTACACATCCTGAGTTCCTGACAATAATTACCTCCATGATGCAACAATAAGCCGATTTTTTGCTTTTCCTTGACTTCAGCATAGGCGTCTATATAAATAAGAAGTTTCCTCTTAAATAATTTCCAGTTAGAACCCTTATCACCACCCATTGACACTGTTGCAAATTTCTTGGGCTCCATCATAAATTATAATTTTATGTTTTCCGCTGTCACCATGTAGTATTATTAAATCAAAGATCCAAAAATCAAAGATGGAAGTTTTTTTTTTTTTTTGCGCCCAAGCAAGGGAATGGGCTACCCTCCGGGATATCGACGGGAGGGAGGTGGTGAATGCTCATGCATACCAACGCAGCCTAAGTCTGCGTTGGTTATGTGGGACTCACGTGAAAACCTAGGTGCCTACCCACTAAACACCACCTGCAGTTGGCTTTGGGCAGGTGCCCTCTAAGCCTACATCGAAGGCGACCTTCTCATGGGGAGAGAGAGGCGCAAGCGGCACTCCCTATGGAGTTTCCGCTGGGATAAATGGAAGTAGGTAGTATATATATATCCGAGTCATGGATGTTTATATGTATTTATGTATGTTTAAGTAAGTATATTGTATTAAATATATCGTTGTCTTGTACCCATAGTACAGGCTATGCCTAGTTTGGGGCAAGATAATTTGTGTTAAAGTTGTTAATATTATATTATATATTTTAAGTTCAAATTTAACCTTGCGTCCATTACAATGACAATCACATTTCAGTTTTTACACCCAATAATCAATATGATAACCACAGATAATGTTACAAGAACCATACATTTGTCTTAGCCACAGAGTACTAATGATATAAAGAACTATATTTTACAACATTAAACATCATCTGGATGTGGCGTTCCATCAAAATATTATTGTTCAGGATTTTAATTCCGCCTACAACATGGAACGGACTTAATTTTTTTTCTGAAAATAAGGGACGAGACGAGCAGGACGTCCAGTTGATGGTAATTGATGCGCCTTGCATGCAGTGCCACTCAAGATTTTTGAAAAACCCAAAAATTCCTAGCGGCACTACAAATGCGCTCGTCAACTTGAGACAAGATGTTAAGTCTCATTTGCCCAGCAGTTTCACTAGCTCGGCACCCTTCATTGCGCTGTGTTTCAAGTACGATGGGACATGAGTACCTTTTAAAAATAGTGTCAACTTCCTATATAAGAATCGGTGATATGAAGACTTGTTCTTTTATTTATAAGATTGGGGAAGGTACGAGATGGGATGTGGTGAAGCAACCGCCCATGAACAACCACAACACCAGGGGTTAAGAGATGCTTTGCCAGCCTATAGGGTTGGAGTATCCTCCTTGATTCGTATCGGTATGTGATATATTCCACAAATTGGAAAAATTTTCTTCTCTAAAAAAACAGTACTCTGTGAGTAGCATATTGTGTTTCTACAATCCCCGGTTATGGACAGACGGCGCGTTATTATGCGTCATCCAGTGAATCTACGGGACTGTACCCGAGCTGTTTGACCTGATTCCTGTCGGCGAATCGCAGCATCCGCAACATGTGGATGTGAAACGTTTACGACGGTGTTGTTCTCAATTATATTTGTACTGTTATTACCAAACTGGAAGGGTAGTTTTTTTCGTACTAGATAAACTAGGTATGTAGTAGGTAAATATCACTTATATATATTTTAAATTAACCACTTTTTTTAATGGCACTGAAAGGCATTTCTTGCGGCTGCGTCATTTACCGGGTCGTCTCCTTCCCTCAAATATGAGCGACGGGAATAATGGCTAGTCTATGCGTCAACTGGTGAACGGGTGCTGCTTGTGGTGCCAGGTCGACCTGATATAGTTAATAAATCATTGTATTTGTTGGATGCAATTACTAATTATGACAGTAATCACGGCCATCATGGTTCATGAAGTTCACGAAGCATCCTTACATAAACAACGAATTCAAAAGGGTCTAAAGGTTGATGCATCCAATATACGATAACTTAAATTTATATAGTTAATTCCTTATAACTTTTAATAAAATAGTTTATATCAATTAAAGAGGACTCATATATTGGATGCAGTACTTTACAACCTTATTTGTTATGTATATTACAGCCGTTGTAAATTAATCTATTTGATTGAAAAGCGTGGCCGTTGAGTTTCTTATACTATGTTCTTTTCACAAGCTCAACTTTTTACGAACATACAACTAAGTCATTTAAAAGAAATACTTGCAGTGACGATTCACAAAAAAACACATAGCTTAAGCCTAATTGAATGAAGTTTAATTGACATTGACGAACCTTTTTGTGGTGTTCCATGGAGTCTTATTAAAACAAACTTTGATACATCATGTTCACAAGTGTGTAATAAACTCTGGAGCATTTTTGAATAGTTGAAGCCCACTCCGGGCTTAATCCATTCCAAAATCTTAATCACAGCCTTCAAGTGAAAGGCTGCACATGAGGCATTAGGTTTCAGTATGGAAAACTTACGCATTCTAATCAGGACTCTGCGGATTAAAACAAACACCTCTCAATCCTAGGCCTCAGAGATTGCAGAGCATGTAGATTCTGTAATAGTGTAGATGAATTGTAATAGCATCTCTTTGGGTAGTCTAATTCTTCAACCACTTGAGAAGCGTCAGCTCGAAATCAGTTCTAGACCAAAGAGCCGCTTCACAAATCTAAACAAATAAACTAAAGACAATTTTCAAAAATAAACAGGGAGATATATAAGAAAACCTACGAAAAGACAGGGACAGTGTCGAATTGAAACAATAGAGAGGCATATAAAGCAAACAGGAGGGAAAAAGAAGGCGTACAAGGAGTGTAAATGGAAGGCGTACAAAAGTGAGACCAAGACAATCATAAGGAAAAAATACTTTGTTTTAGTACAGTTTGCTAAACTGAACTATTATTTGAAAGTAACACAATAAAAACTGAAGTAGACCTGGCAGAGAACGCACCGGTACCTCAATCAGGAAAGAAGAAGTTACAAGAGCTATTGAAACACATAATAAAGATAACGCACCTGGTCCAGACGGTATATACAGTGAAACATTGAAACAAACAAAACCAGCAATAGTACTTATACTCACAGAAATATTCAATGTAGTAATGAGCACAGGAATTCTACCATAACAAAGGACTGAATCTAATATAATCCTCCTTTTCAAAAAAGAATCCACTAGGATATTGGAAACTACCGACCCATCAGTCTGATGTACTTACTACTACGATACTTATACGAATAGAAAGTTGGGCGAACAACGGCCAATAGAACAGGCAAAACGTCGCAAGGTCTTTTTTATACAAGACCACATCCACACACTGTTAGGGAAATAACAGAAATTCGCTGAATTTCAACTAACATAATTATTACAATATAGCATTTATTGACTACAGTAAATCGTTTAACTCCTTAATACATTGAAGAATCTGGGAAGTGATAAAATATAATATAATAACTGGAAAACTTCGGCAATGTTATGTTAACGTGAGACAAGGAGACCCACTCTTACCAACACTTTACTGACTGTATTCTAATTCTAATTATCAGGAACCTCCAAAAGGGAGACTTAGTCATAGCTAGTGATGGTCGCAGACTTATGAATTTGCGATTCGTAGATGATATTGTATCATTCGCAAAAGAATCCCAATGACTTAAACAAAATGTACTTATAACGTCTATCTATCATCAGAAAGTTCTCAATATAGTATGTGGAAGAATACATATATCTTGGACATCTGATTTCTCCAAAGGAAAATATAAATATAGAGATTGAAAGAAGGATTGCAAACAGTTGGACAAAATACTAGAGGCTGAAAGAGATAATGAAGGACAAAAGCAAAGTATTTAATCATCAGAAATTCATCCTACCAGTATTAGTATACAGATGAAGTGAAACATACCCTGAAACAAAAACATAATGACTAAACTATCCATATGTCAGAGTGCCACGGAAAGAAGTATGATCATCAGATTCAAGGCAAAATTTCATGATAAAACCCGTAAAATAAGAATACAAAAGTGGAAATAGGCAATACATATCCTAAGAGGAATAGAAAATGGAAAAATAAAGAAGACAAAGTCTTTTTAACAATCAATAACTGTCAACTTGTTTCTCTTGCGACAACTAGTTATCACATCCATGTAATCTTGTGGAGTGTATAATCGTGTGTGAGATTTTGTATAAGGCTGCTTCTATATCAGTAAAATCACTATCATTTTCTAAGAAATATGACCAGGATCCACAAATCGTATAGCAAATTTTTCAAAAATTTCATTTTCCTCGTGTATTGCAAATACGTAGTAATAAACATGATACAATAGTCAGCTTGATGTTGCATTTCTGGCGTCCACGTGAATCTGATCAAAGCACTAGCTCTTTGACTTTTAAGTCTAGATTAAAGATGTTTGCGCAAACTGGAGTTGACTTCCTGAGCTCCCCTGCCTGCCACCTTCCACCGACACATAACAAAACCCTTTGTCTGTTAGTTCCACATAACTTTTTATGAATTCCACGGGTCTGATCATGGTTAAATATTTCTGAAATAGCTTGAGGTGGACTTTCAATAGTAGAAACACTAACATGAGATATAGTAATAATAGTGCTTAGTAAACTAGGGCTACTATTACGATTAGACATGTTGACTGTGAAAATATTGAACATTGTTGGAATTGAGATTCTTGTTAATGATTTTTACTTATATTACTAAATTTTATTGATTGTGCATCACGTAAACTCTACAGAAACTAAACACCTGGAGTGTTCTTTATCCTCTAATTCAATACAATTTCAGTAAGCGTCATCTACTTCAGTAGGTTCTTATTATGCTAATACATATTTTCTTAAATTTATTGAGTTTGAAATTAAAACGGTTTGTCTATTATCTGCCTTTGTTTCATCTTCGGGTAAAAAACTATGATAGCTTAAGATTCTTTGGCTATCTTAAAATATTACATAAACAAGTACCTATTGGTCATTGTAACATAAACAACTATTGAGTCAAGTTGAACTACGGGTTGTAGTTGTCCAAATAATTGAAGGACAATAGATATTTTATTAGTACTATCGCGATAAATAGATTTGGTTATCACACTGCACTGTCACACCTTGGAAGATTGGGTATTATTGAGAATAACGTTAGCCTACATTGCAACTCCAACGGAGGAACTGCGTAACACCTTATTTTTGACTGCCAAAGTCCAAACATTTCTTATTGACAGACTTGTGCTGTCTAATGCAATCAGTGATACGAAAATAAAAGTGATTTTATTTAAACATTTATCCCGCCCGCATCCACTTCATCAGTTATTAGAAGACAATAGATGTTATAAACCAATATAATATATACGACTGACTAAACTATATATTATGTAAATAAAACTAGGATGCCGCAGTCAGTATATTTGAGCGAAGCGAGGTAAACTAAAATAAGTACAAAAACTGGTGCTTATCTTTTTTCTTCTTTTCTTTCTTTCTTTCTTTCGGTCTTTCTTTCTCTCTCTCTCTCTTTTTCTCTTTCTTTCTTTCTTTCTTTCTTATAGATCATGAACATTCGAAAATGATCAAAGGATAGCAGGGTTACAAATTAAACTTATTGTGATGGGATAAATCGGCTCAATTTTAAAATAATAATTTTTAAATCATGTTTGTTTTTAATTATAATAATTGAATCAAGTCGAAATTCAAAATTCTGTCTCGACCATTCAATTTTTTTTTTAAATCGGTTCAGAAATGGCCGAGAATTTAATACAGATATCAATTGGAGTCACCCGGTGGGAGTTCCGCTCAGCTTCGCTTTGCTCAATAATAATTATGAAAATACAATTCTATCAATATGAAATAATAAAGTGAAGTGATTAGTGAACTGTGATGCATAAAATGAAAAGCATAAAAATTAATAATAAAATACTTCACTTAAAGTTAAAGGTCTTTGTTACCAGATCATAAAAAAAAGAGAATTTCAGTATTCTATATATATACTCACACTCAAGTACTCTACAGTCAGTAGTCACACAGAACTACGCTAAAAACCACAACACTTCTGAGTCCTGAGTACTGGCATAGGCTACACGACTCACACGAGTACGTTTAGTGCTAACAGCTAAGTAAGTATAGCCTATTTTTTAGAATAGAATAGAAACACTTTATTAACAATAAAAACACACACCTTCAATTTACAGTATAAATCTTAAAGTAATAAATTAAATATAACAAAAAATATTAAAATATAAACAAAAAAATTAAATGAACTGCTATTCCACGCTAAAAGGAGCTGCCTCAGTATAGTGCAGAAGACACCAACACAACACTGGTTTTCCCCTCGTGACATTTGGAGTAAACAGCTGTTGTAGTCTTCCCATTGTAATGTTTTTTTTTTTTGATGAACATATTGAAAATATATAGATTTATAAAATATAACTATAAATGTTAATGTTAATGTCCGAGTTAGATTTTGTCTCTTCTTGGCAAAGGCCTCCCCTAGCTCTTTCCATTGGAGTCTGTCGTGGCCCCGTGGGTCACTCTTCTCGAGATTGAAGTTAAACTTCTATAGGTGCGACTTGGGGGTAACTCAGAATTTTTTTCTGACGGAAGTAACACTCAGTACAAAAGTCAATGGAAAGAATTTTGCCGGTATAATTTTATTGTTTTTAATAAATGTTACAAATTTAAAAGGGTTTTTATTGTTCATTTTATACAATTGTAATAAATAATATATAAGTTTTCAGAAATTTTCTGACATTCGTTACTTTGTTCTCGGTTTTTGTTTTTCGTTTCCATTATTAGTATAGGCAAAGGGTTCGAGCCCACATAGCCATATTTGTTAATATTCAATAACAACATTATATTGATATGTGCTAATAATAATATAACCTTCAATTTCTTATTATTAATTATTTTATTAATGAGTGAAAATTTTAAAATGTGCGAATGGTATTACTGGATTATAAATAGAATATATAATGAAAATAATAATCAGTCAAATAAAATGGCAGAATCCCAGGAACATTTTACTCTTTAATCAATTAATAAGAATAAAAAAGAAAATCAAGAACCTGATTATAACCTGACCTGTGAAAAGTGTAAGTGTTTATATTCTCATGAATTATAATATCAAAATATAACATTATATTATCATTATTTGTAAAATATATAAAATCTCACTTGATAAAATAATATTAATTATATTATATATTAATAAAGGCATTTTTTTATTTTAGATAGAGAAAATGCCAACTTTGCTCAAAAGATGAAGCTATATCGTCAGCTTTTCCGAGAAAAAAAATAGCAAAAAATCTAACAATGCTCCTAGCTCTTCAGTAATACGCATATAATAGTTAATACACTATATACCCAGAGATAGATGTGCCACTGATATTTTTATTATGTTAAAATCAGTGTACCAAAGCCAAGAGATGGCGCTGCGTTATTTTTATTACGCCCGTAGCGTACCGGGTACCGACTACCGTCGCTAGATAGCGCTCATTATGTTATTGTTATACTTTTTCTATTGTAGTAGACCGTATTGATTGCGTATTGCAATATCGATTAATATTGTAGTTTGTTCTTTATTTGAGATTGTGGAATCTTAAAGGTGTTTATTACTTCGATTACCATATGATAGACAAGTCTTGTTTTAATAAGTATGTTAAGTATGTTTTTGCTAACACTAACTCCATGTATCTATTTATCACGTATATAAAATAATAGCAATCGTGATGAATTTGCAGCGTACCTAATAGAATAGATGGCAGCACTTTCAATACAAATTTTTATCATGTGCCAATGTAGGGAAATTGCACCCCTCTGGTAATACGTGAGTGCTTAGTTGGTTGGCTTTATGTAATGTAATATATTAATGCGTCTGTTAATTATTAAGTTTTACTTAAATCGCGCGTATAGATTACACTCACACACTTTTTGAAATCTTTATTCAATTTTGACAATTGAACTACCTCCTAAACGGCTGGTTCGATTTTGATGATTGTTTTATGTGTTCCAGTGAATTTGAGATTGGTTTAGATTCTCAATTCCGTCCATATCTTATTATATATATATTTCTTATGTGCGTCTGTTGTAACTGAACTCCTCCTAAGCGTCTGGACCGATTTTAATGGAACTTTCTGAGTGTCTTCAGGTGGATTCAAGAATGGTTTAGATTCACAATTGAACTACCTCCTAAACGGCTGGACCGATTTTTATGAATTTTTGTGTGTTCCAGTGAATTGGAGATTGGTTTAGATTCTCAATTTCGTCCATATCTTATTATATATATATTTCTTATGTGCGTCTGTTGTAACTGAACTCCTCCTAAGCGGCTGGACCGATTTTAATGGAACTTTCTGAGTGTCTTCAGGTGGATTCAAGAATGGTTTAGATTCACAATTGAACTACCTCCTAAACGGCTGGACCGATTTTTATGAATTTTTGTGTGTTCCAGTGAATTGGAGATTGGTTTAGATTCTCAATTTCGTCCATATAATTTAATGCTCATGTGTATGTTAGTGAACTCCTCCTAACGGCTCGATAAATTTTTCAAATTTAAGACGTGTGTACAGGACAACGTCTGTCGGGTCCACTAGTAATTCTATATAACTCTCATATATATATATACGTAATGAATACGTGAATAAAATAAAATGACAGAATATTTCTTTTTAACTTCCAGCCAAGAAAATGGAAATATTTAAAAAATCGGGAAGTTGTTGGTTTTACCCCATTTTTCGAAAATCGAGTTTTCATCAGATCTCGTCTTAAGGTCCTAAAAATCTTCCGTGACTATTTCTGCGATGATGTCCGTACGTCTGTATGTATGTATGTGTGGGTGGAAGGAAGTATGTAAACATCTTATAGCTTTTGAACGGCTCGACCGACAAAACTATTTTGTTGTTCTTGTAAGTAGTTTGTTTGGAATAACATAACACATTCACTGCTAACCTTAGACGGGGAAAATCATTGTAGTGCGGCAGTTCGTAAACGTCTTGCCCGTAATGCGGAAACACACCTAGCGCGTAATTTTTTGCGGCATCTATTATATTATAGTTACAGAGGATGTTCTATTCACGTGTTCATCTAGTGTCAGAAGCAATTAATTAAATTCAAAAATATTTTTTTTTGTATTTTTTCCAGTTTTATTTTATTTTAGTGTTTTTAAATGGAGATAAGTTAAAGATCAACTATTTACGAATAAACAAGTAAAATAATTACCTAAATGAGATTTTTATTTCGTGTATCAAAACATATATTTACTATTTATAAAAATATTTGTATTAGTATTATTAGCGGAGTTTTATAAACAAATAATCCAAATACCTACTAAATTAGCGACACAAAATAAAATAAATACCATAAGGTACCTTCTACCTACTTGATGACCTAATGTTTAAAATTGTTAATAATTTTACTACATGCACCAGCCATTCGTTATTCCTGAGAAAATATTCTATATTTCAATAAAACGATAGACCGTTTCTGCGAAAGATTGTAGTTTTGCAAAAATATACTCCCTGGCGTTACACTAAAGTGCCTACAGCGATAAGCCGAAAACAATCTTTTGTTCTAAAAATGGATACTTTAGCGGTACACGTGCAATATAATAGATGCTCTTAAAAATGCATTTTTGAAATCAGTTGCTAGAACTAAATAATAAATTATGAGGCCAATTCAATTAATTTGAATTATTATTGGAAGTAGGTACAATAACAATAACTCTATTGCCTATGTCGAAAACACAAAAGCAGTAGATATTTGTGGAATGAACAATCATCAGATTAGGTATAATATTAATATTTGGTTGTATAACTATATTTTGGAGCTCAAAGAGCTCAAATCCCATAAGTACAATTTGAGCGCTAAGGTACGGAAGTAGCGGGAAGAGTGAGAGGTGGCCTTTACCGTCAACGGTTTTCTTAATTTTTTAAAAATAATATTTACCGATTTTCGAACTTATGAGCATCCATTTCCCCATGGTAGTCACCGTCACTTTTTGGTGGCTGATTATTAATCATTTGGTGGATTTTTAAGGTCTGTTGACAAGCCTTGAAAAATGCTTGCCGACTGCTTACTATACCTAGGTCATTCCATCATTTGACGAATGCCCTGAAAAAAGGTTTCATCAAACGTTTAAATAGATTGAACACAATACCCTACACTATATTATCTAATATATTAAAAAATACCTTCATTAAGCCATGTCTCATCTGTATAAAATATTTTTCTATTTTCTCTTCTGTAGTCTTTAATTTTTAACAAATAATTACGTCTCCACACCATCAAATCCGGTCTATCCAGTAATATACTTTTTCTAGAGCGCTTCATATATTTAAAATTTAGTTTTTTTTACATATATGTTCATGCAACAAGAAAAACTTCAATCCATCTTTTAATACATATATTTTGCTGACTCAATAATATAACAAATGAAAGACAAATTAATTTAGTGAGACGTGCGCTTGCGCCGACTACTTCGGCTTCGGTCTGGCGATGCCCGCCCCTCCCTTTACGCTGCTACCAGTCGTGCCTCTGAGGCGTAATTATCCTCCCCTGTTGAAGAAGACTTCTTCAACTCCTCCTTATCATCTGGCCGAAGAGGACAAAGTCGGGTCATAGCAATTACGAATTACACCAGAACTCGTAGTAACATCGACAATCCGAGCTACTCCGTCAACTCCTGGAAATAAGGCGTTTATGCGGCAAATACGCCATTTTAGAGGAGGCAGGTTTTCTACCTTAGGAGGCACTATCATGTCATCTATTTTTAACGTTGACTGTCTCTGCCGCCATTTCGTGGGTTGTTGAAGCTCTGACACATATTCTGGGTTCCAACGATTCCAATAATGTTGTTTCATTTGCTCCAATTGTTCATACCTATCCAATCTATTTCGTTCGAAATCTGTTAGTTTCTCTTATGGCAGTGCGGTTAGTGGCCGTCCAATTAAAAAAAGTCCTGGGGTGAGAGGGTTCAAATCGGTAGGAGAATTGCGCGAATTGAGAATAGCTTATATTTGACTGAAAAGTGTTGCCAATTCTTGAATTGTCAGGTGTATATCTCCCAATACTCTTTTTAAATCGAATTTCGCCGATTTGACGCCGGCCTCCCACAAGCCCCCGAAATGCGGTGTATATGATGGGGAAAAGCAAAATGTAATACCTTCATCAGAATCGAACCTCGATTAGAGAAAATTAATTTATCTAATTCATTTTTAGTTCTTGAACACAATGACGAAACAAATTGTGTATGTAAACAAATATCGAGTTAATACGTACCAACAGCTCTTGACGTTTCTCTTACATTGATTGAAGAACGTCGACTTAGAAACAGCACATATTGAACCACGAGTAAATGAACAAGCTTTTTGTGATTGAAAACATAAAATCTACGATAACAAACATACCGAACTTTCGAAATCGTTCACCTCATGCCGCTTGGGGCGCTAGGTCTGTACTCAGTAGAGATTTTGCTTGAAAACAATAGTTAATATTAATGAATCAACTACACCCCTAATCCGTACCGGCTATAATGCGCATGTCGCATAGATGTACGAGAAAAATGAGGCGATATAGTAAAAGTTTCACTTTCAAATAAAATTTAAAACCGTTTTGTCGTAAATCTGTAAATTAAAAATAATTGTTACTGTTTTATGCCAATCTTGTATTAAAATACATTATAAAATTATTAAACTTACCTTGATGTCTGTTAAATGCACTAAAATCACAATCGTATGCAATATCGGAATCCGTAAAAGGTTGCTTAAAGTCGTCAGTCCGAAGAATAACACCATCCAAATAACAAAAGAAACACAAATCCAGTACCTAGAAATTGAGCACCCGTAACGTACGACAGTCGACATCAAACGTGGCATAGACAACTGTCAAAATGTCACTTACCTATTTTATGTCTTTAATCGATGATGTGAAAGGTTTTTAAATATTTATTTTGTTTTTGGGCATAATGTATTAACATCTTTTGTAATAGTTAAATTGTTCTAATCATTATTAATTATAACCACAAAAGCTGCTTCAAATAAAACTAAAATAAAATGCTCAAAATAAAGAAATCCTCGGGTGGATAACTAAAACCCGTGCAGTGCAAACCAGTGATTTCCGTCCGCTTTGTACTTTATTTTTATTTATATATCTATACAATACGCCTATATTTTAATATTATTACAAAAATATAAACAAGCAAACAAGCGATCGGTAGTTTTCTGTCAGAAGCGAAGTTTATTATTGCAATTTAATAATCTGTTCAGTAAGATACGAAATGATTAAAATTATAATATTAAAATAATAAAAAAATACGTGTAAACTTATAAAAAGTATGACACGACCACAACCCAAGTATTACCAAAGTTGCTACCAATTACACATGAGTTGTTAATTTGTATAACTACTATAAAGCACGTTTACTGTTTTAATTGTAGGTAAACTGTTATTTTATTAGTAAACACCCATTCTCAGTAATAACCACATATTCATCCGGATAGTTAAATATTATTTATTTTTTTATTTAACTAATCTCAGCTCTCATGTATATATTTTTTTATCTTTGTGGGAAATAAAGAAATCTATAAAACGAAAAGCAATTTAAAAAATTGAAAATATTATATATAAGAGATAGTACAATTATTTACAACGTTAAATTAACAAAATGTCGTACTATTTAAAGATATGTTTATTTTACAATTATTGTTTTTTTTTTTTAGTTCAGTTTCCATTCTCGATAATTCATTCTAAACGTATCATCTCTATAGCTAAACGTCAAAATCTTATGTTTTTTAAGTTCACTGTGAAAGTTTGCTCTGTCATTTTTTCAATTTTAGCAATATAAACGATGAAGACGAATCTAAAATGTGTGATTGTCCGAAAATAATGGAATTTCATTCAAGGTCATTTTTGTTTACGTTTTAGGACAAGTAAGGAAAAATAAACTATACTTGTGATTTTAATTTACAGTTAGGTACATATTTAGTTAGTTCACAGTTGCATATTTTACAAGTGAATAGAATAAAAGTATATTGATAAAATAAAGTCTTAAGGCCCTTTACTGAGGTATTGATGACCTTGAGCATTCGTTCCCTCTTTACAGTACCCCACCTCTACAATACTTCGTAAAACGTTACTAGAGCGTCATCTGGCGAACAATTTACGAATCAAGTAAAACTCACAGACCTTAGAATTCGCAGACACGGCATTCACTATAAAAAATATTTATTTCGAAGAAGGAAACGTGTATTGCTGCGCATAAATAATTTTGGGTCATGAATTTAGTGATTCTACTTACGTCCATGAATAATTTCAACGTTTATTCAGGTACACACGGCTACATCATCAAGCAAGCTACATACATGCTTCCCGTGTGGTCCCTTTGTAATTTGGTACAGATCTGACAATGGCATTCATGAGAAAACCATAAAAGTCTTTAATTTGCTATACACACGTATAGCAACGTGGATAATAAATTTACGAATAATTCAAAATCGCGCCAACCGATTTCGATGATTCTTTTTTATTGGAAATGATATACTTCAAAGATAGTTAGGTGAGAGTTTGGTTAGGTTCTGATTACGGAATCCATGACAAAGTAACGGAACTCTTCAATCCTTAGGAGCAAATTAACGATACTCGCCCGAATCTTTTTTATGCTATCCAGATATTTAAGTCATCTAACCGTAACATAGTTATGGCCAAATAATTGTCGTAGTCGAATATGATGATCAATGGGACTCCTTAACGACTTACAGTAAGGGTGCTATTTGTGACAGAATTTCTAGCTGTCTGTAATCAAATTGCAAAGCGCTTACGTTCATTGCTGCATTGGAAATTTTTGTATATCTACACATATTTAGACAAATTGTTAGTTGTTAGTTGTAGTTTAGTGTACTTCAAATTCACTAAAATTCACAAAAAATAAAAAAAATATTTTAACAAAAAAACAACCGACTTCAAAAACACTATTTCAAAACAATACATATAATATGCACTAAAAAGTATAAAAATAATTGCGTATTTTTTACAATCTAATTAATTAATCTAATTCTAGTTACGATTATTGTAATTTTTGGAGTCGGTGTCCTTCCGCCGCGACCCGCTTTTACCTCTCGCCTTCTCACGACTCAAGCACATCTCACCTATAACTATGTTACAAACCGGATTACGGATAGACGCCGAAGTAAGAGCAGCCGTACGATTGCGTCATCATACTAGCTTCAAGCAAGCGGTGGCACATGTATTGGAAGTGGAAGCGGTTCGCCACGGTTCTCGGGCGTTGAGACTCCGCAAAATTATACCAGCAGATTCCAGCCGAAGGCAAGCATATAACCCAGTATGCTATGGGTGTGGGGAGCGAGGACACATTAGGAGCACTTACCCCAGGCGTGAGAGCATAACACAAGGTAGGAAGGATGCGGCGGTCTCAACATCACCGCTGGAGCAGCAGGAAAACTAGAAAAGGCCAGGGCAGTGGGGTGGGCGCTGGCCGGTACAAGCAAAGGATCTTTGTTAAGCAGACATGTGACGGAAACACTTTAGTTATAGAAGGAATGATAAATGGAAAATCTTGCCGTTTCACTTTGGATACGGGAGCCTCACGTACAGTCATTAGCCAAAGAAGACTAGAGAGCATCGGAAGACGACATATGCGAGAAAATGCTAACTTAGCACTCACAACAGCTACTGGCCAACGCATACCAGTCCAGGGAGAGAAGATCGTGGCCATGAAAATTGGGGATACGTTGTACTGGCAAAAAGTGGTAATCGCGGATATCACAGATGACTGCATCATTGGGTTGGATTTTCTTCAAAATCTTCAGTGTACCATTAACATGAAACACGGTGTATTCAAGCATGGAGGTGAAGAAATTCCAATAAAAGGCTGAAGTTTTGGGAAAGTGTTGTGCTTAAGAGACACTACTTTAAATTCGAGATCGCAGACCCTAGTCCTGGTAATCCTGCCAAGGGATGACAGAGGAAGACAGAAGATGTAAATGCGCTATAATAGAAAGATCGACATCGGACACGACATGGTCAGGACTGTTGTGGGAAACTCCCAAATTGCGATGGTTCCCGTGTTTAATCCTTATGAGGACAAGCAAATCATTAGGAAGGGAACAGTGATCGAAGCTTGTGAGGAGATAGCTTGGCTAAGAACGTGTGAAGAAGGGAGGTAGACCGTAGCTGCAAGCCTGGATGTGAACATACAGAAACTTCTGGATGGCTGTAAGGACAATCTTACCAAGCTACAGTTAATAAAAGCGAGAATTTTCCTGCTACGCTACGCCGGGATGTTATCGAAGAACGACGGGGACATCGGAAGAACTGGTTTGGTGAAACACAAGATCGACACAGGAGACACTGCTCCGATACGGCAAAGACCAAGACGTATTCCGTTTGCACGCGAACAAGAGGTGGAAGAAATGATTTGGGATATGAAAGAAAATGGTGTGATAGAACCGTCATCGAGTCCATGGTGTTCTCCAGTGGTTCTGGTGAAGAAGAAGGATGGATCAACTAGATTTTGTGTGGACTATCGGCGTTTGAACGATGTAACTAAGAAAGACAGTTATCCATTGCCAAGAATCGATGACACCTTAGATTCGCTTTGTGGCATGACGTGTTTCTCTACTCTGGATTTGAAAAGTGGCTACTGACAAGTCGATCTGCCCCCTTAAGACAAGGAGAAGACGGCTTTTTCAACCGGAAAAGGGTCATAACCCTTTTCCGGTTGAAAAAGCCATAGCATAGCAGTTCAAAACAATGCCCTTCGGATTATGCAACGCCCCAGCTACTTTTGAAAGGTTGATGGAGCATGTGCTGGCAGGTATGTTGGGAGAAACTTGCCTTGTCTACTTGGATGACATGATCATTATGGGACGAAGTTTTGAAGATCATCTTAAGAAGCTCGAAAAAGTCTTCGCAAAACTGCAGGGTGCCAACTTGAAGTCGAGTCCAAATAAATGTTCCTTCTTTCAACGTCAGTTGAATTATTTGGGGCACGTAATCTCGGAGCAAGGCGTTGCGACGGATCCTGCCAAGATAAGTGCTGTCAAGGACTGGCCGACGCCGACAGAAAAGACACATGTGAGAGCATGTCTAGGACTATGCTCTTATTATCGACGCTTTGTGAAAGGGTTTTCCGATGTTGCTAAGCCCTAACATCAACTGACGGAGGAGAAAAGAGCCTTTTCCTGAGATGAAGAATGCGAACAAGCTGCCTTAGAGTTGAAGAAAAGACTATGTGAATCACCTATCCTCGGATATCCTGACACAGAGGGAAGATTCATGGTGGATGCTGATGCTAGCAATACCGGAATTTGTGGAGTACTATCTCAGAAGAGAGGAGATCAAGAAGTTGTAATTGCATACTTTAGCAAATCTTCGAAGTATATGACGAGAGTTGTCAAACTTCATATCGTGCAGCAACGTAAATGACAAGAGTTGTCAAACTTCAAGACATTGTTAATTTCAACAGCTCCGTCAGCAATACTCGTAGCTCAGCGGAAAAGTGTTTACTTTAGACGCTGTAGACCCGGGTTCGATACACCTACCAGTGTATGGCATTTTTTTGGGTTTTGTATAGTTAATGGAAATTTCTAGTAAGTTCAGGATCACATCGAACAGAAAAAAAGGGATGGAAAATGTGTAAGCAGGATAAAAATAGTTAAAAGAATTTTCTAGTACAATTTAAATTTAAAGATGGAATGGGAGAATCGTTTTGAAAATAGAACAGATCCATGGGTATATAAGCCGTACTAAGCGTGGCCTACGGCAGTTCTAGTTCTGACTCGAAAGTGTAAAGGAAGAAGAAGAAGAAAAGAAGAAGTAGTGAAAAGTGGAAAGTGATCCAGATGAAGAAGAAGCAGAATATAGAAGAGACTTAGTGTTCGGTGCGGTGTGATGCGTCAAAGGTATCGCCGCCGACAAGAGAACAGAGGCAGACCGGCGAAGTGCACGATTCAGATAAGTGAACGCAAATAAAGACTCGTTTCTATAAGCGGAGTATTATTTCCAATCCCTGACCCACTCCCCTGTCATTATGTTTACTTCATAAAGAGATGCACGATATTAATCATTATTTCTCTGGTTTCGTTGTCAGGAGATTAATTAAAAAAGTACTTCTTCAAAAAAAAACTACCATAATGGAGTCGAGATTATGTAGAAATTAAATGTATTTATTATGTTGATATTTCTTTTAAATAACAGTTTTGTTGTAGAGTTTTGAAATTGGGAGTTTTACTTATGAATCAAATCCTGAAAATGCAAGAAACTGATTCACCAAGAAGAATTGGAGTGCAGGAGAATTTGATACATTTTCGTTCGTCTGAAAATTTAAAAAATATGAAGAAGTTTAGAAGATTAAAAAGAGAAATTGGAGTGACTCCGAGTACCCAAATAGACGCAATGCAACCTGCAACCACAAAAAAACCTTATGTACAGCCCGAGCCACCCGCAGAGGTGGGCCAGCCGCCCGCAGTGCTGGCCCAGCCGCCCGCAGAGGTGTCCCAGCCAACCGCAGAGGTGGCCCGGCCGCCCGCAGTGGTTGCCCAGCCGCCCGCAGAGGTGTCCCAGCCACCCGCAGAAGTGGCCCAGCCTCCAGCAGAGGTGGCCCAGCCTCCCGCAGAGGTGGCCCAGCTACCCTTAAAGCCGCCACCACCACATTCGGAGCCTGTGGTACAGACCAATGTTAAAGGTATATGTCGTGATTTTATACGAGGAACGTGCAATCGTGAAGGGACATGTAAGTTCTCTCATAATTGTGATAGTTCCACTGATTTAGTGGGCGTCTACACTTTTTGTCGTGATTATCAAACTAAAAAGTGTAGATATCTATCTAGATGCAAATATGTACATGCTAATATATTCGAGGAGCAAAGGTTTTATAGAACCGGGTACTTACCACCACATGCATTTGCATGTGGTGGTAAAAACCCGGTTCGATCGGCACATAAAATATCAACAGCATTTCCACCCCTTCTGGGGGTGGCTCCGCCTCCCCGGCCACCTCCAACACCTCTGCGGGTGGCTGGGCCACGTCTGTGGGTGGCTGGGCCACCTCCGCCTCCCCCGCCGCCCCCGCCTCCCCCGCCTCCCCCGCCAGCTCCAACACATATTCGGGTGGCTGGGCCACCTCCAACACATCTTCGGGTGGCTGGGCCACCTCCAACACCTCTGCGGGTGCCTTGGCCACTTCCGCCTCCTCTGCAGATGGTTTGGCCACCTCCGCCTCCTCTGCAGATGGTTCCTCCACCTAAGCTACCTCTGCAAATGGCTCCAACACCTTTACTACCTACATCTTTTCCATATGGCGAGACCAACAATTTTCAATTTACACACCCACCACCAACAATAAGGAAAGTAGATAGATCATTTTCCTCTACACAAGCACTGCCAGCCAGCACTTTAACATCACCACCAAAACGATGTTGGAATGCTGTACAACAGTGTGCCAGTCTTTTAGAACAAAATAGTTCAGAGTCATTGCCTAAGAGGTCCAACTTTGATATAACAAAGTCCCATCTCCAGGAAATGGCAAATAACGTGGAAATATTGAACAATAAAGTTGACGCTCTTCTTAAATTTTCACAGGTTACTCACTCACAGATAAGAAACACATTGGAGCCAAATCCTCCATTTCCTCATTTGCCACAGAACTTTGCAAGTACACCATACAGGGACCCCACTTGAGCAACTAGCTAGCTAGATGTATTGACAAAACCAAAGTATATTATTTTACATATTAGTGTGCCAGTGCTGATTCTGCTAATCTTTGTAACTGTGTAGGCTGTTTTTTTTTTTTTTTTGTTGATTTAAATGCATACCAACATTATTTTTATTATGTAATCAATGTTAAGTCTAATTTTATTTTAGCTTGTACTAAATAAAACCATGATAAAATATTGATATGTTCCTATTTTTAATATGTATAGATAATTGTAATGATGTATTGATAAGTTTGTCAGTTACTTCATTCATATTTGTATTATATTATGTGCAATAGTTTTATTTTATCCAAATCAACTTTCTGTGCTTTATTTAAAATAAGAAATACAAAATTACCCAGTTCTGTGAGAGCTTGATATGTCTTGGTGTGTATTGTCATCAGTAAATTTTATTAAATGAAATGTTAATAAGTACTTTACGAACTGTTTGTAATTTGCGAAACGATTTTCATATATTTTCCTAATATCGCTGTGCGAAAACCTGATAACATTGGTATGTACTGTATTGTATGTATTGGTGTAGATGTACAATATACTAACAGAAAGACAAACAAAGTGAGCAAGGTGGAAGAACATCTCTAATGGAGATTACCAAATTTTTATTAACAAGTTGTATACAGTCAGCGACACTAGCTTATTTATAGCGTAGTATTTTGAATATTAAACTACCCAATGCAAACACTGACAAATCCAACTAAGGGTATGTTCCGATATGCACTGCGACCACTGTACAGTGTGACGTCAATTTAGTATACTGTGAAGCCGTTCCTTTATAGCCAGTTATACTGGTGAATATTTAAAACGGAACGCAATCCCGTATACTGTCAGCCGCATTTTTTGACGCAACATTCAAATGAGTCTATTAGTTTTCTAGTTCATTAAGAAATAACTGTTGTTGGAATACTGTTAAATTAAAAATATGTGGGATTAAACTGTAGGTATTGTTTATACAACTTTAGGCACTCGATTGGTTTTGACCGATCACGTGATCAAAGTACTGCGAGTACCTTACCTCGAAAACGCCAGTGCCTACAGTAGAATGTGGCGGCGATTTATGACGTCATATATTTCCCTAGAGTACTGCGGCAGTATACCTACTGGCAGTCCATGACGAAAAGTTTTTTTCTAGTGATGGCACTTTTCAGTGGTCGCAGTGCATATCGGAACATACCATAAGACAGCTAATATTGGGCTGTCAAGTTGTCTATATTCTAGTATATTCCAAGTCTATAGCAGTATATATAAATATACTTTCAATTCTAAAACTCCGTCTTATCGCAAAGATAACTGTTATATATATGTTAAATACAAAGTATTTATCTGAAACTATTTTTGTACTTTTATTTAGTTTACATCTAGTATTAGGTATATTTTTGTTTTAAGATTTTATAATAGAGATGCTCTTTGATTTATTATGTTATTTAGTATGGATTAATAAATAATTATTTAGTACTGAGTTTCTTTATTATCTAAACAAAAGCATTGGCAATGGCAAGCAAGTGTTGGCAATATACTTGCAAAGTATAATTATTGTACAGAGTAATTTGGATAACATTATTATAGTAAGTGATTACAGAGTAATGCACTATTTCTATATTTTACAAAAAATTGAAATTGAAAAGGAGGACAAACGAGCGTTCGAGTTACCTAGTGTTAAGTGATCACCGCCGATGTTCTCTTGCAACACCAGAGGAATCACAACAGCGTTGCCTGTTGTTTGCAACAAATAGTGTAACAACGGAAGTATCAGTAAAATAAATTTTAATTCAAATCTTCATTTTAATAATTGAATTAAGTGTCAGCCATGCGCATTGTGCTTTTTGGATTTATTTGCGCGAAAAACATACCCTTATCGCAGTTTGTTTGTTTACTAAGCTACGTCTTATGTATGTGTCTTCTACTTGTGCACAAATAAAATAAGGCTTTTACGAAATATTCAAAATGTTAATACGCTAATAGGTATTTATGGAAACATGCCGCTTACATTACACTTATTAGGAATTACAATCAATCTCTCCTTAGCCTTAACTTAGGCTAGTAAGTATCTAATACTACTTTAACTAAGGATTTGTCCAATCACTTTTCTTTTTGTCTCAATAGAGACAAAACAGTCACTTTGCTCCTGTGTCTTTTATAATATCACTATAGTCTCGTGCCAGATTTTGGTGAGTCAACACGTCCTCGTGCCTCGTGTAGAGGCGAAACACGTGTCGATTTGTTTTTTAAAAACAAATATTGTTTTACACTATTTCACTAGCACTAGACCTAACTTATTTGAGTTTTGAGACAAATGGTTTAGTACGTTTTAGTCTTCTTATTATATCAGTGTTGCCAAGGAGCTAGATTGCCTCGACATTCACGTGACTATTAACTCTATGTTGATGAGCTTCAGCGTAATTTGTGTGTAAAATTATCAACGAACTTGATGTAAAGGTCCCTAAAGTGCGCAGATTTTTTTTCCGAAGTTATTCGCAGTATTTGGTAGTTAAGTTGCTATTTTTTAAATATAACAAGACTATTTATCTTAGACATTAGCTGTCTTAGTATGATAAATAGTATTTGTTGAGATAAATTCGACTTGAAATAGCGTCCATTGAAATTGATAAGGGCTTTGGAGCATCTTTTCCTTTGTCGGTTTTTATTGTTTATTTATTTTGGAATATATTGAAATAATATTATGTTTACTTTACTTGAAAAATTTTATGGTGATATATATTTCAGTAGTTATTTTATCCCATAGTTTTTTAGTTACATTCTATTTTTATGATAATACACAAGCGATCTTGCACTTCAAGATTGATCAAGGTAAAGGAATTCTTCTTAGTATTCCTGAATGAATATCTCAAATTATTACTATGAGACCATGTCTATTTTAGTTTTTTTTTTCAGAATGGACATATTCAATTGATTATAAAATCATAAACTCTAATAAATAAGCAGCTATACTCTAAGCGCGTACACCAAAGGTCGGCAATGCCTTATTTTGGTCGGTTCACTTGGCGTTGCGTAGAGACGTCCGCGTCGCTTCATTGTGTGTCTTCTACCCCATTTTTCACGGGGAGTGTTCCGAAGAGCTGTTTCACCTGATTCGTGCCGCCGAGTTCCACCTTCGCACGACACGCCATAATTTAGGATATCATCCCCACCATCTGGATGAGTGACGGCCCTCCACAGTGCGGTTTTCAAGGCGCTTTCTTCCACGTACCACAAAGCTGTGGAATGAGCTTCTTTGTTCGGTATTTCCGGGACGATACGACATGGGTACCTTCAAAAAAGCGCGTACACCTTGCCCCTTAAGAGCCAACTGTGATTCCTCTGGTGTTGCAAGCGAATATGGGCGGCGGTGATCACTTAACACCAGGTACGCTCGTTTGTGCTCCTTTTCCGTAAAAAATAAATAAAACAAATTGTTTTTATTCAAAATACTTACCTTTATTCTAAAATGAAATGGTTTCTTCAACTTTGTGTCGTGTGTGTAAAATAAAATAAAACACAATATGAATAATTTATTCATGCTCCTGTAGCTTGTATTGATAGCTTTCAGACACATCTGAAACTGAATTCGTCTTAACTATAACCATTATTTTGCTACACGTAAAATAAGACGCAAAGATATTCTTTCGCGCGAGAAATCGCTCGGAAATTGATGGAATTGAATCGTAGAAGAATCGAGTAGCAAAGGGTTAATAGTGATGTAAATAACAATCGACAAGTGTTCGAAAGGAATAAATTGAGAAAACAGATGACTTATGCTTGAACCATTTGATTATGACTAACACAGAGCTCTTTAAATGCAGAATGATTAGACTGCTTGGTGTGGCGTAGAACTTTCGCTTCATTGTGTATCTTGTACAGCATTTATCATGGGGAGTGTTGCCAACAGCTATTTGTCCCGATACCAGCCCAATGAATATTATTATTGCAGCATTGCAAACAAATATCATATACATCATCTGGACATGTTTCGTTACTACACACTATTATTTTTCAGGTTGTTGTTTCCAGGACAATATGACATGGGTACGGGGAAAGAGCGTCATCTTCCTAAAATACTAGAAAAGCTCTGACCACTCTGGTGTTGTGATCACTAACCACCTAAGCTTGCTTGGTACTTAAACCCCCAAACAGATGCAAAATCTCTGCATTCCTTTGAGTCGAATGGCACATGGTCTGACACTATTTCGCCAGGTATGCCAAAGTTACAAAATATGTCTATAAGAGCATTTACTACTGACTTTTCACTTTTATTATTTATTAACGTAGCTGTCATTTACCTATGTCTCAAATCCCACCTCTATGACATCTGTCACTGCATTTAACTGTTAACAGAAGACACCATCCGTAGCTCTATATATTTTTACTTAAATAAAACCTCAAAATAATAAAACAAACTTTTATTTAAAATAATACAGGTAGGTAGGGCAAATGGGCATGAGACCTGATGGAATGTGATGAGGTAACCGCCTAAGGACATCTGCAAAACCAAGTCATGATATGCGTTGCCCGTCTTTAAGGCTTATTATTCTCTATGCTTGAAGGTTCTTGAGTCGTATCGGTTCGGGAACACTGAATCTGGTAAATGTTTGTCCTCGTAAAACTGTCTGTAACTGGTAGAAGTAGCATATTGTGTTTCCACGATCCAGTGAATCTACGGGAGTGTTCCAGAGCTGTTCGACCTGATTCCTGCCAGCGAATTGCAGCATCATCAACATGTGGTTATGAGACTTTAATTGACGGTAATGTTGTCAATAATACTTCTACCAGTATTACCAAACTCGAAGGGGGGAAATTTCTTTCGTACAAGATAAACTGTTTACATAAATACCACTTATGTAAAATCTCTCTCTACATTTTAAATAAAACAAACATTTCATTTTCGAAATAATTATAATTAATAATAACCATCGCGCTGTACAAAGTTCAGGTCTCTCACACATTTCTTTATGGTTGTGTTCTTGTGACAGGCTTTGCCATACTCCCTGTAACGTCATTGCTTGTGATGGCGTCGTTGGGCGGGCTTAGATATTTCTATAGCCAATTGAAATTGTCAGGTTGATTATACATTGTTACACACCTCTGAGATACCATTAGCTACAATATCGTCGTATGTTATAAACCTAGGCGGGCAAAACCTTATCTTTGCGCAGAGTTGGTATAAGATCAAAGGAAAGTGGATTTAGGTATGTGACAAATCAAATCAAATCAAAATCACTTCATTCATGTAGGTCAAGGAAATGACACTTATAAATGTCAAAAAAAATATTTCTTATTTATTCATTTCAATTACAATATAATATGTAAAATGATGCAACAAACATACTCAAACGTCAAATAGTCAATGCCTTACACGAGTAAGTCAAAAAAGTAAAATATGTAAATGAATACAAAACAAAAGCTATTGAGTACAGTGCATCATCCACACACACCGTAAACAAATAAAGGTATTCTGTGAGCGTTTTATAAGGGATTATATATATTAAAAAAATATATATTATACATAGGTAACACTGAAAATGTTTAGAAAATGAAACACGACTTAATCTAGAAAGTTACCAATAATTTTATTGGTTTTCGAAGTAATCTCCGTTGCTCTCTACACATCGTCGCATTCGATGGAACCACTGAGAAATATATAAAATTATGGGGAATCCATCTGGTACAAAGCTTCCTGACGTCTAAATGTTCGTGTTATATTTTTTGAACTTGAGTCGTACCATTGCCTAGGCTTGCCCGCATCTGCTGATAGGTCACTCTCTTATCTTCCTCTATCATGCGTCGCACAGCACTGATGTTATCTTCAGTAGTTGCTGTTAAAGGACGACCCTCACGCGGATCATCATATAAACGTCCACGTTTAAACTCGTTAAACCAATTGTAAATAGTGGCACGAGATGGGGCTTCATTAAGAAATGCTAATCGCAGCCTATCATAGCTTTGTTGTTGAGTAAGCCCACAACGAAAGTCAATCATTGACCGAATATTTTCTCGCGTTAGGTTCATTTTCACGTGTAACAAGAGTTTTAGATTTGCCACCAATTCACAAAAACAAATGACAAATGAATGCAATATTAGGTTACCAAAGAGTTCTAAAATTGAAATTCAAAAAAAGTTTTCATTAGCAATGTTGCTAACTGGCCAGTTCTAAACATTTTCAGTGTTACCCACGCATAATAACTTTTACGAATCTGAAACAGAGCTCTCGGGAACAGGATCATCCTGCCACCACAATCAGCACCCTTTCACGAGCATGACGCACGAGCCAGCCATCGCCTCACTCTACCATATTTTAGGGAAGGGTACGACCCGTCCCATGTCGCCGCCACAAGCAGTGAAATTAAAGCGAGCATGACGCGAAGCCTGTCACGAGAACTCGAGCAAACAACAAAAAACAATCTCAATCTAGATATCATGAAATTCTCACCAAATACCTCTACTTACAATTTGACAATTCTGCTTAAACTTGTAATTAATGTTATATATAATTAATATTATATTTTTACAAACAGTTATCTTTTGATAACTCAATCTCTTAGGGTAATCAAATCAAAATCACTTTATTCATGCAGGTCAAGGAAATTTTCTTTTATTTTAATATTTTATATTTTAAAACCATGATGCAGAGTTTCCGGCTACAGGATAATCCTGCCACCACAAATCGCACCCGTTCACGAGCATGACGCATGGGCCAGCCATCGCCTCCCTCGACCATATTTTATGGAAGGTAACCCGTCTTGGAGTGGTCACCCGTGGAGAATTTTGATTCTTTAATTTGGTCGGTACATCTTGTTGGAGAACGCCTGCGCGATCTTTTTCCCCGGTATTTCCAACCACATTTATTTTTACCCTTTGCGCATTGTTTTGTTTTAATGAAAATAAGGGACGAGACGAGCAGGACGTTCAGCTCAGATGGTAAATGATACCTACCCATTAAGGCCGCAGGGCCGCTCAGGATTCTTGAAAAACCCAAAAATTCTGAGCGGAACTACAATTGCGCTCGTCACCTTGAGATATAATATGTTAAGTAACATTTGCCCAGTAATTTCACTAGCTACGGCGCCCTTCAGACCGAAACACAGTAATGTTTACATATCACTTTCACTATCACGCTTCACGGCAGAAATAGGCGACGTTGTGGTACACATAAAAAGATTATCAAAGAAAAATTTAAATATTTCCGAAAATACAAAATTTACGGGAACCTTAGTAGTCTAGAATCATATAAACTATTAAGAGATTGTGTCAAGACTGTAGAAAACGAGTGTTATCAAAAATATATCGAGTCAGTAGAAAACTCCATTGGGCAGAATGCGAAATACTTCTAGACTTTTTTGTCTAGATCAAAATCGAATGGCTTACCAGCAATGTTAAATTTTATAACAAAAAACTCTCATCTGGCGACAACATTTGTAATGCATTTTCAGAATATTTTTATACTACATTTCTAGACAAAACTGAAGAGAACTTATTCAATTATGTATCTGAACTGGAAATAAGTAATTTTGCATCAAATTTTGACCTTTATTCATTAAATATTGATTTAAAAATTATAACCAAGATATTATGTCAACTAGATCCCTCAAAATCTGCTGGTGGAATGAGTCCACTGCTTCTTATTAAATTCTTCTTATTATTTTCTTCTTCTTTCCAGATCAGTAGCCATTCAACTAGCCTATTTGTTTAAAAAATCACTAAGTTGTATGAAATTCCCGTATATATGGAAGCAAGCATTTGTAACACCTATTCACAAGAAAGGTTCTACTTCAGAAGTTGTCAAGTACAGACCCATCAAAATTATGTATCATAGCCAAGGTTTTCGAAAGATTAGTAAACGATCAAGTTCACGCAGCATTTAAAAACTCCTTTATGTGCTGTCAGCATGGTTTCTTGAAAGGTTGATCGACGGTGACTAATTTGGTGCTTCTGAATGATTATGTCACACATGCTATGGAGTCAGGACGTCAGGTAGACGTAATATATACTGATTACAGTAAATGTTTTGACCGAATAGATCACAAGATTCTCTTGCAAAAATTATATAAAATGGGCGTTAGAGGAAATTTCCTAAGATGGTTTTCTTCGTATATAGAGAATCGATCTCAAGCGGTTGTTATAAGCAATTATATATCTAGTTGGGTTGTAATACCAAGTGGAGTCCCACAGGGCTCCCTTTTAGGTCCTCTCCTGTTTTGCGTATTTATAAATGATATCCCAGGTTGCATCAGATATTTTGATCTCCTCTGCTTCGCCAATGACATGAAGATATTTATGACTGTTAAATCATCTGCTGACGCTGCTATGCTTCAGGGTGACCTTAATAACTCCTATTGTATTAAAAATAAATTAGAACTAAACCCCATTAAATCATACCGCCGTGAAATTGCGGATATTTTGTTGCTTATAGTCATTACAACTAATAAAATAGATTGTCCAGATCTCTTATACTTTTATATTTCACACTGAGGTCCAAAGCTCCTCTAGTCATGTTGATTCAAATCATATAATAAGCAAGTTATATATATAAATTTGGTAGCTTCTGTGCATCCCATATAGTAAAGATCTTGAACTTTGTAGTTGCAACCAGCGCATTCTCTGCATAAATTGCTTCCTGTTTTTGTGTATAGTTAAAAGGCTACTCGTTACGACGCACTGGCTCGAACACTACTCTTAACATGTATAGTAATTCACAATTTTAGGTGTTGATATTTTTATGTTTATACTATTTATAATCACTTTACTAAATGTTAATGGGAAAACTGGTAACCGTGGAAAATCCTGTCTATTTACGAATATTTTTGAATTATCTATATTATATTATCTATATAAATGAATTGCTGTTCGTTAGTCTCGCTAAAACTCGAGAATGGCTGGACCGATTTGGCAAATTTAGGTCTTGAATTATTTGTTGAAGTCCAGAGAAGGTTTAAAAGGTGAATAAATAGGAAAATGCTCCTAAATTAAATAAAAACAACAAATTTGTTTTTCCTTTGATGTGTCCATACATAATTTCTTTGAGAGAATTAATTGACGCACGGTTTGACAGTTCTGCTGTGAAACAATTTCATTACGACAGCAGGGTGCATATTTTACGAAGTAATTTTTGATGTTATGATATATTATTGACAAATTCATATAAAAACATTATTTTATTTATTATATAGACAGAACAACGTCTGTAGGGTCAGCTAGTTTGAGATAAAAAAAATCACAAAAATACCAACTTCAAACATGCATTCATCTACTTGTAGACACTAAAAACAAAAAAAAATCGAGTGCAGCCTCCACTGACTGATATCACTGCTGCAATTCTTCGTGGCATGCTTTGGATAGTTTTTAGGGTTCCGCAGCCAAATGGCAAAAAACGAAACCCATAAAGGTTCGTCATGTCTGTTTATCTGTCCGTGTATGTCACAACCACTTTTTACCAAAACTATAATACTGTTGAAACTTGGTAACTAGATGTACTTGGTGAACTGCATTAACATTTTCACACAAAACTTAATGCAGTTTCTCTGCAACATTTTCAACTCGGTGCGAAGTTAGACATAAACCCCCTTATACATAATGCTCCGCTAACTTTAAACAGCCGCTTAGGAGTGTTTTTTCTCATTCTGACTTAGGTCAATAGAAGAAGACAGAGTGATAATTAGCAATGCTTTAAGTTAGCAGACTATTATGAATAAGGGGGAAAAACTACTAACTTTCAATAGGTATAGTATAGGTACCTAATATAATATCTTAGCGGAATCAAATGCATTGAAATATCAAGATTAATTATTTAACTTACTTATTCTATATTAAAACTTATATCGTTATATATTATAATATCGTTATAGTTATATTTATACTTGTCTCTTTATTAATAGAAATGTAGTTCAAGTAATTGTTTATAAAAAATTTTGGTTGACTATTTCATTAACTTTATTATCTAAGATTGTTCAACATTGTTATGTGCATCAAACATATTTTCACGTTTCTCCATTTCTTGTTTTACCAATATCATGTTTTATTGTAACTATCATTTTGGTGTAACTATCTGAAAAAAAAAATCAATTGTGTGGTTTTATGAAACCATGATGCAAGTGAAACTTTTTTTCACAAAATAACATAGTATTTATATCAGCATAGAAATATATATATATATATTTTGCTTTATATTTTCATAAAATAAAAAAAACCTTTATGAAGTGTGTGGAGTTCCTGCTCTTCCACCCGAACGCAATTGCATCCAATATGCGAATAAAGGCGCCGCCCGACCGTCACGCGACATGCAACACACAGACAAACAAAAATCTGAGACGATCTAATAAAAGTTTCACTTTAATTTCACTTTAATTACAATACATAATAAATACTAACAATAATGTCAATGACAAAAACAAATGACGATAAAAACAAGTCACAGATCACTCACCACTTTAATAGTTAATTAATTATAGATATATAAACAACTATCTTTAAATAATCTATTTATACAAAAGTTATCATATTAAGTCCCTGACCCTTTGACCGGAGTGCCCTTGATATTATCTTTCCCTGCAGCGACGGTATTCTTCCTACATAAATTTCAATATCTTTCATAAACAATGAAAGTTATTTATTTATGATTCCTTACAGCTATGTAATATTAAAAATGGAACACAATAGATACGTCAATTAAAAGATATACTAATCACAGTTCAATAGTATGTAAAAAACATACACATAAAATCACGTCTCTTTCCCGTAGTGGTAGGCAGAGACCACTTCTTTCCACTTGCTACGATCCTTACATACTTGTTTCGCTTCATCCACTTTCATTATTCCTTTCATACATGCTCTCCGGTTTAGGGTACTCTTAACCTGGTCTTTTTTCAAGACGTCCCTGATTTGATCTTGAAACGTCCGCATAGGTTACTACCCCTTCCAACACTTTCATTCACACTGGCCTTATACACTTTCTTCGTCAATCGTTCTTCATTCATTCTCTCGACAAGTCCAAACCATCTCAGCATACCTACCATACAATAATACCATGCCATATTATATACTATAATAATACTATATAATAAATAGAAGTTTAAAAAAAATCTTTTTATTAAAAACCAAACTAAAAAAATGAAAATTTATTATGAAATTTAAATTTAACACAAAATCCTGCTCCGTATGTTCATAAGCACAAGGGAATTTGGTAGAAACTGTGACAGTCATAATGTTTACACGAGGAACAAACATAAACTTGTAAAAAATATTATGTTGTTATTACCTACTCAGATAGTCAAGTCAGAAAGTCTTTTATTGGGCGATGTAATATGCTTTTACAACATGATCCCAGAAAATGTAGAAAAATAAACTACGTTTAAAAATACCGACTTGAAAAAGTGAAAACTATCAAATAACTAAAAATTTTATTTAATACACTTTTTATGCAAACCTTAACCTTTAATATTAATAAAATACTATTATTTACATGCGCTTCATATTGATAGCTTTGAAGTCGATGCCAAGCCAAATGTAATAATTTAATATAATGTTTGAATTAATTATTAGAAGCACTACTTATGTAAAACTATAATTACTTTCGTTTTTTTTTTATGAAAATAAGGGACGAGACGAGCACGACGTTCGGTTGATGGTTATTGATACGCCCTACCCATTACAATGCAGTGAAAAGAAGCAAAGGAGTCTCCCACTGGTGCAAAGGTGGTTTTACGCTGGTTGTTGACAACCCTGGTCAGATGGAAATAAAATTGAAATCAAATATATTAGGTTGACATTTAATTTTGTAAAAACAAAATAACACATGATATTTTGTCATAGTCAGAACTTATGAAGGAGGCCTCAACCCTAGCTAACTATATAATCGGCACGTACAGTTTATACACGCGTTATTTCCAACCTTTTTGTACCCCCGGATCTATAATAAACTGGTCCAGCTATGTAAATTTAAAGAACACTCCATCTTCAAGGCTAAAGAGCTTCTATCAAAATATTTAATACAACTATCCTATATGGAAACTGAAAATCTTCTTAAGGTACAATCCTAAAAAAATACACACAATACATATACACAATACACACACTTTCATACACACAACACATATACACACAATTAATACTTGTATAGTTATTACTGTTACTTTATTTCTTTATATGATTAGTAAAATTTTAGTAATCAGCTTGTTGTCACTAGCCGCTTGTATATCTTTATTTTCTGTTAACTCTACTATTTCCCCCACGAGACAGGCAATGCCTAGTGTGGGGGTCAGTATAAAATGTTAATTTGTATATGAAAAGTGCGAAATAAATGATTTTGTATTTTTTTTGTATTTTTGTATTTGTATGCAAAAAAATATCAATCGATGGCAAGAATCATCGTTTTTTCATCAGTGCGACTGTCAGCCGGTGAAGCTAACTTCGGTGAAATATGGTCCGTCGCTCATATACGCGGCGCCCCGCCCACAAGGCTATTCTAATCTCTGTAAACTGTTCTGTGTGTTTAGGATATTAGATCCGAGGAGGGTCTTACTCGTGGAGACTCGGCCCTTACGAAGTCGCCAAGACTCGGGGCGGAGCTAAATGCCGTTTTTGTGTTGTTGAGTGTAGCAGATTGATTGGAAGAGATTTTTAGGGTTCCGTAGCCAAATGGCAACCGTTATAGATTCGTCATATCATTCTGTCTGTCCGTCCGTATGTCACAGGCATTTTTTTCTGAAACTATAAGAACTATACTGTTGTTAACTTGGTAAGTAGATATATTCCGCATTAAAATTTTCACACAATAATAGAAATAAAAAAACAATAAATTGGGGGTTAGAACACACACTTAGAACTGAAACACAAAATTTATTTTTCATCAAACCTATACGAATGGGCATCTATGGATAAGTCTTCAAAGTTCTTGAAACTGACGTTTTAATATAATTTTGTTCAAAACTGAATAGTTTGCGCGAGAGACACTTCCAAAGTGGTAAAAAGTGTCCCCCCTGTAACTTCTAAAATATGATAAAACTAAAAAAAATATATGATGGTGTGAACGAGATCTAGTATGTGTTTTTTTTTTAAACGACATAAATCGTATTATCATGCTTAATTGAAAAAAAAATATACTATTATCAAAACATCGATCAAAGTAATCAAATATTAATGAGTTAAATATGAAACAAAAACGTATCTCTAGTACTAATAAAATGATAAGGATTAATATCGTATTTATGTAAACAGCTTTTACATTGACTGCTTTATAATTGCCAAATTTTTTAAAATATTACAACTTATATAGTATGCTATCCGAGATAGACATATGCCATCGCGGATTTTTTATGTAAGATACACAATTCCACCATACATTATTTTGTTATATGTCAAAGCGTTTAGACAACGTTTTCGTTGAAAGCTTTCAGACGGCTTATTTTTTTCCGACACCTCCATATCGTTAATGTGAACAAAAATGTAAACATGAACTTAACAAATTATATATTTTATCCTTCCTCGATAACCACGCTATCCATTGGTGAAAACAGCATGAAAATCGGTGCAGTACCTAGTTTTTGAGTTTATCGCAAACAGACAGACAGTAAGACGCGGCGGAGGACTTTGTTTTATAATATGTAGTGATAAATAAATATGCTTGTTTTCCCAAACAAGTTTTGAAAAAAATTGAGTATTATTTTGACAACCTTCTGCGAGTTAAATCAAAAATTCTGTACTGGCCAAATACAAGCGAGCAGCGGCCGGCAATAGTTGTTTGAAAATCCATATCTGTCGTGTAAGTAATTTAAAAATGGAGCGATCTTTAACTCCGAAACGTAAGTCCAGGGAGGTATGTCTACAAAGGATTTATTTAAATTTACCAAACTGGCTTCCAAATGCAAAAAAAAACAAATGAACACTTTAACGCGGGAAAAATAATTGTTGTTGCTCATTGTCTGAGCTCAAGTGAAGGCAAGTGTGATGAACTTACTTTAACGCTACCTTTTACCAGTGGGAGGCTCCTTTGCACAGGATACCTATCTGCCTGTTGTACCTACCCATAATCATGGGTAGGTGCCACAACGGCACCTATTTCTGCTGCACTGCATTTTAATGGGCAGGGCGTATCAATTACCTTCAGCTGAACGTCCTGCTCGTCTCGTCCCTTATTTTCATTTAAAAAAAAACATGAAATTGAAGAAACGGCAAGAACCATTTAGTTTTTATGAGAGAAGTCTATACAAGCATTTGCCAATACTAGGCAATGATGGACTTACATATTATGCCGTACAAAATTAATGAAAATTATATAACATATACGGCATGATTAGTTAATAATAGTATATTATGATACAAGTAAGCTAAGTTACTCATTTTAATTTTAAATACTATATTTTATGAAGTATGTGGACTCACGGGAAGCCACAGTCTGAGAGTTGAATAAAGTATACAAGATTTTATCAATGACTTATCGTTGATAAACTCGAACGACGATGTCTAAACAATGACGAGAGCAATTGTAGTGCGCTCAGAATTTTTGGGTTTTTCAAGAATCCTCAGCGGAACTGCTTTGTAATGTGCAGGGCGTATCAATTATCATCAGCTGAACGTCCTGCTCATCTCATTCCTAATTGTTAAGAAAAATCCTAACCAGAGCCGCCTTGCCTAATTTTTCCCCCCAGACTGTGATCCGGACGCATGCCTTTGAATAAGTTTAAATTTTTCATGAAAATTACGGAGTCACCTCTATGTGATTCATGTAGAATAATAATTGAGGATGTTGAACACTTATTAAATGAATATGTCCGATTTCGGTCTAGTGGAGACGAAATTGTAGGACTTATGGTTTTGAACAGATTTGATACGGGCATGTTTGTAAATATACTTGCCCGTCTAGCATCTAAGGATGCCATAACCCTGTTTGAATCTATTAGTCTTATTTGTTGAAGACTGTATAACTTGCTTTTCCTTTTATAAATTTTTTTTTAGTTTGTTTAGTTAAGATTTTTTTTTCTTTTGTTTTAGTGTGAATGTGCTTATTATAATAGAACTGACATGTCCATACATATAAAATCCCCTAAATAAATAAAGAAAAAAAAGAGTGTGTACTTATGTGTACTTATCGTGCACATAAGTACACACACTCTTTTATTACGTTATTTTTATTTACGTTAGAAGTTATACTTCTTTGGCGTATGGAAAAATAAGCCAAATTTTAACAAATAGTTAAGACCAAAGATAGTATAAACACTCAGCATTTAAGGTTAATGTAAACAAGTATAGAAAATTAATATTTTTTTTTATTCGTACATAAAATTTGTTAATATACCAGAAATAAACAAAACGGAAAAAAATCTTTTCGATAATGATGTAATAAGTTTTAATTAACGATGTAAATAAATTATACATACCGACAATTAACCTCAAATCTATGCACTATATATATAATATGCACTCAAAACAGTTTATTCAAATCAGTTTTATCACTAATATTCGCTATATATAGATATACT
This sequence comes from Leptidea sinapis, assembly GCF_905404315.1. Taxonomy (NCBI): domain Eukaryota; kingdom Metazoa; phylum Arthropoda; class Insecta; order Lepidoptera; family Pieridae; genus Leptidea; species Leptidea sinapis. The sequence continues at coordinate 11,410,423 of NC_066271.1, read as the reverse complement.
AATAAATTATTATCTAGTAAATACTATCACCGTCGTATATGAAATTGATTTAATAAAAACACCAAAATAATATTTATTTATTCACACTGTTTAATTGTACTATTACGAAACACGTGTTCTCAATATAAAAATACTTGAATATAAAACTTGAACATAGTTATCGAATTTCATGCCACCTAGAACTAACTTCACGATGTAGAATACAGGTGTCGGTGTGCGCGCGCATCTAAAAAATTCATTATTATCATTTTTCTCCATCGCGCCAAAAGAATTATAACTTCAAAAACTTTCCCCCCTGCCTGAATTCGCCCAGCTTTTACTAGAATCTTGGCGCACCCTTAAAAGTGCATAGGATTGTTGAATTGATTGACTTTTAAAACTTCGCTCATGCAAAACATCAAGGGAACCTAACAAAGACTGTTGTTTAAAAAGCTGAATTCTGATGTTGGTATTATTCAAAATTATACAGATAAATAAAATTTATAAACACAATGCTTGTCAATATCGTAGGTTATATTCAAAACAGCTTATTTGAGTCACAATAAAAGTCATATAAGATTCGCAGGGGTCAATTCTAATTATAAAATCGTTATAATATAATCAATCGACTTCACAAAGATACCTAAGTATTATTTCTAGTATCAACTCTGATAAACAAATAGTGCATACATTTACCCTTAAAATCAATTTTGTATCTTATGAAGCCTACTAGAATTTTATTTATTTTTCGAATTATTGATATACTTATACCTAAATAACATTTATTTAAATATTTTTTATTAATTAATGATACATAAATAAATATATAATTACCTGATGGATCGTAGATGGAAGATTAGTATAAAGTTCACTGCACTTCAGGTCATTTATGTGATCATCAAAATCATCACTAATTTTGTAATCTTAAATAAATTAAGATCAAAAGCTTTGTGGAGAAATGTCTTAAACATATGCCTGTATTCATTTACCTCCTTTGCACCGGATGTCGGCTAGTAGTAATGTGTAAGCATTCTGTGTTTCAGTCTGAAGGGCGCCATAGCTAGTGAAATTATTGGGCAAATGAGACTTGGCATCTTATGTCTCAAGGTGACGAGCGCACTATTTAGAATTGAAAGAGCGACATCTCAAGTCAATTTCCTAATATGTAAATATTGGGGTTGAGCATGTTATCAACTGTAAAGTATATCCTGTAGATGAAGCCACAACATGAGAGTTGAACAAAATATACCAAGATTTACGGATCATGCGGCATGCGGACGGTTGGCGTTGTTGGTACAGCGTAACCCGTTTAATTTTTGCCAGGTGGTAATACATCCCTATTGATCTAATTTCCATGACTATAAACTACATTTCCAGAATTATTTTTGCTAAAAATTCTCAGTCAATCAATCTACAAAATTGTTTCATGATTCTAACGATAATAATACTATCCAGTCGACATTTATAACGTGACATGTCACAATCGACTTTATCTATCGCTCCAGAATATGTCACTTTCGATTCATTATTTATAAAGTGTTTCCGCTGCCCTTCAGACGACACTTATTTATAACAATATGGTAAACGGCGGATACAATGAAATACGTCGAGCTTCGGATGATAAATTGTATTTAAGATCAGATATTACAATTCAATGTATTCATTATTCAGTTGTACCAAGAGTTACGTTACGTAACTATACTGACGTTTACTTTTTGTTGAGGTAGCATCTAGATGAAGAAATAAAGAAGAAAAAAAACATTTATTTTAACACAACCACAAATAACTTAAAAATATAAAAGTTGCGACGCTGATCTTCTGTGACTCCCGCGTGACATATGAACCTCAAGGGCGACACCTAGCTTAAATGAAATTATTTATTACTAGCTGACCCGGCAAACGTTGTTTTGCCATATATTTTTTTTTAGAGTTAGACAGTTTCTTGGATTGCTTTATTTTTATAAAATAAACGTAGCCTAAGTTACTCCTTATTACATCAGCTACCTGCCAATAAAAGTCGCCGGATTTGCCGGAACAAACAGACAGACAGACCGACAGACAAAAATTGTAAAAAATGTTATTTTGGTGTATATGTATTCATAATATACATTTAGTAAAAAACGGTTATTTTAATATTACAAACATTCAGTCCAATTTTATTTAAATGTAAAGATAATTCACACAATATTTTTATAAATTATAGCCTATATGTTATTCTGGTGTGTAAGCTATATTATTGCAAAGTTTCATCAAAATCCATTCAGTAGTGTTTGCGTTAAAGAAGTTCAAACATACATCCAGACATACAAACTTTCACATTTATAATATTAGTAGGACTATACTTACTAAACTTTAAAATAAATAACTACTAAACTAAACTTAAAAACAAGAACAAACACATAAAAAGTTATTATAATTAAAACAAAATAATACCTAATAATGACAAATAATAAAATAAAACAACACAAAAAGCTCCTAATCTCTTTGACCGCGACTAATGCTGGTATACTGACTTCGATATTCATTTAATAGATATGTTTTCATTTTTAATCAAAGGGAATTAACAGATAAGGAGGCTTTGAAAGGTAGCGGTATATTGTTCCAGCACTTAGTTGTGTTATAACTAAATGTACTTTTGAAGAGAGAAGATAAAGGGAGATATAATAAGACATATAAGATGAGCTACAAGCTTTTTTTTTTCGGTCATTATAAAAAAAATTGTAGAAGATTTGTACATACCTGTAAGAAGGCTATTTTGTTCATAATGTTCCATTTCATATTGTTTCTTATATATGTATAGTTTAGAACAGCTTGTTGGTGTGTCTATATTGAATAAATAAATACTGTCTTTAATCCCAATTGGCGCTACCAATTCCTGAAATCCTTATCAAAAGCAGCACATGATATGCTGAAATCGTAGGTCACAGGTATGAACCTTCTATAAAGGGAGAGCGCACACACAATAAAAACACCAGACAAAAATATAATCTTGTGTGAATGACAAATTTTGGGAAGGTAAGTAGTATGCAGTCTTACCTCCAGTCCGGCCCTGCGCTGCTCTCATCCAACGTATTCCGGCGATCTCGACCAGATCGTCGGTCCATCTTATTATAAAAATGTTTATTTATTTGACTTTTAATTTATACCCTCTCATTCTCTAGTCGCTCCCTCAGGATTGTGGTCATCAGCAAGTGGTCCACACTTGGAGCGAGCTATTTGTTTCCATCGGCTTCTGTCTATCGCTGCCCTGATGACGGAGCTAAGCCTCGGAGACCTGGAGTCTTATTCGGTCGGTAGGAGATCGGCCTCGCCTCGCTTGCCATTTGTGTTCCCAACTACGATCAATTTCTCCAGGCTCTCATTACCCCTTCGCAGTGGCCAAAATACGAAAGAATTCGTTCGTGGCATATCGTTTTTGGTTATATAATATCTTAGCAATTTATGTCAGATAGTCTCCTCCGATTTCTGAACGTCTGATAAAAGTCTTAATGAATAATATGTCCTATTAATGTACAACATAAGAAAGAACTCTAATATTTTTATTAAACTCTCCTTCAATCCCTTTTACTACACGGCCAAATTATCTCCGGACCTCATCCCATCCCCATCCGTTCCCCTTTCACCCCCTCACGCTCGTCCTGTTGCGTCTGTACGGTTTGCAGTTTTATTAGCGTTACTTCATTTTATTTTGGTGTTAAAAGCTCTGTTGTTTCTGTAGTTCTGTGTCGCTTTAATAGTTCTGTCAAAAAAATCAATACTATTCGTACCTAACCCAGATCCTTACATAGAATTTTCAATAATAATAATAAACAGCATGACAACACAACACCTTTACATCAATCCTTAACACTGAAAAAATAAATTGTAGTTTATTTATTAATAATAATATCTTAGTGATGCTTGTTTTGCACACCGTAACTAAGCGACGATGTGACGTCATCGACATCAATTCCAGATAATATAATGTAACCGAGGAAGTACCTAAAAATTGCCTGCTTCCTTTCTAAGAAGGAAAAGGGTCTGCCAAAGATACCCTTCAAGGGTCGACCGTAGAAAAAGTTTTGTAATAATACGGTTAATAGAGCAGTAGGTACCTTTCCGTTTTCAATGCCTTGGGACCAAAAAGGTCTGCTTATAATTGGACCCTGTATCCCAATCAATACCGAAAGGATAGCAAAAAATTGGGCCTTAGAAACTAAGTAACCAAAAATGTTTTTGTGATGACATAATATTATAATATAAAGGCTAATCTTATATCTTTAAACGAGCAATTATTGTATATAAATATATATATATTTATTTTATTATTTTATATTTATTATTTCATGTTGACCCGCCGAACTCTACAACGAATGAACTCATAAGATAACAATAAAAATAAGAATAAATATAGTTTGATTAAGTCTAATTATTGTCAATCTAACTTTAATTGTTAAGTTCTACCTAGTTTATATCACAAAAGCAATTCACAGTTATTAAAGTGTCAGTCTGACCTGTACCAAAATGGCGGTGAATTTCGACTATGTTCAGTAAAATTAAGGCCGGACCGCATTAGAGCGGCGCTGCCGTGCGCGTCGCTTCAACGCTTTCGAACTAGACGCTACCTATCGCATTACTACTACAACTACAAGTCGTTTCTACGACGCGAGCTGCCGCTTACTCCCGTTGTAGAAACACCAGTTTGCGTTTGATCAACATTACAAGAAATTTTGTCATTATTTCTTTATTGTGTGCAGAAGAAAAACGAGTTCTGGAAGAGAAAAAAATAAATAAAAAGAAATTGATTGCTGAATACCAAGGTCACGCGTATCAAGAAGGTGAATATCTCTATTTATTTCCTTTCGTTCTTAATGACTCTGCACGGTTTCAGACTTACTTCAATATGTTCAAGACAAAATTCTCTAAGCTTAACAATTAGCAAAAAGTGGCGCACTGAGCATCGCTACACTGCGCGTCGTGGCGGTGCGCGTCAAATTATACTCTTGGAGGCAACTATACCAGACGCTCTAGTGCGACATGCTCCATACAAAATGATTGAAATAATATTTTGACGCATAATGCCGCTCAGTGCAGCGCTGCGCAGCGCGGCGGTAATGCGTTCCGGCCTTTAATGTTGCGCTTCTATGACTCGTCCGCACTGTTTGAGTCTATTGATATGGGGCGGGGCTAGTAATGCTCACTGATATTTGATACCCAGTATGGTGACGTCTACCGCTATCGTAGCGCGAAAACGCAGTAGCGGGAGTTTCTTAGCGCCGATTTCACCATTGAAGTAGAACGCGAAAGAACACTTTGAACTAAGCTTACGTCTGTAAACGAGTTTACAGATTTAATTCGGATTTAAAGAACATAAAAAATCGCTGTTATAGCTTAAACGCATTTTAATGCTGACCGCCGGAATTTTGAACAGTCAACATATTTGATCGCGTTCAAGAGCTGTCATTGTCGTTAGAGTAATAGAAACATTGACATGTTTTTCTTATGTCGACTGAATCAAAAGGTATTACTGAAATCGCTTTGTATTTAATCGATACCAAGACTAGCATTAGAACTAGTTTAAGTAAAACTGAGTTTTATTGAACTCAGTTTGAAGTGTCATTGGTGAAATCGGGGCTTAATACAATACAAGAGAGTGTAAAAAAATTAAGAAGTATTTTTAATTAGAACTTATATTTATCAACGTTATTAATAAAATATAAAATTTTCATTTATTGCGCTGTTTTATACAAGTAATATAATAAAAAACCTAATACCTATATCATAATAATGTTTGTAAAATTTAATCTTTTGGATTTTCAACATAGATACTTGCATAATTTTTATCCATAATTTCAACAATAATTATTATCACCTTGTTAACAAAATATCCAAAAACTGATACTACTTATACATTTTATTTCCATTAAATAGGCTCTACGGTCTTTACGAGTTATCTAAGAGTAAATTTGACTTATATAACTTAGTTAGGTATACACAATATATTGAACACACTTAAATATTTTACTAAAGAATTATTGTTATGTTGTTTTGTTTGGTTTCAATAGAAGTCCCTTGAAATGTGTGCAAAATGTTAAATAGCTCTGACGTCTAAAGAGGTAGGTTTAAAATATTATTCAATAATTCCACATATTTTACATGCGCAGCTAACACTTAAAGCGTATCAATGTTTACAGAAACAATGTAAATTGGTTCTAATGCCAGATTTCACCATTGAAGTAGAACACGGTTAAGATACTTTGAACTAAGATTACGTCTGTAAACGAGTTTACAGATTTAGGTAATTCTGATTTCACCAACAAAAACTAAACGCGGTTATGGCCTAAACGCATTTAAAATTTAAATGCTGACCGCTGAATTTTAGGCGTTCAACATATTTGATCGCGTTCAATTCAGTGTTCAGCTGTCACTGTCGTTATTGTAGTAGAAACATTGACACTTAACAATTTTGATTTTGATCATGGTTACCAATGACAGTTTTGACAGGTATTTGATACATTAAAATCTTCTCGTCCAAAATACCACAGTGTCAGAAGACGAAGGTTTTAAACCATATGTTTAAATGTGTGTTGCCAGTGATGATATACGAAACGCAGACGTGGTCGCTAACAATGGGCCTTATGAGGAAGCTCATTGTCGCTCCGCGGGCAATGGAGAAGGCTATACTCGCAGTTTCAGAATTTCAATCAGAATTCAGGAGATCCGGAGGAGAAACAAAGTCCGACCGAAATAGCTCACCTGGTTGCGAAACTGAAGTGGCATTGGGCAGGGCACATAGCTCTACGGACAGATGGCCTTTCGGGCAGTAAAGTGCCTGAATGTTGACCACGTACCGGACGACATAGTCTTGGCAGACCCCATACAAGATGGATCGACGATCTGGTCAAGATCGCCGGAATAGGTTGGATGAGCGCAGCGCAGAATCGATCGTCATGGCGATCTTTGAGGGAGACCTTTGTCCAGCAGTGGACGTCTTGATGAATGATGATTATACATTCTATTGTTTATGACATGTAAACTAAGTGTACCTCAGCACACTCTAAAACTGAGCTTATATGAACTTACTTTGAAGAGTCATTGGTGAAATCAGGGCTAGTCGGTAAGTAATGCCTATCTGTTGGAACGTAACATATTTTGAATTTCATGTATAAATTCATGTTAGGAATTATTTTGAATAATATGTATTTTGAATTGTATATTTTAATATCATATTGGTGCGGCTTGTTACATTGCATTATTTATCAACATCAAAATGTATACTTAAGTCACGGACTAGTAAAAAAAGAAGGACTCCGCGCCGTGATATTAGCAAGTGAAGCACCTTTATGCTAGTGTGTGTGCGGTTACGGGGTATACCAGTTACACAATTTTGTCTCTCTTAAATAATCATATATCCACAAATACTTTTATAGTATTGTTTTTACACTTTTACACAACGTACGACGGCATTTTTAAAATATTTTATTGCGCCGCAAACTGTTCTGTCACAGACGATGGCAAATCTCATAATGGCGGCCGATCGGCTTGTATTAGTGTAAGTGTATGCGTCGGGCTATGTATTTACACATTTTCGGGCTTGTTTTGGTGCCTCACTGTTATGTAAGGTGACACGGAGTCCTTCTTTTTTACTAGTCCGTGACTTAAGTATAGATATAATACAACGCGTTTATTTTAACTGAGAGAGGAATAGGGGAAATGAGAACGTCTAATCCGAAGACGTACAGCAAAACTGTTTCAGGAACATTGTGCTCTTTTTTTGTGAAAATAAATTTGGAATAGTTATTATTTTGGTCAAGCGCGAGTTGTCTGAACAAATGAGTCATCTTGATGATTTTTTAATGCGGTTCGACTTAGTTTTATGTAACGATCATTTCACTGTATCGGAAGAAAAAAATGTGAGCTTTAGAAATTAGTATTTAAAGTTAAATAAAATGTTCCATCATAATAATCTAAAACCAGTTCCTGCAATGTACCTGAATCACATACAATAAGTGACCATATTTAAATATAAAATTTGATTTGGACATAAGATACTTATTTTAACAAGACACGGACATGCTTGCGAGTTTTCGTAAGTAATATTTTTTAAAATATATAACGAACCTTAGATTAAGTATTGGTCTCCGCAGCGCTCCAACTAGTTACTGCAGGCGTTGTCGCAAAGTGTGCCAACTAATACTACGCCCAAGTGGGCGTACTCGTGCCGGTCTCTAACAATACGTGACGTTGACGTAACATAATATGTTCTGTTTAACTTGGCTAATAATTGAAACTAAAATGCCGGGTTGCGTAGTTAAACTTTGTAAAAATAATACTACAAGAAATAAGAAATACACTAGGATCACATAACATCAGTAGGTATTTTGTATTTTATTAATTTCAGTGTAAAATAACACGAAGCGAATATAAGTTACATAATTTGAAAGAGTAGCGGTAGTTGGAGCGCAGCGGAGACCAATCCTTAATCTATGGAACGAACATTGTTTAATTCTTCCATTAATCTATACTAATATTATAAAGCTGCAGTGTTTGTTTGTTTGTTTGAACGCGCTAATCTCTGGTACTACTGGTCCGATTTGAATGATTCTTTCAGTGTTGGGTAGTCCATTTATCGAGGAAGGCTATAGGCTATGTTTTTTTTTCAAAATTAGGGATCCGTAATAAAATTGCTATTTTGTAACACAAGGTGTAAAATCGAAAACCTATTTTTGCGTGCGCTGCAAAAACTATTGACAATAGAACAAAATGATGTACAGGCTATAATATAGGCAATATTTTATTACTTATAAAACTATCGCGTGAATTATACTTCATATGGCAAAACAACGTTTGCCGGGTCAGCTAGTTTTTAATATAAGTATAAGTTTACTATAACCTACATGGCTTTGTTAATGATACCACAGATTGGGAATGGACGAACCGCCCTCAAGTTAAATAATAAATTTTATTGTAAGATAATAATAATCATTATTACAATAAGAAAACATAATACAATTTCTTAATGTATATAATTTAACAATATACCTTATTATTATTCAATGTTAACTTTTATTTTTGTAGGTAACTACTACGTACTAGTAAATTATGTATCAAAAAAGGATAGTAATCCTCGTTAAAATTATCATACTTAATCAAATTACAGCTTCACGGTGAAGGGAGGAGATTTACCAGTGGGAGGCTCCTTTGCAAAGGAAGCCGGCTAGATTATGGGTACCACAACGGCGCCTGTTTCTGCCGTGAAACAGTAATGTGTAAGCATTACTGTGTTTCGGTCTGAAGGGCGCCGTAGCTAGTGAAATTACTGGGCAAATGAGGCTTAACATCTTATGTCTCAAGGTGACGAGCGCAATTGTAGTGCCGCTCAGAATTTTTGGGTTTTTTGAGAATCCTGAGCGGCACTGCATTGTAATGGGCATGGCGTATCATTTACCATCAGCTGAACGTCCTGCTCGTCTCGTCCCTTATTATCATAAAAAAAAAAAAAAACGGTAGAAATAGGCAGTATTGTGGTACCCATCATCTTGCTGGCATCCGGTGCAACGGAGGCTCCCTTGTAGAGGTAGGCAATATGACTGAGCAATTTGAAACATTTTTTTTAAACCATTTAATAACATTAAATCATGACGGTTAAAAAGTCAGACCTATAAAAGTTTTAGTCCAACTATTATGCACATATGAATGATAAATGAAAAGCCTCGATATTGCCTTAGTAAGAATGCAACCGGTGAAGTTGACTAGTAACGGTTGAAATTCCTTGAACAATATTGTCCTTTACCCTACCATTATCCTAACCATGAGCCCATTGTACGATGCACTGGTTAGAAGCCACTTGGAATGTAATTCTGCAATCTGGTCTCCCCATGCGGCTTAATATAAATTTATGATTGAACGTATACAGAATAAGTTCCGTAGGTTCATGTATCTCAAGCAGTTTGGCGTATATCCGGGCTACCCATTATTGTATCCTACTTTGTTTCTGTTAGGCATGGTGGGTTATTACAAAATTGAGGTTAGAAGAGAAGTCGCTTTAGCTATGTATTTACTTAAAGTAATTAGAGGTAAGATACACAGTCCTAGGCTCCTGGAGTCAGTACTGCTGTGTGTCCCTGACGAGTACGTAGGACGGCGGCGGCGACCACCGCTGAGTATTGGTGCCTCGTGCACGCACCAACCTTCTGCAGTGGGTGCTCAACGGGATGTCCGAACACTTAGACCTGTTCTCTTGTTCGATGAGTGAACTCACTAGAGCTGAGTATTGTATAGTTTGTATTCAATTAGAGTAATATTATCTAGTTAATTAAGTTTTTCTTTTACGAAATATGTGTTGCAATGATAGTATTGTTATAACTTTATTTGTTCATTACTTTGTCGCATTAGGTTAAACCTGTAATGATGGATGTAGTGTGGTTATATAAATAAATAAATAAATAAAAAACCTTTCTCAGAAGGAAAAAGGTTCCTAAAAGATACCCTGTTGAAGGTACAAGGGCTTTACATAGGCTGCACTAAAAGTATTGGGAATGGAATATTTCTACTGTTCCTGTCATATTAAAATCTTTTTAATTGAAAACTCCTTCGTTTTAAAAATCGAATACAATTTATTTATTTAAAAAAAGATTCTCGGTTCAAAGATTCTTGTCACAAGGTCTTGCCAAACTTGTTTAGGCGTTGAGAAAATGTAATTGACTCGAAAAAATTCTAGAGCGATGATTTATTATGACTTTCGAAGTGGTTTAACACAAAAACAGTGTGTTGACCGGATGATTTCTGCATTTGGTGATGAAGCCCCATCCATAACCACAATTTATCCCTGGTTTGCTGAATTTCAACGTGGACGTGTCAAGCTCAGTGATGATCCCCGTCAAGGTCGTCCAAAAACTGCAGTCACCAAAGAAAACGTTGATGCTGTGCGTAAGCTGGTTGAGGAAGATCGACATGTGACATACCGCGAAATTAAGGCAACTTTAGACATTGGCATGCGTCAAATACAAATAATCTTGCATGAGCAATTAGCTGTAAAAAAGTTGTTTTCCCGATGGATACCGCATTTTCTCTGTGAAGAGCAAAAAGCGGCTCGCGTTACTTGGTGCGTCAGAAAGATTCCACGCAGAATCCTCAAATGCTGTATACAACATCGAATCAGGTGACGAATCCTGGATATACGCTTACGAACCCGAAACAAAAAACCAGTCACGAGTTTGGGTGTTCGAAAATGAGTTAAAGCCAACAAAAATTGTTCGTTCACGGAGTGTTGCAAAAAAAATGGTGGCCAAGTTTGTCTCCAAAACCGGCCATGTTGCGACTATTCCTCTTGAGGGACAAAGAACGGTTAATGCAGAATGGTATGCTAGCATTTGTTTGCCACAGTTCGTTTCTGAACTCCATAAAGCGATCCTACCTACTAAGCTAGAGGTCCCGGGTTCGAATCCCGGTAGGTGCAAGCATTTATATGATGAATATGGATGTTTGTTTCCGAGTCATGGATGTTTAAATGTATTTATGTATGTTTATATGAATTTATGTATGTTTAAGTAAGTATATTGTATTAAATATATCATTGTCTTGTAACCCATAACACAGGCTATATATGCTTAACTTGGGGCAAGATAATTTGTGTAAAAAGTGTGTCAATATTATTATTATTATTATATTATAAAGAGAAGTGCAACCGCCGCATTATCCTCCATCACGACAATGCGAGTTCTCACACCGCGCACAGACAAAAGAGTTTTTAGAGCAAGAAAACATAGAGTTATTAGACCATCCGCCGTACAGCCCCGACCTAAGCCCTAATGATTTCTATACTTTCCCTAAAATAAAGAATAAATTGCGTGGTCAGAGATTTTGGTGATTTTTTGGTTTTGTGGACGCCTACAAAGCGGCCATTTTGGAGACCCCAACTTCCGAATGGAATGGTTGCTTCAATGATTGGTTCCATCGTATAAAAAAATGTATCAAATTTCGCGGAGAATACTTCGAAAAGCAATAAATACATTTTTAAATAGTAATGTTGTGTGACTTCCTTGATTCCCGAAATTTTCAGTGCAGCCCTCGTATTGTTTTCATATGTTTGATTTTTGAACGCTTACGTATGTTCAAAGCCTTGGGATCAAAAAGGTCTTGCCACTAACGGTCAGTTGACGTGCCCAACGATCAACCCGAGGGATGACAAAAAATTGGGTTAAACCCTGAACTAACAAAAATTGTTGGTACCTACGTCATCTTAAGATATTAAAAAATTCACTCAATTGTACAAAATATGAGAGTATGCCGTATTATTGTTTGTAATGGATCTCAAATAACGCGAACAATTAAAAACCCGTGTGCGACTTGGGCCGCCCGACATAGGGATGGTCGATATTAGAAAACCATCGATGTTAACATCGAATCAAAAGTATCGATGTATGATAAATATTGATTGAAAAACATCGATGTTTTTGGTAACAAATAAAAGTGTTATAAAAATTCCAAACGTAAAGAATAAATTAACATTCTCAGTATTTTTGGGCACACTCTATAAAAAAAAATTACTTTGACAGGTATCTAAATTACCTCACCTAGTGTAAAATAGTTAGTGATAGTTAATGAGTATGTAACTTGATAGTTGAACGAACTATAGCCGATACACGCCCTAAGGAATTATTGACGTTTCGATATTTTATTATTATAAAACCGATGTGTCGATTATACTGAAGTCACCACATCGATATCAAAACATCGATGATTTCAAGCTAAACATCAATATTTATTCACCATCGATGCATATCGATCATTCCTAGCCCGACAGAAGTGATAAGTTAAACTCTTAGATAATTTATACGTCTAGATAGAGTCTCTTACTGTTAGGCAACCGATGAAAACAGTCCAGGAATATTAGTTCAATGTGTGTGACAAGCAATAAGACATTTCTTACATTCGTGATTTGTATGAAACTTTGTGTTAGTGTGCGTGAATTGCTTAATATAGAGGTTAGTTCTGAACTTAATTTTTTCGACGTTTTCACAGCTGTCATTTTTTTTTAAGGAGGAATAGGAGGACAAACGAGCGTACGGGTCACCTGTTGTTAAGTGATCACCGCCGCCCATACTCTGTTGCAACACCAGAGGAATCACAGGAGCGTTGCCGGCCTTTAAGGAAGGTGTACGCGCTTTTTTTGAAGGTACCCATGTCGTATCGTCCCGGAAACACCGCACAAGGGATTTCATTCCACAGCTTTGTAGTACGTGGAAGAAAGCTCCTTGTAAACCGCACTATGGAGGACCGCCACACATCCAGATGGTGAGGTTGATATCCTAACTTGTGGCGTGTCGTGCGAAGGTTGAATTCGGCGGCAGGAATTAGGTAAAACAGCTCTTCGGAACACTCCCCGTGATAAATGCGGTAGTAAATGTCATAGTCTATCTAGACGTATAACGGCCATTCCCAATATTGAGTCTATCTCCTACTTGAGATAAAAATCGTAACTATCGTTGACTTTTCTGTCCCAATAAACTTATCGACGGTAACTCACCTTATCCGAACAAACTGTCTGTCAATGGGGCGACGTATAGCTTACCAGCAATAAAATTTTGTATGGAAATTGCAATTCACGCATCCCAATACAAGGAGATAAGAATGCCTTATCGGGTATATTGGGACAGCTTCAGATTATTGACAGCTAATTACTGACAGTAGAAGGTAGTAAGTTATCTCTATCTGTAGATAGTATATTGGGAACGGCCGTAAATGATCTATTATAAACTTAAACTAATCTAAGTTTTACTATTTAATATTGAAATTTTTTAAATTGAGTAAAGCGTGGGTTATTAGTTAAATTTTATGTATATTAATATAATAATGTAAGGAAAGGACATCTATATAAATAAAAATGAATTGCTGCTCGTTAGATTCGCTAAAACTCGAGATCGGCTGAACTGATTTGGCTAATTTTGGTCTTGAATTATTTGTGGAAGTCCAGAGAAGGTCTAAAAGGTTGAATCAATAGTAAAATACTCGGAATTAAATAAAAAATAATTTTGATTTTCCTTCGACGTGTCCCCCGCCGTTCAGAAATCAAATAAAAATAATAGTTTAAAATTAATAACTAATTAGAATGTTTATATCTTTCTTACTTTCTAAGGAAGTAAAAAATAAACATCCTTAAAACACGAGTAACACTTAAAAAAAGGAGTCCTTTTGTTTGTTTTAAGTTTATTCTATACAATAGTTCGTCTGCCGGGTAAGCTAGTTAATTAATAAAATCTTGTATTTATCAAAAAATATATTTTATTCTTAGTTACAATTTATGAATTAGAATTTTGTGTAGGATGTATATCAATATTTATTATACCTATAAAAGTAACAATTGGTTAGAGCGAGAGAGCCTGTCTACCGCTGCCGTAAAAAGGCATAAAAGGCATTTATTTTCTCAAAATTGATTCCTTTAGAATTCTTTTTGATGTCATTTCTGATACTACTAGATACTACTACCGCTTCGGAAACAAATGGCACTCTGCGAGAGAAGAAGCGGCGCAAGAAACTCTCCCAGCATTCTTTTTTTTGCGCTCTTTTCAATAAAAATATACAATATTGTACAGTCGCTATAAAATAATCACAATCTAGTCCCAGGCTGTCCGATCATTTAGATATTATGCGTATGCGTGAGAGATAGGTAAACCAGACGGGCTGGCGCCGTAACCCTTTTTTTTATGAAAATAAGGTACGAGACGAGCAGGACTTACAGCTGATGGTAATTGATACGCCCTATCCATTACAATGCAGTGTCTCAGGATTCTTGAAAAACCCCAAAAATACTGAGCGGCACTACAATTGCGCTCGTCACCTTGAGACATAAGATGTTAAGTCTAATTTGCCCAGGATTTTCACTAGCTATGGCGCCCTTCAGACCGAAACACAGTAATGTTTGTACATAACTGCTTCACGAGAGAAATAGGCGCCGTTGTGGTACCCATAATCTAGCCGGCCTCCTGTGCAAAGGAGCCTCCCACTGGTCCCACGCGTAACATTATGAAGCGGTTTACCCTCCCATAAAATGTTATCACTTCAAAAATATTTTTTTACCCATAGAAAGTTTTTTAGGGAATGCTTGCTAATTATTAAAAACATACTGAATCTATTTTTTTGTATGGCTTAGGATATTTATGGAAAAAGTTTTGAATTCGTCGACTTTTTAAATCCTGTATTTAAAACTAGAGGTGGCGCTATAGTCACACATTTGTTCCATTTTCTGGTCTCCAATTCGGTCTTTAATAACTTATAGGTATTTTAAATATCTTAAAATTTATTCATTCAAAATTGAATTCAAAGTTTAAATGGAAAATAATCTTTTATCCAACTTAATTTGGGTTATATTCTTGGTAAACAGCATTTAAAAAAAGATAAGTTAGTTCACTGGTACTCATAAATTCAAATATCATTTCAAAATAGTAGTTCAAAATAGGATATGGTATCACTTATTAAAAAGTCAAAATCTGCTTTCCCATTCGAAAAGTATGCTTCAGACCTGAGCAGAATGGGCGCAAGAATCTCAGCAGACTTATTTTTTTTCATTATTGGTTACGATGTAATATCGTACAATAAAATTATTATTTTATAGCCTCAGGGCGGACAAAGGTTCAGGGGCGTATCTATGTGATGGTTTATAGGGCCCAGGGCCCCAAACATCATTTTGGTATTTTATAAAAAAAAACACAAAACTAATAGATATCATTTGCAATACTGTCTTACAGCTACTGCTTTTGTGTCTAGTCACTTTTAAATCAATAAATTACTGCCGATTTTTTATACAAAACTGTGATAGATACCTACTTCCTGTGCTTCAAATAAATTAAAATCATTGCCAACTCATCTTAAGATGTTAACTAATTTACTAAATTGTTCAGAGAAGAGTTTTCTGTATGTATTCGTGTTTTAAATGGATCTGAAATTATAGGAACAATAATTAAAAAAAATATATTTTACCAGTACAAAGCTTTTCAGGAAGTTATATGAGCTATATATCATCCAAATGTTTTTTTAGACATAACATCCGCTAATATCCGCAATCATTTCATCTACATGAGGCATTCTCAGGAAATGTTGACTCGCCAAATGCTGGCACGAGACTGATTTTTATTATTAAGATTTGGGGATTAAGATACACTTAAATCCTAGGATCTATTTTGCCCCGTGCTTGCGCTAGGGCGCCTGTACTTAACTCCCTATATCGAAAAATGAGATCTGAAAAAATAGAGGCTACTAGTAGTAGACGTAGGGTTTAGGCAGGACACGTCCTCTGCTTTGACGATACTGATATTAATCTGCATTTAATGGTTGAATCTTCATAAAACTGAAAAGGGCCCCTGAGTAGCACTGGTGCGGGGCCCCACAAAAGAACGGTCCGCCCCTGCTACTGTTGGTCCTTTTATACCTGCGACGTATTACAACCTATTACAATAGTGATCCGGTAGTGATAAATTGGGGCTAAATATTTAGGGCTGGTTGAGGCTTACATTTTTGTTCCATTTGGTATCGAGATACTTGGTAGAGGGGCCTAGACACAATCTGCAAGTTTCCTCGCATCCAACGCAGAAATCCTGCCATTATCAGAACACTTCCTCGCAGTGATAGCTTTTACTACATGTCGATCATTGTTAATATAGTTATATTTGTTCGTGGTTTATCATGATTATCATATCAGCCGGAAGACGTCCACTGCTGGCCAAGGGCCTCCCACTAAGATCTCCACGACGATAGGTCCTGTGCTATCCTCATACAACTTATACTAGCGATCTTGACCAGATCCTCGGTCATCCTTTTGGGGGGTGGGCTACCAACACTATATCTTCCGGCACGTGGTCGCCAATCGAGGAATTTACTGCCCCAACGGCCATCTATCCATCCAGCTATGTGCCCTGCCCAATGCCACTGCAGTGTCCCAATAATCTAGGCCATGGACTTTGGTTCTCCTCATTTCTGATTCGATATTACCCTCTCCATAGCACTGTGAGCGACCATGAGCTTTCTGGCAACTACGTTTGCGTACTCACTTACGGCCGATCCCAATATACTATCTACAGATAGAGATAAATTACTACCTTCTACTGTTAGTAATTAACTGTCAATAATCTAAATCTGTCCCAATATACCCGATAAGTCATTCTTACTGGGACGCGTGAATTGCAATTTCCATACAAACTTCTATCGCTGGTAAGTTATACGTCGTCCTATTGACAGACAGCGTGTACGGATAAGGTGAGTTACTGTCGATAAGTTTATCGGAACAGAAAAGTCAACTATAGTTACGATTTTTATCTCAAGTAAGAGATATGCTGAATATTGGGAACGGCTGTAAGTCTACTTCATTTCATATTTGTGAGTACCTACGTCATGTTATTTCGTATATTACTTATCTATCTTATTATTGATATAACCCGGCTTGTTTACCCAAGTTAGTTCGCTGTATTCGCTCGTTATATTTTTAATTTTTCAATTAAACGGTTGATACTCGAGTTCTATGGGTGTAGAAATCACAAGATGACCTTTCCGCCGATGCTTAGAAATCGTTACGGTCTGTTACATACTGTATACGAGTACAAATCCGAGAACTTAATAACTATTAAAACAAATAAGTACTTTATAGCTTTTAAGTACTCCACACAACAAATTCCTCTAACTTTTAATAATGGCGTTTGACAAAATGGCGTCGATTCGTTTGCAGCCATTGTTAGCCAGTATTCAGCGAGATCGTTCACGCATTGGCTCTGAGTAGGTTCTAATTCGTTCATATTCGCCCCTTACTGAGGCGTTTTAAACACGGGGCGGAGCTAAACGTCGTAGTAAGACGTAAGACGTAGCAGCGATACGATAAGCGTATTTTATACCAAACTAGCTGATAACCCGCGATGTCGCCCGCGTACACACAGGACTGAGCACGGAGTACCGACACTTCAATAATTTTTTTACGATAAAAGAATCCTTATCACATAATATTTTAGATATTTTTTTACCATTGGGTTACATTTTTGGAGCGGGATCCATATTTTTTTTTTCAAAATATAATATAGCCTATGTCACCTTGGGATATTGGAGCTTCCTAATAGTGAATAAATTTTTCAAATCGGTTCAGTAGTTTCGGAGCCCATTCAATGCAAACAAACAAAAAATTAAATAATTCTTCTTTATAATATTAGTAAAAATAGTAAAGATAAATTTTATAATGATGTTTTCTGTTCAGCAATTAATTACAAGTAGAACAAATTTTCCTGATGGAATGACCTTGGTGGCTTCGGCACGAGGAAAAGCGCTGGTGAGTGACGCGTCAACACTGGCTCCTCGTCATATCCAAGTTACTTCAGTTGGTACTGGGGCTGGTGCCTCGACTGCCGAAGACAGCAAAAGTCGTAACTATGTCGGTCTCAGTGAGTCTTTCATCTTTGTGCCGTTTGGTGTCGAGACATTTGGCCCGTGGGGCCTAGAGACGTGGAGAACTAGTATTGCAGTTAAAAGATAGTTTTGTTTGAATATATTTATATTTTAATTTTTTTGTTAATAATATATGACCAAAGTAGGATAATTCCAATGATATCAATAGTATATCATATATCTATATAGGTACTTATATAATCGCACTTTTGAGTGCTATTTCAATACCTAATATCAATTTGTAGAAAACAGTTTAAAAATAAGTAATTTTGATGAAAATGTACTGGGAATGTGATAAAGTATTCTATATGGAGCAATAATTAAAACTATATTTTCTTTGTATTTTATATAGCAATATTAAGCTACTGCGAATCAATTTCGTACCTAGTTTTTAAGTTTCATATTTGTTTCATATTCATATTGAAAAAAATATATTTTCTACGTTTTTAAGTGTTTATCTTTTTATTTGAAATAACATCAGAAGTACTCATAATTGAAAAATTGGATTTCTTCTTATATATCGTTTGTGTACTTTTCTATATTTTGTTACTGTCTTGGTATGTAATAAAACAATATTGTATTTTTATTTGTCGGAATATAGGTAAGTCATTACATGTTTTGTAACAAAAAGTTATTTAACACAGGTGTAACCGTGGGGCACAGCAGCGAGCAATTAGGAATAATTTCCTAAAATTATTTAAAATACCAATCTACCTGATAAGGGTGGTAGATCTATATAGTAAGGGTGGTAGATCTATCTTGTAAGGGTGATAGATCTATCTTGTAAGGGTGCAACCGGAGACGTCAAACAGTAACGGTTGAAATTTCTTGAACAATATCATCCTTTTCCCTAACATTATCCTCATCATTCTCAGAAGGGAAAAGGTCCCTAAAAGATACCCTTCAATTAAGAGCGGACACATTTTTAAAGCTTTGGGATAAAAAAGATCTCGCTACTAATTGAAGCGTCCCGTCCCAACCATCAACCCAGGGATGGTAAAAAATTGGGTCTAGCCCTGAACTAACAATGGTGGTGGATACCTACCTCCTGCAATTCAAATAAATTAAAATCATTGAAGGCTTATTTTAAGATGTTAACTAATTCACTAAATTGTTCAGAGAAGAGGTTTTTGTATTCGTCTTTGAAATGGATATGAAATTATAGAAAAAATTTAAGAAATATGTTTTACCAGTAGAAAGCTCTTCAGCTACATCGGTTATATATTTTTATTTAAAATATTTTTTTGCAAAAAATTAATATGCATGTCTTGCTAAACCTTCATAAACTGAAAAATTGCCAACGATAGTTAGTAGTAATTTTTTGACTTTTTTATACTATTGGGTACTGCGTCCAAGAGTTTTTTTTATGGAATAGGAGGACAAACGAGCGTACGGGTTACCTGGTGTTAAGTGATCACTGCCGCCCACAATATCTTGCAACACCAGAGGAATCACAGGACCGTTGCCGGTCTTTTAGGAAGGAGTATGTGCTTTTTTGAAGGTACATCGTATCGTCCCGGAAACATCACACAATGAAGCTCATTCCACAGCTTTGTAGTACGTGGAAGAAAGCTCCTTGAAAACCGCACTGTGGAGGACTGCCACACATCCAGATGGTGAGGTATCCTAACCTAATAATAAGTCATAAACCAATGGATATATATCTTTAACCGCGCATAAAGATTAAACACTTTTTTGTGGAAATTGAATTTTTTTAATACAAATACAAGGTATAATTGTTTTATATCTGTTTCCTAACAATCCCATCTTAAAGAAAACTGTTAGAAAACAGAAAATGTAAATAGGCAATATTCTAACTCACTTCTACAATATGATCCCAGAAAATGTACAAAACAAATGTGTTACTTAAATTTAAGAGAATTGTTAAAAAACCGTTTGTGTGGGAAAAGTTACTATAGCATAAGCGATATTCTTAATGACATCACAGACTGGGAATGAAGCGAACACCCCCTGGCGTGTACGATATCACATTGTAATCCATATTATTATATAAAAAAAAGCCCGCTGAATTTCTTGCGCCCATTCTTCTTAGGTCTGAGGAAGTCAATTTTAAATGGGTGGTAGTTTTTGACGTTCAATAAGTGATTTTGAATCCTATTTTGATAAAAAATATTTAAATTTGAATTTGGACACAACGCAGTACCTACCTACCAAAAATCCATCAAGAAATCGCGACTAAACTTTCTATTGCCATTTTTCAGTTTATACCAAAATGTATAGCCAGACATGCAAATTGATTTTTCGCAAGAGAATATTTTTAATAATAATATATTACCGATGTAGCTGAATAGCTTTCTACTGGTAAAACACATTTCTTAAATTGTTTCTATAATTTCAGATCCATTTCAAACACGAATACAAAAAACTCTTCTATGAACAATTTAGTGAATTAGTTAACCTCTTAAAATAAGCCTTCAATGATTTTAATTTATTTGAATCGCAGGAAGTAGGTATCCACCACCATTGTTAGTTCAGGGTTAGACCCAATTTTTTACCATCCCTGGGTTAATGGTTGGGACAGGATGATTCAATTATAGGCGAGATCTTTTTTATCCCAAAGCTTTAAAAATGTGTCCGCTATTAATTGAAGGGACTCTTTTAGGGATCTTTTCCCTTCTGAGAATGATGAGGAGAATGTTAGGGAAAAGGATGATATTGTTCGAGAAGTTTGACGTAACCGGTTGCACCCTTACTAGATAGATCTACCACCCTTACTAGGTAGATCTACCACCCTTATCAGGTAGATCTACCACCCTTAACACGTAGATCGGTATTTTAAATGATTTTAGTAAATTATTCCTAATTGCTCGCTACTGTGCCCCACGGTTACACCTCTGTTAAATAAGTTTTTGTTACAAAACATCTATTGACTTACCTATATTCCGACAAATAAAAATACAATATTGTTTTATTACATACCAGAACAGTGAAAAAAATACTTATAGATAAGTACACAAACGATATATAAGAAGAATTCCAGTTTTCAATTTTGAGTATTTTGACGTTACTTCAAATAAAAAAATAATACGCTTAAAAACGTAGATAATATTTTTTCAATATGAATATACTTAAAAACTAGGTACCACATTGATTCTCATTAGTTTAATATTGCTATATAAAATACTTAGAAAATATAGTTTAAACTTTCTTAGGTACTGAAATAGCACTCAAAAGGGCGATTATATAAGTACCTATATAGATATATGTTATACTTTTGATATCATTGGAATTATCCTACATTGACTATATTATATTATTAACAAAAAAATTGAATATATTCAATAAAAAATATATCTTATAACTACAATACTAGTTATCCACGTCTCTAGGCCCCACGGGCCAAATGTCTCGACACTAAATGGCACAAAGTTGTAAGACTCACTAAGACCGACATAATTACGACTTTTGCTGTCCTCGGCAGTCAAAGCTGCAGCACCATCATCAACTGAAGTAACTTGGATATGAGGAGGAGCCAGTGTTGACGCGTCACACACCAGCGCTTTTCCCCGTCCCAAGCCACCAGGGTCATTCCATCAGAAAAATATGTTCTACTTATAATTAATTGCTGAATAGAAATTATCATTATAAAATTTATCTTTACTAATATTATAAAGAGGAATGATTTGATTGTTTGTTTGTTTGTTTGTTTGTTTGTTTGTTTGCATTGAATGGAGTCAGAACTACTGCAGCGATTTGAAAAGTTCTTTCACTGTTACAGCTACAATTTCGCACGGTGACATAGGCTATATTATATTTTCAAAAAAATTACTGGTCCTACTCCAATAATTTAACCCAAGATGTAAAAGAACATCTAAAATATTCTCTACATCGCGTGCACAGTGAAAAGTATTGATGGTAGAATTAAATAAAGGTACCACGGCTTTGCAGAACACATCATTATTTACAAAAAGTGTCGCGACAGCATATTATTATGTCATAAGGGTTCCTTGTCGATAAATGTCGCTACTACGTGCTCAGTCCTCTGTGTACGCGGACGAAATCGCGGGTTATCAGTTAGTTCGGTATAAAATGCTGTTCATTTTGATCAATGTGCTACACTGCAGTACATTAATAATATACCGAGTATCGATGCTACATCTAACGTCTTGCTACGACGTTTAGCTCCGCCCTTAGTTCGGTATAAAATGCTGTTCATTTTGATCAATGTGCTACACTGCAGTACATTACAATATACCGAGTATCGATGCTACGTCTAACGTCTTGCTACGACGTTTAGCTCCGCCCTGTGTTTAAAACGTTTCAGTAAGGGGCGAGTATGAACGAGTTAGAACCTACTCAGAGCCAATGCGTGAACGATCTTGTTGAATACTGGCTAACAGTGGCTAAAAAATAATCGACGCCATTTTGTCAAACTTACTTAATCGCTATAACTTCACCAGTTGGAAGTATTATTATTTTGTTAATAACAATGAATTCAAAGCTCTAAACGTTGATGCATCCAATATACGATAATTTATATTTATACAGTTAATTTATTATAACTTTATGAAATTGTTTATATTATTTAAACACGACTCAAAATATATTGGATGCAGCACCTTACATACAAATTATTTATATTACAACCATTGTAAAATATTCTATTTGATTGAAAACGGTGGCCGTTGAGTTTCTTGTGTGTTCTTCTCACGAGCTCAACTTTTTCCGAATATATGGTGAACTCAGTAATTTAAAAGAAATATTTGTAGTGACGATTCAAAAGCGCTTAGTTTAAGCCTTATTGAATAAAGTTTATTTGACTTTGACTTTGAATGGACTAAAAAAGCAGTATTTAAATACGAAGACGTTGTTATCGAGAATATAGACAGACGTAACAGGGGACGGTGCGAAGACAACTCGCTTATGTATTTGTATATTTTGGCACATTGATATCAAGTGCAACTGTATATCATAGCGTGTAGAACGCATCAGCGTAAGTTATTAAATACCAGTGGTAGGCTCCTTTACACAGGATGCCGGCTACATTATGGGTACCACAACTTCGCCTATTTCTGCCGTGAAGCAGTAATATGTTAGCATTTCTGTGTTTCGGTCTGAAAGGCGCCGTAGCTAGTTAAATTACTGGGCAAATGAGACTTGACATCTTATGTCTCAAGGCGACGAGCGCAGTTGTAGTGCCGCTCAGAATTTTTGGTTTTTTCCATAATCCTGATCGTCACTGCATTGTAATGGGTAGGGCGTATCAATTACCATCAGCTGAACGTCCTGCTCGTCTTGTCCCTTATTTTCATAAAAAAAGGTTTGGCTTTTCTGTTATCGAAAGACAAGTATGAAATTCAAATGTGAATAACAAATGAAAATCGATTTTCAAATGTTACATTCCATAATATTTAAACAAACTCCCACATATACGCAGTTATTTTGCTTCTAAGAAAGGAGTCTGAACAAAGGAGTGCAAATTCCAATCGCCTTATCTAAATAGTAATTAGTCATTTTAATGGATATTGATAACGTCAGGAATAATTCTTAATTACTAAATGTAAACAGATGGATCTGTGAGTGACAAAAGGTCTAAAATTTAAATTAAAATAAGCAGAAATAGGCGCCGTTGTGCCGGAATCCATAATCTATCCGGCTTCCTGTGCAAAGGAGCCTCCCACTGGTTAGAATATAAACAATATGTTATGTTTTTAAAGTGATAACCCTCACTTCTAGGATTAATACACAAATAAAATTTGAAAAACAAAATTTTATGAACGATGCGGGATTCGAACCCACGACCTCCAGCGACATTTTTTATATTACATTAATAGATAACCTGTATTAGTATATAACCGCATTGCAAGTTATCGATTAAGTACTAACAAAATGAAAGTATTATTTATTTAAAACTTAAAGTAACAATGTTTTTGTCACTACTGACTTAAATTGGCAATAAGTACCAGATAACTGGCCGGCCCGGCAGTCCCGACGATCGCACGCGATATTAGTCGGTATTTCCAACGTAGAACGGGTTAGATTAGCATCTTGCTGGCGAAAGGAATCCAGGCTTGGCGACCTTCAAAAGGGTACCACATAAACAAGGGACTCATCTACGACAATTATTGAATACTAAGCTATTTAAATATCTTTTTTATGTTTATTTTAGGCGAGGCGACTAAGGGCATTTACCAGTGGGAGGCTCCTTTGGATAGGATGCCGGCTAGATTATGGGTACTACAACGGCACCTTTTTCTGCCGAGAAGCATTAATGTGTAAGCATTATTGTATTACGGTCTGAAGGGCGCCGTAGCTAGTGAAATAACTGGGCAAATGATACTTAAAATCTTATGTCTCCAGGTGACGAGCGCAATTATCGGTTTATCAAGAATCCTGAGCGGCACTGCATTGTAATGGACAGGGTGTATCAATTACCATCAGCTGAACGTCGTGCTCGTCTCGTCCCTTTGTCTTCATTGTCATAAAAAAAGACTCGGCCGTTAAGGTTTTAGATCTCTGGCTAAACTTTGCGTCAGATTTTCAGCTATTTTGTTAATTACATCTTTAGTCCTTTCTGATTCAATGGAACATTTTTTATACTCTTGTTACAATTCTCCCGAAACTTCTTCTAACGTTTTTTACGCATTCATTTACATTTATAATAATAATAAATTCAGTTTATTTCTTTAACAAAAGTACCTACTTAAAAACTAGGGGCAGGTGTCTCCCGTTAAGCTTATCGCCTGTGTTAGGAGTCACCGCTCTTCTACATTTATTTATAACAAACAAAATAATATTGTCGCGTATCAACGCTTCGACGTATATGACGAGAGTTGTCAAACTTCAAGACATTGATAATTTCAACAGCTCCGTCAGCAATGCTCGTAGTAGCTAAAGCGTAAAAGTGTTTACTTTAGTCGCTGTAGACCCGGGTTCGATACACCTACCAGTGTATGGAATTTTTTGGGTTTTGTAAAGTTAGTGGAAATTTCCAGTAAGTTCAGGATCACATCGAACAGAAAAAAGGGATGGAAAATGTGTAAGCAGGATAAAAATAGTTAAAAGAATTTTCTAGTACAATTTAAATTTAAAGATGGAATGGGAGAATCGTTTTGAAAATAGAACAGATCCGTGGGTATGTAAGCCGTACTAGGCGTGGCCTACGGCACCATTCATCTATTAGGCTCCCCTATCCCCTTCAGGTCCACAACCAAATACTTGGGTGTGACCCTCGACTCCCAACTCACCTTCAGGCCTCACGTCAAGAAGGTGACCGGAACCGCCCGCTTCTATCTGTACCGCCTAAACAGTATGTTAGGTAGGCACAGTAAAATGTCCTTTAGGAACAAGCGAACACTCTTCAAGGTTTGCATTCGACCGGTTATGACTTACGCCGCTCCAGTTTTCGCTCATGCGAAACCCAATATTATAGACAAACTACAAACAGTTCAATCCATTTTCTGCCGTAAGGCTGTCAATGCCCACTGGTGTGTTAGAAACGCAGACCTTCACCGGGACTTAGAGCTCCCCACCATCCAACAACACCTTAAGTGCTTGTCTGAAACTTTCTTTAAGTCCTCAGACAATTACCCAAATCCCCTGATTAAGGAGGCAGCGGATTATACCGCCTCCCCTCCTTCACGTTATCAAGTCAGGAGGCCCAGACACGCCCTCTCCGATCCCCCTAACAAACTCTCGTCTGACCTGGAACGCCTCTTGGCATCCGGGGACAATTAGACGCATTTAGATTCACCTCTTTTTTGTGATCATCCTTCTGATGTGACTAGTCCCAATTAGATAGCACCCTCTGTGCAATATCCCAGCGGAAACTCCATAGGGAGTGCCGCTTGCGCCTCTCTCTCCCCATGAGAAGGTCGCCTTCGATGTAGGCTTAGAGGGCACCTGCCCAAAGCCAACTGCAGGTGGTGTTTAGTAGGTCGGCACCTAGGTTTTCACGTGAGTCCCACATAACCAACGCAGACTTAGGCTGCGTTGGTATGCATGAGCATTCACCACCTCCCTCCCGTCGTTATCCCGGAGGGTAGCCCATTCCCTTGCTTGGGCGCAAAAAAAAAAAAGGCCTACGGCAGTTCTAGTTCTGACTCGAAAGTGTAAAGAAGAAGAAGAAGTAGTGAAAAGTGGAAGTGTTCCAAGAAGAAGAAGATAGAAGAGACTTAGTGTTCGGTGCGGTGTGACGCGTTGAAGGTAACGCCGCCCACAAGAGGAACAGCGGCAGACCGGCGAAGTGCAAGTTCAGAAAAAGTGAACTCAAATAAAGACTCGTTCCTATAAGCGGAGTATTATTTCCAATCCCTGACCCACTCTCGTGTCAATATTATACTTAAGAGTTATTTATACACATAAAAGTAAACTAATAAAAATATTACTTTGACCATTACTTACTACACGCAAAATTACACAAATGAAATTACGCTCTTTAAAGCTATTTATGGAAGTTCTACCATTATACATTACCTACGTAATTTTTGACTTACTCGTATGAGGCATTGAGTATTTGACGTTTGAGTATTATTGTAATTGAAATGATTTGTAAAAAGAGGAAGTTGTAAGTGTTGACTTAAAAGAGTATCTTGCCACTTCTTCTCATTGAAGTCAACCTTTTCCGAAGTGGCAGTATATATAAACAGAAAAGAAAACTTTTGGCATTCATAACTGTAATTTCCTTGAGCTGCATTAATATAGTGATTTTGATTTGATTTGATTTAACTTACCTTCAAACATGATAATATGCTGACCTATATGCTTAAATTTTGCTCCAAATTTTCTTAATAAGTCGTGCTTCTTCTGGGCAAAAAAAAATAATTGACTAGTCAATATTAGAATTACTGGTTTATATGTATAACCAAAATGGGATACAGTTTTCTCATGTGATAATTTTTTTGTCCAAATTTCAAATAATATTAATATTTCTACTCTTTATTTTAAATAATATAGAAAATAGTTTTTTTTTTATGAAAATAAGGGACGAGACGAGCAGGACGTTCAGCTTATGGTAATTGATACGCCATGCCCTCTCTTGAAAACCCGAAAAATTCTGAGCGGCACTAAAACTGCGTTCGTCACCTTGAGACATAAGATGTTAAGTCTCATTTGCCAAGTAATTTCACTAGCTACGACGCCCTTCAGACCGAAACACAGTAATGCTTACACATTACTGCTTCACGGCAGAAATAGGCGCCGTTGTGGTACCCATAATCTAGCTGGCATACCGTGCAAAGGAGCCTACTGGTGAGGTGAGATGGTGCGGACAAATCTTCAGACAAAACTGGTGGAAACAAATTAAATTTGTCTAATGCAGACGCTAACTGCATATTGTATTAAAGGAATACTACTGAATAGATTTCAATTAAGCCTTCTAAGTTTTTTTATAGTGCCATAGTCTTGCCATAAATACTGAAACAAATAAAATAATAAAATTAACATTTATTCCTTTTACAGTGTGTTACTTTAATACATAAATATAAAACAATTTAAAATATAAAAAGCTTATTCGAAGTGGCCTCCATTGGCAACAATAACATTAAACGTTGAGGCCAGTTATCAATAGAAGCACGCACTCTTTCCACGGCAAAATGCTTCACTGCCAATCGTACGGATTGTTTTAGGGACTCCAAATTATCATGGCGTTTAGAGCAAGCCGTACTCTCTAAAACTGACCATAAATCATAATCTAGTGAATTAAGATCGGTTCTAGACGACGGCCAGTCTTCAGCTCTGATGAAGTCCGTAACGTTCATTTCCAACCAAGACTGTGTAGACCGAGCTTTATGACCCGGAGTCTAGTTTGCTTGGCTGCATATTGTATTTGGGTAGGTAATGAAAATTGATCAGCTCCACACTTTATATGTTCACTGAGTGAATACCAGTAACAACCAGTATCCGTAGGAACTGTCGTACTACTAAGTTAGTTGTTAACGAGGTTCAAATGTTTCTGGTCAAAACATGCATTATTGATGACAATAAAAGAAAATAAAAAAAAAATCTTAAAGGGCGACGGAGAACACGTCTCTACAATGTAATGATTCAAGGTCAAATATTGCAATTACCAATTGAAATTCCGACGTCTGGCATTGAATTTTATTTATTGCATTGTTTATATTTTTGTCGTAGTAGTATGGCACACAGTACAAGTAATAGAACAGTAGCGTTACTCAGTGGTCACCTTGAAATTTATACCTACGCTAGGGTTGGTACTTACAAAAATATATACCAGTGGGAGGCTCCTTTGCACAGGAAGTCGGCTAGATTATTGACACCTCAACGGCCCCTATTTCTGCCGTTAAGTAGTAATTTGTAAACATTACTACTGTGTTTCGGTCTGAAGGGCGCCGTAGCTAGTGAAATTAATGGGCAAATGAGACTTAACATCTCATGTTTAAAGGTGACGAGTGCAATTGTAGTGCCGCTCAGAATTTTTGGGTTTTTCAACAATCCTTAGTGGAATTGTAATGGGTAGGGCGTATCAATTACCATCAGCTGAACGTCCTACTTGTCTCGTCCCTTATTTTCGTAAAAAAAAAGAGTGACAACGTAGACGGCGGGGAGCAGCTAATTCAACTCGTACAGCGACCAGTCTCGGCAGCGTACGGCGTGTCACTCAATAGTTTTGTCTTCCCAAGATTGCTTAGAAGCCGTGTAAATCATGTGTATGTGTGCGTGCGTTTTATTAGTGTATTGTGTTATCTATAGGTATAATACCTAATATATAATATTAGATTAAAGAATTTTGGAAAAATTAAAATAATCTTATTCGTGGATATCATCGTTAAACATATGAGTGTGATAACCACTAGCCTGTTAAATGGATACTCAGAAAGGCTTATTTCATTTTGTTGCCTACAATATTCTGAAAGTTGAAGCAAACAAGTGCATAGAGTAACTGACAGCCGAATTAATAATAATTATTAATTCCATTTTTTTTAAATATAATTAAACAAATTAGCAAAAACAACTCGCTGATTAAATCTTTTAGTGTTTCTAGTTTTCAAAACTTCCATGTTTTTGTTTCTATAAGAGATCATTCACATTTCATACTTACTTGGGCCCAAAATCAAAAGTGCCAGTCCGAAAAAAAAAATATCAATCTTAGATCATTTATACGCCTAGATAGACTAGCTGTGAAAACGTCGAAAAACTATGAGTTTATAACAAATCTCAAAATTTTGAGCGATTCACGCACACTAACACAAAGTGTCATACAAATCGCGAGTGTAAGACGTAGCTTGTCAGGCATATTAAACTAATATTCCTGGGAAAAATAAATCAAATTTTAACAAATAGCTAAGTTATTAGTAAATAAATACTATCACCGTCGTATATGAAATTGATTTAATAAAAACACCAAAATAATATTTATTTATTCACACTGTTTAATTGTACTATTACGAAACAAGTGTTCTAAATATCAAAATACTAGAATATACAACTTGAACATAGTTATCGATTTTCATGCCACCTAGAACTAACTTCACGATGGTGGTGTGCGCGCGCATCGTAAAAATTCACTCTCATCATTTATCTCCATCGCGCCAAAAGAAGTATAACTTCAATAAATAAATTGGGTACGGGGAAGGGCGCTGGTGTGGGACGCGATTTGCGTCAACACTCTGGCTCCTTCTCATGTCCAAGTGACTTCAGTTAGTGCTGGGACTGCTGCTTCGATTGCCGAAGACAGCAAACGTCACAAATATGTCGGTCTCAGTGAGTCTTGTCTTGTGTCGTTTGGTGTCGAGACACTTAGCCCGTAGGGGCGCGAAGAATGTACAAAGTACTATCTACGTGCCTCATCCAATCCAATCGCTGGCAGCTATATCGGTCAACGGATCAGCCTACCTATCCAACGCGGAAATGCTGCCAGTATTCTTGGTACACATCCCCGTAATGATAGTTTTAATTTAATGTAATCATAGTATTGTAAACATAGTTAAAAGATTTGTTAAGTTGGAATTAATGTATAACATATTATCACTAGCTGACCCAGCAAACGTTGTATTGCCGATATTAAAATCGCGATACAAAAGTAACTGTTGATCGTAGATGGGTAAAAATTTGAAGTTGTGTGTATTTTTAATGTTGACTCATAATCAAACAAATTAAAAATGAAATGTCAAAAAAATTTGGCGTAGACCACCACATTTACGGGGATGAAAAATAGATGTTGTCCGATTCTCAGACCTACCCAATATGCACTCAAAATTTTTACTACAAACACCGCGACATGAGAATTTTATATATTAGATCATATAATAAAATATATCCTTCTCTCGGATTTTCTCATACATACAAAATGAACAATAACTTTTTGTTTGTAGCTTGCAAGTAAAACTTGATTCTGTTTGGTTTATTTTTAGATAAGATACTCCACAAGAATGTCATGGGCACGACGCAGATCCATAAGTCATATTTCCTGTTAATATTGCGATGTTCCCGAACCCGTTTGCAAGCAATGTTGTTTTTAATGTTTGTATATTGGTATGCCGGTTGTATATTGGAGCGATAGGTAGGTTAGTAATTATCATTAATATAAGCGATGACTGGTCTATCGGAAAAACGTCCTGTAAATAGCCGTGACGGAAATAAAGCGATCAATATTTCTTACGGCCGTTCCTAATATTCAGTCTATCTCCAGTTGTGGCTTCTTGAGATAAGAATCATAACTATCGTTGACTTTTCTGTCCCAATAAACTTCGACGGTAACTCACAGTATTCGTACACGCTGTCTGTCAATGGAAGTAGCTTACCAGCGATAAGTTTGTATGGAAATTGCAATTCACGCGTCCCAATATAAGGCGATAAGAATGATTAAAGTGAATAATTAAACATAGATGTTTTCAATTCGAGACTTTCGTTCGTTTTTAATAAACAACTAAAAACTAACTACCACAGATAAACACATAATAAAATATTACCACAACGACATGAGAATTTATTAAAAAATTTGAATATTAAAACTGAATGGTACCACATAACACAACATTAAGTATCTACTTATGCAGTCAAAAGTAATACATAATATAACCAATAGCGAAACAAATAAAATAAATAAATAAATAAAGTATTACAATATTTTTCTAATTGTTATATTTAAGGTGAGAGATATCAACTCAAATAAACTTTATCCAATTAATCATAAACTAAGCGCTATTAAATCGTCACTATAAATTGAATTCATTGTTTGTGTAAGGATGCTTCTGTCATAATTAGTAATCACACCCAACAAATACAATGATTTAATAACTATAACAGGCCAAACACCTGTTTGGCCTGTTATAGTTATTAAACTTATTAGGTACCTACCTACGACAACATTTGATGAGTTGACGCATGGACGAGGTATCCAATTCACTGAGATATAAAATTATTTGAAGCATAATTAAGGCGAGGTTTTCCCAAAATGAGCGAGCATGCAACCAAGGCGTCGCGTTTGGTTTATTACCAAAAAAAAAAAATAATATAAAATAATTCACAAAGCGAACAAAAAACCCACGAGGAATATTTATAAATACTAATAAACTATCGAATAAAATATGTTTTGTGTGTATAGCTATCATAGTTTTATGATAATTTAAACAATTCAAATAAAAAAGACTATTTTTTAAAAATAAATCTATCGAGATTTTTTTTCGTAATCGTGTTTTCGAAAGTGCAATAATTAAGATAAAGAAATGAAGATAAACATGACAAAAAATTGGAACCGTTGTATTTGTAGAAGTATTTTAAGTAGATTTTCAAAAATGTTACTTTTTAGGACTATAGCGCCTTAATCATTTCAATGTCACTAGTTATTTACTCAGCAAAATGGCCTTGGCGGCCATTTTGCTTAGCGGCCATATTCGTCAAAACGTCATCTGAATTGTAAACAAAGATCTTTCAAACGATTAACTTCTGTTGATTTTGGGCTCATATTGTTTTAATATTCACGTAAATAGCCTTGTGCTAATTGAAATATTACTGTGAGAGACGGTTTCGTAAAGTGAAATACCGCGAAACGCAAAAATTATTTATTATATTATTGTAAACAATTTGCTATAAATACGGATTTTGCATTGCCGAGATATTGATTCCTTTGAAATATGTTTTTGATGTCACTTTAAACACTAACGGCCGTTCCCAATATTCAGTATATCTCTCACTTGAGATAAAAATCGTAACTATCATTGAGTTTTCTGTCGCAATAAACTCATCGACGGTAACTCACCTTATCCGTACACGCTGTCTGTCAATAGGACAACGTATAGCTTACCAGCGTTAGAAGTCTGTATGGAAATTGCAATTCACGCGTCCCAATATAAGGCGATAAGAATGACTTATCGGGTATATTGGGACAGCTTCAGATTATTGACAGATAATTACTGACAGTAGAAGGTAAGTAATTTATCTCTATCTGTAAATAAAAAACCTCTATTTTTAAGCAATTTACGCACACTAACGCAAAGAATCATACAAATCGCGAGTGTAAGACGTAGCTTGTCACGCACACTTAACTAATATTTCCGGCCTGTTTTTACCGGTCGTCTAACAGCAAGAGACTCTATCTAGTTGTATAAACTATCTAAGTTTGCGACGTTTAAATGTGCCTATCGTGGCCTGCATAATTGAGATAAATATTTTGAATCTTGAATCAATATTTACATGGCGGAGTGACGTCATGATAACTGAACAAAGAGTATATTATGTCGCCTAAGATTGGGGCATTGCACATTTATATAGAATGAAAAGCGGCCAAGTGCGAATCCAGCCCATGAAGGGTTCCGTAGCAGCAAGTAACATATTATAAAAGGAAAATGGTATTAAATTATTTAAATGGAAAAAGCAAAAAATCATTGCTCAGAATCATACAGTGCAAATGAGCTCTCATCATTTATACGTATTAAAAAAACTACTTGCTAGATCTCGTTCAAACCAACTTTTGGTGGAAGTTTGCATGATGTACATCATATATTTATTTAGTTTTATCATTCTCTTATATTTAAAAGTTAGAGGGGGGGGACACATTTTAACACTTTGGAAGTGTCTCTCGCGCAAACTATTCAGCTTAGAAAAAAATTATATATAAAACCTCAATATCATTTTTGATGACCTATCCATAGATTCCTTATATGGGGATATCCACACGTATGGGTTTGATGAAAAAATAATTTGAATTTCAGTTCTTAGTATGAGGAACATCTTCTTACGAAGTTTCAACGGTATAGTTTTTATAGTTTTGAAAAAAGTTGCTGTGACATACCTACACGGACAGACAGACAGACATGACGAATCTATAAGGGTTCTGTTTTTTGTTATTTGGCTACTCAACCCTAAAAATAATGAAATATCCGGCCTGTAATTTCTATAATAATATAATTATTTGCAAAAAACATAGTATACAATGGTGTTTAGATTTAAATCTATATTATTAATATTATAAAGCTGCAGTGTTTGTTTGTTTGTTTGTTTGTTTGAACGCGCTAATCTCTAGTACTACTGGTCTGATTTGAATGATTCTTTCAGTGTTGGGTAGTCCATTTATCGAGGAAGGCTATAGGCTATGTTTTTTTTTTCAAAATAAGGGATCCGTAATAAAATTGCTATTTTGTAACACAAGGTGTAAAATTGAAAACCTATTTTTGCGTGCGCTGCAAAAACTATTGACAATAGAACAAAATGATGTACAGGCTATAATATAGGCAATATTTTATTACTTATAAAACTATCGCGTGAATTATACTTTATATGGCAAAACAACGTTTGCCGGGTCAGCTAGTAAATAATAAGAGCTTACATGTTTTGCCAGCACTATTCCTAGTATGCAAATATTTAACCACAATGAATATCAGAATTTCATTTCCATAAATTCCTTAACACTATAAAAATTATAACCATTTAGCCAACTATATAGCTTATTCTTAAATAATCTAGATGACGAGGAAAGAACCTCTGTATCGTTTTTAAAAGATATAGAATTTAAATTTTTTATGCTACTCGGTAACTTATTATAAACACGAACACAATTACATACACAACTTTAGATTAGTAAAGTATCCCAAGCATTAAATCACGCATCTTTTTCGTGTTCCTCTTCGTTGAAGTGCCGAGTTTATTAAAGGATAGGTGACCCGACGAACGGTCTTCTGTACATGATAAATAAAATATTAATTTTTATGAATTTGTCAATAATATTTCAATACATCAAGTATTATTTCCAATGACGTTCTCATACATATAGACAAAACCGAAATATGGCACATTCGCCAAATAATAATTAAAAGGTTTATTTGGTTTAAAAATACATAAATCTTATTACTAATAACAATATTATGGACATTACAGAACCAAAATGGTGTCTAGTCAGCATTATGTTGGGTATTTTACTTCTCAACGCTGCTATTCTCTAGACACCGAGACAGACTTAGAGAATTAAATATTTAAATATTTATAATCCCCTTAGTCTACTGCTACCATAAATATTGGCAATGAAAATAAAATTATGTATATATATATATATAAAAATAAAAATAAAACTTAAATCTGTTTGTACTAATACACTTATCAATTTAAGGAAAATATTAATAAGATAACATTATATCATAACATCGGTAAGTAATTTAACTATTCACTGTGGTTTTTTTAATGATTTACTTAAATTTCTAAAATATAAAATTCTCGTGTCATGACCGATTCTCATGAAATTTTGAGTGCATATTGGGTAGGTCTGAGAATCGGACAACATCTATTTTTCATCCCCCTAAATGTTAAGGGTCTACACGAATTTTTTTTTTAATTTTTTTGACATTTTTTTAAAATATTGTTTGATTATGAGTCAGCATTAAAAATACATATAACTTCAAATTTTCACCCATCTACGATCAACAGTTACTTTTGTATCGCGATTTTAATATCGGCAATACAACGTTTGCTGGGTCAGCTAATACATTTATAATATCTTCGCTTGCTTAAGTAAGTTGAGATGTTTGAGTATTTATTTGTTGCACCACTTTGAATAGATTGTATTAATAATATTAATTTTACACTTGTGCACGACAGACATGGTAACTGATAACAACTGGCTTAACTGATATGGTTCTCGTATTAATGTAAATAGCAATGTTTATTGCTATCAACTATCAATAGTCAAATACTTTAATGAAATACATACAATAATTAAATTTTCCGAACTTTTACCATTGTAAAGTATATTTTTTACACCATCGGAAAGAAGAGGTTTTAAGGAACAGAAAGTACACCAAGTTTTTGAAAAAAGCTGATATGTTGACGAGTGAATTTTCGATTGAAAGAACGGGTTCTTTTTCGATATTTGAGTCAAAATAAGGTGAAAAAATAAATATTTCATTTTAAATAAATTACAGTGTATTTGGAACATAACTTTTCGCTAAAATTTGTGAAAAAAAAAAAATTTTTTTTAGTAAAAGATGGATGGATGGATGAATTTTGAGGTTATGTGAAAAAAGTATTAAAAACAAAAGTTGTAGGTCTTTTTATTACCACTTTGCCATTCGACTTTTTTCCATAGGACTTGCAGTTTTGCCGGAAATCGAGATAAACTGTTTTTACCCTTAAACACCCCGCCTCTTCCACTTTCCGACCTCAGATCGCCCGTACTTTATTTTTCCTTTCATTTTGTTATATTCTCTTCCATTTCCTATGGGTTTCATCCTACTATTATTTTTTTGGGTTGCATAAATTATAGACACTGTTCTATTAAAACTAGATTGTCTATTACCATTGATAAGTTAGACTCCTATAGGAGCTCATTGACATTTATGAAATGTTTTGGTATTTCTTATTTCCGAGGGTAGGTTGTTTGTATATCTAAGCTCCCTCAAAGGTTATTTTGTTTTCCATAATTACTTCTTACTGTTGGGAGCTTGAGCTCAAAGATCCAGCCATATCAACATGAAGAAGCAACAATTCTCGTTTAATCCCTTTTTTAATACGCTTTTATTAGCTTCATACGAATGTTAGTATACGGAATCTTTGGAAAAAAAACACGTCGATCTGCGGCATACCGCGCGATCAGAGGTAATCCTGGCCTGGTTTTGGTGTATTCATCTGTTATATCTTTGTACAGAAGTCGAGGAAGAACCGCGGGACACATCTAGCACGCCATAAGGATGATCTACAAAAAGTAATAAAAATTTCCTACTTTAGTAAGTGTGCAAACAGACACAACGATCAGTAACGGTTCAAATTTTTTGAACAATATCGACCTTTTCCCTAACATTATCCTCATTATTCTCAGAAGGAAAAAGGTCCCTAGAAGATACCCTATTGAAGGTAAAAGGGATGTTTTGTTATCATACATTCGATTTAAGACCGCTTACTAATTTTTAAGGGTTTGGGATCAAAAAGGTCTCGCCATTAACGGTCAACGTGTCCCAACTAACACCCCAAGGGATGGCAAAAAATTGGGTTTAACCCTGAACCAACAATGGTGGTTACCTCCTGAGGTTTAAATAAATTAAAAACTATTGCCGCCGTATCTTAAGATGTTAGCTAATTCACTAAATTGTTGACAGAAGAGTTTTCTGTGTTCGCGTTTGAAATGGATCTGAAATCACGGGAACAATTTAAAAATATATTTTATCAATAAAGCTTTTCAAACGTTCTAATCTGTATTTTCATTGTTAACTGGAAAATTGCGCTGGATAATGTTTTTCAACTTTTTGTAAGCTTTCTGTATTCCCAGCAATACAATTTCTAGCAATATTTTGAATTTGTTATAAAACAAAATATTATCTTACAAATTAAATTATGTGTTGAAATAAAAATAAGAATTATCTCATAATTTAAAATCATTTATTTCACGCAGACTCATGCTATTACAATTTTACCTAATGATTACGTAAACGACATTACATTATGGAATTAAGTAGTATTTATAGTTGTTACTTTTTTATAAGTTTTATGAGTCAACATTGTATTATTTTAGTATATTGCATTGTTTTAAATATATATGTATAAACTTTTGTGTAATCAGCATGTATTTATTTGTATTTTAAGTGGTTGACTTTGACGAGCAATCTGTTGATTTTATGCCAATAAAATATTTTTGACTTTAATTTTTCATAAAATATTCGCATCGTCAATCCGTATAGGATAATGGCAGGGAGAAATCAGGCAGAAGCGACTGATAACAAAAAAAAAACATAGGAAGTCACTCGTCCACTTTCGGTAGTAACCTTTTTCTAAGGATGGCCTTTTAGGCGTACCTTCAACAGACCTTTTCCCTTGATAGAAAGGAAGCAGGCAATTTTCAGGAAAAGTGACTGTAGGAATATTACACAACATTAAAACATATTAATATTTCAATGTATCCAAAGTCACCGACATAGCCCAAATAATTGCGAATCTTACGCAGCAGTGGGCAGGGTACATAGTTCAGCAGACAGATGGCCGTTAGGGCTGTCATGTCCTCGAATGGCGACCACGTACCGGAAGACGCAGTGTTATTAGGCCCCCACAAGATGGACCGATAATCTGGTCAAGTTCGCCGGAATACGTTGGATGAGAGCAGCGCAGGACTGATAGTCGTGGAGATCTTCGGTGGAGGCCTTTGTCCAGCAGTGGACGTCTTTCGGCTGATGATGATGGTGAATCTTTCTTTAGAAATATCTATATAATAAAGGAGAGGATAATGGATTGTACGGGTCACCAGAGGAATCCAAACAGCATATTTTAGTATTTTAGGTAGGTTAACGAGCTTTATTTGAAAGTGCCAATATTGTATTGTCCTGAAAAGAACACCTATAGCAGCCCATTCCATAGTTTGGCTTAACGTGGAAGAAAATTCTTTCAAAACCACACTGTAGAAGAATACGAACACCCAGTGGAAGGCACCTTTGCACACGATGCTGGCTAGATTATGGGTACCACAACGGTGCCTATTTCTGTCGTGAAACAGTAATGTGTAAACATTATTGTGTTTCGGTCTGAAGGGTGTCGAAGCTAGTGAAATTACTGTGAAAATTAGACTTAACATCTTATGTCGCAAGGTGACGAGCGCAATTGTAGTACCGCTCAGAATTTTTGGGCTTTTCAAGAATCCGGAGCGGCACTGTAATGGGCAATGCGTATCAATTACCATAAGCTGAACGTCCTGCTCGTCTCGACCCGTATTTTAATAAAAAAAAATCCAGCTGGCGGGATGATATCCTAATTTGTAAAGGTGGAATTCTGGCCCCGAGCAAGAATACTCGGTGGGTTCTCTGACTCTGGCAGAGCCGATACCCTCCTGGGGTAAAATCTCTTTAAGAACAGCTGAAATATTGTGGTGGAGAGACGAGGCGAGGTTCATTAATAGTTTAGGGTTGCTAATTCACTCCGGTTTTCTGTACGAGTGTGATAATGACCCTTGAAAACTGCATTATGGAGAAAAAATAAACAAATTTAGATAGTGACGATGATATCCCAGCTTATCGCAAAAAAGAGTGATATAGCGGCAGGAAAAAAGCTTAGCAGCTATTCAGGTTACTCCCTGCAAAATATAAACTTACAGTAATTAATCACTTACAATGTCTGTACGCAAGTCCAAGGTCCACTGTCTATTTATACGCGATATACTTTCATGGGGTTATCACAAACAATAACAATGATGAGGAATTATTACAATAATAAACGTAAAACTAAAACAATACTTTATTTTATCACTTTCTCAAATATACGGAAAATATTGTTACAGTGCATTGGCGATATAAGTAATTCGAAGTGAAAATTATTTAAAATAAATATATTTTCATTACATCAACAATATATTATACTAAGTCTGGCCATAAATACTATTACAAAAATTAACAAAATATTACATTTGAGTTTGGAATCTATAATTTTTATATGATTGTTCAATGAGTTTTCTCATTTTGATGCCTATTTTAATACTATAATATAATTGTTTTGACGCCAATACATTGCACAATATTTTGCGATATTAAAATGGAGTGGGGTGATAAAGAGAAACCGAAGCGCTGTGATTGCATTACACAAAGGAGTATGGAGCCAAATACAATTTTTAAAAGTCTCCATACGCTTGATATTAGTTAAGTGTTTGTGTACCGGGCTATTAATATGTACAATGAGACCTCCTCTGTTTGTGACAGAATAAGATCTGGCCGTCCACGTAGTGTTCGTACGAAAAAGGTGGTCAAAGCAGTAAGGGAAAGAATTCGAAAAAATCATGTCCGAAAGCAAAAAATTTTTTCTCAGGAGATGAAGATAGCACCTAGAACCATGTCGGGTATTTGAAAAGATGACTTACAGCCTATAATAGACGTTCTGGTCAATTCCTAAATGATAATCGCAGAATACCGATGATCGTTTAAAAAAAATAGGGTGGTAAAATCGAAACAACCTCTGAAGTGATACGCAAAGGGATTTTGTTTACGTCTCATACGTTACGTCATATTTTGTTTTAATTATTTTATTTTTATTTAAGCAACATTTTAACAAACAAAATGACCGTATTCTTGCTCAAAGAATGCTGCCCAATTAGTCAATAATGGGCACTTTCGATGAGCTATGAAGGAGTGCCTGAGCCATACTTTTGTGAAAAAGGTATCAAAACATCTGCACAAGTGTACGAAGATACCATTCTTGAGAAGGTAGTGAAACCCCTTAACAACACCATGTTCAATAACCAATAACCATTCTTGGTTTTTGAACATCCAGCAAGACTCAGCGCCGCGCATAAAAGTCGGTCTACGCAGTCTTGGTTGGAAACGAACAATTCGGACTTCATCAGAGCTGAAGACTGGCCGTCGTTTAGTCCCAATCTTAATCCGCTATATTATGATCTATAGTCAGTTTTAGAGAGTAGGGCTTGCCCTAAACGCCATGATAATTTGGAGTCCCTAAAACAATCCGTACTATTTATTGGCAGTGACGAATTTTCCCAGGGAAAGAGTGAGTACTTCTATTGATAACTGGCCTCAACGTTTAAGGGACTGTATTGCAGCCAATAGGGACCACTTCGAATAAACTTTTTATATTTTAAATTGTTTTATATTTCTGTATTAAACTAACACTAGGTAAAAATAATTTTATATGCAATAGAATTGTTTTTTCTTCTTCGTTGGCAAGATGTCATATACATCTTACCATTGCCTTTTAAGAGCATGTTTGGAACTTCAAGATGATGCAAACTCTCAAAGATTAGGTATTAAGGTAACACCGTACAAGGAAGCTCATTCCACAACTTTGTTGTACGTGGAAGAAAGTTCCTTGAAAACCGCACTGTGGAGGAACGCCACACATCCAGATGGTGGGGATGATATCCTAATTTGTGGCCGGATCTGCGCTTTGTAAAGCGCTAGAATGTGGGCCGGCTTAGAGTGTTGTCGTGCTCTATTTATGACGCCCACTTTCTTCGAAGCCAATTTAGCTTTGCCCTCCAGATGACTGGCCATTGCGTGGCCTGCGAGGAGTCCGGACTTAACGCCGGTTGATTTCTGTGTCTGGGGTTACATGAAATCTCTAGTTAACGACGTCTCGCCGGTGTCATCCTCAGAAGAACTCAAATCAAGAATTATGAGCACAACTAATGCGATACAGAATAATTTGACAACTTCGGTAGTTAAGACAACTCAGAAAAAGAATACAAACTTTGCGTACGCAATAGGGGAAGTCACTTCGAGCATGAACTTTAATTAGCCTAAATCACAAAATGTCTTAATTGTTACTCATTATTAATTGTTATTACTACTAGCTAGCTACCAGTGGGCTCCTTTGCAACGGATGTCGGCAAGATTATGGGGACCACAACGGCGCCTATTTCTGGCATGAAGAAGTAATGTGTAAGCATTACTGTATTTCGGTCTGAAGGGCGCCGTAGCTAGTAAAATTACTGTGCAAATCTGACTTGACATCTCATGTCTCAAGCTGACGAGCACAGCTGTAGTGCCTCTTAGAATATTCCCTGATTTTCAACAGATCAATTCGTAGTTCACTAACCTTGCATAACAAAGAATAATAAATTGATTGACAGATCCATTTAGTTCACTAACCTCGCGTACTTAATAAAGCATAAGTAATAATGATAATAACATCATTATTTATGTAAGTATTTTATTTCAACCACGGAGCTCATTTTATAAAAACAATTTTATCTCTCCTGATAGGCAGCAGCTCATTTTGAAAAGTTGATTTAATTCATAAACACTTTTGCCAAATGGATCCTTCTATTGTACCATCTATCGCCACATTATTGTACCATATACCAACACTTTGGATGAGGTGAGCTTTGATGAGAAGAAGTGGCAACAAACTCACTGCCATTATTTTAAATTTGTATTTACAACTGCAATAGAATATTCAAAAAGTTACTT
This sequence comes from Leptidea sinapis, assembly GCF_905404315.1. Classification (NCBI taxonomy): domain Eukaryota; kingdom Metazoa; phylum Arthropoda; class Insecta; order Lepidoptera; family Pieridae; genus Leptidea; species Leptidea sinapis. The sequence continues at coordinate 11,368,745 of NC_066271.1, read as the reverse complement.
ATGTACACATACACTACACTTCTTGAGCGTAATAAAACAAAAATTCTTAAAAAAATTCCTTGTGCTAATTATGTTACGTTCGTTTAAAGAACAGTATTGTAATAAAGAACAGTATTGTAATAAAGAAAGTTTCATGAATAGGGCACGGCAATACTTCAAGCCGGCCGACATTTTAACGGTCTACAAAGCGCAGGTCCGGCCACATAATATGGAATACTGCTGTCGAAGGAGTAAATTAGGATACCATCGCCAATATCTGGATGTGTGGCTTTCCTCCTGCGGTTTTCAAAGACTTTCTTCTACGTACAACCAAGCTTTTCTGAGAGGCCGAATCAGAAATGAGGAGGTCCGTATAAGAAGTCCAGAGTCACCGCCACAGCCCAAATGATTGCGAAACTAAAGTGGCAGTGGACACATAGTTCTACAGACAGATTGCCGGTGGGACAGTAGCCGGTAAGGTCCTCGAATGGCGATCACGTACCGGAAGACGCAGATTTGGTAGGCTCTCTACAAGATGGACCGATGATCTAAAGATCGCCGGCATAAGTTAGATGAGGGCAGCGCAGGACCGATCTTCGTGGACGTCTTTTGCCTGATATTATGATGAGTACAACAAAGCTGTGGAATGAGCTTCCTTGTGCGGTGTTTCCAGGCCGATATGACATGGGTACCTTCAAAAAAAGCGTGTTCACCCTCCTAAAAGGTCGGTAACACTTCTGTTATTCATAAAATTAACGCTTTTTAATTCAATGATTAAAAGTGAACTTGAATATGGCTCTGCTGTATGGAATCCTTACTATCAAGTGCATAAAGACAGAATTGAAAGAGTACAAAAAAATTCTAACGACACTTAAGCCTACAAAGACAATATTATATTAAAAGAGATTAATAGTACGATCTCTTAAAACTTTATAAAACCATATCACTATGAAATCGTAGAAACTCAATAGATCTTTGTTTTTTTACATAAAATTGTAAATGGAGGTATTGACAGCCCGAACTTATTAAACAGAATAAAGGTCGGAACGCATTACGGGCAATTAGCGTAATAATATTATTTCAACCATTTTGTATGGAGCATGTCGCGCCAGAGCGTCACAGCACTGCGCGTCGCTGCACGTCGCGGCAGAGTTGCCTCCGAGAGAATATTTTGACGCGCAGCGCCGCGACGCGTAGTGCAGCGACGCTCAGTGCGTCACAGGAGAATTAAGTCTTTAGAATTTTGTCTTGTTATTTAATTTATTTTTATAACTAAATAAAAATAATGTTATTATTAATTTTATTAGTTTTAATTTAAGTATCGGATGCATACCCTTACAAACTAATTTATTTTGTAAATTACAGTCATTCTAAAATACTCTATTGATTGAAAAAATTGGTCGTTGCATTTCTTGTATGTTCTTTTCAAGTACTCTACTTTTACCGAACATTATGGTAGATCGCCCATGTTGTAATGTTGCTCGCACGCGAACTGCTACAGAAATGACGCGAGCTGCCGCTTACTGTAATTGTAGTGTGATTGGTACCGTATAGCGACGTGAATGACGCACAGCGCAGCGCCGCTGTAATGCGTTTCGACCTTTAAGGTAAGCGGTTCATAGACAAAATTCACGGTCACATATTAAAAATAAAATAACTTTCAGGCCAAGAATTACAAAGAGTAACCTCGGTAAGACCGCTCCTGTTAATAGAATTGTAATGTCCTATAACAATGTATTAAAAAGCATATTTGGGCATATTTTGTTATTTAATATTTCATTTAATTAGATAATATCATTCGTTTTTTTTGTGATAATAGTTGCTGAATTTCAATAGATTTATATGTTTTTATACTTTTACTTTGTAAAGTAATTTTTATATTGTAAGTAAATAAGGAAGTTGTCTTATTTATTTATTGCTATTACGTATTTGTAATTTAATTAATTGCATATTGAGTTAGACCGTAAATGGGGTATACGATGTTAGATCATAATAAAAGTTATTAATGTGTAATTTTACCATAAGGCAACACATAAGCTTAACAACAATAAACTTTCACCAGTGGGAGGATCCTTTGCACCGGATACGGGCTAGATCATGGGTACCACAACGGCGCCTATTTCTGCCGTGAAGCAGTAATGTGTAAGCATTACTACTGCTGTTCAGGCATTATCTATAAATAAATTTAAATGTTCAGGCATTATCTATAAATAAATTTAAATGTTTTATAAAAAAAATGACTCCACTGCTGAATATCTAAATGATCGGACAGCCTGGGACTAGATTGTGATTATTTTATAGCGATAGAAATTACTGTACAATATTGTAAATTTTTATTGAAAAGAGCGCAAAAAAGAATGCTGGGAGAGTTTCTTGTGCCGCTTCTTCTCTCTCAGAGCGCCATTTGTTTCCGAAGCGGTAGTAGTATCTAGTAGTATAAGAAATGACATCAAAAAGAATTCTAAAGGAATCAATTTTGAGAAAATAAATGCCTTTTATGCCTTTTTACTGTGTTTCGGTCTGAAGCGTGCCGTAGCTAGTGAAATTACTAAGCAAATGAGACTTGACAACTTATGTCTAATGGTGACGGGTGCAATTGTTGTGCCCGTATGGCACAAGGCGCTTCTCTCAAAACTTCCATCATTTGGGCTTCCCGAGAGCTTATGCAAGTGGACCAGCTTCCTCAGTGGGCGCAGCATACAGGTCGCTGACTACGGATATTGCTCGAAACGAAACCCGTGAACGCTGGAGTACACCAAGGCCTTCTTTCTTCTGCATATCACACACACCTCCAACATACATTGCTATGCAGACGACAGCACTGGTGATGCGGTATACGTATGTATCGAGTCGTCTCTTGAGAAGGTCGCGGAATGGCTTAAATTAAACCTTGTCCAATTGAATCCCCAGAAGAGTCAAGTTTGCGCGTTTGCCACTAAGAAAACCCCATTTGCCGTATCACCGCTCTCTGACAACACTTCCCTTAAAGCCTCGCCTAGTATCGGAAGACTAGGTCTCGAAATCTCGAGCGATTGCCAATTCCGTGGCCATCTGGAGGGCAAAGCCAAATTGGCTTCGAAGTAGCTGGGCGTCATAAATAGAAGACGGCATTACTTCAGGCCGGCCCACATTCTAGCGCTCTACAAAGCACAGGTCCAGCCACACATAGAGTATTGCTTTCATCTCTGGTCTGGAGCACCCCAGTATCAGCTCGATCAATTTGACCGTGTGCAACGTAGACCAGCTTGAATTCTCCGGCACCCAGTGCTCGTGAACGGCTGGATCACTTGGAATTGCATAGAGACGTCGCTTCATTGTGTGTCTTCTACCGCATTTATCATAGGGACTGTTCCGAAGAGCTGTTTAATTTGATTCCTGCCGCCGAATTCCACCTTCGCACGACACGCCACAAGTTAGGATATCATCCCCACCATCTGGATGTGTGGCGGTCCTCCACAGTGCGGTTTTCAAGGAGCTTTCTTCCACGTGCAACAAATCTGTGGAATGAGCTACCTTGTGCGGTGTTTCCGGGACGTTACGACATGGGTACCTTCAAAAAAAGCATTCACCTTCCTTAAAGGCCGGCAAAGCTCCTGTGATTCCTATGGTGTTGCAAAAGAATGTTGGTGGCGGTGATCACTTAACACCAGGTGACCCGTACGCTCGTTTGTCCTATTATTCCATAAAAAAAAATTGTGACGAGCGCAGTTGCAGTGCCGCAATAGATTTTCGCCGTGTAGAATTTTTTGGATTTTTCAATAATCCTGAGCGGCACTGCATTGTAATGGGCAGGGCGTATCAATTCTCATCAGCTGAACTTCCTTCTCGTCTCTTCCCTTATTTTCATAAAAAAACAAATGTTGTATACAAAGGGCTTCCTACAAAATAAACAAAAAAAAATAAATAAATAAAAAGGTATTAAATTCAACAAAATACTATATATATTGTAAATATTATTTTATCGTATATAATATATTTTTAGTAAATATTTTTTCCTATAAAATGTTGTGAGTACCGCGCTGATCATTTCATTTTTAAAACGAACCTCGAGCGCTACTTTCGAAAAACTGCTTATATTCATTAGACGAATATATTCAATATTAAAGCTTATTAGCTCCAAACAATTTTACTCCAAACTTCAGACGGATAGATCCCAAAAAATGCAATTTTTCTCATTGATATGTTAAAAAAATAGTTACATATTTTTTCTATAAAATGTTGTGAGGGCCGCGCTTACTTAACTGCTTATATTCATTAGACGAATGTATCTATTCAATTAAATAATTTTCATTTAATTAAACTAATTACAAAATAGAGTTTATAACTAGAAAGAAGATTAATCTAAGTGTAATAAATGTTATTGTATATAATAGGTTAATAAGTTACCAATTGTTATCGTTTAATATGTACTATCATTATCATCATCAACCAGAAGACGTCCACAAATGCTGGACAATGACCTCCCCAAAAGATTTCCACGACGATCGGTCCTGCGATATGTGCTATGAATGGAATTAAATAATAAATATGAGTGCTACTAATAATAATTATGTGGCATAACAGCTTAAAATTTGAATTAAATTGATTTAATAATGTATAATGTAATCTGTAACATTTGCACGTCATAAATATGGCAAACGTACATACTTTATAACATTTATAAACATTGTAACATCAATCTAACATGTTTATGCAAACAAAAACTTTGCAAATGCAAAAAAAAAACTAATTGGTGACCCCTGTGTTTGACGTGTTTAACAATTAGAAAGTACGTACTGAAGTATTGAAATTTATTTAATTCTCTTCCATTGGTTGTGGTACAGTAGACATATGAGTTACAAGAGGCTTGGTAACTGAAGTATGATACAAATGGTCTAGTTGACCAGCTAACGTCAGGGTGTCGCATTTGTCGGTATGCGCGCGCATTGTAATAACTCTGTAATTTTTCCTAAATAAGCCAAAAGAAGTATAACTTCTATAACGTTTAGTTACACAATCGTTGAAAATACGAAATAATATGACCCCAGGTAGTGATTGAGCGCGTAGCCCGTTGTTCGATGTGTAAGTAAACCAGCGACAAAGAATAAATTTAATTTGCTCTCATACAGGTATACTTACCTGATATAAACAGGTAGTTGCAATCACAAAACATTCTTCATAAGTATGTGAATATGTCTATCTTACGAAAGGTTTTAATACCAGTAATGGTGAAAAGAGATTTTGTATTTGTTTGAGCTCTTGTCGTGCTCGCATAAATGTTATTGCTTGTGGTGGCGTCGTGTAGTAAGTCAGTCCTTTCCCCTAAATAAGATCAAGGGACGCGAAGGCTTCTTCTCACCAAAGATCACCAAGTGGTGGTAAATGGTAAAAAGTATAACAAATAACATTCATAAGTGTTATCTCCTTAAAGTAAATGTTAAAAGTGATTTTGATTATCTTTGATATTCCAAATGACTACGGGGCAAGACGATAGAAAGATCGGCTTAAAGCTACAGGAAAAGTACTCAACCCTCTTCTTTTGTTTGTACAAAAAGAGCTTACGGGTTACCTGATGGTATAAGATCACCACCGCCTGTACTCTTACAACAGCAGAACCACACAGATGTTACCAGGTTTTGAAGGTACCAATACAGCATCAACTTGCTTGAAAAAGCTTGCACAGGTTGATTGTAGACGTTTAAGAACATTCCTTGAAAACCTCACTGACAGCAATGACATCAGCATGGTAAGGATGACATTGGTTGTGGGGACAGGTGAAACAGCTCTTCGGAACACTTCCCGTGCAAAACTCGGATTGTGTGTCCTTACTACTTTTATGGAAGAGTAGAACAAAGGAGGGTTTACCGCGAATTAAGTGATCACCTCCACCCAGATACTCCAGGCAAAATACAGTAATAAAACAATACTTTAACTTCATACTAAAGCCCCCGAATCGAGGCACGCACACATACACATGATATACATGGCCCCTAAGCAATCTTGGGAAGACAAAACGATTGAGTGCCACGCTGTACACTGCCGAGACTGGTTGCTGCTCGAGTTAAATAAGGTGCGCCGCGCCGTCCGAGTCGTCAATCTTTTTGTTGTACCAACCCTGGATTTACACGACCGTTAAGCAATCTTATTTTTAACTCTTCTTTTTCCTGCAATCTGTCATAATAACATTTAGCTGGACTTTGTACTAAAGGTGGTGTTTGAAGCAGAATCCTGTGATTTGCCCAAATATTATTTTTCAAATTCAAATGTTTTTATTCAAAATACAATGTGCCATCGAAAGTAAAAAACTACCACCCATTCCAAAACGAATGCCTCAGACCTGAGAAGAATGGGCGCAACAAACTCAGCGGGCATTTTTTTCACCAAAAAATATGTTTACAAATTAATATTGTACAATTAAACTTAATATTTAGTAGACTGAGGGTCGCTCCAATCGCAATCTGTGGTATCATTAAGAAAGTAATTTATGTTATTGTAACCTTTACCACACAAACGTTTTTTAACAATTCTTTTGAATAAGGTAATACTTTTGTTTTGAACATTTTCTGAGATCTTGTTGTTAAAGCATATACATCGCCCTACAAAAGAAATATTACTCGACTTATCCGAGTAGTAGGCATTATAAGTTTATGTCTGTTCCTGGTATTAACATTATGGTTATGACAGTTTCTAGCAAATTCACTTATGTGCCTATGAACATACATAACATTATCAAGAATATATTCACTATCTACTTCATACTTGTCCGGTCTTATGGCGCTCGGCTTTTCAATCTTATAAATGTTTTGCCGGGTATCTTTTTAATTAAGTTCCTTGAGAGTTCGTAGTGAGTCTACTACTACTTCCTTCTTTATAGTTATTATTTTTAATTCTCGATGTAGAAGTTCGTTTTTAATGTACCATGGAGCATTAGTGATCATTCGAAGCATTTTGGAATGGAACCGTTGCAGTTTTTCAGCAATCTTGGGGAAACAAAACTATTGAGTTCCACGCCGTACGCTGCCGAGACTGGCCGCTGTGCGATTTAAATTATCTGCGCCACGTCCGCGTCGTCAATCTTTTTGTATGTACCAACCCTAGCGCTCCGCCCAGATGAAGGTATAAATTTCAAGGAGACCGCTGAGATACGCTACTGTTCTATTACTTGTATTGTGCTAGAGGAGTCACAGTAGCGTTGGCGGTCTTTTAGAAGGGTTTATATGCGCGCTTTTCTACGCAACGCAAAGCAATCTAGCATAGCTTGCCTGGTTTCTGTTTATCCTGAGAACAAGTATTGTGTTAAAAAAATAAAATATACAAAATTACTGTATAGTAGTGGTAGTATTTACGATGAAATAATATAGTTATTAGAAAAATTATCTGATTTTCACAGACATTGAAATTCTAACTACAGTTCATCATCAGCCGGAAACGTCCACTGCTGGACAAAAGCCTCCCCAAAGATTTCCACGACGATCGGTCCTGCGCTGCCCTCATCCAACGTATTTCGGCGATCTTGACCAGATCGTCGGGCTGTCTTGTGGGGGGCCTACCAACACTGCGTCTTCCAGTACGTGGTCGCCATTCGAGGACTTTACTGCCCCAACGGCCATCTGTCCGTCGAGCTATGTGCCGTGCCCACTGCCACTTCAGTTTCGCAATCATTTGGGCTATGCGGTGATTTTGATTCTTCTTCTTTACTACATACATACAACAACCCAAGCCGACAGACACGCGTGGCCAGACAACCTTAATAATTATAGTAAGTTAGCTGTTTATTATTAAGTTTAATTTTGTTTAGGGCTTGGCACCGACTTATAATTTTATATATTAAAGGTAAAGGTTTGCATAAGAGGTGTATTATATTACATTTTTAGTTATTTGATACTTTTCACTTTTTGAAGTCGGTTTCTTTAAACGTAGTTTTTTTTTAATAAAATTCCTTTTTTTGTTACTTAATAACGCTGTTTGTAGTTTAAGCTTAAATTAAAAATTATTTTCTACATTTTAGATTGTTTCTTTTTAAAGCGTGTTTTTTAAGTTCTATTATTTATTAAATGAAGGGTTAAACACTGGAATAACTGCACTGGCTTTCTTTCCTTTAACTAAGTAGGAAATTTAAACCCCTCACAGACATATTTAGGCTGTATTTTGATTTGATTTAAACGTGTTAAGTTATAAATCTTAATTTCAAAATTATTCCAATCTCGTTGGCCACGCTGATTGGAAATTCAACGAAAATTTGGATAAATAGGTCCTTAATTATTGTCAAAATTCAGTTATAATCATATGCGATTTTAATCCTTTTAAAAAATATTTTAATTTAAACGTCTCATACTCGCGATACTTCAAATAAGTAAGGTATTTATTTTTAAAAGTCGAATTTTAGACGGAATCGATTCACATTTGTGGCGTCGTAGGTTTTAACAGGTATAAAGGGACCAACCTTTGACCTTGAAGTCCGGATCGTCCCCGAAGTAGGGATCTAAAACATCTGCTCGGATGAATATACCGTCCCCTACCTGCATACGAATGAGGCATGGAAACTTTAGATTTGAAAATTTATGCCGACACGGGTCCCAGACTACTACGCAGTTATACGGAATAGAATAGCGGGTTTCTGGGAAACCGTCCGTAATTCTAATAATAAGCACGGGCTAGTAAAAAAAGAAGGACTCCGCGGCGTGATATTAGCAAGTGAAGCACCTTTTTGTTAGTGTGTGTGCGGCTACGGGGTATACCAGTTACACAATTTTTTCTCCCTTAAATAATCATATATCCAAAATACTTTTATAGTATTGTTTTTACAGTTTTTCACAACGCACGATGGCATTTTTAAAACATTTTATTGCGACGCAAACTGATCTGTCACAGACGATGGCAAATCTCAAAATGGCGGCCGATCGGCTTGTATTAGTGTAAGTGTATGCGTGCGGCTATGTATTTACACGTTTACCGGCTTGTTTTGTTGCCTCACTGATATGTAAGGTGACACGGAGACCTTCATTTTTTTACTCGTCCGTGATAATAAGGTGATTAAAGTCGTCGCTGAGGCATCCTTGACAATGTGTTTTACAAACACTGGCTAAGTGTACACCAGATCCCTAACGTAAAATGACTATTAATTCTCTTTAAGTAACTTTATTTTTATATTAATTATCTTTATACATATTATTTTTTTTTTATAAAGTTAAAATATTTTGACTACCTACTTAGGTATATGTAAACATGTTTTATATGGGTCCCTGACCTGCAATAAAATGATTTTATTTATTTATTTATAATAAGGCGAATATCTTAATATATATTAATTATGGTTCAAGTTGTTTGTCCGCGATGGACTTATAAACTAATGAACGGATTTTAATAGGGATTACTTCATGGAGTGCAGTTTAGTCCAACTTGAGAGATAGGATAGTTTTTATTTCGACATATTTTCGATATGGAACCCACAATTTTTTTTATTTTCAATATTTGTTTTGTATCGACATATTTTCTATGAGAGAATTTTGTGACGCACGGTTTGACAGTTCCACTGTGAAACAATTTCATTATTCTTGATGTTTTGAAATATTATTGGCTAATTCCTATAAAACAGTATTATTTATTATCTACAGAAGAACATCTGTCGGGACAGATAGTAAAATATAAATGTTTAATTCGATAACTATTTCCATTATACAGGATGGCCGAGAAGTTGACCTCCAAAGCTAAAATTGAATTTGGCTCATTTTATTGGCCAATGTTCTGTGAATTGTTTAAAAATAGTTAGAAGCCATATGCTCTCCATTTGTTTTTTTTTTATTTCGAACATTTTCATGAATTTAGCTGGAGCAGTTATCTTGAACTTACGACTCAATTCTAAACGAGGTAGTTCTGCATTGTCTAAACTATTCATAGTTTGTTATGTGGTTATTGCAACTGAAGTTAATAATTATCAACAATAAAATTAACTAAAAGTGTTCAAAAAAATAGAAAAAAGTCCTAAACCACAATTAGATGAAAAAAGCGGAAACGAGGAAAAAAATGATTATCTCCTAAACTACGCAAAATGGTAGAACATACATAGGGGTGATTGAAATTATCGCTTTGGACGTCAACTTCTCGGCCACCTGTATAGTTTTATAGGTATGTAATAGAATGATCTATGAAAATCGTCGGTTTCTTCTTAATCTTGTTTTCTTTTATTTATTAATAAAACCAACAGTAATTAAAACTAACATGATATGTAATGAACATAATTATAAAGATAGATAAAGTTTCTATTATTTAGTAGTATAGAAAATTAAAACTAAAACCATGAACTCATACTATTTGAACATTAGATTAAGGTTATCAACACTTAAGACTGCAGCAGGGTTATTATAAAAGAATTTGGTAAGGTACGTCTAGCAGAGTCTAAACTTGAACAGAAGATATTAACGGTACAATTTAACATATTGTTAAATTTATTGCTTGATCACCAATTAAAAGTATATCTTTTATAGAGGCGACAAAAGGCATTTACCAGTTGGAGACTCGATTATGGGAGCCTACCACAACGGCGCCTTTTTCTGCCGTGATGCAGAAATGTGTAAGCATTATTGTGTTTCGGTCTGAAGGGCGCTGTAGCTATGGCTGTATGAAAACACACCCATTTATTAAAACCTGTGTGATGATAATAATAACATCATCATAATATCATATTGTAAGAAATAAATAAATTATTATTAACAGGTTTAAAATCTATTAAACCAAGTTAATCGCTTCGTAATTAGTAATTGGCAACACTAATTCGTAACATTCAAATATGCCGACATAATGTAATTATGTAAGTAGTTTGTATTGCCAAATATCGTTACATTAATCATCTAATGAACGAAAGTGTAGCAATATTTTTTTATATTAATTATTTTTTTTATAAAAATAAGAAAAAATATGAATTTTTTATTAGATAAACGACGAGACGAGCAGGACGTGCAGCTGATGGTAATTGATACGCCTTCCCCAATGCAGTGCCGCTGAGGGTTCTTGAAAAAAACCTAAAACTCTGAGCTGGTGCCCATAATCTAGCCAGCATCCGGTGCAAAGGAGCCTCCGACTGGCAGTGGTTGGTTAACTTATATGACTCTGTCATATTTCCAGCTTAATTCAATGAAGACTTACTACCTTCAGTGACTCGAACGCAGAAGAATTTCTAGTACTTTTTGTAATCTTAGGGGCGGATAACCGATAAGACTATAGATAAATCATCAAAAGAAACGTCGACAGGTTATTAGTTAGATAGGTTTTTAGGTTATTAGTCATGAACTTTAATAGTCAGACAAAAACAAGGTCATAAAGCTACGATAGTGCTAGGTACTACATTACAAGTAAATTGTACTTTCTATATGGAAAAGGAGGACGAGGCTTTGAAGGTACCCATGACATAACGTCTCGGAAACACCGCACAACGAAGCTCATTCTACAGCTTTGGTGTACGTGGAAAGTTCCTTGAAAACCGCAGTGTTGAGGAACGCCACACATCCCGATGGTGGGGATGATAGCCTAATTTGTGGCGTGTCGTGCGAAGGTAGAATGCGGCGGCAGGAATCAGGTGAAACAGCTCTTTGGAATACTTCCCGTGATAAATGCGATGAAGCACAATGAAGCGACGTCCCTACGTAACGTCAGGTGATGCAGCCGTTTAAAGACCATTGTGTCTCCGACAATTCGAGCAGCTCTGCGTTGCACGCGGTCAAATAGTTCAAGCTGATACTGGGGTGCAGCAGACCAGAACAGCCGATGACATTACTTTCACTTGTACATACGTACTTATCTTGTATGTCTTACTATCTACTTATAAATTTTATTTTAACACAGCATCAAGACACTATAGGCTTGCTTTAATTTCCAAGTTATCTCGAGATATAGGGCCTTGAGAGACTGATTCCTTTGCACAGGATGCCGGCTAGATTATGGGTACCACAACGGCACCTATTTCTGCCATGAAGCAGCAATGTGTAAGCGTTATTGTCTTTCGGTCTGAAAGGCGCCGTAGCTAGTGAAATTACTGGGCAATTGAGACTTAACATCTTATATCTCAAGGTGACAAGCGCCGTTATTGTAGTGCCGTTCAGATATTTGGGTTTTTCAAGAATCCTGAGCGGCACTGCATTGTAATGGGCAGGGCATATCAGCAGCTGAACTTGGAACAAAGAGACAGACGGACGAACCGGCGAACGAACAAAGTCATCCTGTAATGGTTCCGATTTTTCCTTTTGAAGTAGGGAACCCTAAAAATAATCGTTAATTAAATATTTATAATTTTTATTAGTCTCAGTATAAATTATCAAATCTAAAGTTTCCATGCCTGACTCGTATGCGGGTAGGGGACGGTAAATTCGTCCGAGCAGATGTTTTAGATCCCTAAGTAGGGGACTTCAAGGACAAAAATTGGTCCTTTTATACCTGCCACGTACCTACGACATCACAAAATGTGCTTCATATCCGTCTAATATTCAATTATTAAAAATTTAGACCTTATTTATTTGAATTATCGCGAGTATTAGACGTTTAAACGAAATATTTTTATTGGATTGAAACCGCATGCGATTAACTGAATTTTGACAATAATAAAAAAACATAAGGTAGTATTGTTTGCGGATGACACCTTACTCATATTATTCAAAATGAAATGAAACCAAGTTAATAATTACAATAAATAATAAATTATTTATTGCCATACAAATAATTACAAATATAAAATGAACAGTTAGGATACGCGATGAAACAAAAGGAAAAGGCTCAGCTTCAGCTGACATGGAATCATGGATTTATGTTTCCATGCAGCGCTGTTTTTCAGCCATTCCCTCCTCCCTAATGTGTTGAGCGGGAGTGGATGTATTGTGGCTCCCGGATTACCTACTTAAGCTATCTTTTTTTTTTATAAAATGTAATATTAGAAAAATAAAGTGTTCTGATTACCCTTGCAAGTGTATGTAAGTGTGTGTGTGTGTATGTATGTGTGTGTTAAGTTATGTATTACGAAGTAAACAATATTCTATCTGACATGGAATACCTACTGATTTAGCGCCAATAATTCCTTGGGAATGAGTAACGCGGATGACGGCCACATACTCTAGGAAATGCAATTAGAAAAACGACATGGGTACATTCAAAATAGCGCGTACACCTTCCTTAAAGGCCGGCAACGCTCTTGTGATTCCTCTGGTGTTGCAAGAGAATGTGGGCGGCGGTGATCACTTAACACCAGGTGATCTGTACACTCGTTTGTCCTCCTATTCCATTAAAAAAAATGCCTATTACTAATAAGCATAGCCTGTGTGTCTCATTATTTCTTTTTGCTGTTTAGTTTAGTCATGTTATTGTATGTAAAAAAAAATGTACTTTTTTGGATAACTTTAGAATGATAATTATTTAATATTAAAATATTTTAATATTAAATAAGTGAACTCGCTATTCCTCACATAAACAGTTATGTTTCATGAGGATGGCATAAATCGTTTAGAAGTTTGTTTCTTGTATACATATTTTGAACAATAAATAAAAAAAAAATCTAATGTTAAATAGCGAGAAAACTAAATAGATAAAAGTTACCGAAAAAAATATCAAAAATGTACATTCAAGTATTTTGTTAAACAGAGATGAGCAATGACAGTACAATATTGTATATTTGATTAAAAACAGCGCAAAAAAAAATGCTGGGAGAGTTTCTTGCGCCGCTCCTTCTCTCTCAGAGCGCCATTTGTTTACGAAGCGGTAGTAGTGTCTAATATATTAGAAATTACATCAAAAACAATTCTAAAGGAATCAATTTTGAGAAGATAAATGCCTTTTATGCCTTTTTGAGAAAATAAATGCCTTTCATGCCTTTATGAGAGGTGATAAAGCCGGTGGAATATATTTCTTGGCATTACCCTGGATTCTAAGTGTCACTGGGGCCTTAATACTGAAGAATTGGCTAATAGACTTAGTTCTGCAGCTTACGCGGTTAAAAAGATTAGAGAACTAACTGAGATATAATATACGGTGCGACTACTTTATATGGTATATTGGTATGTGAAGCAATACTGTCGGTATTAATAGATACCATCTTAGTCCTGGAGAAGAGGGCTATTCGCGCTATTTATAACCTAGGTCCTGAAGAATCATTGAGAGCAAAATTAAAGAAATAAACGTCTTAACTGTTGCCTCTCAATATATTCTTGATATTGTCATGTATGTACATAGGCACATAAGTGAATTTGCTAGAAACTGTCATAACCTTATGGTTAACATTATTGTTAAAACCAACATAAACAAACATGAACTTAGCCGTTAGTAAGTAAGTCTTTTGTGGGGCAATGTATATGCTTTTACAACAAGATCCCAGAAAATGTTGAATGCAAATGTATTAAAAAATTTAAAAGAATTGTTAAAATACTTTTATGTAATAAACGTTACTATAACACAAAGGACTTTCTTAATGATACCACCTGTTGGGAATGGAGCGATCTCCCTCAGGCTATTTACATTATAAATTAGATTGTATCGAAATTTTATTAAAAAAAAAAAGAAGAAGCCCGCTGAGATTCTTGCGCCCGTTCTTTTCAGGTCTGAGCCATTCATTTCCGAATGAGGTTTTGACTTCCAATCAGCGTGGCCAGAAAGATCTGGTACCCCTCAAATACCAAAAGATAATTGAGTTGTACCAAAAAAGGCCATACCTTCTTCAGAAAAAAATTACGTAGGAAAATTAATCTTAACTACGTCTTTTTCAACCGACAAAAAGGAGGAGGTTATCAATTCGATCGGTATTTTTTTTATGTATGTACACCGATTATTCTGAGATTTATGATCCGATTTATGTAATTCTTCTTTTGTTTGATGTGAAACAGATGCCAACTGGTCGCATAAAATTTTACATAGTTTGGCCCAGTAGTTTTCATTTTATGAACATTTATATGAAAATTTTCGTCTTACTGGATGACATAATTATTTTCTGTGTACGGTTTTTTTTTTGTAGTTTTCATTCAGGTTGATTATATATAATTATTAACTGACATTAAATCCTAAAAAATAAAAAAAAACTACGTTGAAAAAAACTGACTTCAAAAACTGATAAGTATCAAATAACTAAAAATTTAATTTAATCTACCTCTTATGAAAAACTTTACCTTTAATATTAATAAAATACTATTATTTGTATGTGCTACATATTGATAGCTTTGAAGTCGGTGCCAAGCCAAATGTAATAAAAGTACACTACACTCGCCACGCGTGACTTTGAGCGGGATAGCTTCGTCTAGAACTGATATTTTTTTTTAATGTTTTTTTATATTAACGCAATACTTATTCTCAGGTTTATCCTGAAGTATGCAAGCTATGCTAGATAGCTTTGCGTTGCGTAGAAAAAAGCGCATAAATCATTCTACGAGGCCGGCAACGTTCCTGTGACTCCCCTGGTGTTAAAGGATAAAGTGTGGGCGGAGGTGATGATACCCTTTTGCCCTCCTCTTACACAAAAAGATGTAAATACATCGCTGTGACATCAGTGTGAATCACGGGCAGTGTTCTGAAGAGCTGTTCGACCTGATTCCTGTCGCCGCATTCCATCATCGCACGACACTCCACAACCAAGATCATCCTCACCAAGATGGTGTCGTTCCTCAGCAGTGCGGTTTTCAGTTAATGTTCTTTTACTTACAACCAAACTGTGGATAAAGCTTCTTTTTACGGATATTTCAGGTATATGCGATATTGGGACCAGTGGCAGGCTCCTTTGCACTGAATGCCGGCTAGATTATGGGTACCAGAACGGTGCCTATTTCTGCCGTGAAACAGTAATGTGTAAACATTACTGTGTTTCGGTCTGAAGGGCGCCGTAGCTAATGAAGTTACTGGGCAAATGAGACTCAACATCTTATGTCTCAAGGAGACGAGCGAAACTGTAGTGCCGATCAGAATGGATTTTTCAAGAATTCTGAGCGGCACTGCAATGGGTAGGGCGTATCAATAACGATTAGCTGAACGTCCTGTTCGTCCCGTCTCTTATTGTCATAAAAAATAGGTAACTTCAAAAGCTGGCAACGCTTGTATGGTTCCTCTGGTGTTGAAGAGTACGGGTGGCGGTGGTCACATATCATCAGGAGATCCGAAATAAGCTCTTATGTACGCCTCTTCTACACAAAAGTAGAGGGTTGTGTACTTTTCGTGTAGCTTTAAGCCAAATCAAAATTGCTTTATTCATTTAGGTCAAGGTTGGAGGCCTTCAACATATATTACTATGCAGACTACAGTAGTGGTGATGCCGTATACACGGGCCATGCAAGTCTCTCTCGGGAAATCGTCGATAAAACTTGGGTCTTCTATCGAGTCCTCTCTTGAGAAGGTCGCGGCATAACGTAAATTGAACCCTGCCCAATTTAAGAAAACTAAAGTTTGAAAAAACCCTTTTGTCGTATCACCGCTCTTCGACAACACTTCCCTTAAAGCCTCGCCTAGTATTGGAATACTCGCTTCGAAGAAGCTGGGCGTCATTAATAGAGCACGGCAATACTTCAAGCCGGCCCACATCCTTGCGATCTACAAAGCGAAGGTCCTATCACATAATTGCTGTCATATCTGGTCTTGGGCAGCACAGTTTCAGCTCGAACGATTTTATGGCGTGCAACGCAGACCTGCTCGTATTGTCGGTTATCTGATAACGGCTGGATCCCTTGGCGTTGCGGTAAGACGTCGCTACATTGTGTGTCTTCTACCGTACTTATCACCTGACACTTGTGCCCTGTTTCCAGGACGATACGACATGGGTACCTTCAAAAAAAGCGCGTATACCTTCCTTAAAGGCAGGCAACGCTCCTGTAATCCCTTTGGTATTGCAAGAGAGTGTGGGCGGCAGTGATCACTTAACAACAGGTGACCCGTACGCTCGTTTGTCCTCTCCCATAAAAAAATTACACTTATGAATGTCAAAATTTATAGTTTTTATCTATATACATTTATATATAGATAAAAACTATAAATTTATGTAATATATATAGTATTTTTAACGCCCGTTCACGAGCCCGACACAAGGACCAGCCATCGCCTCCCTCGGCCATATTTAAAGGAAGGGAGTCCACAAGCATGACATTTAAGCGAGCATGACGAAGCCTGCCACAAGTGCTTAACCAAATACCAAATCTCTTTTCATTACTGGTATTAAAACCTTTCATAAGATATTCACATACTTATGAAGAATGTTTTGTGATCGCAACTACCTGTTTATATCAGGTAAGTATACCTTTATGAGACCGATATAATTTATTCTTTGTCGCGTCTTTACTTACACATCGAACAACGCGCTCAATCACTACCTGGGGTCATATTATTTCGTATTTTCAACGATTGTGTAACTAACACTAGAGACGTTATACTTCTTTTGGCGTATAAGGGAAAAATAACGGAGTCGGAGATCAACTACAAAAATGTATACATAATATCATAATATTTTTATCAACGTTAATTATTTTTTATTACCTACGAAAAGTTACTGAACTTTGAATGAATGTTTTAATAAACGAACATACAATGTTTACCAACATAATATTCATAATTTGTATTATGAATGTTACCTACATAATAATCTTTATTGCGCAAGGTAACTGAACTTTGAATGAATCTGTTATTGTGACATAATACTTATATTTAATCAAAATGTAGGTATTTCTTTTAAAAATTTATCACCATTAAACTAAGTTGAGCTTACTTAAAATTGAATTTGAAACATAATATAATTATAGAAATAAAATTTATCATAGCTGTTAAAAAAAATGGAAATTTTAGAGAAATAGAAAACATACTTTGAGAACAGCGCCATCTCTTGGAACTAACTATTACTTTGTGTTTTAGAAAGTCTAAGTATACGAAGTGAGACAGTGCTCCCTGTTCGATGCGACCCGCCATGTACCAATGTGTTTCGGTTGTCGAATTAATAATATTATTATGTAAATAAGGTTTTTTCGACGCTTAACAACTTACTATTTGATATTTCGCGACTTTGTCCCCGTACACACAGGACTGACGTAGTAGCGACATTTGTGTAGATAATTAGTTCTTTTGTTTTCTTTTTGTGTTTATTAATTATTTGATTTTTATGAATTTAATTTACTCCAACTAGCTATAATATTAAGAACATTGCTTATTTCTCTTTAGTTTCAATTAGTATTGCATAAACATTTTTTTTTGTACCTAACATTGAATACCTCAAAGTTTTTCATAGTAAGATGTGGATAGCGTATCTGACTACAATTTTATTAGACTTACATGTTATTTCTTTATGTACCTTTGTAATTTGTAGTTGTTTGCTTTTCCTAATAAAAAAAATAAAAAAATAGGTATATGATTGTTACAAAAATTTTTTCATCTTAGGTATTATCTTTGTGAAATACAGATTATGTAACTCCATGAAGCTTTGTTTTAGTTAAATAGTTGTTAAAATGGTTCCAGTAATTTCAAAGACATTACAAAATAATAAAATTTTCCTCAAGTTATTAATAAGTAGATAGTTTTGATAGGAGGTACCTACCTTGGTAGGTATATACCTATATTAAGTTGATTTAGAAAAATATGGTCATTTTCAGTTCATGGTACATTATTTTGCCCAAGGGTCGGATTGGGACACATCACCCGTCGACCATTAGTGACAGGACCCTTTTTGATCCCCAAGTTTTGAGAATGTGTGCGTTCATCAAAAGTTAAATAACAAAACATCCCTTGTACCTTCAAAAGGGTATCTTTTAGGGACCTTTTTCCTTCTGAGAACGGTGAGGATAATGTTAGGGAAAAGGTCGATATTGTTCAAGAAATTTTAACCGTTACTGATCGTCTTATCTGATTGCACCCTTACTAAAGTAGACATTATTTAGTATTTTTCGGAAATCATCCTTATGGCGTGCTAGCTGTGTCCCGAGGTATTTCCCCGACTTATGTACAAAGATTAAATACTATATTTTTATTTATATACCCTGTATCGCAATCAAGATCTAGAAGAATATAGTTTGCTTGATCATTCGTAGGTATATGTAGAAACCGACCTACTAGAGTAACTTTGAAGGTAGATAGGCAAATTAAAGTTAATAATTTTACATAACTACTTCTGTCGTACAAACCGGCACTTTAAACTGTACAATATTACCTAATGTACAAAGTACATAATATAACAATAAAATACTGTCATAACTAAAATTCATTAACGATTTATTAATTTTCAGACTATCTGGAGTTGCAGCGTATGAAACGGGTCACTACATTGCTTATTGCCGAAGAGTAAACGGTAATTGGCAAATTTATAATGATTAATCGACTAAACCAGAAAAAGCATCTGCCAATGCTGAAATTGAACCTCACGCAACGCTTTATATATTAAAATGACTTATTTTATATATTTTGAAATAATCTAAAACATGTTCTTAATGGAGTTTTCGAGTGTAGACACGAGAAAAATTAAGCCATAAACATTAAATGGTATTTTACATAAACAAAAAATAAATTAAGAAAGAATTTTTATAAAATATAAAAAGATAAATAATATATGCATATAAGTTTATATAAATATTTCTATATTTGTTATCAAACACTTGAGTTTAAACACGAGAACAGCTTAGTAATTGACATTAAAAAATAAATTAAGAAAGAATTTTTGTAAAATATAAAAACGTAAATAATATATGTGTGTATGTTTGTATAAATAATTTTATATTAATTATTAAATACTCGAGTTCAAAGAGGGAAAACTAAGTCAAAAAATTAAAAGAGAGTGTAAGAATAAAAAAAAATTGATAAAATTATATATCCTGCTTATGTATTAGTGAATAAATTTCATTATTAATACGAATTAAATTAAGCACATTAACAATTTCTTATCGCATTTTCGATTGACCGATACTTCACGAAGCTGTTTCTTTTTCGTATTTTCTGGCTTTTTCTAAATAATTCGAGTTATTACTTATTTAAAAAGACCGCCTTAAACGCAAAGGCGACGCATGCGCAATGCAAGTTTTTGCAAATTAGTATTAAAATTATTAATTAAACAAAAAAAGCAATGAGAGAAAAATATTAATAACTTTGATTGCGGGGGCTAACTAAAGGGTATGTTTTTAATTAATTGTTTTTAAATAAGCAACAAAAGAACAAACAATTATTTATAGCAAACAATATTTTTTCACAACTTAAGTTAGAATTAAGTAGTGATTTATAAAAAATTACACTTGTAGATTTTTTAATTTATACACATGAAATATTTTTTCAATTTTTTTGACAGCTTTCTATAATATATATATATATATAATATAATAATCAGGTCTCTACATAGTACCTTGTAGTTTATTAACGACGTATAATTCTTACAAACAATCATTATTGGTGGTCCATATTTCAAAGTTAACCTCTTGGAAACTTTTGTTAATGTTGAATCGAAGAAAAAATTTAATCGAATTTGAATTCATAAAATTCTATTTATTTAACAAGAAAATCAATGTTTCTTGTAATTTCCCTATAATAATTAATCCAAGAATTTTATATACAAGATTTGTATTAGTTAAAATTCATAATAATTATTTTAAACTTATAAATCACAATTGCTTATAACGATATACTTGTAAAAATATATCCTGTAACTTCAATTTAATGGCTGTGCTTGTCATTATAATTTTCAAAAAGACCGCGCTAAAAGTCTAAACGTAAAGTTGACGCATGCGCAGTGCAAGTATTTAGAATACAAATATTCAAGTACTAGCTGACCCGGCAAACGTTGTTTTGCCATATAAAGTATAATTCACGCGATAGTTTTATAAGTAATAAAATATTGCCTATATTATAGCCTGTACATCATTTTGTTCTATTGTCAATAGTTTTTGCAGCGCACGCAAAAATAGGTTTTCGATTTTACACCTTGTGTTACAAAATAGCAATTTTATTACGGATCCCTAATTTTGAAAAAAAACATAGCCTATAGCCTTCCTCGATAAATGGACTACCCAACACTGAAAGAATCATTCAAATCGGACCAGTAGTACCAGAGATTAGCGCGTTCAAACAAACAAACACTGCAGCTTTATAATATTAGTATAGATTTAAAAATAATTAATTAAAAAATAAACAATGTCAAATGGGAACAAACGTTTGTTATACATGAACAATCATAAACAGAGGTTTATTGACCCGTATTGCTAAAAAAATATTAAAAAATGGGATGGGGGTGCTAACTTAAGGGCACATTTTTAATATTTTTTTTTAAATAAATAAATCGAGAACAAACAAATGTTTATAGAGAACAATCAAGAACAAATGGCGAACAAACGATGTAATAAAAAAAAAATAAAAAATCTGGGGGGCTAACTTTCGTGAGCTTCATAAAACGTGATAAGCTCATATTTTCCATCAACGTCTTTGTCCGTAACTCGCAATAAATGAAGCATAATTCCGTACCTTTTTCACCTATCCCTTTCTCAGTTGCACTTCTGCCAATACAACGCCACCAAATTGATGTTTGAATGCCTCACTAAAACAGCCTAATTCAAAACAGTTGATGAATTTGCGAACGACAACGTTGACTTGATATTATATTGAAGAAATAGCTGCTACGTTTAAATTGAATTTGGCAATGCAATTAATATAATGTGAACCTAATAAAACCCTAAACTATTAATAAATGCATTAACCGATTTTTCAAGACCCGTTGACGATTTAACAGTTTTTTCAACCTGTTGAGTGTTGTGTTGACCATTGACAAAAAACAGATAAATTAATTTAAAAACCTTCAATGACACACCTCTAGTCAAAATCGCGTCTAAAGGAGTCAGTTACAAACATACATACAAATATAAAAGTGAAGCTAATATAAAGCGCGTATACTTTTCTAGAAGGCCGGCAACGATCCTGTGTTTCCTCTGGTGTTGCAAGAGAATGTATGTCAGGTGACCCGTACGCTCGTTTGACCTCCTCTTCCATAAAAAAAATAATTAAAGTGCGGTTTTTTAATATCATTTTAAAGATATTAGGTACATATTATGTCGACATTTTTTACTTCAGGATTTTAAATATATTCGTATTGAAATCATTATGCAGATAGACAGACAGAGCCTCTTGCTGTTAGGCACCGCATGACAACAGGCTAGGTTTATTACTTTAGTGTGCGTGACAGTAATACTCTTACACTCGCGATACGTATCATCGTATGTCAATGTGCTTTAGTGTGCGTGCGTTTCAACTGTCAAGATCTCAACAATAAGGCGCTGTAAAATCGTATTTCAATTTTCAGCCATCTTGCTTCGAGGTTTGACCTTTTCGCAATCAAATTCGATAATTGATACTGACCACGTGATTGCCACGTGATTAGACGGCGTAGCTACAGCGGTTTTGCCGACCAGCGTAATTAGATGGCGCGCTACCACAATATCATAACGCTTGCTTTAGTTATATTAGTTACGTACTGCTGTATAATAGTTATTTTTTTGTGAAAGCCGGGGACAAATGAGCATAGGTACATACGGGTTACTTCATGTAGATAATGTGATCACTCTCCCCCATAATCTCTTGTAACACTAGGTAGGTAAGTACCTAAACTCGAGAGCGTTTCCGACCACATAAAGCGTCGAATAAATGTGCATAATATTACGACGATGCTAGTTGATGATATAAGGTTAAATTAAATTTATAATATTAACGGTTTCGTGTCGCACCGTCGCAGACGCCCCAAAAACATTATTCGCCGTAGCCGAAGCAGTTAGCAGTCGGTACCTAGGTAGGTAGGTACGAATTCGAAAGTAGGTACATACCTGGCAGTCGAAAATCGAAGTCTTCTCCCTATGCCGTCACCGATCTTTTAAACAATTATTAATTTTTGTAGTGCATTGATGAGCTGTGATTTGTGTGGAATTCGCATAAGAAAAATAAATTCGTGCATAATCTTACAGAATGCGAACCTATCTTAAGATTTACAAGTTTAAAAATAGTTATTTTTGTCTTTAAATGTTTCTATAGTTTTATAAGAGATAAGAGCCGACAGGTCCCTTTCTCCACAAACATGATGCCATCGAAAACACAATTTGTGAACAAAAACAAGTCTCGCAACTCAGTTCTTCTACTGAAAAAGTTGTGAGATCCATGTAACCAAAATCTACTATCTAGATGTAAGCCGCCCAGACTTGACTCTCGAAAGTGCCACGTAAACTTGCAACACCAACTGCATAAATAACTTTGTTATCTCTTATATAATATATGGGATTACAAAGTTATTTATGCAATTGGTGTCTATAGAAAATTGGACGGAAATTGAAAAATATTTGAGTATTTCCTTGATTTATGCAGTAAATACTAATTCTTTTCTAAATTTGAAGCTTCTATATCTGCTAGAAATGCCCTTTTAATGATTGGTCTGTGAGCCAGTGACAAAATTAACAAACTTTGAATACTTATAATTCTTAAATAATGGTTCAAATTGAAATACCTACCTATATCGCGTTTATAAAATATCTACTTGCTTCAATTGGCTGAATTGCCGTGCAGCTTGTTTTTGCGAATTGGCGAGGGCACTGCCGTGCCCGCAGATAATATGTTAAGTTCTTTCATATTCACACGTCCCTAGTTGAATTCATCCATTAAATTGAAGCACATATTGACGGTGAGGCAGCGACGCGGTGGCGTTGAGGACGAGTTGTCAGAATCACGTTCACAATAGCGTGATGATGTGCGGCGTTCTTCCGGTGCGGTTTTCAAGGAACTTTAATCCATGTACAACAAAGCTGTGGAATGCTTACTTGTGCGCCATTTCCAGGTCGATATGTTTAAAAAAAAAGCGCGTACACCTTCATTAAAGGCTGGCAATGCTCCTGTGATTCTTCTAATGTTACAGGAGAATGTGGCTGTGTTAACTTAATATCATGTGACCCGTACACTCATTTGTCCTCCTCTTCGGAGGATCTGCAAAAATATTGATAATTATTTGCTTACCATAGACTCATAGACATAGCGTTCATTTAGATATAAAAGAAAACAAACTTAATAATATAGCATTTATTAATAGGTAAAATAAAAAATATACAATACAAACAGAATTTTTCTGAATTCTCAATTAATAAAAATCAAATTGATGCTCCTTTACAAAATAAAATTCTGCATTAGACTTAACCCCTACAATCATATTATTACATAAATCAAATAATATATTTGTAAAACTATACTTATCTACATACAAATGCAAGGAGAACAGATTTCTCATAACTATTGTCTTTCATTAATGTACAGATATACCTTGTATTTCCATTTCGTTATAAATTATTGTGATGCCTTATCTTCGATATATTATTAGATGGAGTTTCGATATATTATGAGATTAAGAATTGAAAGTATATGCCAATGTTTCAAACAATGGTTATCAATTGTTCGCACAGTGATGTCAGGAAAATAGAGAAAATAACATAAAAACTATTGCTAGCAAAGGGCTGCATTTTGCAGATTACAAACTATTTGTTGAGGCCATGTTTACATTTCATTTAATGAAAAATTCCGACAAAAATAGTCTTGTAAGCCATGTAACTACAAAATCTTCATTGAGTGAATTCAATACTTCAAACATAAATAATGCACTTTAAACAGTAAAATAGTAAATATTTTCTTAATTGGAACTCCATAGAAGTGTTAGTCTGAGATCCATTTATTGTTCCAAATATCTTAGATTACTTACAATAACTCAATGGGTTTAATTTACAGTGTGTCCCAGTTGTAAATACATCTATTACATTTTGTGAAATCTTCTTTCTTTCAGTTATAAAAAGGTGTAAAAAGCATAAAATATATTGCACACACTGAAATATGAATGAAATAATCTACATCAAAGTTTACCCTATGGGACTTAGGTTAACCAAAAATACAGGTCAAGTGTACTACACTAATGTCATAAAACATTTTTTTTTCCGTATTTATAGGGCACAGGGCTCAACATTACATCAAATAATCTATTATATTATTATTTCCTAGCAAATATGTTAGCACTTAAGATTATTAGATTAGATTAGTGTTATTTCTTACCAAATATATTAGCGCTTAAGATTATGCTATATAAAATTCTTAAAAGAAACTTAAAATGAAAATACTTAACATAAATTACATTACAAATTAAGTTGGTATTCCAAGCTACAAAAAAATTTAACATAAATATATACAATATATATAGCTGTTTGGAACAAAATAATCAGAACACCGCACTTAGTCACTGGTATACCACTAACATAGATTTAGACAATGCAAACACTGCTTTCGGCTAATAAAGACTGTAGCCTTCTGCATCTATAAATTACTTACAATGAAATAGATAACATACCAGAAACATTTGTTCAAATTCTTCCTACCACTGTCTGAATTCTTTCAATTTATTCTACTGAATAAATGAGATCTTATAATGACGTAAATTTCTATCATAAAAACAATATACATATACTTAGATAACTAACATATAAAATTTTTCATGTAAGCATTTTTAAGCCGTCTGGCATTCCACAACCGCGTGTTTTGTTCAAAATTTCTTGCCTCACACAGCCACTTTGTGGAATCAACTACCGGCAGCGGTCTTCCCGAACAGATACGACTTAGGGACCTTCAAGAAAAAAGCATACTCCCACCTTAAGAAAAAAGCATACTCCCACCTTAAAGGCCGGCAACACATTTCTTGACACACCTGTTGTTGCAGATGTCCATAGGCGGTTGCCTCACCTCTCTCCATCCCGTGAGCCTCTTGCCCATTTGTCCCCTCTCATATAAAAAAAAAATGTGTACTGAGTCTTTATTTTGTATTCAACAGAGCTGCAAGTTGTTCAAGTTGAGACATTTCTCTACTATAAGGTGTACTGTACAAGTTTTGCGACAAATGAGGTAATGTTGGAGAATGTGGAGGAGATGGCTTCAATGCTTTCAGTATCAGTGAATCAACCATATTGCACTTTTTATCAAGATGTGATAATTTGATTTCAAGAGCCTCAATATTTAAGATCATTTTTTGCAAATTATTTGTTGTGTGCTGAAGACGGAACTCTGTTATATCGCAGTTCTTGCACTTTTTAGGGAGTAACTCAGAACTATCTTGTTCTAATAGACTGGCACATTGTTCAACAGCACTCCAAGATCGTTTTAATGGTGATGTTACAGTATTTTGTATATCTTGGAGCGATTGTATTGTGGAGAATGATCTATCTAATTCTCGCGGTATTGTTGGGGGTGGTTGCATAAATAGAAACTGATTTTCTTCCACTGGTGGAGGGGGAGGAGGGGGAGGTGGCGGAGCCACCTGAACAGGAGGTGGAACTGTTGTTGATATAGCCACAGTTTTTTTATGATGGGCAAATGCATGTGGTGGCAAATAGCGAGTTCTATAGAAGTTCTGCTCTTCAAAGACTGTTGCATGTACATATTTACAGTTAACATATGTACATTTTTTTGTTTGAAAATCTCGACAAAAGGTATACACTCCTACTAAATCTGTGAAATTATCGTAAGTGTGAGAAAACTTACAAGTCCCTACACGTTTGCAGGTTCCCCTGATGAAATCACGACATACATCTTGCTTTGGTTTAACATCAGTCTGTGGCTTTACATCGGTCTGTCCCAAAGCCGCAGGGTTGGATAGGCCTTCTGGCTGCAAGCTCAAATTATATTCAGTGTCTTCTATTTCCTTCTTGATTTCAACATTAAAGAAGTTATCAGGAGGCGGTGGCTCTAAGGGCAGAGGGGGTTGAATTTCTGGTTTTTTCACTTGTACAGGGGGAGCAGCAGGTTTTGGTTCTTGCTTTGGTTCTACTTGGGTACTCGCTGTGTCTCCAATGTCAGTAGGGTCTCTATTTAACCTTATATATTTCTTCATATTTTTAAAATTTTCAGACGAACGAAAATGTATTAAATGCTCCTCAACTCCAACTCTTCTAGGTAAATCGGCTTCTTGCAGCTTCTGCATTTAATTCATAGGTAATTGCTGTAGTACCATTGATCACACTAAACTCCCAATTATAAAACTATTCAATTTAACCACACCTCTCATACAACCTGTCCAATTCTGTGGCAGAAACAACAAACACAACTGAATCAGCCCGCAGCCACTCAGTTAATAATAGCAATGGACAAGATCCCCACTTTACTTTGTTAAAGTATTTTTATTCTATTCACATGTACACTATTAACAACTGACTAAATATGTTAGTATATACCAGTAAAATTAAAATACAAACACAACTACCTACTTAGAACTGAACTAAACGTACAATAGAATGGTGATGGCCGATGTTAAAGAAAACCTATTCCACTAGGCAGCCACACCCTTCCCTTTCCATTCCGCTTTATATTAAGCACGTCAAGGAGACACTCGACAGCTGACAGCTGACACCAAAGAGTATGTAAATACTACGTAATAAGTGGTGGTAAGGCTGTAAAAATTTAAATTTAGTTTAAAAAACGATCAGTTTCTTTTAAAACGTAGTGGATTTTGGCTATCTCCGTTTTTTACAAGGTAATTCAGACTATAAAAGTAAAAATATTTAATTATAAATCTTTATGTGTGTAAAATACGACAAGCCGTCAAAATGCCGTTAGCCGTAATAATTGTCTGTGGCAGTCGATTTAAAAATCCTTTTTTCTGTTACTAATTAGAAACTTTTAAATATAAATAATATTTAAGTAATAAAAAATTACTACGGGTATGTTCCGATATGCACTGCGACCACTGTGTGACGTCAGTTTAGTATACTGTGAAGCCGTTCCTTTATAGGCAGTTTACTGGTTACTATTTAAAACGGAACGCAATCCCGTAAAATGTCAGCCACATTTTTTGACGCAGCATTCAAAAAAGTGTATTAAAGTTTTCTAGCTCATTAAAAAATAACTGTTGTTGGAGTACTGACAAACATTTGGGATTAAACTGTAGGTTTTGTTTATAAAACTATAATAACCCTATCAGATGTCAATATATTACATTTTTTATAATTAATTATATTATTTATGTCTATTATCTGTACTTTACTAGGTAATTTATTATCATTACATGTCAAATAATTAGAATGAGACAATAGCGTTAACATATTGTTCAAATTATATCTTATTTTGTTTTCCTGTGGCAAATCAGGCATGTATGGAAATGTGAATATTATAAGATTTTCTATTTTTAAGGTATTTAAGTCACTACAGTTTTTATATTTTTTTTATTTAAATTACCTCTTCTCCCAATCATTAGAATAATAGAAGTATTAGAGCAGTGAGTATCAGTAATAATTCTTCTAATAATTTGATAATAAGTTGCCCCTGGCATGCAAATATTTGTTACTGACTGCCCGTTACTTATTTTATGAAAAATCAACCCCATATTTCTTCCCAGATCATCGCTGTAGATGTTTATATGTTTCTTATGGGAAGGAAGTATTTGTGGGTGTTGATTTTCAATACCAGGAGAAGTGTGAGCCCCGACAGGCTGAGAAATTGATTTTATGTCACTTTTTTTGCCCGAAGTTGCAATTATCCATTTTAGTGATTCAATTAAAACACTCTGTGTTATAGGTGCTTAACTCAATCAATTCATCCATAGCTGTTATGTGTTCTGCTATGTCTTTTTGAGAATTGAGTGAATCCGTTTTTTCTTTGAGAGTTTCGCTAGTCTGATTGACAAAAAAACAGGAAAGTTTACTTTATAGCTTGGAAACTTAGAATATTAGTAATACAGAATATGACGTAGACAAGGGATAGCAACTTAGACTGAGATAGAACGGGATAAAGCTATAAATCTTGCATCTCTATAGCGTAAATTGATGTCATTGCACCAGATCTTGCAATAGTCTTTAATAATTGTATTAATCATGGCGTGTTTCCTGACCTTCTGAAACATAGTCAAACTACACCAATATTTAAGTCGGAATGCTCTTCTGACCCAAATAACTATCGTCCTGTGTTGGTTTTGCCGACCCCTAGTAAAATTTATCAAAATATAATTTTAAGCCAAATGCTTTCTTACTTTAACTCTCATAAGTTACTTCATTTGAAACAATTTGCCTTTACTAGAGGACGTTCAACAACGTATGCCACCTGCATACTGCATTGAGCTTATAAATAATATTTTTGATGCTTGTGAGGAATCGCAGAATGCACTAATTGCCATCTTCTGTGATCTATTTCTAAGGCTTTTGATTTTGTTCAAAATTCAACGCTGGTCACGAAGCTATACCACTATGGCATAAAAGGAACTGCGCTCGATCTTCTGACTTCATATCTAAACAATAGAATTCAGAGGGTTGACGTGAATGGCCGGAGATCTCCTGGGATTCCTCTCAGTACGGGGATACCACAAAGGCTTGTTCTCGGACCGTTCCTCTTCCTTATC
This sequence comes from Leptidea sinapis, assembly GCF_905404315.1. NCBI lineage: Eukaryota > Metazoa > Arthropoda > Insecta > Lepidoptera > Pieridae > Leptidea > Leptidea sinapis. The sequence continues at coordinate 11,339,440 of NC_066271.1, read as the reverse complement.
TATATGAAATGATCTTCTTAATCTTATAGAGAAAAACATAAGGTAGTATTGTGTTGACGATACTTCACTGATTTTCAAAGTGAAAAGAAACCAAACTATGTATGACGAAGTGAACGATATTCTATCTGACATCGTGTACTGGTTTAGCGCTAATAACCTTTTGTTAAACAGCAAGAAAATGAAATATATAAAATTAACCATACCAAATGTCAACAATTTTTATGCAAGTGCAAGCAAACCGGTGGCGTCTGCTATATTTCCTGGCATTACTCTGGATTCCAAATTACAATATTGAAGGATTGGCGAACAGACTTAGTTCTGCAGCATACGTGGTTGAAAAGATTAGACAGTTAACTGACATAGACACGGCGCGACTAGTATTCTTTAGTTATTTCCATAGTATTATGTCCTATAGTATATTACAATGGGGCAACGCTGCCGATATTAATACAAAATTTGTGCTGAAGAAAAGGGCTATTCGCGCTACATACAACCTAGGTCCTAAAGAGGCATTGAGAGCAAAATTTAAAGAAATTAACATCTTGACTGTTGTTTCTCAATATATTCTTGATAATGTAATGTATGTTCATAGGCAAATAAGTGAATTTGCTAGAAACTGTCATAACCATAATGTTTACACCAGGAACAGACATAAGCTTATAATGCCTACTACTCGGCTAAGTCTAGTTAGCAAGTCTTTTGTGGGGCAATGTATATGCTTTTACAACAGGATCCCAGAAAATGTTCAAAACAAAAGTATTACGTTATTCAAAAGAATTGTTAAAAAACAATTTGTGTGGTAAAGGTTACTATAGCATAAATTGGCTTTCTTAATGATACCACAGCTTGGGAATGGTGCGAACGCCCTCAGGCTGTTAAATAATAAGTGTAATTGTACAATATTACTTTGTAATAATATTTTTTATGGTAAAAAAAGGCCGCTGATTTTGTTGCTCCAATTCTTCTCAGGCCTGAGGCATTCATTTTGGAATGGGTGGTAGTTTATTTTGATTTTCAATAAGTGGTGTCACTTCATATTTTGAATAAAAATATTTGAATTTGTATATCCCATTTTGATATGCATTTGGATAAAAATTCAGCAACAGTCAGATGCTGACAATAAATGCTATGGAACGTTTTTTTTAAAGTTTATTAGCCTTTATAAAATTGTACCGTAGATCTGTTTTGCAGATGGTTTTGTCGGACGGTGGCTGTAGGACCTCCTAAACTAGACAAGATAAACCCTTTGAGCATTTTTACGTTTGATTCGTCTTGACAAAGACAGGTCTTGGATTGTTTCTAGTGCTTAATAACTGCTAAGGTAATAAAGATAAAGCATCGAGCTTCGGCTCATCTGTTTTGTCCTGGCATATAGTGTTTGCTTAGTGGCTTTCAAGGTATGTATTATAGAGCTAGTTAAGAGTGACAGCCCTACCCAAATTAGCTTTAGGTGCAATCCCACCTCAGCACTTTAAGTAGAACATTAGAGTGGGGAATATTTAGTTGTAAGCATAAAATAAGTAAATATGGATTGTAATTACTTAGTAGATAGATTAATGTATAATAGACTTGCAATGTAATTTTTGAAATAAATATATTTTTTTAAATAAACCTTGGCTCAACAACTTACTTGGCGCAGCCGGTAGGATCCCTGTAATTGTGAAAATTTTTTTTCTGTGTTGAAATCAAACTCTTTCGGCATGAAATTTTTTTTTACAAAGTACGTTTCAACGTTTAAACGGGGACCTCTGAACAAATAAATTTATTAAGTAGAGCCAAGGGTATCAGCAAGACATACAATAATACTGCAAGATCCATGGACGGAAGGACGGTACTGTGAGTAAAACTTTTCACCAATCCTGTCTATTTCCTGCCATTTTCTTTATTTATGTGTATTTTTTTGTGTTATTAGGGATTGGAAAACGCCTTGATAACGCTTGTTTAGTTTTAAATCAAAATTTTTAAAATTAAACTCTATTATAATTTTTCAATATAATTTTAAAATCATTTTATAGATTTTTTTTTGCATAATAATAACTTATAATTTCGTTTAAAATGGAAAATATTGTTAGAATACCAGTAGAAATAATTAACATTATTCCAATTTTCGTCCTTATTCTTAAAAAATTGTGAGTATATTCTTAATATGTATAGAGAAAGCCAGGTACAGAATGAATATTTATATCATGTGATTACCGGTAGATTAACGGGTAATGCCGCGAGTTTAGTAGGTGAAAGAGAACAAATTAATTCCTGGGCAGATTTAAAAAGTCTATTAATTCAACATTTTGCAAACGCTAGGTCTGAGGATAGTTTAGCTAATGAATTAGAATCAATAAAAATTAGCAAAAATGAGAGTTATTTAGAATTCTGTCATAGAATTCAGCACTTACGTAGTATATTATTTTCAAAGATTAATGAACAAATAGAAGATGCTAACTTGAGGCAATGTAAACAAGCTATTTATGATAATATGTCACTTAATGTTTTTCTTTTTAATTTACCACCTTATTTACTAAAAACTGTTCGTTTACGTAACGCTACTTCATTAGAAGATTCTCTAAAAATAGTATTGGACGAACAGAATTTTCAAAATTTATATAATTTAAAAAATAATTCGTTCAGAAATTCTGGTAATAATATATTTAACAGAAATTTCAATAATCAATCAAATTATCATAATCAAAATAGGTCAAACTATCATAATCATAATAATTCATATCAATCCAGAAGTAATAGGTCTATGGACAATTTAAACAATTTTAATCGTCATACGTTTAGCAACAAGTCGTCAATGCACCGAACAATGCAAATGCAGAATCAGCATCGTTCGGACAATGCGCGGAGCATTGTCCGAACGATGCTACTATGTTACTGACGGTGGAACTAGGTCAAAGACTGATGTCACTATGCGAACGGTGAATTCTCGACGAATAAACTTTACAGAAAACGATAACAATTGCAATCAGTTTAATAATGATAGTTATTCTTCTAACGATCAGTCGGGAAATTTTCTCATACTGGCCTCTGCAATATAGAAAAGATAATATTAAATTGTACGAAAAGATTAAATTTACCACACATACGGATACCAGAACTACGGTCAATTTTTATGATAGATACCGGCAGTACTAGGTCATTTATTAGTCAATTTATAGCTGAATCATACTTTTCAGAAATTAAGCAATATGAACCTTTTGAAGTTGTGAGTACACATTCTTCAAGCAAGCATAATGAAGTGGTTCATATTAGATTACCGGGTATTTTTAATTGCGACGAAAGTCATAAGTTTTTTTAATATAGTGTCGATGATCGATTCGATGGTCTGATAGGTAGTGATTTATTAAAACAATTAGGTGCGACAATAGATATGAAGTCGCAAACACTTTTTACGAATTATGCTAGTATACCCATAATTTATTCACCTCCAGCTAGGGAAAAGTTTATATTACCACCTCGCTGTGAGTTGCGGGTCAAACTCCCCGTCAATTTACTTGAAGGTGATGCCGTTTTAGAATTTAAGGAATTTACGGAAGGTGTTAGGATGCCAACGGCATTAGTGAGTTGCAGTAATGGTTTTGCTTCTACAGTAATTCAAAATTGTACTGATCTAGAACAAACCTTACTAGTAACATCACCGTTTTATGTAGAACCATATAACGAGAATAAGTATAGAAAAAATACAGTAAATTTCACTGGAAATAATGGAAAATATGAAAAACTTTTAAATAATTATTTAAATAAAATTCGTTTAGAGCATATGAATGAGGAAGAAAGAATCAGCATAGAAAAGATTTGTAGGGAATATAAGGATATATTTTATTGTGCAGATATAGATAACATAAAATTAGAACAATTAATGAAGATCCTATCAATATAAAAGCTCATAGGTTGCCTCCCGTTCAAACTAAAGAAATAAAAAATCAAGTTGCAAAAATGTTAAAAGATAATATTATACAAGAGTCATACTCACCTTGGAGTGCCCCAGTTCACCTCGTACCAAAAAAGATGGATTCTTCAGGAGAACGTAAATGGAGGATGGTAATTGATTACCGAAGGCTCAATGATATTTCAATAGATGATAAATATTCACTTCCAAACATTACGGATTTATTTGAGATGTTAGGAAAAAGTACATACTTCTCTACTCTCGATTTAGCTAGTGGTTACCATCAAATAGAGGTAGAAAAAGAAGATAGACCAAAAACAGCATTTAGTACACCTTTTGGGCATTATGAATTTCATAGGATGCCATTTGGTTTGAAAACAGCTCCTGCAACTTTTCAACGAGCAATGGATAATGTGCTAAGAGGGTTGCAAGGAATACACTGTTTAGTATATTTGGATGACGTAATCATCTTTTCTAAAAGTTTAGAGGAACACATTTGTAAATTAAGAGCCGTTTTTGATAGACTTCGTCAAACAAATCTAAAAATACAGTTAGATAAGTCACATTTTTTAAGAAGGGAAGTATTATACTTGGGTCACACTATATTAAGTGAAGGTCTCAAACCTTATAATGATGAAATCGAAGCAGTTTTAAATTATCCTTTACCTAAGACTGTTACTGAAATTAAAAGTTTTTTGGGTTTGATCGGATATTATAGAAAGTTCATTAAAGATTTTGCAAAAATAACAAGACCTTTAACTAATTGTTTAAAGAAGGGGAATGGTATAATAATTAACAACGAATATAGGGAATGTTTTGAGACTTGCAAAAAGCTGTTTACTAATGCTCCACTATTACAGTTTCCAGATTTTGAGAAACCTTTTATTTTAACCACCGATGCATCCAACTTTGCAATCGGTGCGGTTTTATCACAAGGATCAGTAGGATCAGATAAACCAATAGCATATGCTAGTAGAGTCTTAAGTGATACTGAAAGTAAATATAGTACTACAGAGAAAGAATTATTAGCCATTGTTTGGGCAGTTAAGCATTTTAGACCGTACTTATACGGAAATAAATTTGTTATATATACGGATCATAGGGCTTTAGCATGGTTGTATTCACTGAAAGAGCCCAATAGTAAATTAACACGTTGGCGTTTGAGGTTAGAAGAATACAATTTTGAAATTAAATATAAGAAAGGATCGCAAAACTCTAACGCAGATGCTTTATCGCGAATAAGGCTTAATGCCATGGACGACGATATAGAATCCATGTTAGTATACGTTGATAATGATGATGAACGTCTTAGGGAAATTGTAAACGAATTAAACATGGAACTCGATAAAAATAATGATAAAATGAGCATTTCTGATTTAGAAGAAAATATAGAGCCAAATATTGTGGATAATCAGGATTCAGATGACGGGGTTACCGCAAATTCAGTATCAAATAGGGAACATGATGGTATTCCAATATTAAATGAAGCCATAGATTCAAAACCAAGGCAAATATTAGTTTTTCAATGGTTTAAAAATGAAATATTAGTTAATGATATATCTAATAATAAACAACGCGTCTTAGAGGTACGTTTACCAGCAAATAAAGATAATTTAGTAAAAGATTTCCTTAAAGAATATATTAATCCAAAAAATAAATATTTTATCTATTTTGAATGTCCACTTTTCAGAAAAACGTTTTCTAAAGTTGTCATTAAACTATTTAAGAAAAGTACTGTAAAGTTAGTAGAATGTACAGAAAGAATAGTTAACTTAACAGATTCAGAACAGGATCAAAGAGATATTGTGTTAAAATATCATGAAGGCAAAACATGTCATAGGGGTATCAATGAAACTTTCCTTAAACTTAAGCGACACTATTGGTGGTGCAATATGCGAGAAACTATTACAGCTATTATAAATGCTTGTGAACACTGTAAGAAAATGAAGTATGAAAGAAAACCAATAAAGCCACTTATTCAATTAACGCAAAATCAGAACTCACCTTTTCAAGAAATATTCATCGATCTTTTGTTTATAGAAGGCAACTATTATTTAACACTAGTAGATGCATTTAGTAAGTTAGGACAAGCAATTAATATTCCAAATCGTAGCACACCTGAAGTAGTTAGGGCACTAATTAAATATTTTAGCATGTATGGCATACCTAAAAAGATAAACAGTGACTCCGGTACAGAATACCGGAACACCCAACAATCTAAGTTCCATGGCAATCGTAGAACGTTTTCATTCAACAATTAATGAAATTTATAGATTAGCTAAATATGATAAAACTGATCTAGATGCTTGTTCCGTCATGACATATGCCATCATGGCATATAATAATAGTATTCATACGGCAACCGATTTTGCCCCATTTGAATTAGTTTTTGGACATTCTGATTCAGGAAATGTGTTTGATATTAACCGGGAACGGAATTTAATACAAAAGCTTTTACAAGATCATAGGAAAAGATTAAGGGTATTGTATGAGTATGTCGCAGAAAAATTAGAAAAGGATAAAATTAAAGTAAGAAATAAGAAACAGGGTGAAGAAGCTACTGAGATTAAAATAGGTGATAAATGATAAGAACTAGGAAATCAAAATTTTTGCCTAGATTCGAAAAAGCAAAAGTAATAGACAACCCCATTAGAAATATTATACCAGTAGAGTTAAATAAAAGAAAAACGAGAGTCGCAATTGAAAATATTAAACGTCCTCCACAGGTCAGGGTTAGTGTTGATAGCACTGAACCATGTAGTCCTAAACCTGGAACTTCAGGATATGAACAACAGTCCAGGTATAGCAGCATTGAAAGTGGGAACAGCAGTGATGAAGAGTAATCATTGGACAATATTTAAAAGCTTAGATTTAGGTAATTTAGCTTCGGAAATATATAAAAATAAGCAATAATTTAATAGTTTAATCAATGTTTTAAATAAAGAAGAGTATTTTAAGAATGATTTATTAGGATTAGACGAGCAAACGTTAGAATTGATACATTTAACAGAGGATAGATTAAATCAAATTTTACCATACAAAAGGGTAAAAAGAGCTATTTTTAGTCCTTTAGGATCCTTGTTAAAGTTATTTCAGGCAATTTAGATGAGCAGGATGCTAAATATTACAATTTTGAAATAAGCAAATTAAAAAATGAAGAACATTCAGTGGAACAACGAGTATCATTAATGCAAAAAGCTTTTACTAAACTTGTCAATGTTTCAGAAGGTCTCAATTCAAATATTGAACTTTTTAAGTCACAAAGCAACGGGTTAGCATCAGATATGCGAAGTAAAATTAGGTACAATATTCTATTAATGAATTAATTTAACAGTATTCTAAATAACTTTCGAACTATATTTGATATCATTCAAGAGGTAGAAACTGCTATAGCATTTAGTAAACTATATACCTTGCATCATTCAATCATTAATTCAACAGAATTACTAGATATTTTTACAAAAATAGAGAAGCACTTTAAATTAATTTATCCAGCTAGAATAGAAAATTTAATGAAGTTAGAACATAATCTTATACTAAAGTCGTATTTTAATGGTGATAGGTTAATTTTTGTAATAGAAATTCCTCTTATAGATAAAAATAATTATATATTTTATAAAATAATTCCTATTCCCATTTTTGATTTCAAAACACATGAAACCCTTACAATAATTCCTAAGTATCCATTCATAATGGTGAATCGTTTGAAGTTCAGACCTGTCGTAAAACCATGCGAGGAAATAGAAGACTCCAAATATCTATGCATGGAAGATAATATGGTTCCATATCCTGAGGAAACTTATAGAAGAAATAATGATGCTAAAGAAATACAATCACTGTTCTCATCATTTGATTAAAATCGAGAGTACCAAATTACAAAAGGTATACAGCCATCATTGCTTACTCTATACAGAAGAAAATTTAGTAATTACAGAGTATTGTGGTGAAGAAGTACAGCGACAGGAATTACAAGGAACATATATTATTTCACCAGATCAATCTTGTAGAACTGAAATTGGCAATACTTTCATTGAACCATCTTTGAATTCTACAGATATAAGCTATAAACTTTCAATAATATCAATGCCAAATCTACGTGGAATACTGAAGACAAGAGAAAAACAACTTGATCTTCGAAATGTAGACTTCAGTGATGTGAAAGAAATTTGAACAGTGCTCAATATAGTGTTAGTGAAAATAAAATTCAAGAATATGTGGTGATGGACAAAGTTAGTGTATGGACTTTAAGTTTATATGTTATTATTTTCTTATTTGTCATTTTTGTTTTATATAAATTCAATTTTTTTCGAAATTATCGTAAGCCTAAGAAGTCTTCCGAGTGACAGCCCTACCCAAATTAGCTTTAGGTGCAATCCCACCTCAGCACTTTAAGTAGAACATTAGAGTGGGGAATATTTAGTTGTAAGCATAAAATAAGTATATATGGATTGTAATTAGTTAGTAGATAGATTATTGTATAATAGACTTGCAATGTAATTTTTGAAATAAATATATTTTTTTAAATAAACCTTGGCTCAACAACTTAATTAGCTCGATGCTGAATAGGATTCTTATACACCGTCGAATAAGGGCTTGTATAATTTTTCTTAACAAGAAGTTTAGTGTTTTTGTTATATTATAGCAAACAATTTGATGCTAGATTTCCAGGGTCTGATTTCGGCAGTTTGGCAGCGAAAGATGTGCAAAATTTAAACAGAATATTTTTTATTTTGAGACATTTTTTATAATTTGAATATTTATTGTTTGCAATTTTGCGATTAGTTTTATTTGAGTGCTACCTACGCTTAAATTGAATACACAAAATAATAGTGATTTTTTAATGAAAAAGCACTGATAAGTCGTTAAGTCGTCGATAAGAACATTAAAAAATAACAATATTATGTTACCTGCTTAAAGTTTTAACATAAATCAATAAATCCGTAATATGACCAATAAAAAATAAGATCATAAAGTAATTTGAAACCAACTGAAAATTATTCAATTTGGAATAATAATATTAAAGTCGCGTTTATAAGAATTATACACCAATAACGTAACTTACATTTTGCCTAATAGTTGAAAGTTTGATAATTAGGAATTAAGAATATTACAAAACGTGCTATCCTGTTTTATCTACAAATAATATTTCACTTACAATCTGCACGCGTGTGCGGTACGTGATTCATTCATACAAAAGTATGTAATTCATAAGAGCGCGATCAGTTGCAATGTCTCGTCGTCCTGAAAGGACGTGTTAAGTGCATGATGCATAATATCAAATTATTATTAATAAATCTATATAAATATATTTATTGGCTTGACATAAAGCCAAAACAATGAAAAAACATAAACATTGTAACACCATGAAATCAAAATTTGAAAATTTAATCACCTCATTCCAAAGCCTGGAATTCGTCTTCTACAGCAAAATTTTATTGAAGCACGAACAGCTCTATTTTCTACTATAACAATGTCAGCAGCATGACCCCACAGCAAAACAAGTTAAATCATGATGTCGTGTAAATAACTGTAAAGTAGAAGAAGAATTCTGTAAAGATTTGTAAAGCAATCAATTTTAAGAAAATAAACGCCTTTTATGCCTTTAGCTTGACCGTTTTATATACTTCTGCTATATTCTAATCAATTATGGAAATTTTTATTAGTAGACTATAGATAAATATGTTAGAGTTGATTTGAAATAACACTCTATTGTTATATCAAATATATTTTGCAAAGCAGGCAATTTTTTAGCGCACTCGAAACTAGTTGCAAGTAAGAACCAAAAAGTACTTTTAGTTACACTTGTGGGTAGATACTAGATACTTTTAGATCATATTTACATCCTCTTTGTAGATACTCTCACTTTAAAAAAAAAGAAACACTGACGCTATAAAATTGACATTTGACAACTGAAATTTTTAGTCTTACGAAATATTTTTTTTTAATTAATATGTGTATTGTTCGGGGTATTCAATTATTCACATAAAATTATATTATATCTTGTTCACGTACAAGTTTCATGAAAATTAAATAGAAGACCATAATAAATAACATCATGATGAATTTGAAGATTTGAATATTTTTAAATAAACGTAGGTAGAAATCACGGACGAGAAAAAAAATAAGGACTCCGTGTCACCTTACATAACAGTGAGGCACCAAAACAAGCCGGTAAACGTGTAAATACATAGCCCCACGCATGCACTTACACTAATACAAGCCGATCGGCCGCCATTATGTGATTTGCCATCGTCTGTGACAGATCATTTTGCGTCGCAATAAAATATTTTAAAAATGCCGTTGTGCGTTGTAAAAAAGTGTAAAAACAATAATATATAAAACAAAATAACAATATATACATCCGACTAGAAACCAGTAAAAGAAAATTTAAAACTAAACTTAAGAATTATTTATTGTCAACACTGCCTTAAAATTAAAATTAGATTTTTTTATTATATTTTTTATCAATATTTGTTTATTACACTTGTATAAAATCAATGTTCTTGTAAGCATTAATGTATAACAAGAGACTTGATCCTGCAGACAAACTGTCCAAATAGTTTTGCGGGACTATGTTAGCTTTTAAGATTGTTTCTGTAAATGATGAATAGTATGAATAAATAAATAATAAAAGTATTGTGGATATATGATTATCTAAGGGAGTAAAAATTGTGTAACCGGTATTATACTCCGTAACTGCACACACACTAGCGTCTAGCATAAAGGTGCTTCACTTGCTAATGTCACCGTGCGGAGTCCCTCTTTTTTTACTATTCCGTGGGTAGAAACATCACATATTTTTCAGTAGTTTTCTTTTTTATTTCTACGCTTAGAGAATAATATAGAGTGCTGTGGTCATTTTACATTTCTGTTTTCTCTTTTTAATTCAATTCACTAATGAGTAATTGCTCCTGAATCCTGAAAGTATAGTTTATGTTAAAATTTTTGTTGTCCTCATATATTTTTGTCTCTAATTTATTTATTGGTGGAAGAGATCAAATTTACCAGTACCTATTAATATTTTATAACAATATCCATATTATCTGTTTTTGAATTTACATAGTACATATTATATATAACTGAATTTTTAATAAAGGTAACGAACATAAACTACTTATGCTTTGCAATTAAATAAATTTAAAATTTAATGCTTGGTGGTTGATAACCGATTGTGATCTATATTTAATTTTATTTATTATTAATTTAATAAGTAGTGGGAGTCTAGTATGCCATGTCAAGTCTGTTACTATGTATTTAAGTGATTTTTCTAGATCAAGCTTCATATAGATATTAAATATACTATTACAAACTAATACTTACATGCATAAACAATGTATATGTACATAAAAATTTTAACATGTCAAGCCAAACTAGGAGGAGCCTGTATTTCAGCTTCCAGCACCAATCCTTTTGACTTACATTTAATAATTTACTTAGAAGCTTGTATTTACTTCATTACTTACTTTTGAGGGTATGTCTGCAGTTGGGAGTAAGTATGATATGTGGCAGTATGTGATTGAACATGTTAATGAATGTGATACAGTTTTGTGAGGAAATAAGAGAAGGTAATAATATAATATTTGTTTATTAACTCTATAGCTTGATACATCAAGCAAGGCATTCAAAATTATAACAAAGTATTTGACGGCCAGGACTATGGGCACATCATAAGGTACTGTCATCGTAAGGCAAGACATATCAAATGTGCTGGTTACGGTGATTCTTTGAATGCCCACGGAAAGAATCTGATGATGTAAAGTGTTACTATGCATAGGAAACCATCCTTCAAATCATAAATGCTTAAAATGATAAAAGTGCAATAAATATGCAATTCTGTTCTTCCTATAGTGGCTTCTGAGGAAAGGGGCACCAAAATTCAGTCAATGTCAACCAGCATTTACGGTATTGATCAGTGCCAAGGTTGAACACAGTTTTATTTATTAAATAGACAGACTTCAGACTGATTACTTAATATCAATAAGTTGTACTGACTAATTCTAACTAATTTTATATTTGTAACCTACCAAACTTTTAAATTAGCTTAACAGGGGCTCAAACAGGTGGTCGGCTCTATATCCTTCTATATCAGACTGTATCAGCATACTTGGTGTCAAGGAATCAGGCAGACATTCAGTTCCTTGGTCACTAGGAAGAGGAGGCCAAACTGGCCTCTAAGCTTGGTGTACTCATGTAGGCGAGACAGTACTTCATTATAAGCCACCACCTGCAACTATATAAGGCCCAAATTCAGCCTCACATGGAGTAATGTTCTCTCCTCTGGGTGAGCACTCCCAGTATCGAATCATCGACGATTAAGTCATCTCTGATCCGCTTGATTCTTTAGCGTTGCATAGAGATGTAGCTTCTCTCTGCATCTTCTACCGCATTTATCACCGGGAGTGCTCAGACTAGCTGTTCGGGTTGATTCCAGCGGCCGAATTCGTCAAAATGTTAAATACTACCTTTGCCTCCAATGAACCTTTATATCTTTAGCAGTACCAGTGGGAAGGTTCTTTGTACAGGATGCCGGCTAGATTATGTGTAGGGCGGGGGTATCGTCAATGAATTTCTCTCACGGACCTTGGTTGACGCAACCCCTACTCCCAGCATCTGTCCGATGCTGGGTTTGGCGAATGGTTTAGAGGAATATCAATACAGCGACCCTCTAAGCAAGGCCAGTGGACTATCCTTCTCGAGGTTGCCGCCCGTTTTTTGGCCAAGTGCCTCCATAGAGTCAACAAATAATTTACACTAAGGTAATTGGCAGAACAGAAACCTCTGGCCGCCCTCCCCCAACCTACCCACACAATCCTTTCCTCCTTCACCTCACCTCGCGTGATCGAGAGGTCGAGGGCTCACTTACATCAATGAGTAAGGAACTTGCGATCACCCACGTGTTTGTGCCGTGCGTGGATACCCGTAAGGAGGGAGTAAGGAATCCTGGTGGTTGAGCGGATAGCGGTCGGTCAGTTACCTGCTTGATGCAACACGCCTCTTTGGCCCTGATCTTCCTCTTAAACGGGCGGTCGGGGACTAGCCATTCTCGATCAATCGGCTGTGGCGAGTGACCCAAATCCATGTGGGTGCCTATGGCCCGGTCGCGGGTGTTGAGGTGAGCGCTGGAGGCTCTCTTCCTCACGTATGCGGCTTCTACATTACTCGGCCGTCAGTCATCAGGTATTCACGGTGAGGGTTTCTATATCCTCGCAGTAGTCCTGGCGGACATGTACATCAAGGTGCATGACGTCCCCTACTGAGGCTCCAAGGCGGGTGGGGCACTGACGAGGATGAATCTTAATAAATCTCTACCCATGGACCAAAAGAGAAACTTCGACCAAAACAAACGAGCTGCTCCCTCGGGAGCGCTTAAGTGCGTTTCATATTAGTCCTTGTCCACTAAAGGCGTTCTGATAAAGTTCTGAGATTCGTAAGAGATTTGTGTAATTTTTTTTTTAATTAAATTTTGATAGGAGTGCTTAAAAGTAAGTGATATTTATTGCTTTTCTAGAGCAGTGGTTTTTACACGGTTAAATTTATTTTGAATGTTTAAGATTACGCAATAGCACCAAGTAAGTATTGCAAGACTTCTATGCAACCAATTTCCATTACCAGTATCGAAATTAATTGGGTTCTCCTTTCTCTAGTCGAATTCCAACTCTGTAAGCTGTTTAGACTAAGTATCTTTTTCTTTTAATGGAACGGAAATGTAAATTAGTTCATTCACGTTATCATGCCAAAATATAAATTATTTATCTAAAAGATATTATTAGTAACTCTCGGTTATATATTTTTTCTTTTTCGTCAGAATCGGTACTTACTCTTAATAATCCTGGTAGGTGCATGCGTTTAATATGACGAATATTAGCGTTTGTATCCGACTAATGGATGTTTACATGTATTGAATCTATGTCTAAGTATGTAACATTGTACTTGTGGTGCCTAAAGTAAAAATTATCCTTTATTTGGCGCTGGGATGATGTGCGTGACAGTGCATTCAACTTTTTATTATTAACGCTCTCATGAGCTTGTGAATTTGTTATGTGATCTTCTGAGAGTTACGGAAAATGAAATTTAGTTCCTGGTATTGTACTTTTATAATTTATACAATATATAATTTTACCTAACTGGTTATAACAGTAGAATAGAATTTGATCTAAACTCAACTAAGTTGAGTATATTCTGATCCAGAGGGACAACGATGCAATCATAGATCTTAATATATCTACGTAAATTTAGTACCTACACCTATATACGAATAACATATTTGTGAATAGTTTACTTTGCGCCTGAGGAACGAACTGCTGCTAATTACTCGCCGTCCAGTCCGACGGAGACTGAATGCCATACTCGCGAAAGTCTTGCTGGACTCGTTAAGGACGCATCGCAAACATGGCGAGCATCCACCACATGGCAGGGAGAGTTAGCGACGTAGTTCGAGAGCAAATCGTCGTTCACGGAGTCGCAGTCGCAAGCGCTCTCGTGACCGCAGCAGCCGACGCCGCCGGGGCTAACGCCTAAGCGAATGTGATATTCGCGCTCGAGCATCGGCCACAAGTCTCGCCGACGTTCTAGCAGCAGGGACAGTCATCGATTGCATAGTAATTTAAGTTGCCAATCAGGTCAAAAGGGTAAGCAACAAAATGAGTCTGAAGCTATTACGACCTGCACTCTCCTTAAACTTGTAGATGCGTAAAACTGTAGGTAACACTAGTTCTTTAGATAACTTAGGAAACTTACAGAATACTATCCCTGAGTTTGACCCCATAAGAAGAGAACAGAGAATGTTGAGTGATATCTTGGCCAGGTGTACCCAACTTGGAGAGTCCCTGGAGGCATACTATTATGAAAAGATTGCGCTAATCACTAGGTGTCGTATCGATGGACGACGAGCAGTAGAATGCGTTCTCCATAGGATTGAAGATCGTTTGGTTCGGTTAGGTGCGGAAGCAGTCCAGTTCGATAGCCCCGATAGACTATTAGCTTATTTGAGAAACGTTAGAAGTGTTCAACCACAAATCCAAACCTCAAATCAATATTTTGAGCGCAAAAAGAACAAGGTGAAACCACTTTTCAAGGTGCGGTGTTTCAATTGTAAAGAGATAGGTCACACTATTCCACAATGCCTTCTGCCTATAAAAAGATGTGAACAATGTAATAAACTTGGACATGAAACCAAAGAATGCTTTACACAACAGTTACAGACTCCATAAGAAACAGTAAGGCCTGTTGTAAAAATTGAACCAGGAAATATGTAAATGCATTTAGATTATTGTGAACTACGTTCCTTTTGCAGCTTTTATTGTTTTTGGGAGCGAATGCTGTATGATTATATTGACGGATTATAACAAAATTTATTCTGATTTTGATACAGACGCACGGCCAACTCTGAATCGTTTCGGGAATTCTACCGTAAAAGTTTTAAGTAATCGTTATGTCGATGAATTTCAGGCTGACGTAATTCTGCTCGTTGTACCGCATTAGGCTAAGTATGTAGCGGTACCAATAGGACAGACATTTACAGAACAATCTCATGTTGTTGTACTTAAAGCGAGTTTCTTATTTTTTTTAAAATGAAAATAAGGGACGGTACAAGCAGGACTATGAGTTAATAATTGATACGGCCTTACCATTACAATGCAGTGTTGCTCAGGATTATTGAAAAACCCAAAAATTCTGAGAAGCACTACAATTGCGCCCGTTACCTTGAGAAGAAGAAGATGTTAAGTCTCATTTGCCCAGTAATTTCGCTAGCTACGGCACCCTTCAGACTGAAACACAATGTTTAGGTTCACATTACTGCTTCAAGGCAAAAATCCCAAGATTAATATTTAAATTAATCTCGTCACCTACTCATATATCCACAATCCTTAGTGGCGAATGATTCCGTTTGACTTTCATAACTTGTGTATGTGTCTTATGTAGAACATCATCATTTCTACAGTCGTTGCCGTAGATAAGATTAAGCCTTGGCTAACTATTAAAAGACCACATGAACAAGACTTTGATGCATCCAGTGATTTTTCTGAAGAAGATTCTATATAATTTATATCGAGTTTCATCGTTACACTAACAGATTTTACATAACCTCATTAACATTATAAAGTAGCATAAATACATATTAATGTATTGTAATTGTACTTAAAAGTAACTTTATATTGTTATTTGTTAGCGTAGATGATATTAAATGGAGAATAATGAAGTCTACTTCATTATACACAAATTCAAATTCAAATATTTTCATTCAAAATAGGATCTGAAATCACTTATTGAAATTCAAAAAAACTACCATCCATTCCAAAATGAATGCCTCAGGCCTGAGAAGAATGGGCGCAACAAACTCAGCGGGCTTTTTTTTTTCATCAAAAATATGTTTTACAATTAAAGTAACATTTACAAAGTAACATTGTACAATTAAACTTATTATTTAATAGCCTGAGGGCGGTCGCTCCATTCCCAATCTGTGGTATCATTAAGAAAATTTATGTTATAGTAACTACCAGTACACACACTACCAATACACACACTACCAATACACACACTACCAATACACACACTACAAATACACACACTACCAATACACACACTACCAATACACACACTACCAATACACACCATTCCAATACACACACTACCAATACACACACTACCAATACACACACTACCAATACACACACTACCAATACACACCATACCAATACACACACTACCAATACACACACTAACAATACACACACTACCAATACACACACTACCAATACACACCATACCAATACACACACTACCAATACACACACTAACAATACACACACTACCATATCCCTATATAAATATGGTTGCACATAAGAAGGACAATCCTGAAAGAAATCTTTTACGAATCTTGAAATATAAACGAAACTGGTATTATTCGGGGTCCACTCAACAGTTTTTTTAAGGATTTTCAGATCTATTGTTTAACAAAAAGGACATCTCTGGTCCCTATATAAATATGGTTGTATATAAAAAGGATAGCCCTGGTTTCTTATAAGAATCGTGAAATATAAAAGAAATAGGGATTATTCGGGTTCCACTCAATAATTTTGTTATGTTATATTTAGATCGATTGTTTAACAAAAGGGACATCTCCGGTCCCAATATAAAAAGGACAGTTCTGATGTTTTTATACGAATTGTGTAATATAAAAGAAATTGGGGATTATTCGGGTCCCACTGAATAATTTTGGTAAGTTTATATTTTAAATCTATTGTTTAATAAATGAAATTTTGTATTGTTTCTCTTCAATGTTGTGATGGTACCAGGTCGTACATCATGTTCAAGAAGGCCGACTGTCATCAAGAATATTTTTTTAATTAATCAATAAGTTGTACTGTCTAACTCTTATTTTATTAGTCAATATATAATATTATATAATAAGGACAAACCTGAATAGTCTAAGGAATATCCTTAGACTTAATGTAAGGAACATTAAGTCTACGGATATTCCTGATCCCTATATAAATATCCTTGTACATAAATAGGACAGTCCTGGTTTCTTATACAAATCGAGAAATATAAAAGAATTTGGGATTATTCGGGTTCCACTCAATAATTTTGAAATGAAATGAAATGAAATATATCTTTATTGCACACCACAAAATAATGAAACATAACAAAAATCAAGACTACAAAAACCAATAGGCGGCCTTATCGCTTAAGAGCGATTTCTACCAGGCAACCTGTAATGAATCAGTTGTAGTTGAAAAGATAACAGAAGGTGGTGTTATCGATATGCATATAATTTAAACATACAGTAAATAATTCCAAGAAAAGAACTAGTAATGAATTTGTCACAGTAATAAATAATAGTTATGGAGCATTGTTTTTAAAGATTGGAGAGTTTGAGCCTTTCTGATTTCAGAGGGAAGAAAATTCCATAGGTTAACAGCTTGCACAGCAAATTAATTTTGTTATGTACATATAGATTTATTGTTCTCTAGTTTCTATACAGTGTTGTAACGGTACGAGGTCGTACATAATATTCAGGAAGGACGACTATTTTCATTAACTTTATTTAAAAAAATACATTATTTTTAAAACATCAATCAAAGTTACAACGAACTACAAGTAATTTTTATTTTATGTTACTTGCTGCTACGGAACCCTTCATGGGTGAGTCCGACTCGTACTTGGCCGCTTTTTAGTCCAGGAGAAATCGGCGCATGAGTACCGAAAACTATTCTATCTCGATGTTTTTTCAAACTACCCTACTGATGATATAAATGCATGGTGCCATGGGGCAACCTCGTGCCATATTGTTTAACTGAAACTGTTTAAACAATTGTAAGGAATTGTTATTTTTCAACCGGACCATTTTTTTTATTCATCATTAAAATATAAATAAAAAAGATCCTATGACTTTCCACGATAAAGTTAATAGTTTTAGAGATATGAATTCATAAAGTTTCGCAAAATCTCAAATTTGGGCACTTTTGACCCATGAAAAATATATTAAATAAAAAAATATATTTAAATAATATTTTTTAATTCTTAATAGAGATTTTAAAAATTTTCATTGTTTATACCTGCTTGGTATTAAAAATCTGTGACATTCGTGTCATTTTGGACTAAGTCAAAAACTTATAATAAGGATTGGTCTCCGCTGCGCTCCAACTAAATACCGCAGGCTTAGTCGCAAAGTGCGGCAACTAATACTACGCCCAAATGGGCGCACCCACTCAGCCAGTCTCGACCAATGTGTGACGTAGACGTGCCTCATGTTCTTTTAAGCCTAGCTAATAATTGAAATAAAAATGCCGCGTTGCGTAGTAAAACTGTAAAAAATAAAACAACAAGAAATAATAAAGACACTAGGATCACATATCTTCATAAGTATTTTATATTCTTTTAATTTAAATGTAAAATAACACGAAGCGTATCCTACTTTGAAAGATGCCATTGAGTGTCAAGATGCGTGATGACATAAGCATCTAATAGTTGTCGTAAAAAAAGCTATTGTTCTTAGGTAGTGCGGTATCTAGTTGGAGGGCAGCGAAGACCAATCCTTAACCTAAGGTCAATAAAATTATTTTTCTTTATTATACAAGTTATTCGGCCCTCGTAAGGGAATGAATCGTGACGTCATGAGCAAACTTTCACACACCAGCAAAAATATTCAAAAGTATGTGTACTTTTTTATTATTATTATTTTATTAAAATAAGGGACGAGACGAGCAGGACGCTCAGCTGTTGGTAATTGATACACCCTGCTCATCACAATGCAGTGCCGCTCAGGATCATCCAAAAACCCAAAAATTTTGAGTGGCACTACAACCGTGCTCGTCACCCTGAGACAAGTTGTCAAGTTTCATTTGCCCAGTAATTTTTGTTTGAATTAATAATTAATGAATTAACGTTTGTTTGCCGTGAAACAGTAATGTGTTAACATTAAGTAATAGGCACCGTTGTGGTACCCATAATCTAGCCGGCATCCGGTGCAAAGGACTATACTAACAGACAAACATAGGCGATATCACACAAAATAGACAGGCCTCGAATAATTTTACCTTAAGCTTTCCTGTGAATGAACATAAATGTTTTAGACTCAAAATTTATGGGATAAGCGGCCAGATAAAGGCTGACATTGTGAAAAAGCTCGTGTGTCTCGAAACGTGACATCCGGTCAGTCAACGTGACACAATAATGTGACAAACTTCTCAAACATTCCTCTAAATGATTATTGAATTCAATTACTAATTAGGTAAGTATATATTACACAATTAACTCCGACTGATAAGATACTTTGGGATTAATTTTGGAGTTCCGTATGTTTTCGTTTTTTTTTTGAAGTAAAACTTTCCGCTAAAGCGCTTGACTTGGTGAGTAAGCTGATGAATGCGTGACGAGAGCGTTACGAAAAGTCAGGCTAGCGAAACTCTCTAAGGAAAAAGCGATTCTCTCGATTGTATGAAACCTGCAGTGCATGACAGATGACGGCTATTATCTTGTAAAAAAAAGGAGATAGCTGAAAGCCATAACGGCCGTTTTCAATAACTTATGTATCTTTAGTTTAACTTACTAGATGTAGACAAATCTATCCTTTTATGCTTACTTACATTTCAATAACCTATCGACAGAAAGCATTGGACTATTGGTCGTTTTCAATAACGTATCTTCGTATCTTCGTGTCTTCGTAGCTACGGATATATTGCTATCACCGTTTAATTACAAGATCTTATCTATCCGTTAGGTATATTAGTTATAGTCCAATGCTATCTGTCGATAGTTTATTGAAATGTAAGTAAACGTAAAAGGATAGATTTGTCTACCTCTAGTTAAACTAAGCATAGATAGGGTATTGAAAACGGCCGTAAACCTATATTGGACATAACTATGGATAGATAAGATCTTGTCATTAAACGGTGATAGCAATATATCCGTAGCTAGAGATAAGCCGTAAGCAACTGTTCGATTTCAAACTCAGCTTATACTTCGTTGCCAATCGTGATACTGTAATAACTACTATTTCAAACTTATGTCAAATAATAATAATAGTAGTGACACACTTTTACACAAATTATCTTAATTAATTAAGCAAATATAGCCTTTGTTATGGGTTACAAGACAACGATATATTTAATACAATATACTTACTTAAATATACATAAACTCATATAAACATACATAAATACATTTAAACATCCATGACTCGGAACGAAACATCCATATTCATCATATAAATGCTGCAAGCATTTATATGATGAGTACCTACCGGGATTCGAACCCGGGACCTCTAGCTTAGTAGGTAGGATCGCTAATCACTCGGCTATACAGGTCGTCAAATGACTGCTCGTTTCATACAAAACTAAATTTCAATTTTTTACTTAGGCAGTCGCGTCTTTTTTTACGTAGTATTTACATCGAGCGAGGCCAACGAAAGTAGAGAGAGTGATATCACTTAGTGAAGATAGAAAGAGAATGAGTTGTATTTTAATGAAAAATAATTAATTGCTTAGAGATGTCACTCTTTCAAGTCTAAGCAATTTGTTATTTTTTAAAGTATAACCCTCACTTCTGGGATCAAGTCATTTTCCTAATATGCAAATATTAGGGTTGAGCAGCTTATCAACTGTAAAGTAGATCCTGTAGATGAAGCCACAACCTGAGAGTTGAACAAAGACATATCAAGAACTTTTCTTCACTCCAACGTTTAACTCAGCGGAAGAGCGCACGGAACGCGAGAGCTCGCGGGTTCGAGTCCCGCATCGTTCATAAGTTTTGTTTTTAAATTTCATCATCATCATCATCAGCCGGAAAACGTCCACTGCTGGACAAAGGCCTCCCCCAAAAATTTCTACGATGATCAGTCCTGCGCTGCCCTCATCCAACGTATTGCGGCGATCTTGACCAGATCGTCGGTCCATCTTGTGGGGGGCCTACCAACACTGCGTCTTCCGGTACGTGGTTGCCATTCGAGGACTTTACTGCCCCAACTTTTAAATTTAATTTAACTGTAATTAATCCCAAAATCGTTTCAGTGAAAAGTGTCGTAAACGTCAAAGAAGGTTTACTTCAATCGCGCGTAAATATTACACGCAGAAAGTTTTTCTATGATAAGAACATACAAGTCGAGCATAAGGTAAGTGTACTCCCTCCAACATATTACGATGTTAAATCTCTGCAACCTTTAATATTCTCTCGCTTCGGTGCTCTTCAAACGAAGAAATAGCACATTACAATTTGGTAGCATAAGGTGCCTGTGGTACCCGCTATCATCCGAATAACCCACCACTGGTAAGTATTGAAGGATCAAAATTTTTTGTTATGAAAATAAGGGAAGAGACGAGCAGGAGGTTCAGCTGATGGTAATTGATACGCCCTGCCCATTACAATGCAGTGCCGCTCAAGATTATTGAAAAACCCAAAAATTCTGAGCGGCACTACAACTGCGCTTGTCACCTTCAGATATGAGATGTCGTCTCAATTGCCCAGCGGCCCGATTCACGTAATTTTACATGAGCGATATCGCAGCGACATCTGTGGTTCACCTACGATTCGTATTCACGTGACTTAAATCGCACGTTCGAGAAACGATCCTACCCAAAAATCGCTAAAGCGTATTCACGTCAGCTGGACGGACTTCAATCGTTGTGTCAGTGGTATTCTGCTATCTTTTTACAATCGGTTACCAACGATTTAATGTCAAATCGAACGTCTGAGAAGTCGCTGAACTGAATTTAGTAATTTGTAGTTGTTGTATCAGCTTGTCTTAGCTACTTTTGGATCTTTCCGAAAGGAAGACCGGCGAAGAGAACATCGACGCCGAAATAATACGAGGATAAACAAATATTTTTCTTTCGAAATGATAGATACGGAGTTCGTGAAAACGTTTCGCTTTACCAAGGATTTAGTCCTTGGTCTTGTTGAAGACCTCGTTCCTCTAATTCCATGAGAGCGTAATACTCTACTTAGTTGGTAGTTACCAAGAAAGATCTTAGTAGGTACCTACCTACTTATCCGACTAGATATTTACTATATTTAAGACTTTAATAAATAAATTATAAAATTATGTGCTTTTTTACATTATAGGTATTAATAGCATTAGCATTATTAGCAAGCACAGGATCTTACCAAACCATTGTTGGTCAGAGTAATTTCAACTCAGTAGGTATCTCAACCTACAGTGTCTAGAGCATTGCGACAGGTGACTAAAGCACTCAATGATGTCGAGTTATTCAAAAAACTTATTTATTTTCCTCTTACCCAGGATAGAAGAGATAGAATAAAGATAAGGTATTTATTTACCTTTACCTATGTTATTGGACTAATTAAATACCTACTTAATTATTTATTAAATATTGTAGGTATTTTAGTTTTTTCATATAAATTGTAGTACAGTTTTTATGAAAAAACTAAAATAGCTCAGTAAGTAATTCAAGCTGACGCACGGTTACAATCTTCTTCGAGCTCATTGAACGAAACGAGACGAGAAAGATTTACCTACACTTGGGCGAAAATCCAGTTTGACTTTGATGTACGGCGGTTTTTTTTATTACAACCATTTGGGTACGACTTTTCATTTTCAGCCTATTCATTTCTGTATAAAAATAATTATACCTTACCTTTTTACTACTCTACGGCTTCAAATATTGTTAGGTTGAGTACTAGTAACTGAGTAAAATACTCTGATATCATAATAAACATATTTAAAAGAATAAGGTAGAAAATAAAGGAATAGTAGAATTAGACTGGCAATGTCCTATCGCAAGTGGTCGATAAGTCGCTGAGTTTCAGTCCTATTGAGTTGTCGTCCTATCGAATCAGTACGTGAATACCAATTTTAGACCAAGTTTCAATAGGACGACTTCTGAACTACAACGATTTTTGGATCGTTAGAATATACGTGAATCGGCCTACAGTAATTTTACTAGACCTTCAGACCCTTCAGACCGAAACAAAGTAATGCTTACAAATTACTTCTTCACGACAGATATAGGCGCCGTTTTGGTACCCATAATCTAGCCGGCATCCGGTGCAAAGGAGCCTCCCACTGGTAAAAGAGAGCGTCACTTGAAGAAATCAGGATTTATATTTAGGTAATATGATTGACAACCGATGAAAACAGGCCAGGCTTATTACTTTGGTGTGCATGACATGCTACATTACACTCGCGATTTGTATGTCACTTTGTGTTAGTGTGCGTGCGTTGCTGAAAATAGCGGTTAAAAGTTAACCTCAATTTTTATCGATGTTTTCACAGTTGTCACATTCTATCTAGATTCTAGACTTATAAATGATCTTAGGTTAAAAGAAGCCACAAACGGATCTCTACTACTCAAATTATGTTGTCTATTACGGGAACCTGTTTGCATACAATTACTTAATGTTATAGACGTCGTTTAGATAATATACTGATTGTTAAATAATAACATTTCAAATATAGTTACTTTAATTTATATTTGGGTACAATTAGGCGAGAGATCTCGAAACGTCACATTGACATGTCAGGCGTAGTGAAAAAGTACTTCGCATATAACTTCTTAGAAGGCCTACAATGCTCTTTTGGTGTTGACAGTGTCGGATTTGCCATGTAGCAAGAGTAGCAATTGGTACGGGCTCCGCCCTAAAGGCGCCCCATATATTTAACTCCGCTCATCTCTGCCATATTGCATATTAAATTTACTTGATGTCACAAAAATGTAAAATGTTACAACTTTTCCTAATAGACAGTCGGTAACACCAGTGGAGGCTTTGCACAGGATGCCGGCTAGATTATGGGTACCACAACGGCGCCTATGTCTGCCGTGAAGCAGTAATGTGTAAACATTATTGTGTTTCGGTCTGTAGAGCGCCGTAGCTAGAGAAATTGCTGGGCAAACGAGACTTAACATCTTGTCTTAAGGTGACTAGCGCAATTGTAGTGCCGCTCAGAATTTTAGGGATTTTTCAAGAATCAGGCAGGGCGTATCAATTACCATCAGCTGAACGTCCTACTCGTCTTGTCCGAGCAGTCTAACATAGTCGGTTACCTTCTATTCCCACATATATCAAGGGCTCTTTGAAAGAATCTGCTACGGGCCCCGCGCTTACTAAATCCGGCACTGGGTGTTGAAGAAGAAGATTCTTCCAAGAAGCTTCCATCCATAACTTTGTCTGCATAATCTATTTGCAGAAGGACTTGAATAAAACAAATAAACTCAGTTTTTCATCAAGTTTATTGTAAAAGATACCTGAAAACTGCATTTAAACTGGTTTAGTCATTTTTGTTTATTTATTGGATAACAAACAATCGCACAATAGTACCTACTTATTAGGTACAAATTTATTATACAATTCAAAATGTTTAATAATATTAAAAGGGTCTATACAATATACGTTTCTTTCTCCCAAATATAACGTGTAGTAAGTATAATATCAAATAGTGACGACCTGTTCGTGTCTCGCGTGTGCCATTGTTAGCACGTTCTAGTAATCAAACCTCATTTTCAATGTATCTAACTCTATGGTACCTAAGCCTGAATAGCTTTTTGAACGTAGTGCTTAAATTCTTTTTGAGCTTTTCATCGTGACCACCTAGAAATCCGTATCTCATCCGGGAGCTTTCAACGAAAACGCTGTCTAAACTCTTTGAGAATATAACGTATGGTGGAATTGTGAATCTTATGGGATGTAATTGAGGCCTACTATCTCTTAGCCTTCTATGTTCATTTTAATACTTTAGCAATTGGCGATTATAAAGCGGTAATGTTCAAGCTGTTTACACAAATACGATATTAATCCTTATCACATCATAGAATTATTAAATTAATGTGAAATACGTTTTTATTTAATGTTTAACTCATTAACTTTATTCCCGAATACTTTCATTTTTCCGGGTCCGTCGGGTCAGCTAGTCAATAATAAAAATTGCAATTGCATTATTAATTTGTTGACAATTTAGTGACTGATTTGTTCTTTTAGTTCATCTACCTACGTCATTGTTTCCTGCCTCGCTGCAAAAGCAGTGGAGTATTATTCTAACGGCATCAATATTGGGTCTATTGACGAAATATCTGATTAAAAACTCTTACTATAAGCGCCTAAAACAGATTGATGGCATAGTGTACATATTTTTGTTCTTATATTCCAAATTATGGAGTGAGATGCCCTTACTTAAGCGCCTAAATCATATTGATAGCAAGGTGTACATTTCTGTTGTTATATTCCAATTGATGGAGTAAGAAACTCTAACTTTTAGCACCTAAATTATATCGATGGCAAAGCTTACTTTTGTGTTGTTATATTCCACTGATCAAGTGAAGTACCTTAATTTTAAGCGGGGACCAGATCTAGCAACAAAAATTAAGGATATCATTGTTTATGTGTTTTCATTAAATTTAAGCGCCTAAATTATATTGATGGCAAAGTGCACATTTATCTAAAAGATGTAGTTGTATTCCAAATTATCGAGTTTCAAGTTTAAGCACCTAAATTATATCGATGGCAAAGTGAACATTTCTGTTGTTATATTCCAAATTATGGAGTGATAAGCCTTAACTTTTACCACCTAAATCATAGTGATGGTAAAGTGTAAGTAAATTTCTATTGTTATGTTCCAAATTATGGAGTTTCAGTTTAAGTTTAAGCGCCTTAAATCATATTGTTGGCAAAGTTTACATTTCTGTTGTTATATTTCAAATAATGGAATGATTTAACTTTTAAGACTTTAATTATATTGACACACTTGAGCTAAAATAGTCTTGTATATAGTGGCGAAATTTACCTTTGTATTCTAATGTTATTGTAGCTGTTTCTCATTCAAACATGGATAAAACCATTTTTTTTAAATTGAAACCTAGCTAGATCGATTTATCACCCCCGAAATCCCCTGCATACTTAATTTTATGAAAATCGTTGGAGCCGTTGTTCTTGTATATATATATATATATATATATATATATATATATATATATATATATATATATATATACAAGAATTGCTCGTTTAAAGATATAAGATAAATACAATTAAACATCCATGACTCGGAAACAAACACCCATATTCATCATATAAATGCTTGCACCTACCGGGATTCGAACCCGGGACCTCAAGGGTAGTAGGTTGGATCGCTAACCGCTCGGCTATACAGGTCGTCACTGTTGTTATATTAATTAATTATAGAGTGTGAAGCCTTAACTTTAAGCGGCTAAATTATATCGATTGCAAAGTGTATATATTTCATGGCGATGATATGGAGTGAGATTGCAGAATCTTATGTCCCTAAGTAATAATTTAGAGCAAAGTGTAAATTTCTGTTGTTTTAGTTAAAATTATGTAGTGGGATTGAAAAATCTTAAGCCCCTAAAAAAAATTGAGAGCAAACTATAAATTTCTGTTGTTATATACCATAAATAATGTAGTTGGACTGCAAAACCTTAAGCCACTTATTGTTTTGTATCGAGAGCAAAGTGTACTTACATTTGTACTATTGTTTGAATCCAAATTATTGTGGGATTGCAAAAGCCCCTAAATAATTTTCAGAGTAAAGTGTATATTTCTGTTGTTTTATTGCAAATGATGTAGTGCGACGCTAAAATTTTAACCGTATAAATGATTTGGAGAGCAAAGTGTACATTACTGATGTTTTAATCAAATTATGTAGTGGCATAACAATTTATTCCAAATAGGATTTAAAATCACTTATTGAACGTCAAAAACTACCACCCATCCGAAATAGTATCCTCAGACCTGAGAAGAAAGAAGCGCACGAAACTTTTTTTAATTTTTTATTTAGTTACAATATTTGTAGATTTTTCAGTCTGCAGTAAAATCATGTTATAGTAATCTTTAAAACAAAAACGTTTTTTAACAATTCGTTTGAATTTAGTAACACATTTGTTTTGTACATTTTCTGGTATCATCTTATAAATGCATCCAACATAAAAGACCTCGCCCAATAAAAGACTTACTAAGTCGACTTAACTGAGTAGTAGGCATAACAAGTTTATGTTTGTTCCTCGTGATAACATTATGACTGTCGCAGTTTTGTAGCAAATTCGTTTATAATAATTACTAATAATAAATTATTTTCTTATAATATTTGTAAATTACAGTTTATTTATTATTTTAGTTAACCGGACGTTTCGTGACCTCTCCAGATCACGTATAGTGAAATTTGAATATAAATAATAATTTGAATGAATACAAAAAATAATATTTTTCTAATTTTTAGATTTTTTAAAAAATTATGATGCTCTAATCTATAGAAAATATAATTCCCTATACAATAACTTTATTCCAAAATATTTATCCAGTTTCGAGATGTGTCGACAAAAAAAAAATTAAAAAAGAGTCATATTTAGAAAATTTAATTAAAAAATATACTGTAAATGTAAAGATCCTGTTTCAGTGTTAATATAAATTAAACATAATAGTACTTATCTAATTTTGAAAAACAATTATATTAAATATATACAGGGTGTCCCAAAACTCAACGATAACCTGGTACCGGGCGAGAGGCCAAGGTATACCCGTTATGAAAAAAATAAGAAAAAAAATCTATGTCACTTAGTCAAGCGATGATAGACATTTTTCGAAAATGTTAAAAATTTGACACCCTTTGTCGCATTTTTAGGTACTGTGATCGCAATTTTCACAATTTTACAGTGATTTTTTTAATAATGTTATCTCAAATAACAGTGCTATTAATGGTAACACAAATGAAAGTAATAATCATTGTTAACTAAGTAAAATAAATTAAATTTTGACGAGTCATGGTTTATAAAATTTATGTCAGTCAACTTTGACACTCTACGTTGGAAAAAAATGTACTACACTACCTATGACAAGTTTTTTTTAAAAGATGGCCCATTTAGTCTAGATTTCAAAATAGTACAACACTTGCCACTTTTCTTGCCAATAAACCTGCTATTTCGTATGATATGCGTAGGGATCCCTCAGTAAACAGTTTTGGGACAACCTGTATATAGATACTTCATAGAACAATTTTTTTTGTACACAAAATATATTTTGTTTAAAAATAATTTTCGTTTAATGACATATAGAGCCTGTAGAGCGTTGGACCAACTTGACGTCGCGGAAGTATTATTTAAGTCGCAGGCAAATCGATCGATCAAATTAATTAACTATAATTAATTGTTCAAATGACCGTATAAAAAATGTTCCCTTTTGTAAATATTATTATGTCTAGTATGAATGATAAATATATAAGATTAAAGAACTGATTTTTTATACCTTATGTCATGTAATTTTAATCATGTAATTTTATAGAGTTCTTTGAAGCCTTTAATTTTTTTCTTTACCTAGGTATGATGAATGACAGATTTCAAAGAATTGAATGTTATTATTATAATCTTAGATTAAGGACTCTCTCCGCTGCGCTCCAACTAGATAACGCACTACCTGAGAACAATGGCTTTTTTATTACGGCAACAATTAGATGCTTGTGTGCGTGGCATCTTGACACTCAATGGCATCTTTCAAATTTTGTAACATACGCTTCGTGTTATTTTACATTGAAATAAATAAAATACAAAATACTTCCTTATTTCTAGTAGAATTATTTTTTCAAAGTTTTACTACGGAACCCGGCATTTTAGATTCAATTATAAGCAAAGTTTAACAGAACCTGTGGCACGTCAACGTCACACATTATTCGAGACAGGCTCGAGTACGCCTACTTGGGCGTAGTATTAGTTGCCGCACTTTTCGACTACGTCTGCGGTATCTAGTTGGGGCCCAGCAGTGACCAATCCTTGTCCAATCGTTCCAAAATGTCAGACTTCACAGAAATGATTTTTATTATTTTACTTCAGATTAATTACTTTTTCATATTTTTTTATAATTACACAAGTACTTAAGTCAACACATTTGAGTAATTTTCGTGCATTATTACTGTACATACATTGTGTAAAAAATAATGTACAATGCTGAAACTGTAAATTTAGATTTAAAAGAGTGGCAATGAGTTTCTCCCCACCTTCTTATTAAGGCTCAACTTTTCCCAAAATGGTGGTAGTCTTTGACATTTAAAGTGTCATTTTGACCATATTGACAAAATGATTTTTCTTTCTTTCCAACCTGATACCTGCCGCTGACTCTATCGCAATGAATATCTCATATTTGAATAACAGGATACAGTATGTTAAGTTAATAGTATAAGGTCTTCAGGCTCCGTGTTAGGAATGGGTGTCCCGCAGGGTTCAATTCTCGGACCATTTCTGTTTTTAGCTAATATCAATGACCCACCCTATCTTATAAAGAACACACATGATATAGTATTGTTTGCGGATGATACATCACTACTATTTAAAGTTAATCGATATGCAACTACTATTGAAGATGTAAATAATGCTACTTCTAAGGTAGAACAATGGTTCAAAGTAAACAATCTTCATTGAATGGTAAGAAAACGAAATGCTTAAAATTCATATTACCAAATGTAAAAAAGATTAACACACATATTAAATTAAATGGAGAAATGTTAGATCTTGTGAATAAGACAGTGTTCTTGGGTATAACTCTAGATGAGAAGCTTCGGTGGGGTGACCATATATCTGCCTTAGCAAACAGATTAAGATCTGCAGCATATGCGGTTAAGAAGATAAGAGAACTGACTGACATAGATACGGCCAGAATAGTATATTTTAGTTACTTCCACAGCATTATGAGCTATGGTATCCTTTTATGGAGTAATGCTGCTGAGATCGATGCGATATTTGTGCTGCAGAAGAGAGCCGTTAGAGCCATTTATAACATGGGATCTAGAATTTCGTTAAAGAATAAGTTTAAGGAGATAGGTATTATGACAGCGGCCTCACAATACATTTACGGAATTTGATGTTTGTACAAAAGAATAAAAATAAGTAAACAAAACTAAGTGACTTACATAGTATTAATACTAGAAATAAGAGTAGACTTGCCATACCTGCCACAAGACTCCATAAAGTCAGTAATTCTTTTGGGTGTCAGTGTGTTCGCTTCTACAATAAACTCCCCGAACAGATAGCAAATATGTCGATAAAGAAATTCACAGCCTTCACAAAAAGTAAATTAAGCAGCAAAAGCTTTTACAATATCCAAGATTATTTAAATGATAAAGCAGCCTGGAATTGAATTGATCTACTTAAGTGTGATTTGTTTTATGTGATTTTAATTGTTTCATGTTATTTATATTACTTATTTGGTTTTTTTTGATTTTAATTTTATCTATTTGATATTATTTATTTATTCTATGAAATTAAGTGTATGACTGGACTTAAGCCATTGTAAATCAATGTTATGAGTTTTGATTTTGATTTTGAATGGCATCTTCACCACCATCATTTTAATAAGTTTCATAGAATAATAATACGAAACGACACGACACTAGATACGACATTAGATCAAAATTATGTGAAGGACCTAGATTTCTAAGTATATTTATGTACCATTTATCTATCACATTAATTAGCAAAAGATAGGACCAGTTCAGATGTTATTAGAGCGCTGATAGTAACGTTTTGATAAAAGGTAATGAATAAACAAATAAATATTTGCTTTTCTGTAACAGAACTGCTCTTGACCTTTGCGTTGCCGAAATAGATAACACAAGTTTCATGAGAATGGAATTTTAAGTAATACAGGAGGTTTTTTCAGATGGGCGGTGATGGCCAAGTCGGAAACTACGAGACTTAAAGAAATAATACATCCTGTATTATTGAATAAATGGACTCTGTTGCTGATAAGGATCAAACTTTAGAAAGATATGTATAACTAAAATATACAGGATGTAATTTTGTTTTGAAAAATCATTCGGGTTGATTTCTGCCAAAGATCAAGAAATTTTGAAAAACTAAATACGCAGTTGTTTGTTTTTTATAAATCGAGAGCATGACTCCTTTCACAAGTCACTTTTCTCTAAGTCTCGTAGTTTCCGATATGGCCATCACCGCCCTTCTCAAAAAGCCATCCTGTATACGATCAAAGATATAGTGCGCTTCGGTCATAAGGGCTTGCCTAATTAAAAATCGTTTGAAACAAACCAAATAAATGCACTATTTCTATTCTATTATGGTGGCTGGATGATATTGTTACCGGGAGGTCTGCTTCATGTTTTTTTTTTATTTCCTTTATTTAATTATCTATATAGTGGCTGGATGATCTTATTACGAGGAGGTCTGTTCATGTTTTTTCATAATTTAAAGAAAAAAATATATTTTTGATTTGATTTGACATTCTTCCTACTGTGGCTTCTGTGGAAGGTACACCAAGCTAAGAGTATTTGTTTTCTAATTTTAATGACAGTGATCGCTACAACGTCATTTAAAAAAAGTTTTGCTTGTTTATTTTCGACGGCGCGGCGCAGCTTATTGAACTCGCACAGCGACCTGTCTTGGTGGCGTACTGCGTGGCACTCAATAGTTTTGTCTCCCCAAGAATGCTTAGCGGCCATGTTAATTGTGTGTATGTGTGCGTGCGTCGGGCGCTCTAGTTTGAAGTTAAAGTACTGTTCTATTGCTTTATCGTAACAATGTTGTATTGCAAGCTGTGCTTTTGCCATCCATTCTCCATTTTTAGTGAAATGATTGGCTACGTTGTTAATATGTGATGCAATTTATTTCTGCCGCATCACAGCCTTTCAACTTCATCATCAGCCGGAAGTAGTGCACTGCTGGAAATAGGCCTCCTCTAAAGATCTACACGACGATCGGTTCTGCACTGCCCTCATCCAACGTATTCCGACGATCTGCGTCGGTCCATCTTGTGAGGGCGCCTACCAACACTGCGTCTTCCGGTACTTGGTTGCCATTCGAGGACTTTTCTGCCCCAACGGCCATCTGTCCGTCGAACTATGTGCCCTGCCCACTGCCGCTTCAGTTTCGCAATCATTTGACTATGTCAGTGACTTTGGTTCTCCTATGGATCTCCTCATTTCTGATTCGATCTCGCAGGGAAACTCCGAGGATAGCCCTCTCCATTGCACTCTGAGCGACCATGAGCTTTCTCATCAGCGTTTCAAATTAATTGGCAAATAAATATAGCGCACATAAAATGGCATATTTTTTGTAGTAAAACTTCTTTACGCTTGACTTCTGCAGTAAGCTGGTGACGTAACGACCAAGAACGTTACGAAAAGTGTGATCTGGCGAGACTAAAGGAAGACAATTTAATTAATACATTTTTTTTAAATTAATATTTTTTTAAACACATTGAAATTTTTTATTATATATATTTGGTAAAACAACATTTTATTGAATTTTATTTTTGGGATTATATTTTATTGAAATATTTGTTTTTAAACTTTGTCCGTTAAAGTTTCACTTCTAATATGAGTCCCCAGCACGTAAGTACCCATAATCTTGCCGGCACACATTTTGATTATTTCATAATTTCTTATTTCTAGGGAAATAGCAAAATGCTTGGCCACATCTCAGGAGACCGAAGGGCTGGCAGCTACCTCGGACTAAGAATTAGTCTAGCTATTCAAAGGGGGAACGCTGCCAGTATCTTCGGAACCTTGCCTAAAGGGACTCCATTTAATAATATATTTTAGTTATTATATTATATTTTTTAAGGCATTTAATTTTAGGTTCATCTTTCAAGTAGATATTTTTTTTATTTCTGTATAAATAAATAATCTATATATATATACTTAAAACTAACTAATTTATAACCAAATTTCGAACAAAGAGAGGTTTCGTATTACCATTTCTTATTTTTTTTTATGGAATAGGAGGACAAACGAGCGTACGGGTCACCTGTTGTTAAGTGATGACCGCCGCCCACAATCTCACGCAACACCAGAGGAATCACAGGAGCGTTGCCGGCCTTTAAGGAAGGTGTACGCGCTTTTTTTGAAGGTACCCATGTCGTATCGTCCCGGAAACACCGCACAAGGAAGCTCATTCCACAGTTTTGTAGTACGTGGAAGAAAGCTCCTTGAAAACCGCACTGTGGAGGACCGCCACACATCCAGATAATAATAATAATAAACTTTATTTCACAAACAGAGGTTCACAACACTTAAATATATATGTACTATGTCTTAAAAATTAACTTATCTTAAATAAAATACAGTGTTGAATTGAAACTCTGATACCCATGATAAGATCTAAATTGTGTTATGGGTATCAGTGTTTGCGTAAATCAATTTTTATTGGTTTAAGATAATAAGATTAAAATGAAGAAGCGCGCATACATCTCAACTAAACAAGATTTTAGTATTTACATTCATAAGATATTTTGAGTACAATAGTATTTTTTTAGTTTTATAAGTTACATATCTTGAGGAGATCTTCAGTTTCTGTGTATGTTTTTGATAGGAGCCATTTATTAACAACGGATTTACATAAAATTTTTGCAAGAGGATATATGTTACATTGTTGATTTATTTTATTATAGAGATGACTTGCGATTACTTGATGATATCGACTGGCTAGAAAAGTTCTAAAATTTGGAACTGAACAAACTCTTTGCGATTTTCTTCTTTTACTTTTATTTATATCGTATGAGAGTTTGGTGTATTTTCTTAATATGGAATGAAGTATAAGAGCTGTCGAACGTCCAGATTCTTTGTAAAGCAAGCGCGTAGAGTATCTAAAAGGTTTACACGTCATTACCTTGATAAAAGCTCTTTGTGCCCGTTCTAGTTTCAGAAATCTGGTCTTTGCGGCACCTATTGAAATGAAATAGCTGATGATGGACTGACACAGAGCAAAGTAAATTAATTTTAGCGTATCACTATCAGCGGATGATCTTATATCATTTAAAATATGTATATTAATTTTCGTATATGCGAGGTAAGTTTTTCCAGGTGAAATTTCCAATTTAATTGGTTATCAATATAGACTCCAAGATATTTGACAATATTAGACCTAGATAAAGTTAGGCAATCACATGAAGAAGGTGAGAAACGATTTGTGCAGGACTGAGCCTTAAACGGGAAGATTTCTGGAGATGGTTGACCTGGAGCATTTATCGAAAAGGTTGAGTAAGTTGTCTTTGTAATGTTAAGGGTCAGGAGATTATTAGAAAGCCAGTCAAGTACGTTTCCGAGAGCTTGTTCCGCTAAGGCGTAAGTGGTAGGCCAGTCGCGTCCATGGATTAGGAGGGCTGTATCATCTGCATAGGTGATGATAGAGCAGTTAGTAAGAGAAATATTGCAGAGGGCATTTATATATATGAGGAAAAGGGTAGGGCCTAAGATAGAACCTTGAGGAACACCAAAGGTGGGAGATACTTCACCACTCACAAATGAGTCAATTTTTACGCACTGGGTTCTATCAGAGAGATAGTCTTTGAAGATGTCTAGGGCGGGACCACGTATCCCCATTCTTTCCATTTTATTTAGCAGATGTGGAACAGAGACCGTGTCGAATCCCTTGGAAAGATCTAAGAAAACTCCTATGCATTTGTTATGTGTGTCAAGTTTGTTAACAACATAGTCGACAAGAAATGACACTGCGTCCTCCGTTGATTTTCCCCTTCTGAATCCAAATTATTTTGGGGCTAGAATTTTATGAGTCTCTAGGAAGGAAAGTAACCGATAGTTGAGTATTTGCTCTAACACTTTAGATAGAGTTGACAGCACAGATATTGGCCTATAGCTACTGATATCTTCTTTGTTTCCACTTTTGTAGATAGGATGGACGATAGCCTTTTTAAATACTTTTGGAAATTGACTACTCATAATAGAGTTATTACATATTTTGGTAATAATTGGGACCACTATGCTACTGCATTGTTGTAGTAGTTTACTCGTAATTCCATCCCATCCAATGGCAGCATCCTTGCGTAGGCTATAGATGATACTTGCCACTTCAGCTTCATCCGTTGGAAGGAGAGTAAGAGAGTTCACTGGGGGGTGGTCATCAGTAGGCTTCAAGGAAGGCGTCATTTTATTGTTTAGCCTTAAGGCGAGGTCCCTGCCAATATTTGCAAAATAGTGGTTAACTTGGTTGACTGACGACATATTATTATTTTCTAGATTTAGCAATTCCAGTGGTGGGTTGCATGCGCGAGTTGTTTGAATAATGCTTTTAATCACTTTTCAGGTTTGTTTGGGGTTATATTTTGCTTTAAGGAATTCTTGTTTCTCATATGCTAATTTCAATTTTTTTAGCAATTTATTGCAAAAATTACGATACCTTATATAAGTTATTTTTAGAGTGCAGTTATTAGGTTCACTTTTAAGTTTACGGCTCATATCGTTTCTGTTGCGAATGCATTTAAGCAAACCCTGTGTAATCCATGGTTTTATCAATCTATTTTTAGATGGAACTTGTCTAATTTTAGTGTGCTGTTTAAGAATTTCGCCAAGTTTCCTTACAAACAGTGCAGCTGCTTTGTTTGCGCTGGAGGTGTTTAATACTTGGCTGAAGTCCGTGTTCGATATGGCAGTATGAATAGCGGGATAATCGATTTGGGTACGTGTCGACACGCGTTTAGCAGGTGTTAGTTTAGTATCTATATTAAGTAGGACCGGGTAATGATCCGTGATATATGTGTCAATTACTAATGTTGTAGTTTTAAAATTGGATTTAAGAAAGACGTGATCAAGGCAATTTTTTCCACGAGTAGGCAAAGTATGTGTAGGTAATAATCCATGCAAAGCATATAAGGTCAGATATTCATGAATCTGTGGGTTTTGATTTGATGGACATATATTTATGTTCATGTCCCCCATAACAACGATATCGCTTGATTTTGCAGTGGATGTAAGATGGTGAGGATAATATCTTAACTTGTGCGAAGGTGGAATTCGGCGGCAGGAATCAGGTTAAAAAGCTCTTCGGAACACTCCCTGTGATAAATGCGGTAGAAGACACACAATGAAGCGACTTCTCTACGCAATGCCAAGTGATCCAGCCGTTCACAGAGCACTGGGTCCCCCACAATTCGAGTTGCTCTACGTTGCACGCGGTCAAATGGATCGAGCTGATACAAGGGTGCGCCAGACCAGAGACGACAGCAATACTCCATGTGTGGCCCGACCTGCGCTTTGTAGAGCGCTAGTATCTGGCCCGCTTGAAGTATTGCCGTGCTATATTAATGACGCCCAGTTTCTTTGAAGCCAATTTGGCTTTGCCCTCCAGATGACCACGAAATTGGCAATCGCTCGAGATTTCAAGACCCAGTAGTCCGACACTAGGCGAGGCTTTAGGGGAAGTGTTGTCGAAGAGCGGTGATATGACAAATGGGTTTTTTTTTGTGGTAAACGCGCAAACTTGATTCTTCTGGGGGTTCAATTGGACAAGGTTCAATTAACTCCATTCCGCGACCTTCTCAAGAGAGGACTCGATTGAAGACACAAGTTTCTCCCGGCACTGGTCGACGATTTCCCGAGAGAGCCCTGCATGGGGCCATGCATGTATACATGTATACATGGGCATGCATGTATACATGGGCATGTATACGGTATCACCAGTGCTGTCGTCTGCATAGCAATGTATGTTGGAGGTGTCCAACATAACATCAATATGCAGAAGAAACAGCTTGGGAGATAGCACACAGCCTTGGGGCACTCCAGCATTCACGGGCTTCGGGTTCTTATTACTTACTTATATATATATATTTTTTTTTTATCTTTTATATTTGAATGAATATTAACCGTAAACTAAGTTTTGATCTCAACGAAAACAATGTTGCGAAAGCTATATTTGTTATAATAATAAACAAATTTCCAATTAGGTCATTGGACATTATTATCGCAAAACGTTTTTGTCACGTGTTTATGATGTTTGTTATAAAGAGTCTTTGACACTGTTTTTTGTTTTACATATTTTGTAACGTGTAATTTATTATTGTTGTCTTTTTATGAAAATAAGGGACGAGACGAGCAGGACGTTCAGCTGATGGTTTTTAATACGCCCTGCCAATTACAATGCAGTTCTTGAATAACACAAAAAAATTCTGAGCGGCACTACAATTGCGATCGTCACCTTGAGACATAAGATGTTAAGTCTCATTTGCCCAGTAATTTCACTAGCTACAGCGCCCTTCACATTACTGCTTCACGACAGAAATAGGCGCCGTTGTGCTACCCATAATCTTGCCGGCGAACTGTGCAAGGGAGCCTCCCACTGGTAATAACTTTCTGATACGACATATTTAAATATTTAAGTGGTGGGATAAGACGAGAAAGCATTCAGAGACTAAGAGTAATGTTTCAATTGGAAGAAGAGGACATCAGAGAAAACATAGGAATTAAAGACTTATAATGAAATAAAAACCCTTTATTTCCACTACTTTCAAATTTTTACAAAAAATTAACTTATATATTAAATTAACTATAAATTAATTATTAATTAGTACTAAATTAACTATACTTAATAAATTAAGTAGTAGTTGCCTCTACGGCTAAGGCGTCCCCTAAACCTTTCCAATACACTCTATCTCTGGCTCTTCCCGTCCAGTCCGGTCAACTCTTTGGGTAAAAATATCACTCCATCTTCTCTTTTGTCCCCCTCTTTGTCTATTGCCTTCCCATGGTATCCATTCCGCAACTCTTTTCGTCCATCTTGAATCATCTAATCTGCATATATCTTGTAGATTATTAAAGACTTTTTTGACATAAGTTAATGTGTTGTTTTATTACTATATTCCATCTAATTAAAAATAAAATCCGGACCAGTTAGAGAGCCGGGCAAAATCTGGACTAGAGTGTAAAAGTCCGGACATGTCCGGGTTAATCCGGACGGATAGTAAGCCTATAGCGTATAGTCGAAACGATTTCTCAACGGTTTAAACAAAGCATATATTTTTACAAAAATAATTATATATCTACAGAATATGAGAAGAAAATTCATATTTTCATTACATATCTATTTTTTATATACCGTGCGAAAAAAATCACCAAAATACCCCTAATTTTTATAGTTGAAACCATTCTAATCATTCGATATAAATAAAAAATTTACGGAAATTAATTAATTGTACGCCAATACTATTAAACATGACAAAATTCTGTAAGTTTTGTAAAGAAAATTGTATTGTGTTTGTAATAAATTAAAAATGCTTCTTATTCTGAATTAAAACTATGGCGATCTTGTACGGGAGAGGTAATCTAGCTAGCGCTTGATTTCTCAAGGCCGTTGGCTTTTCCCCAAGCCTTAACTTGGGAGAGTTGTATAGCGTAGAGGGTTAACGGATCTACCTATGCGTCACTGAAGCCTTTTAATTACTTGTTATTGAATATCTTGTTTACATTATAACTGACAGTGATTCTGTTATCAGAAACTCTACTTCATGTTTTTAAAATTAAAGTAATTTAATATATTTATAGTTTTGTTTATATTTTTATCATCGCTAATTAAATGCTCGCAAAATTCCTTTCCTATATATAATAATAATAATAATAATAATTCTTTATTGCAGGCATAAAATCCCATACACAATATTGAGTCGTACAAATAAAATAGTATACAAATTCAATACAAATAGTATACGTACAAATAAAATTGTATACAATACAATACAATTACAAATTTATTTTCATTAATTATTTATCTCAGTCAGATAAAAGCAAAAAGAAAACAGCTTTGTGTCCAAAGCTATTTTCTATTTGCTTCCCGATGTGTCGAGAGCCAATGGGCTATCATTGGACTACGCAGGTCCTGGCCCACCATCTGGAGGATGCTGTTACACGAGCTACGCAATCTTTCCCAGAAGGAAGATATACGAGCTCTGATGACAGCAAAGAAATCGGGCATTCCCGCCTTGGCAAACATGCCCGACGCGCTGCAGTACCGCGGTAACTTCATAAGAATGCGATATGCATCATTATATTGCACCCTTATGGTGCTGAAGGACGCCCTCTTGTATCGGTACCATAACTGGCAGGTATAGAAACACTGGCAGTATGCCCTGAAGAGGGTGCCCTTCACTTCATCACTGCATTTAGCAAATCTGCGCGCGAGCATGTTGCACCGAACCGACAATGACCGCCTTTCCCGCTCCATGTCGAGATCGTCCCTGCGATCGTCAGTGACAATGTGTCCAAGGTATTTGAACTGCTCAACAACCCGAACCTCTGTTCCATTCAAATACACTTCGGGAACTCTCTCCGGACCCTTTTCCGCTTTGAAAACAAGCATTTTCATCTTCGTGACATTGTACTTCAGTCCGTGAGAGTTGGCATAACTCTCACAGACTGACAATAACTTTCTGAGTCCTTTGATCGACGGGCTAAGGAGCACCATATCGTCCGCATAGCTCAGGTTGTTAAAGCAAACACCATCGATATGGCAGCCGACTCCAGTGCTCCTCAGCCCGCCTATCAGGTCGTTAACGTACACGTTAAAAAGGTCCGGAGAGGTTAGTCCACCCTGACGAACCCCCCATTCTGACCTATAGGCATCAGAGGTCGTGTCGCCCCACCTCACATGATTCGTTTGTCCCCCGTACCAGTATCTCATCACCTCTACCACTGATTCAGGAACACCTGAGGCGCGCAATTTGCTCCAGAGGATTTCATAATTCACTAGATCAAAAGCGCGGCTCAGATCCAGAAAGCAAGCATAAACAGACGTGTTACGGCTCACATAATAGTCAACTGTGTGCTTGAGGCTGACGATGGCTGAGTCTGTTGAGACGCCGGGACGGAATCCAAACTGTGCCTCATCTATACACACTTTCTGCAGTAGTTCGGGCTGCAACAGCCGCTCAAACAACTTGCCCACTACGGTGCCCAGAGAAATAGGCCTATAGTTGTTAGACGAGCCCAAGTCTCCTGTTTTGCACTTGACGATTGGCACAACAACTGTTTTCATGAGAGGATTAGGTAGGTATGCATGCTTCACACATAAATTGTAAAGCACACATAGCTTAGACCACAGGACCTCACCCGCATATAGAATGTGCTCTATACTAAGATCGTCATGGCCTGGAGACTTGCCCCGCTTCATTCCTCGAATTGCCTTGGCTACATCGTCGACTGTGAACTGTACTACAGGTTTCGCAGGAACAACAGGGAAAGTTACCATCTCCGGGCTTTGTGCTGGCATCGAGTGAATTTTGAACTTCGAGGCGAATAGTTCTGCTATTTCTCTGG
Source organism: Leptidea sinapis (assembly GCF_905404315.1). Lineage (NCBI taxonomy): Eukaryota > Metazoa > Arthropoda > Insecta > Lepidoptera > Pieridae > Leptidea > Leptidea sinapis. The sequence continues at coordinate 11,299,049 of NC_066271.1, read as the reverse complement.
GCTTCTGCAAGCCATCCACAGATACAGGTAGACTATGTTTGTGTTGCAATTTTTTTGTTGCATTCCAAAAATTTGGGATTTTTTTTTCTCTTCTATACATAGCCAAAATGTCCATCTTAATCATTTCCTCATTACGAACACACCATTTCACTTTATTTTTAAATACCTTTCTACTATCTACCATCCTTTCATATATGTCGCCCGTGGACGGCCTGCCAGTCACTAACCAGCATTCATAAGCAAGCCGAGCCGCTTGATGACTTTCCTTGACATGGAGGTTCCATCCGGTTACAGGCTTCCGATTTTTATTTATAGGGCGCACATCTGAACATTTTACGGCACCTACTTGTAAAACGTTAATAATCCTATAGTAATATTCGTCAATACTTTTAAAACAGTCGTCGCTATCGCTACTTACACAACTACTACACTCATTTATACAATTTACACATTCATTCATACTCACCCTCTCAAGTTCACACTTACAATATTCGTAATAACTATCTATTTGACTAACATTTCTATTCCCCCAACGTATCTTATAATTATTAGCGGGCAGTGCCCGGCTCTCGACTGATTTTATACTAAAACAGGGATCAATCTTACACTCCACGCACAGTGGTAGGTGGTCTGATGTGTACACACCGTACATAACACTGACAGACACAATAGTGTCACGCGCCGCCTGAGTCGTCACGCAATGGTCCAACCACCTACGAGAACCGTGCGCGTCACTGACAAATGTATGTGTGTCTGAGTATATACCTAACACGTCAATGTCCGCACATAAAAGTTCTTGCTCATCACAAAAAGTCAATAATTGATATCCAAACTTGGCACTAGGGTGGGCATTATAATCACCTAAAATATAAACTAGTGGAATGTCGTTTTCCTCAATGATGGCACTCATCTGCGCCAAACAATCTGTAAATTCGGGAACGTTGTCTTGCTTATCAGTTGGTAAGTACACACTAAATACCATAAATGACTGTGCGCCATTGACCACTCGAATAGCTATCATCCTATCACTAGAGCAGTTCACAATAGAAACATTAGGAAACTTGGACTTTCTCCAGAGCAGCGCGAGTCCGCCGTAGGGCCGGCCCCTCAGGACCCCCGCAGAGAGGTCTACCGAGGACCTAGCCATGCAACTAAAATCTTTATCAATGGTATCCAACATTCCAAGGTCATGTGGCAAGAGCCAGGTCTCCTGTAGGGCGACTAGATCCGCTTCTCCACACAAATCCCGTATGTGTTGCATCGACGTCTTGATATTTTTACAATTAAACGTAATCATTTTTATCGTGATGGGTGTATTATTCATATTAATTAGTTTTAATTACGTTAGAAAAACGTTCCCTAAACTTTCTAAAAACCAAGTCTGCAATCCAGAACTCCGTGCTTAAAAATGTGTCCAGATTCTGTTTCGCAACAATAATCTTGAAGGACCTAAAATCCAATTCTTTCCTCTGTGGTAACATCAGAACGTCCATAGCTTGTCCTCCCTTCGATTCTATGTGCTCCTTGACGTCCTCAACAGTACACGTAGTCTCCAATCTCGACAAACAGATAGCTTCGGGTAACTGTGCTACTTTTAATTTGCTAGGATCCGTTGCAGTGCCACATCTGTTGTTGTTACGTAGCTGCCGCTTTTTTCTGTTATTCACAAAAACTGTGAATCCGTCGTCATCATGTTCATTCACAGCTTTGCAGCCCGTACGCATAGGGTCGACATTTATACGTTGTATCGATGTTCGATTTGCAATATCGCGATAAGACGGTGGCGATACAACCGTGTCCAGTGAGTCCGAGCGCTTGCGCCTCGGCAGGGGTGAGGTAAGTATTGCACGGGTCTTATCAGTGTTCAGTAGCTTCGTTCCGGCATTCTCGACCTTATTGCGCGATCGTACAGGTACATTTCGCGTGTCGGAAGACGGCCCGATGCGAGAACATACTTCTGTAACAATACTCGTCTTCAAATTATCCATCTCTAGTTTAGAGATTGAATCATTACGTAGGTGTTGTAGTTCTGTCTTTAGAATAAGAATATCCTTCAATAGTCGTGTCACATCCACGCGATCAAATGACACAGGTGGGAGTCGATTAAGGTCTTTCGCGACGTAGGTAGGCTGCAACTCGGGCTTGATCTCGTGAAACACCTTGAGGACGTCACGGATGTTGTTTTTCCGCTTGTCTTCACCCTTCCGTTGGATGAGTTTAAGTCCCTCACCAGCAAGAGCGTTGAAAAGATTGTTTTTACCTGATTCTACTTCTTCGTCAGTAAAATTAGAGGCGCATATTTGTACAATGCTCAGCTCGTCCATAATGTCTATTTTATTTTGACAAAATGCCAAAAATTCGTTAATAATAATAACCACTTGGTCCGTCATAATTCACGCGGAGTTACTAATAACTAATAATAACCAATAATTACTTAATCACTGCGAAACAATTATAACCCGTTAGCCACATGTGCACGCGCATTGTGTCGCGAGCGACGACTCTATATAGATAGTGTGTGTGGATTCATATATGTATTCTATAACTCTTCTTTTTTTTATTTCTCATTTTACATTTATTCTTTTGACTTACTCATGTAAGGCATTGAGTATTTGACTTTTGAGTATTTTTGTTGCATCACTTTATTGTAATTAAAATAATTTGTGAAACGATGAAACTGTAATTGTTGATTTAAAAGAGTGGCAATGAATTTCATGCCTTTCCTTCTCTTTAAACATCAACAAAACTTTTTACATTCACAAGTTAACTTGACCTTAATGAATAAAGTAATTTAGATTTGATTCGATATGTCTCACTAGATGTCGCAAGCTGTTGTTTGTTGGTTGTCTGGAGTTCCTCTATAGTGCGGTTTGCAAGTAACTTTTTTCAAACCGTACAACCAAACTATGGATTGAGTTTCCTGACGATACTACATTACTGGATAGCTTCAAAAAGCTCAACGCTCCTGGTGATTCCTCTGGTAATACGGTGGTGATCACTTTAGTGACGTTTACGTCAGGTGGCTCGTACAGTACAGTACGTACAGTGTTTGATCGGGGCAGTACTGCTACTACACCTATTTTTGTAGCAACATATTATACCAGTGGAAGGCTCCTTTGCACAGGATGCCGGCTAGATTATGGGTACCACAACGGTGCCTACTTCTGCCGTGAAGCAGTAATGTGTAAACATTACTGTGTTTCGGTCTTAAGGGGCCTTAAGGGAGACTTAACATCTTATGTCTCAAGGTAACGAGCGCAATTGTAGTGCCTCTCAGAAATTTATGGTTTCTCAAAAATCCTGAGTGGCACTGCATTGTTATGGACATTTCGTGTCAATGACCATCAGTTGAACGTCCTGCTCGCCACGTCCCTGATTGTCATAAAAACAGTAGAACTAACTGTATGTGCATTATTTGTATGGGCTAGTAGTGCCAGCACACGTATTTCTGTCGTAGCAGTATAACTAACAATATGTTCAGTGTTTGTTTGGGGCAGTATTGCCACCACACTTATTTCTATATAAGAAGTAAAACTAACTATATGTTCAGTGTTTGTTTGGGGCAGTACTGCCACCACACTTATTTCTATATAAGAAGTAAAACTAACTATATGTTCAGTGTTTGTTTGGGGCAGTACTGCCACCACACTTATTTCTATGTAAGAAGTAAAACTAACTATATGTTCAGTGTTTATTTGGGGCATCAAAAATGTAGATAGTAGAGAGAATGTTTTGTTAAACTGAGAGTCTTATTTTGAATAAACATCGTTGAATTTGAAATCGATCAACCGGGGCACAATGACAGTTGTTAACTTGAATCTAACTTATGCATGAAAACAGTAACTTATCTCAACTCATGTGAATTAAGACATGAGATAACATTATGAAATATATAACGACCTTGACTTAGTTAATTTATCTGAGCCGCGCTCATCCAACTAAACTGTGTTATCGTCGTACTCTCAAAAATGTTTTAGTTTCTCGATATTGTATAATGCTATTGTAATGCCTCGATGACTGCGTAGACGTCGACGAGTATAATAACAGGTTTGTGGCAGCTGTTCAAACGGCTGGGTATAAGTTCTTCAAGGCCAACCGTTCAAAAAGAACCGGAAACATCTCAGACTATACCCTCTAATTGATGAATGTAAGCCGCCAAATGACCATACAGTCCCCGAACGAGGCTTCCCAGTATAGGCATCTAAATAGACAGATCTCCAAGTCATTGACTCGCGATATACGCCGCCACAATACAGATTGTGTGAAGGCGGCCAGAGAGCGTAACAAAGGCTCAAAATAATTCGCACGAGATTTGTCTATCGGGCTGAGCCAACTGACAAAGCTGAAGACCGGTGACAGCTTGGTCTTTCGTCTAAGCCCGAACTTTTGAGGGAAGTCGAGAAGTTCCACGGACTGTGTACTGTGTACGGACACAGTACACGGGTACTGTTACCAACAAGGCTGAAGACCCAAGAGCTAAATTAACCCGACACTATGCTTGGCGTACGTGATATGAGAAAGCCTTTGAATCGATCGAGACCTGGGCGGTCCTTCAGTCTCTCCAGAGGTGCCACATTGATTACCGATATATCGAAGCGTTAAAGTGTTTGTATAGAAACGCCACCATGTCAGATCGTCTCCAGGATCAGCATCCTTCGATTCGAACACGATATCGTAATAATAGCAGAGACCATGGAAGATTTAAGCTATATGCTCGATGGCTTCAATACAGCTTCCCATTGAGTACGTCTCAAAATAAACATAGACAAGACGAAGGTCATGTCAAATGGCCATGTCACACCTACTCCCATAACAAGGGAAACTGTACTCTCGAAATTGTCGACGAGTTCGTCTACCTCGGACAAACAATCCAGTTATGCACGTCCAATTTTGAGAAAGAGGTATCTCGTCGAATCCAACTCAGATGGGCAGCGTTCGGGAAGCTCCGTAAAATCTCCTTGTCCCAAAGACCGCAGTATCTGAAGATGAAGGTTTTTAACCAGTGTGTGTTACCAGTGATGACTTACAGTACGCAGACGTGGTCGATCACTATGGGCCTTATGAGAAAGCTCATGGTTGCTCAGAGGGCAATGGAGAGGTCTATGCTCGGAGTTTCCCTGCGAGATCGAATCAGAAATGAGGAGATCCGTAGGAGAACCAAAGTAACCGACATAGTCCAAATGATTGCAAAATAGAAGTGGCAGTGAGCAGGGCACTTAGTTCGACGGACATGGGCGTTGGGGCAGTAAAGTCCTCGAATGGCGACTACGTACCGGAAGACGCAGTGTTGGTAGGCCCCCCACGAGATGGACCAACGATCTGGTCAAGATCGCCGGAATATGGATGAGGGCAGCGCAGGACTGATCAACGTGAAAATCTTTGGGGGAGGCCTTTGTCCAGCAGTGGACATCTTCATGATTGTAATGCATGCCTTCCCGTATCTCTTACCATAAGGTGAACGAACAAGTTGGTGTAGATGTGAAATGCGCATGATGACAGAACTAAAACTTTTCAAACAATCATTGTTTAAAAAAAAAGTAGTCTACAACTGGCCCTGTTTAAATATAAACATTGAGATTAAAATAATATTCAATAAAATTCATTAAATCGGCCATTTTAACTGAAAAAACCCTATCTATATACCAGCAGACCAAAGTACTGTTGATGCGGGAAATCGTCGACCAGGGCCGGATAAAACTTCTGTCATCTATCGAGTCCTCTCTTGAGATGGTTGCGGAGTGCGGTAAAATGAACCTTGTTCAACTTAACCCCCAGAAGACTCAAGTTTGCGCGTTTACCGCAAATAATGTTTTTCTCGTATCACCGCTCTTCGACAACACCTCCTTAAAGCCTCGCCTAGTGTCGGATCACCGGGTCCCGAAATTTCGATCGATCGCCCATTTCGTGGTCATCTTGAAGGCAAAGCCAATTTGGCTTTGAAGAAGCTGGGCGTCATAAATGGAGCAGGAGAATACTTCAAGCCAGCCTACATATTAGAGCTCTACAAAGCGCAGGTCCTGCCAAAAATGAAGTATTGCTATCATCCCTGGTCTGGCGCAACGCAGTATCAGCTGGGACCGCGTGTAACGCAGAGCTGCTCAAATTGTCGTAGATCCAGTGCTCTTAAACGGCTAGATCACATGGCGTCTCGTAGAGACGCCGCCTCATTGTGTGTCTTCTACCGCATTTATTACGGGGAGTGTTGCGAAGAGCTGTTTGGCCTGATTCGTGCCGCCGAATTGCATCTTCGCACGACACGCCACCAATCCTCCGACTCCGCAGTGCGACTTTCAAGGAACTTTCTTCCAACAACAACCAAGCTATGGAATGAGCTATCTTGTTCAATGTTTCTTTTACTTGGATACCTTAAAAAAAGCGTCTATACCTTTCTAAAAGGCTTATTCATAACACGAATAAAAGTACGTATTACGATTTTATATAATATAGTCTTTGTGTAGGGTTTTGTTGATCTTGACCGAAGTCGCCTGACCGACACTGACTGATAGTAAACAAAGGAACGTTGGAACTTTCATCAGTTATCAAGACTTTTTTTGTCGTTTCGTTTATATGATAAGGATGATCGCAGTTGCAGGTAAATAAGCAGCATCTACCTTAATACTTTTATTTTCAACTGGTTTCGTATTTTATTGTCTTACGTGGTATGTACCATGAAATAATAATAATATTAACACACTCTTACACAAATAATGTAAATATATTGTATTAAATACCATATGACTAATACGTCCCTACATCTCCTGCCTTGGTGAGCACTGTACAAATTTCATAGTATTATATAAAACAGCTACTAGTATTTATTTTTACTCTTTTTTTCTTCCTTTTATATTTACACACATACTTTTTTTATTATTTTTGTTATTGTCATTGTTAATTTTTAGTAACATTTTTTGTAAATCTATTTTTGTATAATATTTATTTTAGTGCCACATTTAATTATATTTTGATTTTAAAATATATCAGTTCTGCTCCAAACTTCACACAATGGGGTCACTGAAAATCAGTGTTGTGCTCATAATGTATGGACACAACTAACTATCTATCGTTGACTTTTCTGTCCCAATAAACTTTTCAACGGTAACTCACCTTCTCCGTACATGCTGTCTGTCAGTGGGGCGACGTAAAGCTTACCAGCGAAAGAAGTTTGTATGCAAATTTCAATTCACGCGTCCCAATATAAGGCGATAAGATTGACTCATCGGTTATATTGAGACAGCTTCAGATTATAGATAGCTAATTACTGACAGTAGAAGGTAGTAATTTATCTCTTTCTGTAGATAGTATATTGGGAACGGCCGTAAGCGATCAGACAGCGTGGGATTAGATTGATTATTTTATAGCAATAACAATGACTGTACAGTATTGTATATTTTATTAAAAAGAGCGCAAAAAAATAATGCTGGGAGAGTTTCTTATGCTGTTTCCATTCTCTCAAAGCGCCATTTATTTGCAAATCAGTTGTAGTTTTCGATGTGGCATCAAAGAGAATTGTAAATTAATCAATTTTGAGAAAATAAATGCCTTTTACTAACGCATTTATTTTAAAATTATAATGTGAGATGTTTTTATTATTTATACAACTATTGTTGTCACAATTTATTATTCTAACAATTATCTATAACTGACAATAAATTAAAATAATTCTTATGCAATATTTATTATAAAGCATTAAAATATCTATGTAAAATATATTTTAATGGTTACAAATTATCATTCCAAGTAAATGGTAATGTAATTAATAACTGTGATCTAAGACAAAAACGTTATCCTTTGTGTAGTATTATTAAAGAATATATAATAGTATAAGCACGGAAGTCTCAGTCCGCAAAATCAATTAAAGAAATAAGGACTCTTGCGGTCATACAATAAGGTGTTATTCAGCTCGCACAGCGCCCTACACTTTATTCACCTAGAAGTTGTTTCTCTTTCTATCGCGTGAGTCTTGCCTCTTCTGACGATATTAGGGTTGACTTCTTTACATAAAACTGTACCTACCTAGTATAAGGTCGTCTTATAATAATAGCTCAGTTTTTTCTATAATGTAAATAAGTATGTAAGTGTAATTTTAAATCAATAATCATTCGTTGTCAAACCCACATTAGTTGCAGATAGTAATATATGCGTTGGAAGACCACGACATAGTCAAACCTAGTATACAGGAAATAAATTTCAGCCATTCATGAGAATGGTAATTTCATTATGAAATAAATCATTTTTAAGATATCGGTCGGAACTGTGAAGTAGCTGATCGAAGTAAATCCATCGAACGGTATTATATTACAAATATTGCTTAGTAGATAAAATTAATTATTTATAACCATGTGTTGCCTTCAGTAAGGCAGTACGCATATAATCATTAATCAGGCCGATCCCAGTTACCATTAACAATTTGTCTATAACCATTACAGGGCCGGTCCGAGTAACCATTTTAACCATTGTAACCAATTATTACTAGAGATCCGCGTACTTACAAGTAGAACCATTAATTATAGTTAACAAGTGCCATAGATTAATTTAGTACCTTAAGTAAATAAATATTTTTACCATTAAAACCAATATATATATCGACCTCTGAGTGCCACCCCTTTTCATAGGTGACAGAGCTCGCGCGCGCGTCACTGTTCGCTCGTGAGTCCCTACTGGCTGGCCTACTGTGTAGAGGCCGCCACACGTACTAACGACTTTAATATCTACACCGGGAGTATATTAGCGATGATTTTATGTATAATAAATCACTGACCTGTTTAAATACCACTGGACAGGCTGTTTCATATGTTTGACAGCAAATTTTTTGTGCCTATTTGAAGCGCCACTATTTGGCGCGAGCGTCTAGAGAACTAATTTTGACGAATAATACAAATGGCTGCGAGAGAAGCGTACTCTGGAGTATTTTTGCATTTTGAATTAATTTCGTTCGTTTGCCGTGTTATTTATACTTCAAGAATCAACGTAATAAACATAATAAGGAACACATTTTTTTTATAAATAATTTCCCACCATATATCAATGTTTGTTTAGCTGAGGTCGTCATCACTAGTTTTAGTACCGCAGACTCTCGCTATGGCCATCAGCGCCAAAATGGCGAATATCAAACAGGCACAAAAGCACTTTGACAGCCGCCAGTCCAGTGGTAGAATAAAGATCGTTCCAAGTTCCATGTGTACATTTTACAGGTTGTTCCAAGATCTCACAGAGGGCAGCGGCTTCTTAAAAAAGAAGTGGAATAGTTATGCCTAATTTAATTGAGAATAAACTTATTTTGGATAACATTGGACTGCAACATACAAATGACTAAATTTATCAAATGTTTAAAACTTTATGCTTTTTATAGCGTACAATACCTCATTCTTCGAATAATAATGTCGCTTCCTGTTGATAAACGTATCTTCAATAAGAATGGAAGAAGTTTGAAATAATACGTGTAACTTAACTTCCTAAATAAGCGGCCAATAGCGAGTCGGACTCGCCCATGAAGGGTTCCGTAGTATCAAGTAATATAAAATATAAAAGTTCTTCTAGTTCGTTGTAACTTTGATCGATGTTTAAATATTTGTGTATTTTTTATATTTGAGTTGATTGAATGAAGGGTTTTGAATTTCGGTTTACGATGTATGACGTACAAAAAAAACTAGATCACTAGATCTCGTTCAAACCAATTTTCGGTGGCATGGTAATTAACATCATATATTTTTGTTACTTGTATCATTCTCTTATGCATAGGCATGCTGGTTGGTTTGGACATGTCGAGAGAATGAATGAAGAAGCATTGACGAAGAAAGTGTATAAGGCCAGTGTGAATAAAAGTGTCAGAAGGGGAAGACCTAGGCAGACGTTTCAAGATCAAATAAGGGACATCTTGGAAAAAGGCCAGGTCAAGAGGACCCTAAACCGAAGAGCATGTATGAAAGGAGTAATGAAAGTGGACGAAGCGAAACAAGTATGTAAGGATCGTAGCAAGTGGAAAGAAGTGGTCTCTGCCTATCCCTATGGGAAAGAGGCGTGATTATATGTATGTATGTTATTTTAGAAGTTACAGGGTTGAGGGGGGGGGGGCACATTGTACCACTTTGGAAGTGTCTCTCGCGCAAACTATTCAGTTTAGAAAAAATGTTATTAGAAACTCCAATATCATTTTTGAAAACATATATATATATATATATATATATATATATATAATTATCCTCCACGTATGGGTCTCATGAAAAAGATTTTAATTTCAGTTCTAAGTATATCCCCAAAATTTATGTTTTTTTTTCTATTTTTGTCTGAAAATCTTAATTTGGTGTACATCTACTTACTAAGTTTCAACAGTATAGTTCTCATAGTTTCGGACAAAAGTGGCTGTGATATACGGACGGACAGACAGACATGACGAATCCATAAGGGAGCCGTTTTTTTGCCATTTGGCTACGGAATCATAAAAAGTGTGTTTGTAATTATGTACGCACGGAAGAACTCATTCTTCTTTGGCGTAACAAATCAAAACTCCTTAATAAAATATTTTTCGTGCTATTTAACGTTTGTACAAAGAACAATATATAAAGAAGGTATTAAATACAACCAAAGGATTTTTTTATACCGCATATTTAACGTCAGGTTTACGAATTTAGGTATCGGTGTCATCGCTTCATAAAAAATCACTCTGATAATTTTTCTCTAACGCGAAAAAAGAGAAAACTTACATAAAAGTTAATATAATATGTAATTTATGTATTACATAATCCCATAAGAATAATACAAGGATGTCGGTGGCCATCTAATTGTTCCATAATGACTGATCCAGGAAGAATAATATTAATTATTAGTTATTATATATTATTAGAATAGTAGCTGCTTAAAAAGCTTAAATAAATTTATTTATTAATTTTCAACCGCTAACAGAATATAAATCTGTTTTTTTTTTTCAATTTCTCGGCAGTTGTTTTTTTTTAATCTTTGAACGCAGTTATTTTCATTATTTAAAGTACTTCGCCTTTGTGTCTAATTCTCTTGTAACACCAGACGATACTCATGAGCGTTGCCGACCTTATATATAAATCGTACATATGAATCCAAAAACCAAAAAATCATTTTTACTCTGTGGTGAGATTTAACGGTTCTCCAACAATGTTATTCAGGATGATATGCTATTTAAAGAAATCAATATGATTAACCATTTCACATGTTATCAGAAAAACAAACATGTTTGTAAATTTATTAGGCTGGCAGGTTTTTAAAATCTGTAATTAATGTAGTCTTATATGTTTCACTGAAGCCTATCGTAGGTATAGTTTTGGGACACCCTGTATTGTGTATACCATTGTATCAGGGTGACGTTTCGGTTTCGAAGAAAAAGCCATCATCATGGATATTATATTTTGTGTGATGACACAATTTTGATGATTTCTTTATATTGGTGTCACTTATAAATTTAGCTGGTGGTCACCAAGTGTTTGAGTGATCTAATCGTTTCATCACAGATGAATCATGTTCAATCACCACTTTAAATTCAGAACGCGGTAACAATTATTCAAATTAATAGTAAACGTATAAACTCGAAAATATATATTTTCGTTTATCAGCGGTCATAGTCATATTTGATTAGTACCTAATAGGTCGTCATGCGACACACTCTTGTGCGCAAATTATAATTATTAATAAAATTATGTCGCGAAAATCGGACGTGGCTTTTTATTAGTTCTTTTAAGAGTGGTGAAAAAGTTGTAGAGGATAAAAGTTTGTGAATATGACTTTTGTTTGTGTTGATAAATTTGTGAAATAGAATTTACAAGGTGAGGATTTTTTTTATATATTTTGATGGGCTTAGACAACAATTCGAAATGTTTATTTTCATAGTAATCTCTAGTGGATAAGGAAATGTCTATAACAAAATTAAAGTTGATTTCGTAAAATAAACTATATTTTTAGGGGTAAACAGACGGATATACTTTAATAGTGTAATTCCAGTCGATCATCAGACATGGATAGTCAATTTTTTATGACAACAAGGAACGAGAATTAATACGCCCTTTACAATGCAGTGCTACTCAGGATTCTTGAAAACAACCCAAAAAGCCTGAATTGCACTACAATTGCGCTCGTCACCTTGAGACATAAGATGTTAAGTCTCATTTGCCCAGTAATTTCACTAGCTACGGCGCCCTTCAGATCGAAACACAATAATATTTACACATTACTGCTTCACGGCAGAAAAAGGCGTTCGCATTTACATTTCGCATAATCCGCTCAGTGCTAATCTGATCGAAACTATGACCCTCGATTAGTTAGTGTCGGAGATTTATTTTTATTTTATATTTTTAGTAGGATGAAAAAACATTACTGTTTCACATAAAAAGGCGCTGTTGTGGTACCTAGCCGGTAGCCTAATCTAGCCGGTATCCTGTGCAAAGAAGCCTCCAACTGTTATAAGAAATTAAGCTAACTACTAGGGAATACAGTATGATCGTGTCCCGTCACCTTCCAAGCAACCGTTCAGATCCTATTTGTCGCTCAATTTGGCTCTCTTCCAATCTATTTCCTGGCCAGGTCTCTGGTTATACCACCATTGCTTGGTCTTCAGAGACTTGTCAGTATTCTGTCAGGGAGTACCACGCCAGGGGAGGCTTCTTTGCATAGGATGCCGGATAAGTTATCGGTACCACATCGGCGCCTATTTCTGCCGTGAAGCAGTAATGTGTAAACATTACTGTTTTTCGGTCTCAAGGGCGGCGTAGTTAGTGAAATTACTGGGCAAATGAAACGCAACTCAAGGTGACGAGCGCAATTGTAATGCCGCTCAGATTTTTGGGTTTTTAAAGAATCCTGAGCGACACTGCATTGTAATGGGCAGGGCGTATCTATTACCATCAGCTGAACGTTCTGCTCGTCTCGTCCCTAATTATTATCATAAAAAAGGTACAAGTTAGCTGCTATAAATGAAAATTAGCGCTGGCAGGTTCACGACAGCGTTAATGATACCACAGACTGGGAAAGAAGCGAACAACCTCAAATCAAATCAAAAATATTATTTCGTAGGTAAATTGCATTTCACTTGAAGTATGTCATTTTTTCATACAGCTCGTTCGGAATGCAGATTTCCTTAGAAGAACGAGCAAGAAACTCTAAGGTTGCTCTTTTCAAATCAGAATGGTACTCGTATTACAAGTTCTTTTCAATTAAATTTACAAATCATTTCAATTAAGTACAATAAATGCAAAGGGATGCAACAAAATACACAAACGTCAATTAATTTAGTAATTACTCTACACGAGTAAGTCAAAAAAATGTAAATTAATAAGTAAAAACATAGTTATAGTCATTGAGTACATACTAAAAGTACAATATAGTAGATGTGTCAATCCACAAATAAAGTAAAGGCATTAGCATTTTATTTTTAGCTATTATATAAAAAAAATCCATTCACGCGCCTCACTCGACCATATTTTAAGGAAGGGAACGATCCGCCCCACGGCGCCACCACAAGCAGTGGCATTAAGCGAGCATGACAATGCCTGTGATGAGAACTCTACCAACTAACAAAAGATAATGTTTATCTACATATTATAGCGATACAATCACTCCGACTATTTAATTTTAAACTTAATAAAAAAAAAACTAAGTTAAGGTAAAAAAAAAATAAGCCCGCTGAGTTTCTCGCGCATGTTCTTGTCAAGTCTGAGGCATACCATTTCGAGTGGGTGGTAGATTTTTGATTCAATAAGTGATTTTTGGGTGAGTGAAAATATTTGAATTTGAATTCAGGTTGGCCAACTTTCAAGACTGAACAGAGTTCCTCTCCTTCCTTTCTTCTATAAGGAAAGAAAAAAAGAAAAGTAAGAATACTATCAGACATTCTGGATATATTTATTAAATTGACTTAATAATTTATTGTTTTATTTCCTTACATTTATTGGGTTCTTTATGTATCTATTAATAGTCTCTAGATCACTACATATTAAAAAAACAAAGTTAAGAGTCTATCCGTTAGACCTCAAAAACTACTGCACCGATTTTCATGCTGTTTTCACCAATGGATTGCGGAAGGATTGAAGAAGGTTTTAGTATACAATTTGTCATGTTTTTGTATGCTTTTTAGTGTACATTAACGATATTTATTGGAGGTGTCGTAAAAAATAAGCCGTCTGGGAGCTTTCAACGCTGATAAAAACGCTGTCTTTGAGATATAACAAAATAATGTAGAGTGGACTTGTGTTTCTTATATAGAAAAGTCCGCGATAGTATATTATAATTATGTCTAACATTTAAGAATAACATACTATATATATATCCATTTTAATACTACTTTTAGATTTTAATTTACTAAATGCTTAAAATTAATATTTGCTTAATATTTAAAAGCTTCTTACACAACTACGATATTAATCCTTATAATTTTATTACAACATTATTTTATAAAATCATTCATAAATATGTTTGTCACACCGGTCTGACCGATCATTTAAAAATGGAGAAACATAAAAAAAAGCAAAGCATATTAAACCTCTTTGCGATACAAAATTATTTTTTAAGCTTCGTAAAGGCGCAGAAACCATCTTATTTTAAGTGATTCTTATAATAATGAAAATACCCTTCATGATAGCTAATTAATTATTTCATATACTAAGTAGGTTTCCTTTCCTGTTAGAACAACATTTGCTATCTATTTATATCAGGCGTTAAATAAAAGAGGCAGTACAGTCTAGGCAAGCCCGAGAGAAGCAAGCTTAAGGTCAAAGTCAAAGTCAAAAATATTTTATTGACTTAAAATCAACAGATTGCTCGTCAACGTCAATCCCTAAAAAAATTAAATACATAAGTTAAAACATAATTATTATATTATGTTTTAAAAATAATACAATCTAGTAAAATAAAACAAGATTGCGCCATAAAATTTATAAAAAATAACAAATATTTATTTAATTCCATATTGTAATGTCGTTTACATAATCATTAATATTGTAATAAGCCTTCGACATGAGTCTGAGTTTAATAAATGATTTCAATTTATTTATTGATTATTCTAATTAAAAACGACGTGCTAGTCGCTAGGTATTTTTAAACAAAACTATTTATTTTTCTGAAGTGACCCGAATCCCTCGTTTTTCGTTTTTGTACAGTATAGTTTTAATAAGAGTCTGAGATGGTATTGAACTATGGTTATTTTTACGGAACCGACCCAATATTATAGTAAGAGGTAGATATGTCACTAGCGCGCCGAAAATCAATCGCCTAAATGGAGTCAATTGGTTCCTTTGGTCGTAGTCGCTCTCTCGATACGAAAACGGTACACACGCGTTTGTTGTTGACAGAATTGCTTACAATTTGATATAGGTAACATTAAAATGCTGTCTTGTGTTATGGGACGATGCACTAATTACGAAAGTAAAAAGTATCATAGAATTACATACCACAGTTAATAAATTATAACATTTTATTTGATTTCATTATTTCGTAGTAGTTTAGTGTGTATATAGTTATTTTAGTGTGCTATTGCAATGTTAAATTATTCATGTGTGCGTTAGTGTATCATTTTCAAACACCGAATGTTGTCTACGTAACCTATCTATACTTTTAAATATTATTGAACCTACCTATCTAATTACGAGTTTATTAATTACTAGCTGACCCGGCAAACGTTGTTTTGCCATATAAAGTATAACTCACGCGATAGTTTTATAAGTAATAAAATATTGCCTATATATATTGTACATCATTTTGTTCTATTGTCAATAGTTTTTGCAGCGCACGCAAAAATAGGTTTTCGATTTTACACCTTGTGTTACAAAATAGCAATTTTATTACGGATCCCTAATTTTGAAAAAAAAAACATAGCCTATAGCCTTCCTCGATAAATGGACTACCCAACACTGAAAGAATCATTCAAATCGGACCAGTAGTACTAGAGATTAGCGCGTTCAAACAAACAAACAAACACTGCAGCTTTATAATATTAGTATAGATTATACAGCGTGGCGCAATAATGGCAACATACAAACGGGTTGAGCTGTCATATTAATGTCTGTCTATGGAAGTAAATAGTATTATAAAAGTTGTTACTTTTTATCAATTTTTATGGTTCATCCTTGTGTTATTTGCTAGGTTCCATTATTTTTAAATTATAAATGTAATATATATATATGTATAAAGTTTTGTGAAATTTGCATGTATTTATATTATATTTTAGTGATTGACGTTGACGAGCGATCTGTTGATTTTATGTCTATAAAGTATTTTTGACTTTTACTTTGAACTTAATATTAAAAATATAATTCAAAAAATTTCAAGTATTATGAAATTTTCAAACAAACAAATTACATATTTAGGAAATTAAATTTATGAAGTCGCATAAGACTGCACGAAGTACCTGTCAGTTGCTACGCTAGCGCGCGGCTACTAGATTTCTTACAGGTTGTTCCGAAATGATATTATGGAAAATTGAATTATTTAGGTGATTTTTTTTTTTAATTAATTATTTATCATTACTGTTAGGTTGTTCTACCCATGTGTTTATTTAATGTCGCAATTGTAGCGGCAGCTGTATAAGTAAATCGGATATAAGAAAAATATTTTTATATCGCTATTTGTATCTAATTTTTTTATGTTGTTCGAGTATTGTGTAGTCTTAGGTGACAGACGCAGTGTGATGTTATCAGGGTCAAACCATATTCCTTCTGACGCCATTTTGGTTCCATTTGGAGTACCTCAAGGTTCTCATCTCGGTCCTTTTTATTAATGATGTCTCATCATAAGTAGTTTTACCTGCAATAGTAAATATATGTTTTATGTGGATGATATGAAACTATCCTGAAAAATTTAAAACATAGAAGACTTTTTATGAAATTAAAATTATTTAATGAAATTAAATATTGACAAATGTCTAATTGTTCATATTCACTAATAAGATACATAATAGCTTTAAGGGTAAATGTATACACTTCTACAATAAAGTCCCAGCCACTGTTCAGGCATTATCTATAAATAAATTTAAATGTTTTATAAAAAAATGGCTCTGTCGTAAATCCTATTACTCCACTGCTGAATATCTAAATGATCGTACAGCCTGGGACTAGATTGTGATTATTACATTTATACAATATTGTATATTTTTATTGAAAAGAGCGCAAAAAAAAGAATGCTGGGAGAGTTTCTTGCGCCGCTTCTTCTCTCTCAGAGCGCCATTTGTTTCCGAAGCGGTAGTAGTATCTAGTAGTATAAGAAATGACATCAAAAAGAATTCTAAAGGAATCAATTTTGAGAAAATAAATGCCTTTTTATGCCTTTTATGATAAATAGCGTAAACTTTTCCTTTTTTTATTATTATATATTAATTTAAGAATTTATTAGAGAATTAGGTCTCTTGTCTTGAAAAACCCAAAAATTCTGAGAGGAACTACAATTGCGCTCGTCACCTTTAGACATAATATGTTAAATCTAATTTTTCCAGTAATTACACGGCGCCTACGCCTACGGGCGCCCTTCTGATCAAAAACAGTAAAGTTTACACATTACTGCTTCACGACAGTAATAGGTGCCGTTGTGATACCCATAAACTAGCCGGCATCCTGGTTGTGATAAAGTAGTTTATTGGTTTTTAATTGGTAAAAATGGTTTAATAAATAAATAAATAAAACCCTGTTGGAATCGAAAATAAAAATGATAAAAAGTTGAGTATTAGTTGAGTGTAAGTTGAGTACAATACAAAATGATGCTGACATTTACATTTCATGGCTTCATAATAAAGAAGAGATTAAAAAATAGATTGAGTTAAGAAACTGATATTATCAAAATTAATCATATTTATCTTACCATGCGGATTTTATAAATCCACACCATATGCCACTAAAACCAATTTTTGTGCAAAAATTAATTATTTATCTTACCGACTATGTGCTTTTTAAAATATTAATATGTACAATATAATTGTTATATGCGATTTTATACGAAGAAACGCCCTATTAGACCCAAGCAGAACATATGCGGCACGCATAAGTCATGCAACATTAATTAAAATCAAAGTATAATCAAAAAACTTAACTCATTATAATTAGAAAATTAATCATATTATTTAAAACTTGTTTCGCGCATTTGTAAATAAATTGTTCTGGTACAGGTCAGTTTCGATACCTATGATTATATAGACATAGCCGAATATTGCCTTTTTTTTTGGTTTTAAAAAAGAAATTGAAGTATATTTCTTAAATAAGGTGACCTAAATAAAGTTATTATAAACAGGCGAAAAAATGGTTATAAATAAAATTTCTTCCCTTTTATCCAAGTAATATTCATTTTTATTAAAGAAAGCAAGAATCTACTCACAAAGATATGCCTCAGATCTAAAAAAAACTGGAGTAAAAACTAAGCAGTTTAATAATTAATCTTCTTTTATACTGTATTTTTTGCACGAAATAGTTGAACACCATTGAATTTGGTATAGTTTATAAGTTATTTAGTTTATAGTAATCTTCATCACGTGAAAGTATTTGAAATTATACTTCTATTGGAAAATTATCAGAGTGTATTATTACGATGCGCGCGCACGTCACGCAAATTTGACACCCTGACGGGTCAACTTGAGCTTTTGTATCATGCTTCAGCTGCCATAGGCCTCTTGTAACTCATATGTAATTTTTTTTTTCGAGAGGAACAAAATACATTTACATATTGAACACCCCGAAGCGGGAACTCGGGTGTAAACACCCCCTACCGACTAAAAATCCCTCTGTGCTGATAAGCCCTAAAGGCTTTTACAGCGAAGCTGGGGCCTCTCGGATGGAGGATCGAACCTTGGACCGCCTGCTCACTAAGCTGAATGGAGAGAAGATCACTAACGATCGAATATATCTGTTGTAAATATGTGTGAATGTAGGTATGTAAGAGTGTGAGCATTTATGTGTAGTGTTATTGCAGGTGTGTGATTTGTGATGTAAGTGTAAGTGGTGTTAAACGATTACAGGACGAGGAATATCTTGTCGGGCTTCTATCAAAGTGTGTGAATTATTAGGTATTATATTAGGTTAGGGCGGTGTTTAGTGTCGCTGTAGATGATGGTGTTGGTGTCGCGTTTGCGACGGTAATATAGTCGTCCGGGTCGACTAGTACGTGTCGAGGTCGCCTCTGTTTGTTCAGACTATGGTCTAGTGGAGTGTAATCACATGCCTCACCAAGATATTAGGGTGCTTGGCCGCCTTATCAAAGTAGCGTCGCGATATCTCCTTGAAGTCTTGAGCGATAGTTGGCAGCTCAAGATCGCGGTGGAGATCTACGAACGAACCAAGGCGCTGCGGTGGCCGTGCGCGTCAACCAATATGTATAAGTTGTATAATAGTTTTTGGTTCTTAATAATTTGGTTGTATTTAATACGTTCTTATTGCAATAATGTTCTTTCTATAAACGTAAAATAATAATACCAAATAGCAGGATGAATATTTTTCAAGGACTCTTGTGCTTCGGACACAAATGGCACTCTGAGAGAGAAGAAGTGGCAAGAAACTCTTCCAGCATTATTTTCTTGCGCTCTTTTTAAAGAAATATACGATATTGTACTGCCATTGGTATTGCTATTAAATAATCATAATGTAGTCCCAGGCTGCCCGATCACTTAGTTATTCAGTTGTGGAGTAGTAGAATTTACGACAGAGCCATCTTTATTAAAAAAAAAATAATTTATTGATAAAGCACTAAATGAAATTATGCCTAATAAATAATCTAAAAGATTTGATTTCATCCTGAACCTTTGTGAAGTATACCAACAAAAAGCATACAATTCACATATATAGAACAAAAATTACTTTATATTAAATACGGATTTTAATTTAATTATTCTCTTTACTATGACAATCTCTACTCTTTTTTATTCGTTTGACGTTTCTGTAATCATTATTTAGATTGTACTAAAATTTGGCCTTTTAAAAAAATAATTTGGAAATAATATTAAGCTGCCTCTAGTAATTACTATGTCTGTAGTCAGATTACAATAAATAATCTCAGGGCTGTCAACGTATGATTTATTAATTAATTTTTAAATATTATATTTATGGAGGTGCGGCGACCATTTGTTGTGTGAATTCTTTAATAAAATATATTTCAACTGCCAAGGTCTTCTTGAGTGCTATTTATTTGTAGATATTAGTTTTATTTGAACTTCCCTATTTAATCATATTATTTTAATGCCATCAAAAAGATAACTTGTAAACGAAACCATGTCTCACAACTTAGTTCTTCTACCGCAAAAAGTTGTGAGATCCATGAAGGTAATACCAAGTCGGTCAATTTATTTAGTCCTTACTCAATGGTCCTACTATCTTATATTCTTTAATGATTAGCTAATAGAACACTATCTTAAAGAGAACATATCAATATTTAATATATTTAATGTTTTATATAAATAGATTAACTTCGCCATCCCTCGGCCATCGTAGGAAAATGCAGTGTATGTTTTTTTATTAAAACGCAATGTACCTTACAAGCACATACATATTAACCAGCGGGAGGCTCCTTTGCACACAATGCCGGCTAGTTTATGGTTACCACAACGGTGCCTATTTCTGAAGCAGTTATGTGTAAACATTACTGCGTTTCGGTCTGAAGGGCGCGATTGCTGGTGAAATTACTGGGCAAATGAGACTTAAAAAGAAACATCTTATGTTGAGACATTATGGTGACGAGCGCAATTGTAGTGCCGCTCAGAATTTTTGGGGTTTTCAAGAATCCTGAGCGGCACTACATTGTAATGGGCAAGGCGTATCAAATACCATCAGAAAAAACTGTTTAAAAGTAGATTGCCTGGTTTGAAAATACAGGATTCTACTTTTATCCACAACGATGTTGAGATCCAGAGTGACTGGGGGTCGAACATGACTCGAACTGCTTCGAGAAAAGGATGGTACGGCCGTGCACCCAGATAGTTGACGATGCACCACCTTCGAAATGTTATAGAGTAGATTTATTCTGATATTATATAAGCTAAGCCACAACCTGAGAGTGGAACAAAGCATACAAGATTTTATGAGGATACGTCACTTCAACGGTTAGCTCAGTTGGCAAAGCACTCGCACGGAACCCGAGAAGTCGCGGCTTCGTGTCGCGTATCGTTCATAAACTTTTGTTTTTAAAAATTTATTTGTGTATTTTGATATTTATTTATGTTTAAACACAATTTTTGTAGTATGAGAGCATTTGATTTTTATGACTGCGCCAACCCTAAACTAGTCACAGAAAAACGTGATATAACTCGTGAGCGAAGTAGACACAATAATATGTCGTTTATTTTGATTATTTAAATATGTTATACATAATGTTGTTTAAAAATAAAATACACGGTGGACGCCTTTTTGGTCAACATTGTTAGATAATATATACAGGGAGTCCCAAGGCGATGCTGTTATGTAGCAAAAAATAAGCGTTTCGATAGGTATGATAAAGCTACAGGGCATTTTTTTTCTCGAGTAGCGGGTTTGATTCCCGGTTCAATTAGGAAATTATTTAAAAATTTCTGAACGCAGTTAATTAGTTAATTGTTTTTTAAATTAAAATAAAGTTTTCTTTCAGATACTTACATCTACAATACGTAAGATATATCCCCTCCATGTGGCATAGCCATGTGGACGCCTATAATACAAAGTAGTTTCAGAGTTTATTTACTATTGATTCTAGTATACTTAGTCTGGCTATAAATGGAGTGGGGTGATAAACAGAACCGAATCGCTGTGATTGCATTACACAAAGTAGGTATGGAGCCAAATGCAATTTTTAAAACTCTCCATACGCTTGGTATTAGTAAAATGTTTGTGTCGTGTACTGGGCTATTAGTACAATTAGACTGCTTGAGACAGAAAAAGATCTGACCGTCCACGTAGTGTTCGTACGAAAAAGGTGGTCAAACCAGTAAGGGAAAGAATTTGAAGAAATCCAGTCCGAAAGCAAAAGATTTTATCTCGGGAGGTGAAGATAGCACCTCGAACCTTGTCGCGTATTTTAAAAGATGACTTAGGATTTGCAGCCTATGAGAGACGTACTGGTTATTTCTTAACTGATTATTTAAAAAAGAATGTGGTGGTAAAATCGAAACAACTACTGAAGCGGTACGCAATGAGAATTTTTTTAATTATATTAGTCGACAGATTACAACGTGGGGACTATCCGATTTCAGTGATGGTTTGGTGGGGTATTAGCTTATACTTTTATGAAGAAGGTATCAAAATATCGGTACAAGTGTATCAAAAAACCATTCTTGAGAAGGTAGTGAAGCCGTTACACCATGTTCAATAACCAAGAATGGTCCTTCCAGCAAGACTCGGCGCCGGGTCAAAAAGCTCGGTCTACGCAGTCTTGATTGGAAACGAACGTTTTGGACTTCATCAGAGCTGAAGACTGGCCGTCGTCTAGACCCAATCTTTATCCGCTGGATTATAATTTAAGGTCAGTTTTAGAGAGTACGGCTTGCTCTAAATGCCATGATAATTTAGAGTCCCTAAAACAATCCGTACGATTAGCAGTGAAGAATTTTCCCATGGAAAGAATGCGTGCTGCTTTTAACTACTACTGTGCTACGTTTAAAGGACTGTATTGCAGCCAATGGAGACCACTTCGAATAAGATTTATTTATGAAACCTCAAATGACGTATATTATGAGATTTGTAAAGCTACAGAATTAAAAATATATGTAA
Source organism: Leptidea sinapis (assembly GCF_905404315.1). Classification (NCBI taxonomy): domain Eukaryota; kingdom Metazoa; phylum Arthropoda; class Insecta; order Lepidoptera; family Pieridae; genus Leptidea; species Leptidea sinapis. The sequence goes on along the minus strand of NC_066271.1, from coordinate 11,276,388 downwards.
TATAATTGTTTACCTTAAAAAATAGTAAACCTATTTTTATCCTGATACTCCTCTATATCAATCTTAATCTCTCGTAGCCTACCCCTGATTAAAAATATTCATTGAAAAGTATTGAAAATGATGAAATTTGAATTGTTTACAATAATCCCAAATCTTTTTTTGTGTATTTATAAATACACAGTTAACATGTTTAGTTTTTCAATACTTTTCAATGAGTATTGAACAGAATTAATCAGGAACTTTTCAGAAGTTTCAGACTTGCACACATACATTTGTCTTGGACTCTTGATCAAATAACGCAACAAGAAGTCTTGAAAATTCCATTTTGATGTTAACTGTAATGTCTCGCGTTTGAGCACACGACGCGACGTTTCCGAGATTTAGATAATGTATATATACAAGAATTGCTCGCTTAAAGGTATAAGATATAGAGTCTCGGCTATATAACATGAAGACTTGCAGTCATCTCCGGTCTGGCGCACCCCAGTATCAGCTCGAACCATTTGACCGCGTGCAACGCAGAGCTGCTCGAATTGTCGCAGATCCAGTGCTCTGTGAATGTCTAAATCACTTGGCGTTGCGTAGAGACGTCGCTTCATTGTGTGTATTCTACTACATTTATCACGAGGAGTGTCCCAAAGGGCTGTTTGACCTGATTTCTGGCGTCGAATTCCACCTTCGCACAACATGCCACTAATTAAGATACCATCCCCATCATCTGGATGTGTGGCGTTCCTCCACAGTGCGGATTTCAAGGAACTTCCTTCCACGTACAACAAAGATGTGGGATGAGCTTACATGTGCGGTGTTTCTAGGATGATACGACATGTATACCTTCAGAAAAGCGGGTACACCTTTCTAAAAGGGCAGCAACGCTCCTATGATTCCTCTGGTGTTCCAAGAGTGCTCGTTGGTCTTCCTCTTCTATAAAAAAACTCTTCGGTTCATTTTCGATACTGAACGTAGAATCTTGTACACATTTGTTCGGAGGTCAAAACAATGAAACCGGTTATGCAAATTAAATCTTGATATTAATTATCATGCATCCGTCATGACATTTCCCGGGTTAAATTTAAATTTTTAAAACAGATTCGTATAACGCACGACTAAAAACATATTTATATTAAATATAAATTTTTATGTAATATTTTAAACCGGGTTCCGTAGCTATTGGCATTTAAGCAAGAAAGTTCTTTTTAAATTTTAAAGATGGACCGACGATCTGGTCAAGATCGCCGGAATACGTTGGATGAGGGCAGCGCAGGACCGATCGTCGTGGAAATCTTTGGGGGAGGCCTTTGTCCAGCAGTGGACGTCTTCCGGCTGATGATGATGATTTAAAATCTAACTTTTTTCAAGCCCTTTCGAATGGCATCAATCGCGATGAAATCGGTCGAGTCGTTCAAAAGTTATATGAGGTTTACATACATCCACACACACACACATATACATACACACGTACGGACAACATCGCGGGAATAGTCAGGGAAGCTTCCTAGGACCTTAAAACGTCTACATCTGATGAAAACTCGGTTATCGACAAACGGGGTAAAACCAATAACTTCCCGAATTGTTGAAAATTTAAAATTTTCGTAGCGGGATGTTAAAGCTTCTAATGCTGTCAGCTGTTGCGTCGAACTTCATTTCTGCTTCTTGGTTTTTTATAATTTTATGGACAATTAATGATAATTAGATAGTTGAAGATTAGTAGATAGTAAAATGGATTGCATTTGTATTCCAAAAATTATAAAAATAAATTTTTGAATTTTCCAACAATCGGGAATCATAGTCCAAATAGAAATAGAACTTTTAGGATGTAGGTGTTTTACATTCTGTATAACTTTTTATTTCTACTTAACAAGCTCGAATTTCGAAATATTGCATAAAATTGTTATGTATAAGTTCTTTTCGCATCTTTGAATTTCATTTCGCTGAAAGTTTGGATACATGCCAAAGTTTATAATTAGAGCTATCATTTGAAAAGAGATGTCGCTAATTGGTGAAATAAGCCAGTCAATTGGATAGCTTACCATTAAACAAAGCTTCACCCAAACAAAATGAAATTTATAATTATATTTAAAATTATCAATTATTTTTATTATATGTAAAAAATACGCATAGATACACTTTTGCACGTGAAAATTCGCGCGCTTATATCGCGCGGTAGTCGAGGCGCGGTACAGGAAACGTTAAAAAAAGTACGCGCTCTTTTTGAAAAGTTATCCTGTTGCGGGGGATATCTAGGCAAGCTAATTCGTTAGTTTGTTTGCACGTTGAAGAAAGTTCATCGAAAACCCCATATAGTCATAAGTTTCGATCTGATACTGAGGTGCAGCATAACCGAGATGACAATAACATTCTAAATGTGGCTGAACTTATTGTATTACGCTAGATTCTAGAATATGAACTGACTGGAAGTATTGCCTTGCTCTATAAACAAAAACAAACTTCCTACAGTTTCATCGAAGCCAATTTGGCTTTGCCTTCCAGATGACCGCTGAATTGAGATTTCTTAACAGATAATTCCTATAATTGTCATTGTATGGCTAAAACATAAATCAAATCAATAAATTTAATTTTAAAAACGCGAAGAAGAGTTTCTGGTAACAGGATTCACGAGAATGACGTATGGACCAGCCATCGCCTCGCCCCACGCCTCCGCCGTATTCATAGTTTTGCCAGAGCGTTATTAGTTAAACCGTTCTCTATACTTGAGTTAATGCCACAATACCAGCAGCGAGGCTGTTTTACACGAGAAAGAAAGAGCTGGAGTATAGACTCCAGTCTCGGTTTGATATTTTTTTTTACATGTCTGCGGCGAAGGAATAAATAATATTATTTATTAATTATGAAATTATGTAGTTATGAATTATCAAAGTATGAATTATGTAATTAAGAGCGATACAGTCGTTCATCTTAATTTATCGGCTCAAGGGACGCCCGAAAGAAGCGAATCCTTATGATATAAAGCAGAGGAGCTCCGAAATTTTATATATACGAAGATAGATCTCGTAACGAATTCCACAGAGGGCGTCTGGACTCTGGCGATACGTGAACTCTTGCCGAGAAAATGCGATTAAGACTTAGCTTCAAAAACACGTAAACAAATATACATTAATGAGGCCCGATTTCACCATTGAACTAGAACGTGATAAGAACACTTTGAGCCAAGCTTACGTCTGTAAACGAGTTTACTGATTCAATTCTGATTTCACCAACACAAAGTAATCGCAGTTATAGCCTAAACGCGTATAAATGCTGATCACCGAATTTTTGACGTTTAACATATTTATTTATTTGGAAACAAATACAGATACATTCTTAAACATAAAGTAGATAAAGTAAAAATAGAAATATGGACACAAGAATATCTCCTTAAACAGTTTCACTAAGTACACTTAATATTTAAATTTACAATTAGTAGCAAACAACCAGTTAATAAATAAATCTAACATAATGCAGTTGTAGACATTGTTACAATTTAGGAGAAATTTCGTGATTTCTAACTTACTCTGTTTGTACCAGAGTTTGTAAGTTTTAGAGGAACACGAAAACATATCTACATCATTAAATCTAGAGTTATGGAGAGCAAACATTCTGTGTAGTGGCGTACGGATACCAGTATTTGTCCTGGTATTTATGTGATGAAATAAATTATTTGAGCGTGTAGTACGGGCTGTTATATGAAAATCGAATAAACGAAGTAATTCTGAGGATATAATTTCACTCGTACATATTTTTATTCAGCGTTCAAGAGCTGTCACTATCGTTGTCGTAATAGAAACATTGACATTAAACAATTTTGATTTAGTTTATACTTATCGATGACAATTTTGACAGGTATTTGATACATTCTATTGATTTTGACGTGTAAGCTCAGTTTACGTCAACACGCTCGAAAGGTATTGGTGAAATCATGTTTAATCGGAATTTTACGTCGTTAGAGTCATTTACGGAAACCTGAGTTTAATTAAACTCAGTTTGTAGTGTAATTGGTGAAATTGGGACTAAGAATAACACATCGAATCTCAGTAAATATCTTAGCAAAACAAAACGTGATCAAGCACGTGCATCAAAATATATTATTAAGTTGTTTATCATTAGTATAAATTAATAATATTTAGTGTGCTTAGGACTTATCTGGCGTGTCGGAAATTTTTGGCATTGAAGCTGTCTTACGTTTTGGACTTTTCTGGTTATGGCGTCGACCTAACTTGATCAAATCAAAGCGCGTCGAGATATTATATTCCTTGTATGTCCACCTCTGTCCGATTTTACATTGTTAATTTTTTAACCGACTTCTAAGAATAGGAGGTTACCGATTCGTGTCTATGTTTTTTTATACATTACATAAATTATATGATGGGGTATAAATCTCCATAGGTTTTAGTAAAATATTGACAGAATGTGTTTATTTACAAGCTTTTAAAGAAAAACAAACAATACAATAAATAATTATAACATAATATCTTATATCTTTAAATGAGCAATTCTTGTATATATATATATATATATATATATATATATATATAATCTGAATCTTGGAAACGATTCAACCAGTAGTACTAGAGATTAGCGCGTTCAAACAAACAAACAAACACTGCAGCTTTATAATATTAGTATAGATTATACAGCGTGGCGCAATAATGGCAACATACAAACGGGTTGAACTGTCATATTAATGTCTGTCTATGGAAGTAAATAGTATTATAAAAGATGTTACTTTTTATCAATTTTTATGGTTCATCCTTGTGTTATTTGCTAGGTTCCATTATTTTTAAATTATAAATGTAATATATATATATATATATATATATATATATATATATATATATATGTATAAAGTTTTGTGAAATTAGCATGTATTTATATTTTATTTAAGTGATTCAAGTTGACGAGCAATCTGTTGATTTTATGTCTATAAAGTATTTTTGACTTTTACTTTGAGCTTAATTTTAAAAATATAATTCAAAAAATTTCTAATATTATGAAATTTTCAAACAAACAAATTACATATTTAGGAAATTAAATTTATGAAGTCGCATAAGACTGCACGAAGTACCTGTCAGTTGCTACGCTAGCGCGCGGCTACTAGATTTCTTACAGGTTGTTCCGAAATGATATTATGGAAAATTGAATTATTTAGGTGATTTTTTTTTTTAATTAATTATTTATCATTACTGTTAGGTTGTTCTACCCATGTGTTTATTTAATGTCGCAATTGTAGCTGTATAAGTAAATCGGATATAAGAAAAATATTTTTATATCGCTATTTGTATCTAATTTTTTTATGTTGTTCGAGTATTGTGTAGTCTTAGGTGACAGACGCAGTGTGATGTTATCAGGGTCAAACCATATTCCTTCTGACGCCATTTTGGTTCCATTTGGAGTACCTCAAGGTTCTCATCTCGGTCCTTTTTATTAATGATGCCTCAACATAATAGTTTTACCTGCAATAGTAAATTTATGTTTTATGTGGATGATATGAAACTATACTGAAAAATTTAAAACATAGAAGACTTTTTATGAAATTATAATTATTTAATGAAATTAAATATTGACAAATGTCTAATTGTTCATATTCACTAATAAGATACATAATAGCTTTAAGGGTAAATGTATACACTTCTACCATAAAGTCCCAGCCACTGTTCAGGCATTATCTATAAATAAATTTAAATGTTTTATAAAAATATGGCTCTGTCGTAAATCCTATTACTCCACTGCTGAATATCTAAATGATCGGACAGCCTGGGACTAGATTGTGATTATTTTATAGCGATAGAAATGACTGTACAATATTGTATATTTTTATTGATAAGAGCGCAAAAAAAAGAATGCTGGGAGAGTTTCTTGCGCCGCTTCTTCTCTCTCAGAGCGCCATTTGTTTCCGAAGCGGTAGTAGTATCTAGTAGTATAAGAAATGACATCAAAAAGAATTCTAAAGGAATAAATTTTGAGAAAATAAATGCCTTTTTATGCCTTTTATGATAAATAGCGTAAACTTTTCCTTTTTTTATTATTATATATTAATTTAAGAATTTATTAGAGAATTAGGTGTCTTGTCTTGTTTTAAAAACCCAAAAATTCTGAGCGGCACTACAATTGCGCTCGTCACCTTTAGACATAATATGTTAAATCTAATTTTTCCAGTAATTACACGGCGCCTACGCCTACGGGCGCCCTTCTGATCAAAAACAGTAAAGTTTACACATTACTGCTTCACGACAGTAATAGGTGCCGTTGTGATACCCATAAACTAGCCGGCATCCTGGTTGTGATAAAGTAGTTTATTGGTTTTTAATTGGTAAAAATGGTTTAATAAATAAATAAATAAAACCCTGTTGGAATCGAAAATAAAAATGATAAAAAGTTGAGTATTAGTTGAGTGTAAGTTGAGTACAAAACAAAATGATGCTGACATTTACATTTCATGGCTTCATAATAAAGAAGAGATTAAAAAATAGATTGAGTTAAGAAACTGATATTATCAAAATTAATCATATTTATCTTACCATGCGGATTTTATAAATCCACACCATATGCCACTAAAACCATTTTTGTGCATTTTTGTGCAAAAATTAATCATTTATCTTACTGACTATGTGCTTTTTAAAATATTAACATGTACAATATAATTGTTATATGCGATTTTATACGAAGAAACGCCCTATTAGACCCAAGCAGAACATATGCGGCACGCATAAGTCATGCAACATTAATTAAAATCAAAGTATAATCAAAAAACTTAACTCATTATAATTAGAAAATTAATCATATTATTTAAAACTTGTTTCGCGCATTTGTAAATAAATTGTTCTGGTACAGGTCAGTTTCGATACCTATGATTATATAGACATAGCCGAATATTGCCTTTTTTTTTTGGTTTTAAAAAAGAAATTGAAGTATATTTCTTAAATAAGGTGACCTAAATAAAGTTATTATAAACAGGCGAAAAAATGGTTATAAATAAAATTTCTTCCCTTTTATCCAAGTAATATTCATTTTTATTAAAGAAAGCAAGAATCTACTCACAAAGATATGCCTCAGATCTAAAAAAAACTGGAGTAAAAAACTAAGCAGTTTAATAATTAATCTTCTTTTATACTGTATTTTTTGCACGAAATAGTTGAACACCATTGAATTTGGTATAGTTTATAAGTTATTTAGTTTATAGTAATCTTCATCACGTGAAAGTATTTGAAATTATACTTCTATTGGAAAATTATCAGAGTGAATTATTACGATGCGCGCGCACGTCACGCAAATTTGACACCCTGACGGGTCAACTTGAGCTTTTGTATCATGCTTCAGCTGCCATAGGCCTCTTGTAACTCATATGTAATTTTTTTTTTTCGAGAGGAACAAAATACATTTACATATTGAACACCCCGAAGCGGGGACTCGGGTGTAAACACCCCCTACCGACTAAAAATCCCTCTGTGCTGATAAGCCCTAAAGGCTTTTACAGCGAAGCTGGGGCCTCTCGGATGGAGGATCGAACCTCGGACCGCCTGCTCACTAAGCTGAATGGAGAGAAGATCACTAACGATCGAATATATCTGTTGTAAATATGTGTGAATGTAGGTATGTAAGAGTGTGAGTATTTATGTGTAGTGTTATTGCAGGTGTGTGATTTGTGGTGTAAGTGGTGTTAAACGATTACAGAACGAGGAATATCTCGTCGGGCTTCTATCAAAGTGTGTGAATCGTATTATATTTGGTTAGGGCGGTGTTTAGTGTCGCTGTAGATGATGGTGTTGGTGTCGCGTTTGCGACGGCAATATAGTCGTCCGGGTCGACTAGTACGTGTCGAGGTCGCCTCTGTTTGTTAGACTGTGGTCTAGTGGAGTGTAATCACATGCCTCACCAAGATATTAGGGTGCTTGGCCGCCTTATCAAAGTAGCGTCGCGATATCTCCTTGAAGTCTTGAGCGATAGTTGGCAGCTCAAGATCGCGGTGGAGATCTACGAACGAACCAAGGCGCTGCGGTGGCCGTGCGCGTCAACCAATATGTATAAGTTGTATAATAGTTTTTGGTTCTTAATAATTTGGTTGTATTTAATACGTTCTTATTGCAATAATGTTCTTTCTATAAACGTAAAATAATAATACCAAATAGCAGGATGAATATTTTTCAAGAACTCTTGTGCTTCGGACACAAATGGCAGTCTGAGAGAGAAGAAGTGGCAAGAAACTCTTCCAGCATTATTTTCTTGCGCTCTTTTTAAAAAAATATACGATATTGTACTGCCATTGGTATTGCTATTAAATAATCATAATGTAGTCCCAGGCTGCCCGATCACTTAGTTATTCAGTTGTGGAGTAGTAGAATTTACGACAGAGCCATCTTTATTAAAAAAAATATAATTTATTGATAAAGCACTAAATGAAATTATGCCTAATAAATAATCTAAAAGATTTGATTTCATCCTGAACCTTTGTGAAGTATACCAACAAAAAGCATACAATTCACATATATAGAACAAAAATTACTTTATATTAAATACGGATTTTAATTTAATTATTCTCTTTACTATGACAATCTCTACTCTTTTTTATTCGTTTGACGTTTCTGTAATCATTATTTAGATTGTACTAAAATTTGGCCTTTTAAAAAAATAATTTGGAAATAATATTAAGCTGCCTCTAGTAATTACTATGTCTGTAGTCAGATTACAATAAATAATCTCAGGGCTGTCAACGTATGATTTATTAATTAATTTTTAAATATTATATTTATGGAAGTGCGGCGACCATTTGTTGTGTGAATTCTTTAATAAAATATATTTCAACTGCCAAGGTCTTCTTGAGTGCTGTTTATTTGTGGATACTAGTTTTATTTGAACGTCCCTATTTAATCATATTATTTTAATGCCATCAAAAAGATAACTTGTAAATGAAACCAGGTCTCACAACTTAGTGTTCTTCTACCGCAAAAAGTTGTGAGATCCATGAAGGTAATACCAAGTCGGTCAATTTATTTAGTCCTTACTCAATGGTCCTACTATCTTATATTCTTTAATAATTAGCTAATAGAACACTATCTTAAAGAGAACATATCAATATTGAATATATTTAATGTTTTATATAAATAGATTAACTTCGCCATCCCTCGGCCATCGTAGGAAAATGCAGTGTATGTTTTTTTATTAAAACGCAATGTACCTTACAAGTACATACATATTAACCAGCGGGAGGCTCCTTTGCACACAATGCCGACTAGTTTATGGTTACCACAACGGTGCCTATTTCTGAAGCAGTTATGTGTAAACATTACTGCGTTTCGGTCTAAAGGGCGCGATTGCTGGTGAAATTACTGGGCAAATGAGACTTAAAAAGAAACATCTTATGTTGAGACATTATGGTGACGAGCGCAATTGTAGTGCCGCTCAGAATTTTTGGGGTTTTCAAGAATCCTGAGCGGCACTACATTGTAATGGGCAAGGCGTATCAAATACCATCAGAAAAAACTGTTTAAAAGTAGATTGCCTGGTTTGAAAATACAGGATTCTACTTTTATCCACAACGATGTTGAGATCCAGAGTGACTGGGGGTCGAACATGACTCGAACTGCTTCGAGAAAAGGATGGTACGGCCGTGCACCCAGATAGTTGACGATGCACCACCTTCGAAATGTTATAGAGTAGATTTATTCTGATATTATATAAGCTAAGCCACAACCTGAGAGTGGAACAAAGCATACAAGATTTTATGAGGATACGTCACTTCAACGGTTAGCTCAGTTGGCAAAGCACTCGCACGGAACCCGAGAAGTCGCGGCTTCGTGTCGCGTATCGTTCATAAACTTTTGTTTTTAAAAATTTATTTGTGTATTTTGATATTTATTTATGTTTAAACACAATTTTTGTAGTATGAGAGCATTTGATTTTTATGACTGCGCCAACCCTAAACTAGTCACAGAAAAACGTGATATAACTCGTGAGCGAAGTAGACACAATAATACGTCGTTTATTTTGATTATTTAAATATGTTATACATAATGTTGTTTAAAAATAAAATACACGGTGGACGCCTTTTTGGTCAACATCGTTAGATAATATATACAGGGAGTCCCAAGGCGATGCTGTTATGTAGCAAAAAATAAGCGTTTCGATAGGTATAATAAAGCTACAGGGCATTTTTTTTCTCGAGTAGCGGGTTTGATTCCCGGTTCAATTAGGAAATTATTTAAAAATTTCTGAACGCAGTTAATTAGTTAATTGTTTTTTAAATTAAAATAAAGTTTTCTTTCAGATACTTACATCTACAATACGTAAGATATATCCCCTCCATGTGGCATAGCCATGTGGACGCCTATAATACAAAGTAGTTTCAGAGTTTATTTACTTTTGATTCTAGTATACTTAGTCTGGCTATAAATACTGTAAACATTTAAAATTAATAAAATTTTACATTTGAATTTGGCATCTGTTCATTTTGGCGCCAATACATTGTACAATATTTTGCAATATTAAAATGGAGTGGGGTGATAAATAGAACCGAATCGCTGTGATTGCATTACACAAAGTAGGTATGGAGCCAAATGCAATTTTTAAAACTCTCCATACGCTTGGTATTAGTAAAATGTTTGTGTCGTGTATTGGGCTATTAGTACAATTAGACCTCTTCTGCTTGAGACAGAAAAAGATATCGCCGTCCACGTAGTGTTCGTACGAAAAAGGTGGTCAAACCAGTAAGGGAAAGAATTTGAAGAAATCCAGTCTGAAAGCAAAAGATTTTCTCTCGGGAGATGAAGATAGCACCTACAACCTTGTCGCGTATTTTAAATGATGACTTATGATTTGCAGCCTATGAGACACGTACTCGTTTTTTCTGAACTCTTAACTGATAATTTAAAAAAGAATAGGGTGGTAAAATCGAAACAACTACTGAAGCGGTACGCAATGAGAATTTTTTTAATTATATTAGTCGACAGAGTACAACGTGGGGACTATCCGACGTCAGTGATGGTTTTGGTGAGGTATTAGCTTATACTTTTATGAAAGGTATCAAAATATCGGCACAAGTGTATCAAAAAACCATTCTTGAGAAGGTAGTGAAGCCGTTACACCATGTTCAATAACCAAGAATAGTCCTTCCAGCAAGACTCGGCGCCGGGTCAAAAAGCTCGGTCTACGCAGTCTTGATTGGAAACGAACGTTTTGGACTTCATCAGAGCTGAAGACTGGCCGTCGTCTAGACCCAATCTTTATCCGCTGGATTATAATTTAAGGTCAGTTTTAGAGAGTACGGCTTGCTCTAAATGCCATGATAATTTAGAGTCCCTAAAACAATCGTACGATTAGCAGTGAAGAATTTTCCCATGGAAAGAATGCGTGCTGCTTTTAACTACTACTGTGCTACGTTTAAAGGACTGTATTGCAGCCAATGGAGACCACTTCGAATAAGATTTATTTATGAAACCTCAAATGACTTATATTATGAGATTTGTAAAGCTACAGAATTAAAAATATATGTAATATAATTGTTTACCTAAAAAAATAGTAAACCTATTTTTATCCTGATACTCCTCTATATCCATCTTAATCTCTCGTAGCCTACCCCTGATTAAAAATATTCATTGAAAAGTATTGAAAATGATGAAATTTGAATTGTTTACAATAATCCCAAATCTTTTTTTGTGTATTTATAAATACACAGTTAACATGTTTAGTTTTTCAATACTTTTCAATGAGTATTGAACAGAATTAATCAGGAACTTTTCAGAAGTTTCAGACTTGCACACATACATTTGTCTTGGACTCTTGATCAAATAACGCAACAAGAAGTCTTGAAAGTTCTATTTTGATGTTAACTGTAATGTCTCGCGTTTGAGCACACGACCAGACGTTTCCGAGATTTATATTGATTTTATATTGATTTGTATATATACAAGAATTACTCGCTTAAAGGTATAAGATATAGAGTCTCGGCTATATAACATGAAGACTTGCAGTCATCTCCGGTCTGGCGTACCCCAGTATCAGCTCGAACCATTTGACCGCGTGCAACGCAGAGCTGCTCGAATTGTCGCAGATCCAGTGCTCTGTGAATGTCTAAATCACTTGGCGTTGCGTAGAGACGTCGCTTCATTGCGTGTATTCTACTAAATTTATCATGAGGAGTGTCCCAAAGGGTTTTGACCTGATTCCTGGCGTCGAATTCCACCTTCGCACAACATGCCACTAATTAAGATACCATCCCCATCATCTGGATGTGTGGCGTTCCTCCACAGTGCGGATTTCAAGGAACTTCCTTCCACGTACAACAAAGATGTGGGATGAGCTTACATGTGCGGTGTTTCTAGGATGATACGACATGTATACCTTCAGAAAAGCGGGTACACCTTTCTAAAAGGGCGGCAACGCTCCTATGATTCCTCTGGTGTTCCAAGAGTGCTCGTTGGTCTTCCTCTTCTATAAAAAAACTCTTCGGTTCATTTTCGATACTGAACGTAGAATCTTGTACACATTTGTTCGGAGGTCAAAACAATGAAACGGGTTATGCAAATTAAATCTTGATATTAATTATCATGCATCCGTCATGACATTTCCCGGGTTAAATTTAAATTTTTAATACAGATCCGTATAACGCACGACTATAAACATATTTATATTAAGTAGAACTTTTTATGTAATATTTTAAACCGGGTTCCGTAGAGCTACCTATACCTGAATAATAGCTATTGGCATTTCAGCAAGAAAGTTCTTTTTAAATTTTAAAGATGGACCGACCATCTGGTCAAGATCGCCGGAATACGTTGGATGAGGGCAGCGCAAGAGCGATCGTCGTGGAAATCTTTGGGGGAGGCCTTTGTCCAGCAGTGGACGTCTTCCGGCTGATGATGATGATTTAAAATGTAACTTTTTTCAAGCCCTTTCGAATGGCATCAATCGCGATGAAATCGGTCGAGTCGTTCAAAAGTTATATGAGGTTTACATACATCCACACACACACACATATACATACACACGTACGGACAACATCGCGGGAATAGTCAGGGAAGCTTCCTAGGACCTTAAAACGTCTACATCTGATGAAAACTCGGTTATCGACAAACGGGGTAAAACCAATAACTTCCCGAATTGTTGAAAATTTAAAATTTTCGTAGCGGGATGTTAAAGCTTCTAATGCTGTCAGCTGTTGCGTCGAACTTCATTTCTGCTTCTTGGTTTTTTATAATTTTATGGACAATTAATGATAATTAGATAGTTGAAGATTAGTAGATAGTAAAATGGATTGCATTTGTATTCCAAAAATTATAAAAATAAATTTTTGAATTTTCCAACAATCGGGAATCATAGTCCAAATAGAACCCCCCAACTTTTAGGATGTAGGTGTTTTACATTCTGTATAACTTTTTATTTCTACTTAACAAGCTCGAATTTCGAAATATTGCATAAAATTGTTATGTATAAGTTCTTTTCGCATCTTTGAATTTCATTTCGCTGAAAGTTTGGATACATGCCAAAGTTTATAATTAGAGCTATCATTTGAAAAGAGATGTCGCTAATTGGTGAAATAAGCCAGTCAATTGGATAGCTTACCGTTAAACAAAGCTTCACCCAAACAAAATGAAATTTATAATTTAATTTAAAATTATCAATTATTTTTATTATATGTAAAAAAATACGCATAGATACACTTTTGCACGTGAAAATTCGCGCGCTTATATCGCGCGGTAGTCGAGGCGCGGTACAGGAAACGTTAAAAAAAGTACGCGCTCTTTTTGAAAAGTTATCCTGTTGCGGGGGATATCTAGGCAAGCTAATTCGTTAGTTTGTTTGCACGTTGAAGAAAGTTCATCGAAAACCCCATATAGTCATAAGTTTCGATCTGATACTGAGGTGCAGCATAACCGAGATGACAATAACATTCTAAATGTGGCTGAACTTATTGTATTACGCTAGATTCTAGAATATGAACTGACTGGAAGTATTGCCTTGCTCTATAAACAAAAACAAACTTCCTACAGTTTCATCGAAGCAATTTGGCTTTGCCTTCCAGATGACCGCTGAAATATTCTTAACAGATAATTCCTATAATTGTCATTGTATGGCTAAAACATAAATCAAATCAATAAATTTAATTTTAAATACGCGAAGAAGCGTTTCTGGTAACAGGATTCACGAGAATGACGTATGGACCAGCCATCGCCTCGCCCCACGCCTCCGCCGTATTCATAATTTTGCCAGAGCGTTATTAGTTAAACCGTTCTCTATACTTGAGTTAATGCCACAATACCAGCAGCGAGGCTGTTTTACACGAGAAAGAAAGAGCTGGAGTATAGACTCCAGTCTCGGTTTGATAATTTTTTTTACATGTCTGCGGCGAAGGAATAAATAATATTATTTATGAATTATGAAATTATGTAATTATGAATTATCAAAGTATGAATTATGTAATTAAGAGCGATAGAGTCGTTCATCTTAATTGATCGGCTCAAGGGACGCCCGAAAGAAGCGAATCCTTATGATATAAAGCAGAGGAGCTCCAAAATTTTATATATACGAAGATAGATCTCGTAACGAATTCCACAGAGGGCGTCTGGACTCTGGCGGTACGTGAACTCTTGCCGAGAAAATGCGATTAAGACTTAGCTTCAAAAACACGTAAACAAATATACATTAATGAGGCCCAATTTCACCATTGAACTAGAACGTGATAAGAACACTTTGAGCCAAGCTTACGTCTGTAAACGAGTTTACTGATTCAATTCTGATTTCACCAACACAAAGTAATCGCAGTTATAGCCTAAACGCGTATAAATGCTGATCACCGAATTTTTGACGTTTAACATATTTATTTTTTTATTTGGAAACAAATACACATACATTCTTAAACATAAAGTAGATAAAGTAAAAATAGAAATATGGACACAAGAATATCTCCTTAAACAGTTTCACTAAGTACACTTAATATTTAAATTTACAATTAGTAGCAAACAACCAGTTAATAAATAAATCTAACATAATGCAGTTGTAGACATTGTTACAATTTAGGAGAAATTTCGTGATTTCTAACTTACTCTGTTTGTACCAGAGTTTGTAAGTTTTAGAGGAACACGAAAACATATCTACATCATTAAATCTAGAGTTATGGAGAGCAAACATTCTGTGTAGTGGCGTACGGATACCAGTATTTGTCCTGGTATTTATGTGATGAAATAAATTATTTGAGCGTGTAGTACGGGCTGTTATATGAAAATCGAATAAACGAAGTAATTCTGAGGATATAATTTCACTCGTACATATTTTTATTCAGCGTTCAAGAGCTGTCACTATCGTTGTCGTAATAGAAACATTGACATTAAACAATTTTGATTTAGTTTATACTTATCGATGACAATTTTGACAGGTATTTGATACATTCTATTGATTTTGACGTGTAAGCTCAGTTTACGTCAACACGCTCGAAAGGTATTGGTGAAATCATGTTTAATCGGAATTTTACGTCGTTAGAGTCATTTACGGAAACCTGCGTTTAATTAAACTCAGTTTGTAGTGTAATTGGTGAAATTGGGACTAAGAATAACACATCGAATCTCAGTAAATATCTTAGCAAAACAAAACGTGATCAAGCACGTGCATCAAAATATATTATTAAGTTGTTTATCATTAGTATAAATTAATAATATTTAGTGTGCTTAGGACTTATCTGGCGAGTCGGAAATTTTTGGCATTGAAGCTGTCTTACGTTTGGACTTTTCTGGTTATGGCGTCGACCTAACTTGATCAAATCAAAGCGCGTCGAGATATTATATTCCTTGTATGTCCACCTCTGTCCGATTTTACATTGTTAATTTTTTAACCGACTTCTAAGAATAGGAGGTTACCGATTCGTGTCTATTTTTTTTATACATTACATAAATTATATGATGGGGTATAAATCTCCATAGGTTTTAGTAAAATATTGACAGAATGTGTTTATTTACAAGAATGTGTTTATTTTTAAAGAAAAACAAACAATACAATAAATAATTATAACATAATATCTTATATCTTTAAATGAGCAATTCTTGTATATATATATATAATCTGAATCTCGGAAACGGCTCCAACGATTTTCATAAAATTTAGTATACCCGGGATTTCGGGGGCGATAAATCGATCTAGCTAGGTTTCACTTTAAAAAAAACAAGTTTTATCCGTGCTTTAATGAGAAACAGCTACCATAACATTAGAATACAAAGGTAAATTTCGCCACTATATACAAGACTGTAATAGCTCAGATGAGATGGGACATTGGGTGATCCGGAAAGCAGAAGACCCCGGTCCGAATCCAGATGTTCTATTAGTTTTTCTTTAGTTCAAGTTTTGTACATTCTTACAAATCCGAGCAAGGCTCGGTCGTCCGGATATTATTATATTATATGTATAAAAGTAGTTCTAAACTCAATGAATTTGCCACAGATATTTAATACATAAAATAAGTTTACCAACTCGATATGATAAAATATAATATAAAAATGACTTAATGATAACACTTAATTAAACATTAAGAACATATGCAGTACAAAATAATAATAATATACAAACAATTTTTACATGCACGAGATAAAAAGGAAAGGTTATCTATAGATATTTAATGAAAATGGTCTTTGTTTGAGACTCTTTCACGCCTAAACCCCTGATCGTATCGACATGAAACTACCACCATTCGATGCGAAATTTATCTTAGATGGTTTATGGCTATTTTATTGTATTTGTAATAAAATGAATTTATTTCCTTTTAAAATTCGCCCAGCTAATCTTAAGTGAGTTTTCTGCCGTGATGAAGTAATGTGTAAGCATTATTGTGTTTCGGTCTGAAGGGTGCCGTAGCTAGTAAAATTACTGGGCAAATCAGACTTAACATCTTATGTCTCAAGGTGACGAGCGAAGTTGTAGTGCCGGTCAGAATTTTTGGGATTTTCACGAATCCTGACCGGCGCTACATTGTAATGGGCAGAGCGTATCAATTACCATCAGCTGAACATCCTGCTCGTCTCCTCCCTTCTTGTAATAAAAAATAGACTTCTATGAGTTGAAGGTTAACATAAATAACTTTCTTAATAGATTATAGTTTCAGAATTCAGATTGGGAATAGAGCGACCGACGTCACGCTATTTCAATAAAAAATTTGAATCGACTCTTAAAAAGAAACAAAGAAGCAGATATCTGAGTTTTTTTGCCCCGTTCTTCTCAGGTCTGAAGGTTTCATTTCCGAATGGAATGTAGTTTTTGACATATTCAATTTTGAATTAAAATATATGAATTTGATATATATAGTTTTTACAGGTCTCGATTGGTAGGATCAAAGAAAAGCCAATAATTATTGTAATACTTATTTTTCTTTTCAGAGTGTCAGAAACAAAGGAAAAACGTAGGTAGCCATTTGATAAAGTTAAGCAAGTGTCTTAAGTGTAAAAAGAAAAAAAGAAAACTGACAATGTGTTTTTAGTGGGGTATTCTGATTAGACATTACTGTGATAGAAGACTGAATAAATTATCAAAGACTTAAGAAATTTCCCTGCTGTGAGGTTCATGTGGAAAATCTGAAGAATGATCTCCTTTAACCGTAAGTAGACTGTAACAACCTATACTTAAATAATAATAAATAAATATTCTAAATCTATACTAATATTATAGAAACGGACAGGCCACTATAATTGGCCAAGAGTGAGGATGTCGCGTGGTGATATATTAAGCAAACCTACGGCCATTCCCTATATACTACCTACAGATCGAGATAAATTACTACCTTCTACTGTCAGTAATTAGCTGTCAATAATCTGAAGCTGTCGCTATCGCCTTATATTGGGACGAGTGAATTGCAATTTTATACAAACTTCTATCGCTGGTAAGCTACACGTCGTCCCATTGACAGACGGCGTGTACGGATAAGGTGAGTTACTGTCGATAAGTTTTTTTGGACCGAAAAGTCAACGATAGTTATGATTTTTTTTCTCAAGTAAGTGATATACTGAATATCGGGAACGGCCGTAAGAGTATGAAAAAGCTATGTATGAAACAAGTGAGGCCGAGAGACTGGTATTGAAACTATGTGGCGGAGGCAACGTAATCTATCCTATCGACACTATTAGCACTATTGAGGTACGGACTATACTATAATACTCGTTATATAGATAACTTTCTTTCTTCCTGTCTCGTGGAGAAGTTTACTCTTAAACGTATGGTAGAAGAGTGTCTCAGTAGGTTGACTTAGAAGCGTGTGTCCGTGCAAATACAAGGCTATATATACTCATTTCATTCCCTGCCACCGTCCACGTTCCCCAACCTTTTCCAACGCCTCAACCACTTGTTCAATCTATTTTCTAAGTAACAAATTTACAAAACACATTAAAGAGAAATTTTAAAATAACAGATGTTAAAAAAATATCCATGGGATCTTCACACCCTGCCCGAGTACGAGTGCGCGGTAAACCTTTTTTATTACCCTCTCTAACCCTATTCTTTATAAATGAAGCTATGTAACAACTTAAACTGCTAAATTTGCTTACTTTGGACACATCGTAGAAGATAAGTATAGGATCGCATCTGCAGATCTTTTAAATGCTTTCTAAATTACATTCAGTGGACTGTATAATATAACGGTTATATACAAACAATTGATGTTAAAACGGAGAATATTCCTACTTTATACTTTACGTTATTATGTACTTTCACACGTAAACTGAGTCCTTGCAATTAATATTAATAACTATACACTAAACACCCGACGATCCATAGACCAAGTATAGTAACTAGACTAATTGATAGCTTCCGTCTCACTCACACGAGAAAAAGAAAAACTTATGCGCGTCTTAGGTAAAGAAATGAGATCGCCATGCGTGCCGGTTTTTTCAAGGTCAGCACACCCGGTGTGCTAAACAAACTTGACAGCGCTGCACAGAAAACTTGTGAAACGTGTGAAATATCCACTATTTATTCAACATCAGTGACAATTTTATGAAGAATCGAAGGAAATATGATGCGATGTTATGTAAAAGTGATATTGAAAGAACATTTGTGTTATATTATATATATATATATATATAGGATATTATCTGTCTCATGTTGGCCACGCCAAACCGATGTCTAGTTACTATACTTGGTCTATGCGACGATCCCTTTTAGCTGTTGAGTAAGGACCTTCGAAAGTACAATTATACTTGCATCCTGTACAACTATAAAGAGGTAAAGTTTGTGAAGTTCTAGGGGATAACATCTGTTAGAGTCTTTTAATGTTTTTTCTATTTTATTTGATACATTTAATATTTGATTGATGATGCGAAAGTAAGCCGTTACAATACTACATAAGTCATTCAATTTTTGGCAAAGAAATTAATTAATCATTGAAATTAGCCGTTCTGAATATTCGTGAATAGTGGGTTATTGCCCCGTACAGTAAAAAACATTCATAATATCCGAGAATCAAGCATAAAATTGTTTTTTTTTCAACGGTGAATGAACTCATGACGAGTTGATCCATAGCTCGTCAAAATTCTGGAAATTATTTTAACTTACAACGTCATCAGTGATAGCTTCCTCGTCAAACATCAAAGGGTATGAATAACTTAGATCATTTAACCACCGGAGATGGCATCACCAATGACGTGAGGTACTAACACGGTATAAGCCCATTTGTAATGCATTAAAATGACATTTATTTTAATAGTTTTTATAATAGATTAAATTTAATTTGATAAGTATGTATCAGAATAGAATATTGTGTTTACGGTCGGCGAATTTGGTAATGTGCTAACAATAACTATTTGATGTTTTACGTTAGAATGAGTTACTTTTGTTACGAGTATTTTAAAAGAAAGGAACAACGTAAAATGAATGTTTTCCTACTTGGATTGGTACGAATGGACCGATTAGATGGCCGGCCAGAACCCCGGACCTTCCACTATTAGATTTCTTCTTTTGGGGATACGTGAAAGATAGGCTATACAAAAAGTGATACGAGAACGTGGGCGAGTTACAAACAGAATTGTGCCATATCATATCGAGTATTCACCATAAAGATAAGAAAATCAACAGGCAGCGGACTCATTAAAAGATTGGCGATTTGCGTAAGACAAGAGATATCAAATTTTGAGCATTTAATTAATTAATTTACAAATAATACCCATTTAATTGACTACTTTCTTTTAAAATACTATGTTACTTAAGAAGAGTAATTAGTTTTTGGCCATTCTTTCGATTGCTAGAATTACTAACTTTTAAAAATAACATAAAGTCTTCTTTCAGTAAAATAGCCTATCTTCGATATTTAAAATACTTTCCCTTCATGTCCCATAACTTTGGGACATCCTGTATACTGAATGTCCTAGAATAAGTGGGACAAACAAGGGTAAACGAAAATAACATATTTTGTCAATGAGCTTTCAGATAAGCAAAAGAGGTATATATATGTATCTGTTAATAATTATTCCTAAAGTTAATAATAATAAGGTTTTACTCCAATCGCGCGTAAAGATTACACACGCACTTTTTTTTTCATTACAACAGCAAATTTAATTTTTTTGTGGAATTGGAAGACAATACCTGTGACCGGATTTAAAGTGATTACCACGACTATCATTCTTCTCACAACACCAGAAGAAACCCAGAAGCATTGCCAGTCTTCTAGAAAAGTGTACACGTTTCTTTTGAAGGAACCCATGTCGTATCATTCTGGAAACACCGCACAAGGAGCTCATTCTATAGTTTATTGTACATAATATGAGAGGAGGTACCATTTTCGCTTCATTTGATTTTTTCAAGATGCCTATTTCGGCCGTGAAGCAGTAACGTGTAAGCATTATTGTGTTTCGATCGGAAGGGCGCCGTAGCTAGTGAAATTAATGGGCAAATGAGACTTAACATCTTATGTCTCAAGGTGACGAGCGCAATTGTAGTGCCGCTAGGAATTTTTGGGTTTCTCAAGACCAGGAGTCTTGAGAGCGGCACTGCATTGTAATGGATAGGACGTATCAATTACCATCAGCTGCTCGTCTCGTCCCTTACTGTCATAAAAAAAATTGTTAATTATAAAGCAATGAGTAATATTATTTTTCTTTTTGGGCCTTACCAATCTGCAATGTTAATTTTTATTGGCAACTTTTCGTCCCAAATAATGTGGAAAACCTTTTTTTTTGATTTTTGCCCATCTTTATTCATTGGCAAACTTCAATTTTTAAAATCCATGTTAAGCAGATTCTCTATTGGTTGCTCTTTTCAATATTACCAGCTTGAAGTGAAACCTGAATTGAACAGTTTGAATTAGATGAATGATGAAACAGTTGAACAGTTTGAATTAGATGAGAGTATATTAAGCCACTTCTCCACTGTCATCTATACGCCCATACACAGGGCTTTGTACACCATGGGTATTAGTCTAACACTTTTTGAATATACTCGTTGAGTATTATGAAGAGAGAGATGAGGGGGAAACGTTGAAATCTCTCGGCTTTGTAACCCTCGTTCAGTGAAAGTCCGGTTGGTGAATATTTTATATAGTTGTATTCAAATCAAATAAAATCAAAATTTTCATTTTGATCAATTTGATGTAATTTTTTTTACCATTTGAAACCCCTTTGGAAAAAGTTGAGCTTTCATGAGAATTGCCCAATAACTCCATTGACGCTCTTTTAAATCAACGCTTACAGTTTCATCGTTATACAAATAATTTTAATTAAAATATAAAGGAAATGCAGCAAAAATACTCAAACGTCACATACTCAATACCACGAGTAAGAGATAAATAAAATTTTGTTACTTCAGCCATTATGGATAGTTTACGTTTGTTTCGCAAAGCATCTCCTTTTGTTTTATACTCTAAGGTGGAAATAATCGAAACAGAACCGGATCATACAAGCCTTTGAGTAAGGTGCTTTAATTATGACAACAGAATGTCAACTCAACGGAAGTGGTCATTTTAATATGTTTATCTACGTCTGGAGTTTCATTTCGAGCATTTTCCGCAATTATACGTTCTGCCCGTGACTTCGTTTGCACTAGTTCTTGTCCACAAACAATAAATGACGATATGTGAAAGTCAGATCAAAAGTTTCTCCTCTATTTTACTCGTCTTGAATAGTTATTCAGTCGTATGTATATCAGATATCTTTTTTTATATGGAAAAGGAGGACAAACGAGCGTACGGGTCACCTCGTGTTAAATGATCACTGCCGCCCACATTCTCTTGCAACGCCAGAGAAATCATAGGACCGTTACCGGCCTTTAAATAAGGTGTACGCACTTTTTTGAAGGTCGCATCGTCCTGGAAACACCGCACAAGGAAGCTCAATCCACAGCTCTGTGGTATGTCGAAGAAAGTTCCTTGAAATCCGCACTGTGGAAGAACGCAACACATAACATACCAAATACAGTAAGAAAAGAAAATTAGACATAACAAAAATCACTTAATAATAATATAATCCTATATTTTTTTAAACTTAAACTTAAAGTTAAGTTTAAAAAAATAATGGAAACGTATTCTATGGAATTCTATTCTATGGAAGATATCAATATCAGAAATTTAAAGAAGTCATTAAATTCTCTACCAAATTCTCACTACGAAGTTGTTTTGTGAAAACTTAAAAAAACTTCGTTTAAAAAAACCGACTTCAAAAACTCTCATGCAAATCTTATAACTTTTATATTAATAAAATACTATTATTCGTATGTGCTACCTATTACCTACAGGTACCTACACTCGCCACGCGTGACTTTGAGCGGGATAGCTTCGTCTAGAACCAAACAACCCAAACGAGCAGGAATATATTTCCTAAAGGTTTATACCTTTATTAAGTTATTCTATACTTTTGAGTTAGTGAAGTCGGTTTTTTTAAACGTAGTTTTTCTTTACAAATCAATAAACACAGAAATTTGTGTTGTATTGTCGCAACAGTCCATTATTCTCCTCTCCTCAGTCTCGTAGGCTTTCACGTCCCAGCCAGGTCTCCACTCATGCATTACTTTGGAACTATCGTCGTTTGGAACTGGCTCTATAGACTCGGACGTTTTGCCTTTCCGATGGACGAAGAAAAATTAACGAATGTCGCAAACGTCAGACTGAGAACTTTTATTTATTATATATTACAAAGTAGTCATAAATGAACAAATACACTTGGAGATTTTCAGAAAATATTTCTGAGCAATTTGAAAAAATTTTTTACACCATTAAATTATAATGGTTAAAAATTGTTTCAATTGACTTTTTTCTGCTAAAAAATATTCTGAGTTAGACCTAAGTCACGCCTAAAGAAGTTTTGCTTCAAAAAAATTTTTATTTTTTAATTTTTTGTTTCCATATGAAGTTGGATTTAATATATAATCATATAATGACACAAATAATTATTACTTTGTAATAACAGTTACACTACGTTTGCATGAAAGAGTGATCGCGTAGCGCCACCTTAAGTCACATTGGTTAAAACTTGTTTGTCTTCCTGATTCGGGTCAGAAATATCAAAATTACCGGATTTGAACTTAGACAACATTTGGCATTTACGAACGAATAATGCATTTGAATAAATATCGCGAATACTTTGTTACTATTATCAAATTAAGTACGATTTATATTCGGTCGAAAAATTTATACTGTAACATCAGAAAATTTGTGATTACAATAATAATTTACAGTTTTTTAAACGAAATTATTTAAATACTTTCAATTACAACGTTTTCTTTCAGGATTAGACAAATATCACACTTACCTTGTTTAACTCTGTGATATTGTTTCGCGTGCAAATCTTGAATACCATTCATTTTTAAGCAACGTAAATAAGGTATTACTTACATAAATAAAATTTGAAAAACAAAATTTTATTAACGATACGGGACTCGAACCCACGACCTCTCTGACAAGTTCAACATGAAGCCAAAACCCGAGAGTTGAACAAAGCATACAAGATTTTATAGCGATACGTCACTCAAGCGGTCGGCTCAGTTGGTAAGAGCACCGGCACGGAACGCCGGAGGTCGTGGGTTCGAGTCCCGCATTATTCATAAAATTTTGATTTTCAAATTTTATTTGTGTATTAATCCATATATCCATATAATAAGTAAGGGTTATCACTTTAAAAACATAAGAAATAGTTAAGATATTACTTAAACACTAACTCTAAATAGCTGAAACTAATAGTAGTTGGAGTTAGCTTATGCATTCTACAACTTATTGTTACATTTCAAGAAGGTACATCAATGTTTCCTATTTAAAATGAATTAACTATAAAAAAAAAATTGAAAACAAAACCTTATGAACGCGACCTCTCGCGTTCCGTTTTTTTTTGTATGAAAATAAGGGACGAGACGAGCAGGACGTTCAGCTGATGGTAATTGATACGCTCTGCTCATTACAATGCAGTGTCACCTTTGACATAAGTTGTTAAGTCTCACTATCCGAACGAGCGCTCTTTACAACTGAGCCAACCATTCGATAGATGTATCGTTGATAAAATCTTTTATGCTTTCAACTCTCAGGTTGTGGCTTCATCTACAGGATCTACTTTACAGTTCATAGCCTGCTCAACCCCAATATTCATTTGCATATTAGGAAATTGACTTGAGGTGTCGTTCTTGCAAAAAAATTGTTTGAGTTAATTATTCTCATAACACAGTTGTGCGTTGCCGGCGAAAAGAAGATACAGCCGCGAGAAAAAACTTTTCACTTCAATGTTACTACTTCGTTCGTACGATTGTGACAATATTTCACACACTTAAAGAAGCTGTATTGAGCTTGATTGAAGGGTCAATTTAAAACAAATGTGATATCATATACCTAAAATCATTGACGAGTAAAAAAGGAAGGACTCCGCGCCGCGATATAAGCATGTGAAGCACTTTTATGCTAGTGTGTGTGCGGTTACGAGGGATACCACTAACACAATCTTTTCTCCCTTATTACTGTAAACTCCGATTTTTTTTAAATTCTGATAGATTTTTTTACACCTTTTCACAACGCACGACGGCATTTTTAAAATATTTTATTGCGACGCAAAACTGATCTGTCAAATATCATAATAGCAGCCGATCGGCTTGTATTGCTGTAATTGTGTGCGTGGGGCTATGTATTTATGCGTTAACCGGCTTGTTTTAGTGCTTCGCTGTTTTGTAAGGTGACACGGAGTCCTTCTTTTTTTAGTCGTCCGTGCCTAAAATATGTAATTATTACGGTATGCGTACCACGCATGGGCAATACCTACATTAATCAATGAATTAAGTAACTTTTTTATTGAAAATAAGGGTTGAGACGAGCAGGATGTTCAGCTGATGGTAATTGATACGCCCTGCCCATTACAATGCAGTGCAGATCAGGAATCTTGAAATACCCAAAAAATCTGAGCGGCACTACAACAGTGCTCGTCACCTTGAGATATGAGATGTCGAGTCTGATTTGCCCAGTAATCTCTCTAGCTAATGCGCTATTCTGACCGAAACACAGTAATGCTTACACATTACTGCTTCACGGCAGAAATAGGCTCCGTTGGGGTACCCATAATCTAGTCGGTATCCTGTGCAATGGAGCCTACCACCGGTAGACTTAAGTAATATTGGTAGGGACTATTAAATTGTCACACACAAAAACATAATATTAGTTTGGAGACAAATATTTATGATATGCGAAACACGAGAATTACTGCCGACAAATTGCTGCTCAGTTTGGCAGAATAGTATGTCTATACCGCTAAGGCTAGGGTTACTATGGATGCGAGCAGTGGCGAATTTACAGAATTGCCGCCCGTAGTCTATTCAATTTTTGCCGCCTCTAAATTTTGATATCTTAATCCACAATCATTTCAATTTTCTATCAATAAAATTCCAACTTGTTCCAACCTGTTCGTTACATCAACTTTTCCCGTATGGTTAGTATCATTGAGAACTATGGTACCGTATTAGATCCTTGATTATTTTTACAGCAAAGAATTATCAAAAAAACATTATTTAATGCAAAAATATATTTCAGTCATGTACCACTTTTAAAGTAAGGTAAGGTATGTCTTAAAACTATAAAATACTTACATAATATGAATAAAGCTTACATAAAAAATAAACATGTCAAATGTTGATAAATATTAATTATTACACTTACAGTTTAAAAACATAACAATAAATATATATTTTCGTAATTATTTGTTAGTAATAAAATTTAAGTTAAATTATAAAGGCATTATCAAAATCCGATTGTTTTATCACATCAAACCGTACCTAACAAATATATTATTTAAAAAGCAACTTATCAGAAAGAAAAGTGATCGCTGAGCTCATAAAAAATATTCAGTTATGATTAACTACTTTTTACATAAAAAAGTAATTTTTAATGATTTTTGAAGATCGTGTTCAAAGTAATGAAGATAACTTTATTATAATTAATTCATTCCGATTGGCATTTGCTGAAAAAGTTGGGTTTGTAAGAACTCAATTTAAATAATTCGTGTACGACACGAGCGCTTGGATGCGCATTTGGATTTTCCATACTTTTTCTTACTACAAATAAAATAATTAACTTATTTTTAATCAGTTTAAGTTTTCTAATCAGCATATTGCCTAACTTCATATTTTGTGAAGGGAATTTTTTTACTGTCAAGTCGCAGTCGTTCAAATAATTTCGTTTAAAATTCTATTTAATTAAACCAAAAGAGTATATAACTCTATAAGATAATGAATTAGTTTTTAATTTAATAATAAATTGTCAATTTTAGTCAGTATTTTTACGCATAGAGAAATAATAACTAAGAATAACTTTCTGACATTGAAATTGACAATTTGCAAAGTTTCTGCAGCAAACATAATTAGACCATCGATATCATATCAAGTTGACCTGTGTAAGGAGATCTCATACTTATTTGGTACACGGAGAAAAAAATATTGCAGTTATCAGTGAAGAAAATATGTAAAAAATACTAAATTTCGACTATAACATCAAATCGCTTTTGCGTTTACATAGAGATTTATTATTTAGCATTGTAAATATGACTATATTTCGATTTTTGTTTAATATTTTAATTTCTCAGCAATTTTCTAAATTCGTATTTTGTGTGTGTTTATAAATTTTTTTCCAATTTGTAAATCGAAATAAAAAAATTATGTACTAAATATGCCGCCCCTTAAAATTTGCCGCCCTAGGCTCCAGCCTACTCAACTGCTGGTAAATCCGCCACTGGATGCGAGTTCTGACGAAAATTTGTTCTGACGAGTACGTAACGCTCGAGTGGTTCTGATGACGTCGTGCATGTTCTGACGCGTTCTTCGTTGCCAGTGTAAACACTATCATTGGATGCCAGGCGTTTGTTTCTTCTGACGAATTTGTCAGAACAAATTTTCGTCAGAACTCGCATCCATAGTAACCCTAGCCTAAGTAATTTTGTTTCTGAAATAAATGATTTAAAAAAAAAAACAGAATTATGTTAGACTTTACCCTACTTATATTCCGGAATAAGTGGAGGCGGTTAAAGTCATGAATGAAAAAATTCCGACAACAAACCTGTGTTCAAAAAGCGTAGCCGTAGGCTATATAGCGTATAACAATTTACGCTATACAGCCTACGGCTGTAAATGTTTTATTTAATAACGCGAATTATTTTGTCTGCAGATGTAGCTTTAATTAAAGCCATGGAGAGGGGCTATTACTGATGAAGTAGATTGTTGTAGTACGAAATCAGTGATAAGTCTAGCGCTCTACGTGGCGCAGGTCCGGCCACACATGGAGTATTGCTGTCATCTCTGGTCTGGCATACCCCAGTATCAGCTCGATCCATTAGACCGCGTGCAACGCAAAGCAGCTCGAATTGTCGGGGTCCCAGTGCTCTGTGAACGGCTGGATCACTTGGCGTTGCGTAGAGACGTCGCTTCATTGTGTGTCTTCTACCGCATTTATCACGGGGAGTATTCCAAAGAGCTGTTTAACCTGATTCTTGCCGCCGAATTCCACATTCGCACGACACGCCACAAGTTAGGATATCATCCCCACCATCTGGATGTGTGGCGGTCCTCCACAGTGCGGTTTTCAAGGAGCTTTCTTCCTCGTACTACAAAGCTGTGGAATGAGCTTCCTTGTGCGGTGTTTCCGGGACGATACGACATGGGTACCTTCAAAAAAAGCGCGTACCTTCCTTAAAGGTCGGCAACGCTCTTGTGATTCATCTGGTGTTGCATGAGAATGTGGGCGGTGGTGATCACTTAACACAAGGTACGCTCGTTTGTCCTCCTTTTCCATAAAAAAAGTCTAAACTTTTATTTATTAAAAATAAACTAAATGTATGTCAAAATCTAATTTATTTGAATACTTCCTACGACAATTACTTGATCATACGGTAGGTGACTCAAATATCCGGATACCATAAAAAGATTCGGCCGAGGTTCTCGTTGAGATTACAGCCAAAATGCCAGGTCGACCTGTTTTAGTTAATAAATCATTGTATTTATTGGATGGGATTATTAATTATTATGACAGTAATCACGAATACCATGTTCTCAAAGCATCCTTACACAAACAATAAATTCAAGCTCTTATAGGATTATGCATCTAATATACAATAATTTTAATGTAGACAATTTATTCTTTACTACTTTTTATGAAATATTTAATATTTAAAACGCTTTTAACCGTGAGCACGGATCATAATAATATGTTGGATGCAGCACCTTACAAACTAAATATGTTTTGTATATTACAACAATTGTATTTTTTTTGCGCCCAAACAAAGGGAAAGGGCTACCCTCCGGGTTAAAGACGGGAGGGAGGTTGTGAATGCTCATGCATACCAACGCAGCCTAAGTCTGCGTTGGCTATGTGGGACTCACGTGAAAACCTAGGTGCCTACCCACTAAACACCACCTGCAGTTGGCTTTGGGCAGGTGCCCTCTAAGCCTTCATCGGAGGCGACCTTCTCTTGGGGAGAAGAGGCGCAAGCGTTACTCCCTGTGGAGTATCTGCTGAGATGTAACAATTGTTAAATACTCTATTGATTGAAATGAGTGGCCGTTGAGTTTCTTGTATGTTCTTCTCGCGTGCTCTACTTTTTCTCTACATATTATGGTAGATTCAGTATTTTGATAGAAATTAAAGTCACGATTCAGGAGCACTTATTTTAAGCCTAATTGAAGAAAGATTTTTTCACTTAAATCGACAAGGTTAAAAAATTACTCTGTAATCTATACAAATAAATGGAGAGTCGTCTTTGTTGTTCGGTTATACTACGAAAACTACTGAACCAATCGGAATAATATTTATATCATAAGCTGCAGAGTGTTTGGGAAAAGGTTATTTAGTATATGTTGCTGATCACTTATCTGGAACCTATATTTTTTTTACTTACGGCTGTTCCCAATATACTTTCTACAGATAGAGATAAATTACTACCTTCCACTGTCAGTAATTAGCTGTCACTAATCTGTGTGTCAATAATGAAACTGTCCCAATTTAACCGATAAGTCATTCTTATCGCCTTATATTGGGACGCGTGAATTGCAATTTCCATATAAACTTCCATCGCTGGACGACGTATACCTTAGTATACGTCGTCCCATTGGCAGACAGCGTGTACGGATAAGGTGAGTTACGGTCGATAAGTTTATTGGGACTATAAAAAAAGAAAATAAAACTTGTTTCAATCTTAAATACCGGTCACTACCAATCAAATTAGAATACAAAAATTCTCTAAGCTTGGTGTTCTACTTTAACGCATTTAACATTTTTTTTATTTTTTTTGTATTTGTATGGAGTAGGAGTACAAACGAGCGTACGGGTCACCTGGTGTTAAGTGATCACCGCCGCCCACAATCTCTTGCAACACCAGAGGAATCACAGGAGCGTTGCCGGCCTTTAAGGAAGGAGTATGCGCTTTTTTTGAAGGTACCCATGTCGTATCGTCCCGGAAACACCGCACGAGGAAGCTCATTCCACAGCTTTGTAGCTTGAAAACCGCACTGTGGAGGACCGCCACACATCCAGATGGTAATATATCCTATGGTAATATATCCTATGGTAATATATATATGTTATCCTAACTTGTGGCGTGTGGGCCGAAGGTGGAATTCGGCGGCAGGAATCAGGTTAAACAGCTCCTCGGAACACACGTGATAAATGCGGTAGAAGACATACAATGAAGCGACATCTCTACGCCACGCCAAGTTATCCAGCCGTTCACAGTGCACTGGGTCCCGGACAATTCGAGCTGCTCTACGTTGCACGCGGTCAAATGGATCGAGCTGATACTGGGGCTGGAGCTGACATTGGCAAACTTGTGGTATACCTTCCACAGGAGCCATAGTTAGAAGAATAGAATAGAAGTTTATTGGGACAGAAAAGTCAACGATAGTTACAATTTTTATCCCAAGTAAGAGGTAGACTGAATGTTGGGAACGGCCGTAAGAAATACCAAAAATTTTGCAATACAAATAATACAGTTAATGCCATTTCATTGTATATGATAATTTATACAATAAGCGGGCGCGGTGTACTTAATTTATTTGGCAAACCAACGTTTGCCGTGTCAGTACTTACAGACATAATTTTGCCACTACCAAACAATTTTATCGCGTGGTCAATATAAGTAGCAAAAATTAATTGCCACTGTTTTGACTCACGATATATTTAACAGTTAGGTAACTCTGATTTACAGGGAGTTTTGATATAATTGGTTTGGCATTGGAAGTCAATTTACGAAAATATAAAAATAATATCAGTTAAATCTTGATGTTGTTTTCGATCAGGGCTGTCACAGACAGGCGGAAGTCGTTTCGATCGTTATGGCGTTTGTATGAGTTGTGCACGGGTTAAATGCCAACTGACATATTTTTTATTTATTTAATATATATTTGATGTGAAACATCTATAGGCGGAGGGTAATCCTGATTGTTGGCGTGGCGATACAGGCCGTGGCGACGCTTCACTACGCTATATTGTTGTTAGCGCCATCTATACGTATAACGTAGTACTTTATCTTGTGGTAACTTCGAATTTCAAAAGTTCTGTTTATTGTGGTAAAACAGAACTTACATAATTATTTTAACAATGTAATACTAATAATTATTATACTTTCATTGGTTGAGTAAATGCTTAAACAGTGATTCTAACCTGGTAACCTACATTATTAAAATTTGTCCTTATTATAACCCGAATTTCAAAAGTTCTGTTTATTGTGTTAAAACAGAACTTCAATAATTATTTTAACAATTATATGAGTATAACATCATTTTCTGGAGAAAATTCGTAATATTGTATTTTTTTATCATACCATATTTAGTTCCTGTCATAATCTGTACTTTTGTGCCTATTACTTGTACAAAATAATTTCGATGTTTCACACCTGCCAAGCGTCCCGTG
The DNA here is from genome assembly GCF_905404315.1 of Leptidea sinapis. Taxonomy (NCBI): domain Eukaryota; kingdom Metazoa; phylum Arthropoda; class Insecta; order Lepidoptera; family Pieridae; genus Leptidea; species Leptidea sinapis. The sequence goes on along the minus strand of NC_066271.1, from coordinate 11,245,085 downwards.
TCATATAAAGACCATTGTAATTATATACATAATATAGAAAAATTAGTTTTCGCATACCCATTATCATTCTTCATTGTAGTGCCACCAGAATTTTTGGGTTTTTCAAGAATCCTGAGCGGCATTGCATTGTAATAGGCAGGGCATATCAATTACCATCAGCTGATCGTCCTGCTCGTCTTGTCCTTTATTGTCATTTTAATAAAAATGTCTTAATACACACATATAAACTATGAATTAAACACATTAATGAAACAAAGAGAAGAAATTGTATATTATCCAAGTGAAATTATTTTATCTAAATATGAAGAACTCCTGGCTGGCTAAACAGCTGCTTAGCACAGACATTAAAATTATCAAACGATGAAACAATATCTTGAGCTCTAGAGTTAAAGTTGTTACTCGCTCGCCATATAAGGGAATATTGTTTGCAATAGGTCAAATTCAAATTCAATAACACTTTATTCATGTAAGTCAGGGAAATGACACTTATGAATGTCAAAGAAAAAAAATAAAAAAAACATCTTATTGAATTTACCACTACTTCGTAAAGGGTTGAGCTAATGAGAAGAAGCAGAAAGAAACACATTGCCACTCTTTTAAGTCAAGATTTACATTTTATTGTTTTACAAATCATTTCAATTACAATATATGCAAACTGACGCAACAAAAATACACAAATGTCAAAAACTGAAAGGCTTGCACGAGTAAGTCAAAAAAAGAAAAAAAAAAGTAAATTAATACTTACAAACACAAGAGTTATTGAGTATAGTAGATGCATCAATTCACACATACCGTAAATAAATAGATGCATTATGTGAGCATTTCATAAAATAAAATAACTTTAACTTTAAAGGAAATAATAATAAAAAAAAAACACATCAAGCAGACCTCCCGATAACAAGATCATCCAGCCAGGTGTGACTGTGGGTAGATTTAGGGAGGGTTAAATCGTGAATTAAAACATTATTAGGGCATTTATTTTTTCTAGATCCTCTAAAAATTCTGATCCTGGATCTTAAACGGATCTGCATTTTCGTCCACAGAGCGTATCACTTACTAATTGGTGAACATCATGTTCCTGAAATTTTTTTAGTTAGAATGCAAAAGACACGAAACGTTGAGTTCAATAAATAATAATAAAAATGTAACGCTTAAATGGAATGCAAAAATACAGCGAGAAAACACGCGTTTAACACTTTGAAAATAATTTTTTTACTGGCTTGCTGGCGTCGTCAATTTTTCTCATCAAAAAATAATGAAAATGAAAAAAAATATGAAAAGAAATCTTATCTTAAATATCAATACTTACTTAAACAACATTAAAAATTACTATATGTTAAAAAAAAATAAAAAAAATTGTTGTGTTTCTAAAGTGATAACCCTCACTTCTAGGATTAATACACAAATAAAATTTGAATAACAAAATTTATCGGGAGCGATACTGGCACGGAACACCAGAGGTCGTGGGTTCGAGTCCCGCATCGTTCATAAAATTTTGTTTTTCGAGTTAATACAAAATATAAGTGGAAGAAATATAGTTTAATATTAAATAATATTTAATTATTTATTGAAATGCTTATTCGCAAACATTTTCACTATTTGTGTGATGACTTAGTACATAATATAATATTTTTGATTATTAGAGTATTCTAAAGTTTAATATATACGATTTTAACGATTTTAAATTCAACATCGCATCTAAAGCGGGCAAAAAAGCGATATTCAAGCAAAAACCATTGACTATATTTTTATGAAACTACATTTCAAAAGATAATTTAATTTACAATATTTAAGTAGCTTTAATAAGTATTGTGCTTGATAAATCAAAGTGAATTATTATTGAAATAACTTCGGACGACGAGCGGCAGAGAATCTCTGGACACCGTCACGAGTGTCTACTAACGCTCCCCCTAAATACAATACAATTTCTTTCGCTTAAAAGTTTATCGCCAAAATAGTTGGTAAACCCAAATCACTAAAAAACGCCTTACACTGAATTAAATAACATAATATAAACATTGTAATATTATAAAACGCAACCTACACAAGTCAAACTTGGAAGTTCACTAATAGAATTAAATCAAAAATTTGGTCATGTCAAAGAGGAATGGAGCGAAGCGTCCTGAAAATTAAAATAATCCATAAAATATCTCACAAAGTTATAAGAAATAAGACAAACGTTATTGATACTCTGTCTCACTGTAGAAAACTTAAGTGGCGATGGGCTGGTCCCGTAGCTAGACTTGCAGACAATAGATGGAGTCACAAGATATCACGTTCGAAAGTGCCACAAGGCACTAGACTGGTCTACTAGACAGAGGTCGACCCGGTGGTCTAATGATATCATACAAGTGGCCGGTGAATAGTGGATTTAGACTGCAAGGAACAGGGATTGTTGGAAATCTCTAGTCAACATTGAGAACGAGGGGTTCTTACTATAATAAGAAATAACATTAATTTGTATATATCGGCGCAAATACTACAACACGAATTGAAAACATGTGCACGAGCGCCGAGCCCCATAAATACGGCCGCATTTCAAAACACGTGGATTAGCACGTGCGCCGGGTCCTATAAATACAGCCGCACGGTCGACACTTGAGCCCTTCCCACAAGCACACAGCCGGTCTGAGGTTCGAGTCTCATTAGGAGACGCCCCGCGACTGTTGTTGCGTAGTCTTTGCGGCCTCCACGGCCCACGTCCTACTTCTCTGTGAAAGCCAGGGCTGCTAACAGCACAGAGGAGGTTTTAGTCGGTATGGGGTGTCCGCTTACGCGGACACTCGAGTCCGACATATTACGCCCCGTTCCGGGGCGTAAATACGTAACAGTATATCCTCCTCTCAAAAAAAAAAAAAAAAAGACACTTGAGTCAGTCGTGCTCGGGCTGTCGTACGATACGGACCTTTGACGTCGTTACGCTGCCCGTTGAATAAACGAAAGTAATACTTACTCGTGTAGTTTTCTTTAGAAGAACCAATGAGTGATCTTCAGCAAGATAGCAATTGTGATGTCAACAGTAATGACGTCATACCTTTTAAAAACAATACAGAGGTTCTTTCCTCGTCATATATAATATGTTAATATTTAAGGAATATGTACAAATTATTTGATTTAGTAAGAAATATAAGGCTTTTTTATTTTTATTTCTTTTTTATTATTTAACTTTATCAAAAGCTTAATTGATTGTTGTAATAAAAAAAAATTACGGAAGCTTAATAAAGAGGTAGTGATAGCGATGGTCGGCTTGATTAGTCAACCCAAGCAGAACTAGCGTATGACGCATTATTGAAAGCAGGCGTGTCTTCCGTTTGTGTGTAGATACACAATATTTTACGGTAATGTAATGTTATAGCTGGGTAAATCCCAACTTGCTTAGCTCTGGAGTTATTAAGTGGAAAATAACTGTAAGTTTAGAGTATTACCAGTTCAATTATACTATTATGCAAATCTGCGATGAGAATTTTTATAGCCGTAGTTAATATGTAAGTATCCAGCCCTGCTCTGTGACCGAAGTCTTTGTACTATTATTGAGTGTGTGTTTTTGTAGAACACGACTAAACAATACGTGTGCGCACTTTTAAGTTTCTAACCGTAAGGCTTTGGCCTGTGCTTTTGTTGAAAATCATTTCATCCCCTATTTTACCCTTTTTGGGGTTGAATTTTGGAAAACGTTGAAGTACAAACTCATTATTTTTGCCGTACTCAATTCATACCTTTTTAAAAGGCTGATGACGCTCCTGTGATTCCTCTGGTGTTGCAAAAGAATGTGAGCGGCGGTGATCACTTAACACCAGTGACCCGAACGCTTCGTCTTCCTCATCCATAAAGAAACTGCGTTACAAAAAAACAGAATTCGAATCTAAAAAGTATAAAATAACTAAATAAAGATTTAATTTATTACCTTTAATACTAAGTAGGTACTATAATTTATAATATGTGCTACCTATTGATAGGTTTAAGTCGGTGCTAAGCTAAATGTAATGAGTAGGTACCTAATACGATATTAATCCTTTATTTCTACATCATATAATAAAATAATTCAGAAATACGTTTTTGTTCCATTTTTAACTAATTAACTTTGATATACATTTCCGAAAGTAAAGTCCTCGAATGGGACCACGTACCGGAAGACGCAGTGTTTGTAGGCCCCCTACAAGATGGACCGACGATCTGGTCAAGGCATAAAAGGCAAAAAAGCCATAAAAATCATTTATTTTCTCAAAATTGATTCCTTTAGAACTCATTTTGATGTCATGTCTAATATACTAATAATTCTACTATCTAAGATACTACTACCGCTTCGGAAAGAAATAGCGGTCTGAGAAAGAAGAAGCAGCGCAAGAAACTCAATAAAAATATACAATATTGTACTGTCATTGCTATTGCTATAAAATAATCATAATGTAGTCCCAGGCTGTCCGCTCACTTAGATATTCAGCCGTCGAGTAATAGGACTTACGACAGAGCCATTAAAAAAAATAACTTATATATAATGCCTGAACAGGGGCTGGGATTTTATTATAAAAGTGTATACATTTACCCTTAAAGCTATTATGTATCTTATATCAAGATCGCCGGAATACGTTGGATGAGGGCAGCGCAGGACCGATCGTCGTGGAAATCTTTGGGGGAAGCCAATGTCCAGCAGTGGACGTCTTCGGGCTGATGATGTATATGTATGTATGTATACATTTCCGATGGCTTTAGACTACATTATTCCCGAATATTTACTTTTTTTTCTATTGGCAGAACAGTGTTTGTCGGGTCAGCTCATCAGCGGGTCAGGTCTATTTTCATGTGTAGATGCTAAAGAATCAAGGATTTTTATAAGCATTACGCACTCAGTTATATGTATGTATATACGCGGACAAAGTCGCAGGTATGAGCTAGTGAAAAAATAAAAGTAATATTAAGATCACATTATGTCATAAAAAATAAATGCATTTTTATTTGTAACCGGTCTGGCTAGCGTAGGTACATTTTAAGAGTGATCCACAGAAAAGCGTAACCGGATCTTAGTGGTTTCAATATAGCAGTAAATTATGGTGTAATAATATTATGTTTCTTGTTTTGAGTAAAATCAATTACTTACATATGAGATGTAAATATAATATACAATCTATTTTACAAATGCTTGAAGTCAGATATATAATTATAGACTTTGTTTTTTGCCGAAACATGATGGCAAAAACACTGTATGATTTGATATTATTATTGTTTACTATTATGTGGGTATTTTGATGACGAATTTGCTAATTACAGTTTACATAAATAAGTTATTTAAAGACATGCAATGCCTATGTATTTTGTAGACAGAGCAAGAACTATGTTCAAATTTAAATATTTTTTACATGAAACCTCCCATTCGAAAAGTGACCGAGATTTGAGAAGAACGGGCGCTTGAAACTCAGCGGGCTTTATTTCTGTTTTTTTCTTAACATTTTGTTACAATAAAATGTATTATATAAACGGGATTCGAATCCCGCATCGTTCATAAAATTTTTCCTAGAAGTGAGGGTTATCACTTTAAAAAAACATAACATATTGTTTAGATTTACAAGAGCGACATCTCAAGTCAATTTCCTAATATGCAAATATTGGGGTTGAACAGGTTATCAACTGTAAAGTAGATACTGTAGATGAAGCCACAACCTGAGAGTTGAACAAAGCAAACAGAATTTTATAACGAGGCGGTACTCGAACGGTTAGCTCAGTTGGTTAGAGCACAGGCACGGAACGCCGGAGGTCGTGGGTTCGAATCCCACATCGTTCATAAAATTTTGTTTTTCAAATTTTATTTGTGAATGTATTATATAATCTGAGAGCGGTCGCTCCATTTCCTCTTTGTGGATTAATTAGGAAAGTCGTTAATGTTATAATCACCTTTACCATATAAAGAGTTTTTAAAGACTTATGAATTTCCTAACACATTTTTTTGGATATTTTCAGCGAACACGTTGTAAAGGCATATAATATAATATATCGACGAACAAATGACTTACCAACAACAAGAACTCGCATAAACTCGTTATGCCTACGACTCCGTTAAGTCGACTTAGTAAGTCTTTTGTTGGGTGATGTATTTGCTTTTACATGTAGTAATTCTAAAAAATATACAAAGAAGTGAGTTACGAAATTCATAAGGATTGTTAAAAAACGTTTGTGTGGTATCGGTTTCTACAACATAAATGACTTACTTAATGATACCACAGATTGGGAATGGAGCGACCGTCCTCAGTGTTTTTAATTAATAAATAGTATTGTATAGAAGATTGTTAACCGAGGGTCGAAAGAATCAATTACCGAGGTATTTAGAGAGATTTCCGAGCGCAGCGAGGGCGGCTATAGTCCGAGTAGGAATTGATTCTTTTACCCATGTTAAACACTCTGCTTTTCATTTCGAATATGAGGTTAAAACTAGTTTTTTATCTAAACTATTTATTGATAATATATATTAATATTAGTATTACCTATTTAAAATTGTCAACTTAGGACAATTTATGTCGACTTTGTAAATTTTAAATATGGAATTCACCGCGTAATTGTTGCAGCTTATTCCGCTCAAATAAGTTTGCGCTAAGTTCACCCTGGCTGTTTAGAAAGTCACAAGGCCGCAGCATTTTTTTAATTAGTTGTTTTTTACATAAAACTCTTCACAGCTGAAAGCAGTTGTATTTTTGAAGTTCATTCCGGCCCTTAGGTGGGAAGTAATTTCTATGAGTTTTTCCCTCTCTATGGAGGGAAGCAGCATTTTCCACCCAATAATCAGATTAAGAAAACATTACTTTCCGAGTATGAGATATGAAAACGAAATTATAGTATTTTCTTTGATTAACGCGAGTGTTACACTTTTAAATAAAACACTTTTAGAGTATTAAAACGCGTGTAATTGTAACGGTTTTGAATTGAAACCCCAAAAAACACCGAAATTTCAATAGAGTAGATGGTCTAAAATTATCTAACACCTAGGATAAAATAAACTCTGAATTAAAACCCATAACTACAAAAGACCATACCAAAAAAGAAGAGGACACTGTGTGTAAATTTTGCCAAAATCCATCTGTCTACAGCAAATACATCCGAGGAAATAAATGGCACTAAACTTCGTAATGACAACTATGACAAATATTATCTTTGACTCATTTCATCTGCAGTCCCCCTGAAAACAAGACCTGGAAAGGTCTTGAAACGTTGGGTTAAATAAAATAAAAATGTTACTTTTACGCAAGTATCTAATGTAAAACAGTTACAATTACACGCGTTTTAATCATTTAAAAGTTATTTATGCAACTGTTGTGTAATAAGGGGTATTAAAACACGAATGTGGGTTATGTGATAATAGTATCACATGAGTGTTTTAATGCCTAATTATCAACAGTTGCATACAAGACTTTATATACACCCAGAATATGAATCCTCTAAAAGATTCTGAAACAGTTAGCTTACTGCTAACATTAAAACAGCCAGCCCTAGTAGTAACCTAATATCATCCCTTACTGATTATATACAAATAAACTAAGTATTAATGAAAGAATTATTAATTTTAGTAGTAATTTACATTTTGTATAGTGCAATTATTAAAATTCACTTGAATATTAGGTTATTTTGCAGTATTAAAAATATCCGGCGGTGTACTGTCAAAACTTGAATCGCACATTTTTTCAAGAAAAATGGCGGGGTTTCGAATAACCTACTTTTTTTTTACGGCGCGCCATGTTCTGGTAGTGTGGAACGCGCGTAAACGAAAATGTTCTTTTTTTGAAATTGATACAGATACCACGCATCGAGCAATAAGAATGTGGCTGTTTGTTGAAACTCTTTGTGCATGAAGAGATCGAAAAAAAAACCGAGGAGTGTTGTTATGAAATTCAGTACAACATTACAACACTCCTTTGGATGATGTAATGGTTATTACGACATTGGGTGTTTTAATGTTGGTAATAAGCTAACTGTTTCAGAATCTTTAATAGAGGATTTAAAGCATGGGTGTAGATAAAAGTGTTTTATTTAAACTAAATTATAGTCAATTAAAGAAACCCACTGAGTTACTTGCACCCGTTCCTATTTTCGCGCACTACGATGAGAATACCGCCACAAATTACCCTTCTTCGTACAAACTAAATCGCCGTTATCACTGAGACACAATGACAAGATATGATATTATTTCCATGATACATCAAAAGTCATACCTATCAAAACATATGCTACAATCTATACTACAAATATTAATTATATTATCATAATCTCAAAAAGACACAAACTTTCACACAAATTGATATGGTTAAACATTAAAATGTAGAGAAACTTATTGTTACAACACTGAATATAATTTTTAACCGACTTCAAAAAAGGAGTAGGTTCTCAATTCATCGGTATGTTCTTATTTTTTATGTTTGTTACCTCAAAACATTCGACTGCGTGAACCGACTTTGATAATTCGCCAGGTGTCAGTCAAGATAAGTTTGTAACTACATACATACTTAAAGGTGAGATGTGCTTGAGTCGTGAGATAACGGGAGGGGAGAGCGGGTCGCGGCGGAAGGACACCGATTCCAAAAATTACAATAATCGTAACTAGAATTAGATTGAGATTGTATAAAAATACGCAATTATTATTGTACTTTTAAGTGCATATTATCTGTTGTTTTGGAATGGTGTTTTGCAGTCGGTTGTTTGTATGTTAATTTTTTTATTTTTATGTTTGAAATATTTATATGACACATTTTATTACTAGCATATAATTTATGTTCCGTGAAAAGTCGTAAATAAATTTAGTTTTTGGAATCATGACATGAGTATATCAAGCAGTCTCTTCTTGCAATGGAGTGAGGAGATATGATTGCTTACAAACTCTTGAAAAACTAATGTAGTGTGTTTTTAAGGAATTAAGTATATATTTGAACAAAATTATATTGCCATAGAGCCAAATAAATCCTCCTGGTACTAAATGTTACAGCGCTCTTACGGCATCTCTTACTTGAGATTAAAATCGTAACTATCGTTGACTTTTCTGTTCGAATAAACTTATCGACGGTATCTCACCTTCTCCGCGCACGCTGTCTGTCAATGGGACGACCTAAAGCTTACCAGCGATATAAAATTTTGTATGGAAATTGCAATTCACGCGTCCCAATATAAGGCGATAAGAATTACATATCAGGTATATTGGGACAATTGACATCTAATTACTGACAGTAGAAGGTAGTTATTTATCTCTATCTGTAGATAGTATATTGTTAACGGCCGTCGTGAATTTTCTATTGGATAAATAGAAATCTTCACTTTTAAATTGAAGTTTTTTGTTTCATTTGACATGTCTTGTTAGGTATCATTAGTAATCATTTCCATGT